>NC_133470.1:16120833-16769166 GCF_048565385.1 Saimiri boliviensis | reverse complement strand
CACTACATTTACATATAACAATTTATGTAGATGTATACTATTTACCACATTTTACCTAATAAATCCTACATTTTTGAATAGTTTTTTTTTTTAAAAAAAGAAAAGATGGTAATACTTCTAGGCGGAAGCAGGAAAAGTAAAGCTGGATGGGAAACTCTTATCATCTCTACTACCCAGCAAATTCAATAACCACCAGGCACAAATTCACCAGGAGCAACCAAGCAAGGAAGGAAGGAGAATCTGATGCAGCAAGGTGTGGTGTGACTTCATCCCTCGCCAAGTCCCATAAGCAGCACTGAGTAAAACAATGGAGATGACAAAAATCTTGGTAACGATGGGCCCCAGTATGGACAAAGGCACTGACAAGGCCACGTGGAGGAGCGCCAAGGAAAACTCTTGCGACAACGAAGTCTTTGCTACCATTTCAGGACCTCAGCTGAAGGGGTAAGATTCACCAGGACTAGGCATTTCCCAGGTCTCAGAGCAGCCTGGGGAGGCCAAATCCTGCAGAAGTCAGAGACACCTTTGACTGGGTCTAGTGAGTTCTGGTTCTGGACATTTAATAGGAACTAGAAGAGAGGGGATACTAGGTTTCCCAAGAAAGTTCCATCAAATAGGATAAAATGAGCTCTGAGTCCATTAAAATGCAGAATGAACATTTAAGAACTGAGGAATCATAGATGTAGAATAGGATGTAAATGTTATAAATCTTGACAAAGAAAAATTAATGTACATTGACAAATTCAGACATGGAGGAGGTAAAGTGGGATAAAGACTAAGAACTAACCGTGTCATCATTCATGGCCAGGTGTCATGTCAAGTCATGTCTTAAGATTATAATAAGGGGAGAAACTCTAGTGACCAACCTTAAGTTTTTCCACAATCTTTTTTTTTTCTTTCTTGACCTTAATTCGGTGGTTCTCAAAGTGTGGTCCCAGACCAGCAACATCAGCATCACCTGATAACTTGTTAAAAATGCAGATTCTTGGCCCCACCCCAGACCTCCTGAATCAGAAACCCTGGGGGTGGGGCCAAGCAATCTGTGATTTAACAAATCCTCCAGGGGATTCTGGCACATACTTGAGTTTGAGTATCATTGGCTTACTTATCCCTTTTAGGAACCAATGAAGAAACATTTATCTGAAGTTCAGCAGCCCCTTCAATTTCATTTCTAATTTTTCTCTCTTACATTCAAATGAAGTTAAATCTAAAACTTGTTAGATGGCCAGGCACAGTGTCTCATGCCTGTAATCCCAGCACTTTGGGAGGCTGAGGCGGATGTATCACTTGACGTGAGGTCAGGAGTTTGAGACCAGCCTGGCCAACATGGTGAAACCCTGTCTCTACTAAAAATACAAAGATTAGCTGGGTGCCGTGGCATGTGCCTGTAATCCCAGCTGCTTGGGAGGCGGAGGCAAGAGAATCGCTTGAACCCAGGAGGCAAAGGTTGCAGTGAGCCGAGACCATGCCATTGCACTCTAGCCTGGGCAGCAGAGCGAGACTCCATCCCAAAAAATAAAATAAATAAAACTTGTTAGAATAAAAAGTCTGGGGTTTCCCACCATCAATCCTGTCTGTACATACGAGTGAATTGAGAGGTTTGGTAACATACTCACCCACTGTTAACACTGTTGATTTTTTTAAGTGGTGGGATTATGAGTGACTGTACTCTTCTGTATCTATCAAACATAGTGAATGTTGTATCATTTTTATATAATAAAGTCTTTCTTTTTTAAAACAGTAGTAAGAACATTTCATCCTATTCATTATGTATCTGTTACCAAAAATCCATGTAAACTAGCTTTACCTCTATAGGCTGGCTGCTTCACTATAGTTCATTGGGATTTAACTCCTGGCCATTCCTCCCATGTCATGAAAAGTAGGTAGGCTTATTTTAAATATGTATTGTGTTGAGGTTTAAATAAAAATTATTGACTTATAATATTTAACAATAAATAAAAAATTAAATTTGGCAGAGTGCAGTGGCTCACGCCTGTAATCCCAACACTTAGGAAGGCTGAGGTGGGTGGATTGTTTGAGCTCAGGAGTTCGAGACCAGCCTGGGCAACATGGTGAAACTCCATCTCTACAAAATATACAAAAACTAGCTGAGTGTAGGGGCCTGCACCTGTAGTCCCACCTACTTTGGAGGCTGAGGTGGGAGGATCAGTTGAGCCTGGGAGATTGAGGCTGCAGTAAGCTGTGATCACCAAACTGCACCCAAGTCTGGGTGAGAGTGAGACCCTATCTCAAAAAAAAAAAAAAATTCATCTTACTGCTTTTCTTTAAAAAGAAACCAACTTTTTTCCCTGATCAACGGTTGTTAAAGAAAAGACAACAGGCCCAAAAAGGTGTCGCTTATGCTAAGGTTCCATATCACCAAACAGAAACCTAAGTTGTTTACTTAGAAGATCTGAGCTTCCAACAAATCAGAAGAGACAATAGCCAAATTCCATTAAGCCAGCAAGATTTCACTTATATCCCTGTGGGGAAAGTAACCTTGAAATGGCCAATTCTCTTTTTGTTCCTCGTTCCTGCCTTCCTGCACTTTTTTCTGCCTATAAAACTCAACCACTTTGTTTAGCTCATTGGACTTCCTTCTAGTTTGTAGGTTGGATTCTAGATTGTAGATTGGTTCATGAATCGCTGTTAAAGCCAGTCAGATCTTTGAAACTCTGTTGAAATTTTGTCCTTGACAAAGTACATAGAATAGTATGTAAAGGAGAAAAATTTGTCTATAATCCCACTGCTCATAAATGTTTAGTGCAGACTAACATTTTGGTATTTTCTCATTAGTCTTTTTTCTCAGCTTCATTGTTTTGGTAGTTGAGATTATACTTTATTACATATATTCAGTCTTTGCAGGTAGTCACATGTTTAAATCATGTTTAAAGTTTATATGATATTAAAATGTACCTGTTGTACAGGACAAAGAATAGAATCTCATTCCCAGGACACTAAAAATGTTTTATAAAATCCTGAGTTATGGGCCGGGCGCGGTGGCTCACACCTGTAATCCCAGCACTTTGGGAGGCCGAGGCAGGTGGATCACGAGGTCAAGAGATCGAGACCATCCTGGTCAACATGGTGAAACCCCATCTCTATCAAAAATACAAAAAATTAGCTGGGCATGGTGGCGCGTGCCTGTAATCCCAGCTACTCAGGAGGCTGAGGCAGGAGAATTGCCTGAACCCAGGAGGCGGAGGTTGCAGTGAGCCGAGATCACGCCATTGCACTCCAGCCTGGGTAACAAGAGCGAAACTCCGTCTCAAAAAAAAAAAAAAAAAAAAAAATCCTGAGTTATATTAAAATTTAGGGGTTTTGGCTGGGTACAGTGGCTCATGCCTGTAATCCCAGCATTTTGGGTGGCAGAGATGGGTGGATTACCTGAGGTTAGGAATTTGAGACCAGGCTGATCCCAGCTACTCAGGAGGCTGAGGCAGGAGAATTGCCTCAACCCGAGAGGCAGAGATTGCAGTGAGCCAGGATCCCACCACTGCACTCCAGCCTAGATGACAGAGTAAGACTCTGTCTCAAACAAATAAATTAAATTTAGGGGTTTTGTTTGTTTTGATGTATACATCATTTAAGATGTTAAAAACTAGATTAAACTTTACAAATAATTTTCTAATGTAAATTATCATCCCAAATTCTAATCCCTTCTAATGATATCCATTATAATATTTAGTAAAGAATAAATTGACTTTCATGTTGAGTTCTCCCTGATGGCAATTTCAGCAAGTGATTGCAGGGAACACAGTGCTACTAACTTAATGGTCTCTTAACAACTATGGTGAAAAAAAGTTCCCAAAATAATGTTCAAAAACCTAAACATAGAATTACCATATGGCCCAGCAATTCCTCTGATGGGTGTATTCCCCCAAAGAATGGAAAACTGGGACTCAGACACTTGTATGGCAATGTTAATTGCAGCATTATTCACAGTAGCCGAAAGGCGTCAGCAACCCAGGTGACCATCTGGATAAACAAGACTCATATTGGTGGCCTTCCCAACCCAGCCTCACTAAGTTAGCTGCCCCTCCTCTGGGTTCCCGGAATACCCAAACACACCCCTGCTTAAAACCAAGCACAACAAATAAGGACCTGTTTATCTCTCCCCTCTATCTAGATCAGTGCCTGCCTCAGAACTAACAAAGACAAATACTTGCTGAATGACTAAAGGGCCACCTTCTTAGGCAAAATCTTACAGTGACTTCCTGGTACCTATAGAAAAAAAAAAAAGTTCAAAATCTAGCACCTGGCTTATGAGCTACTTGAAGAGAAAGGTGGGGAGGTGTGCTGCCTTTCAGGTTTTCTACTACCCAAGCTTGTCTCCCAGCAGCTCTCCCAGGAGACCTCTGTTCTGTGGTTTCCTGAAGACGCCGGCATGAACCATCAGGTTCTGTGCATCTGCTCTGAGCCAGGTGCTATGTGAGAACATGTGTTACTGGTCACCCTCGGTGGGCTTCCTTCTGACCCCAAGCCTTGGCATATTGATTCACCGCCCCAGCCTCTTCCCTCCTTGCCACTGATCCAAATTCTACCTATTTTTCCATATGGACATTTCTACCAATATTTTAGTTCACCTTTTTCCACTTCAAATTCTTAACATTTTGAGAACAGAGGTCTTGTAATTTTCCTTTTCACTGATAGGCTTGGAGGTTAATTATAGTCACCCTATTATGCTATGGAACACTAGGTCTTACTCCATGTATCAAACTCGTTTTGTACCCAACCATCTCCTCCTTACCGGCCCCTCCCCACCACCCTTCCCAGCCTCTGGTAACCATCATGCTTCTCTGTATGAATTCAAGTTTGTTTCTTTTAAGTGAGACCATGTGATATTTGTCTTTCTGTGCCTGGCTTATTTGACTTAACATAAAGTCCTCCAGTTCTATCCATGTTGTTGCAAATGACAGAATTTCATTATTTTTATGGCTAAATAATAATCCATTGTATATATGTACCATATTTGCTTTATCCATTCAAAAGAAAAGAGTGATAAAAAGAAAAGAATGGACCTGGAATGTTTGTTTGTTTTTGAGAGTCTTGCACTATCACCCAGGCTGGAGTGCAGTGGCAGTCTTGGCTCACTGCAGCCTCCCCTCTAGGTTCCAGCGATTCTTCTGCCTCAGCCTCCCAAGTAACTGGGATTACAGGTGTGTGCCACCACACACAGCTAATTTTTGTATTTTTAGTAGAGACAGGGTTTCACCATATTGGCCAGGCTGGTCTCGAACTCCTGACCTCAAGAGATCCACCTATCTGAGCCTCCCAAAGTGCTGGGATTACAGGTGTGAGCCACCATGCCCAGCCAGAACTGGAATGTTTCTAACACAAAGAAATAATAAATGTTTAAAGTGATGCATATCCCAATTACCCTGATGTGATCATTACACATTGTATGCTTATATCAAAGTATCGCATATTCCCCATATATATGTAGAACTATTATGTATTCATGATAATTAAAACTATATTTTTTTGGGCCAAGCACGGTGGTTCATACCTGTAATCCCAGTACTTAGGGAAGCTGAGATGAGAGGATCACTTGAGGCAAAAAAAAAAAAAAAAAAAAAAAAAAGTCATCAATAGATATTAAATGTATGAGGCAGTTTTGATGAGGAGCAGGATATTTTGATGTGTAAAAGTATCTTCTCACAGATTGCTTATTTATTGCAAGGCAGGAAGGAAAAAATGGCAATTATACAGTAGAAAGAAAGGACAACTCCTTGTCTAGGGGATCAAAATTAACATCACCAAGGAGGGGCAGATGGCAATCAATGTGATACTGTTACAGTGGGTAGCTAGTCTGGTATGAGCAGGGCAGAAGAGGGCTCCCCCCACCCACATACCAGGAGTGTCAGGCAACCATCAGGTGATAGTCAGGCGGTGGTTTACTGTCTCTCTAAAATAATGGTGATCAGCAGCTTCCCAATAAGATCTCGAGAGTTGGGAGAAGTAACCCAAGACCCCAGAAGTCTGCCAGCCTATAAAACAAAAATTCAAATCGTGCACTTGCCTTTCAAGTTGCCTGCTTGACCCTCTTTCAAGTATACTTTCCTTTCTTTTATTCCTGCTCTAAAGCTTTGTAATAAACTTTCATTCCTGCTCTAAAACTTGCCTCGATCTCTCCTTCTGCCTTGTGCCCCTCAGTCCAGTTCTTTCTTCTAGGAGGCAATAATTGAGGTTGCTGCAGACTCATACAGGTTTGCTACTGGAAGATATTTTGATGCCGTGTGACATGGATTTGGATTCTCCACCGCTAGCAATAGAGAACACAACATCACTAATATGGTATGTTGGCTGGGAATGCAGAACTTGAATGTAATTACAAAGAATCATCAGACAAACCCAAAATGAAGACCATTCTGGTTTTTAAAGAGGGCCTCCTTCCTAATATATGTGTGTGTGTGTGTGTGTGTGTGTGTGTGTGTGTTACACACACATATATACTACATTTTCTTCATTTATTGACTGATGAGCATTTGAGCTGGTTCCATATTTTTGCAATTGCAAATTGTGATGTGCACCTATCATTTCTTTTTAGCCATTCTTTACTCTGAGGCATAACAAGGTATTTTTGTCTTTATCTTGGACATTACCTGCCCCAGGCTTGAAATCAGTCATTTCTCTAAGGAGTCCTGGTTTCTTTTAGTGGTGAATGGTATTAGAGTCCTAGGCTTGGGCCCTAGTGCCCATTGCCACTGGAATGTCTTTCTTACAAGCCTTTTCTGCAGCCATATCTAGGAAACATACACACACATGCTACATATATACATATTTTAGAAATGATGAGGTCACACTGGCACCTAACATCCATCTCTGTAGGATTCTTCCTTGCCTTCTCCTATTTTATATTTGTATGTTTCTTCTTCCACACTGAGAACCCTGGCTCCCAACATCAAACCATTTAATCGTTTGCTCAATCCCATAATACATCTAAAATAGTTTCAGAATTGCTTCACTTATACCACAGCAGGAAACAAACCTAGTAAAAATAGTTCAGGATTTGTTTGTGGTTTTCTAGTGCCACGCCCCAAAGACAGAAGGTATATGGACAAATACTCTGTACATGAATTACTTGCATTAGTCTCCTCCATGCCTACCCCGGTGATATGGTCATGTTCTTCATTGGAAATACAGTTGTTGTTTTTTTCAACTTGTTTTCAGTGTCAGCTCTCCCCGCCATCCATGTTTATTTGATTTGATTTTTGGAATATGTAGAACATTAACATACTTCCACAAGTGAAGCTATTCCAAAAGGTATACTCAGGGAAGTGTCACTTCCTCCTGTATTCCTTCAATACTATTCCCTTCAACTCCTTGTAGGTGACAAACTTCTGGTTTCTCGTTCCTGTGCATTTTTTGGTATAGACAAGGAGATACATATATGTTTTCTTTTCCCCCTTTTTCATGTGCAGAAGGTAGTATCCTCTATATTCTCTTTTATACTTTGCTTTTTTCACTTAAGAAATCTTGGAAATTGTTCCTTACATACCAGTTTATAAGGTTGTCTTCTTTTCTTTTTTCTTTTTCTTTTTTATTTTTGAGATGGAGTCTCCCTCTGTTTCCCAGGCTAGAGTGTGGTGCAGTGGTGTGGTCTTGGCTCACTGCAACCTCCGCCTCCTGGGTTCAAATGATTCTCTTGCCTCAGCTTCCCGAGTAGCTAGGATTACAGGCACACGCCACCATGCCTGGCTAATGTTGTAATTTTAATAGAGACAGGGTTTCACCATGTTAGCCAGGCTGATCTCAAACTCCTGACCTCAGGTCATCTGCCGGCCTCGGCCTCCCAAAGTGCTGGAATTACAGATGTGAGCCACCACACCTGCCCTCATTCTTCTTTATAGCTGCATAGTACTTCACTGTGTAGCTGTACCATAACTTATTCAACCATATCTTATTTTTGGACATTTAGGTAGTTTGATATTTTACAATTACAAATTATGCTGTAATCAATAAACTTGTGCATTTTTATTTTCATATTGTTGGAGGTAAATCTTCAGAGTAAATTCCAAAGAAAATGAGATTGCTGGGCTGAAGGGTAAAATGTATATGGAATGTTGTTAGGTATTGCCAGCTCTTCTCTATGGGAGTTGGGCCAGTAGTGGATGAGAGTGCCATTTGCCCCACAGTCTGGCCAGCAGAGTGTATTGATAAGCTTTTGAATTTTTGCCAATCTGACCCATGAAAAATGATATCTCAGCTTTTCAACCTGAGATATTTTAATTTCAAATGTTAGAAAAAAGTCCTGGTTACAGGTATGATTTTTAGGTATAGAAACACATTTTATAGACTCTCAACTTGGTATTCTCTAGAAAACTCTCTGGAAACAGTTTTCACCCTAGGAAAAAATTAGCATACATGTAACTCAACTGGATGGGGATGACTTCTGAACAGTTCTAACTGCTTTTTCTGCCATTTGGTATCTTCCTGTTCATGTTTTAGCAGGTAGGAACTCTTCTACAGCTTTCTTGCCCCACCTAATGGTCAAGAAGGGGAATCGAGCTGCCTTTTTTAAATGATGCCTAGAAATCAGATGACATGCAGCGTCCTCCAAGATGTTCTGGCCTCATAGACCTTAGTTCAAACCAAGAATCTAAAGAGAACAAGATACGTAGATTTATAGCCGGCTCCAACATACTTCTAGAACATGTATAGCTAAACCACATTCTGGAGAGCATTAGTTAACATAGTTGACATATTTTTTCTTAGCCTAATTCCTACATGTGTAATTTTTGGTGACAACTGCTTGCTGCAGTTAGTCCCTAGGGTCTCAGATGCTCGTTTTAAAAAGTTACTTCTTGGCCAGGTGCAGTGGCTCATGCCTGTAATCCTAGCACTTTGGGAGGCCGAGGCGGGCAGATGACAAAGTCAGGAGATCAAGACCATCCTGGCTAACACGATGAAACCCCGTCTCTACTAAAAATGCAAAAAATTAGCCAGGTGTGGTGGAGGGCACCTGTAGTCCCAACTACTTGGGAGACTGAGGGAGGAGAATCACTTGAACCCAGGAGGCAAAGGTTGCAGTGAGCTGAGATTGTGCCACTGCACTCCAGCTTGGGTGACAGAGACTCCATCTCAAAAAAAAAAAGTTACTTCCTTACATAAAATGGAAGATTATTTTCTGGTTATGAGTAATGCATGCTTCATACAGGAAAAGAAATCCTAGAAAGTATGGGAAAGTGTAAAGAAGAACATTAAAGTGACCTGTATGCCTGCTATTCAGTGGTAAGCACGGTTAACAGTTTGGTCTCAGTCCTTGTATGCGGGCACAGTGGCTCATGCCTGTGATCCCAGCACTTTGGGAGGCTGAGGAGAGGGATGATTGTTTGAGCCCAGAAGTTTGAGACCAGCCTGGCAACATAATGAGACCCTGTCACTACAAAACATCAGAAAAAAATTAGCTGGGCATGGTGGTACACACCTGTGGTCCCAGCTACTCAGGAGGCTGAGGTGGGAGGATCACTTGAACCCAGGAGGTCAAGGCTGCAGTGAGCTGTGATCACATCACTGCACTCCATCTTGGGTGAGACAGTGAGACCCTGTCTCTGGGGAAAAAAAATCCTTGTGTACTTTTGGCACATATACACCTACTTTGCATGCACACACACACTCTTCTACTCTCTGTTTCTATATATGTATATGTACATATAATATATACATGTGCATACCTACATATGCAAAAATGCTCATTTTTCATCCGAGTATGGTGGCGCACCTATAGTACCACCCACTTGAGGCTGAGATGGAAGGGTTGCTTGAGTCTGGTAAGGAGGTTGAGGCTACAGTGAACTGTGATCATGCCACTGCACTCTAGCCTGGGTGACAGAGAAAGACCCTGTCTCAAAAAAAAAAAAAAGCTCATTTTCCTACACATTATACATGCACAGTTTGTAAACAAAAATTGAATAGTTGTTGGCTGGGTGCAGTGGCTCACTCATGTAATCCCAGCACTTTGGGAGGCCGAGGTAGGTGGATCACTTGAGCCCCAGGAGTTTGAGATCAGCTTAGGCAACATGGCAAAACCTCTCTCTGCCAAAAATACAAAAAAATTAATCAGATGTGGTGGTGCCCGCCTGTAGTGCCAGCTATTCAGGAGGCTGAGGCGGAAGAAGTTCCTGAATCTGGGAGGCGGAGGTTGCAGTGAGCCAAGATTGTACCACTGCACTCCAGCCTGGGTGACAGAGCCAGACCTTGTCTCAAAAAAAAAAAAAAAAAAAAACAAAAAAACTGAATAGTTGTTAACATACCATCTTGTAATTTGCTGTTGTCACTTTTTCCATTCATTAAAAAGTTCTATGGCTGGGCACAGTAGCTCACGCCTGTAATCCCATCATTTTGGGAGGTCTGGTGGGGAGGATCACTTGAGGCCAGGAGTTTGAGAACAGCCTGGCCTACATGGTGAAACCCCATCTCTACTAAAAATTTAAGAATTAGCCAGGTGTAGTGGCATGCACCTGTAATACCAGCTACTTGGAGGCTGAGACATGAGGATTCCTTGAACCCGGGAGGTGGAGGCTGTAGTGAGCTGAGATCACACCACTGCACTCTAGCCTGGGTGACAGAGCCAGACCCTGTCAAAAAAAGCTCTGTAGCAAAATGTTTGTTACATAGTAGTCTTTTAGTCTTTCTTAGACTGTACCTTAAACCTTTTTATCATGAACATATAGTTGTTTATGCTTTTTTAGCCTTATAAACAATGTCTATGAACATAGATTTTTGTTTACATGGCTAATTATTACTCTAATAGCATCAATTCCTAGAAGTAGAGTTGTTGGGTCAAGGAGCACATGTTTTGAAAAATATTTTTATCAAAGTAATACAGACACATTGGGATAAGCAGAATAATGTCTCCTCCTCCTCCTCCCATGTCTACATTATAATCCCTGGAACCTGTGCATAGGTTTCCTTACCTGTTAGAAGGGATTGTGCAGATGTGGACGTGATTAAGTTAAGGGTCTGGAGATGGGCAGGTTATTCTGGATTATCCAGGTGGGCTCAGTGTCATCACAAGGGCCCTTATAAAGGAAACGGGGAGACAGGAGAGTCATAGAAGGAGACATGACGATGGAAGCAGAGTTTGGAATGATGTGATTGCTGTCTGCAAAAAGCCACCAACCCAGGCATGCGTGCAGCCTCCAGTTTCTAGAAGCTGGGAAAGGCCAGGGAAAGGATCCTCCGCTAAAGCCAGCAGAGGGAGTGCTGACACCTTGATTTCAGCCCAGCGAGACCTATCATATTTCAGACTTCTGACCTCTAGAATTGGAATATAATCATTTGAATTGTTTTAAGCCACTAAGTTTGTACTAATTTTCTGTAGCAACCATAGGAAACAGATATACACATAGTTTAAACAACAGTCCTAAATAAGGCTTATCTTCTTATACAGCAGTCCCCTGCTGTATCACTTTTTATCCTTCAGTTCCACTCACCAGGGGAATCTAGCTCCACCTCTTAGGTCCGTTTCTTCTGGATTTACCTCGCTGCATCTAAATGGTTTGCTATTTTGTTGTTGTTGAGATGGAGTCTGGCTCTGTCACCCAGGCTGGAATGCAGTGGTATGATCTCGTCTCACTGGAACCTCTGCCTCCCAGGTTCAAGCTATTCTCCTGCCTCAGCCTCCCAACTAGCTGGGACTACAGGTGCACGCCACCACGTCTGGCTAACTTTTGTATTTTTAGTAGAGATGGGGTTTCACCATGTTGGCCAGGCTGATCTCAAACTCCTGACCTCAAGTGATCCACCCGCCTCAGCCTCCGAAAGTGCTGGGATTACAGGCATGAGCCACTGTCCCTAGTCTGCTATGTCTTGATTTATGAATTTTAGGCACTGTCTATTGAGTTTCTCCAGTAATAGATAAGGATTTTCCTCTCTTACTCCCCTGCCTTCCAACCCCAAAGCCTACGAATTTATTATTATCACACTTTTTGGTTAATCAATGTTAATTGCTTGATATTATCCAGTCACATAAATATTGGCTTTTCTCTCTCTTTTTTGCTGTTTTTAAAATTTCTTTTTTAATATTGCTGAACCAGGTCAATTATACATAGATTGTTTTCTTTTTTTCACAACTTAGTTTTTCCCAATGTCGGTAACTGCCTTTCATTTTCTTACCTGCTTAGTTTTAGACACTCATTCAAATCCATTAGTTCCCTATGGCTACTATAACTAGGCCAGAAGTTCAAAGTGGATCTAACTGGGCTAAAATTAAGGTGTTGACAGTGCTGCATTCCTTCTGGAAGCTCTAGAGAATTCATTCTCTTGCTTTTTCCAGCTTCGAGAAGCTTCCACACTCCTTGGCTGGTGGCCACCCTCCATCTTCAAAGCTGGCCATGGCCAGTCAAGTCTTTCTCATGCTATGTCATGACTCCCACACTTTCTTCTTCCCTGTTCTGTATTGAAGGGTCCTTATGATTACATTGGGTCTACTTGTGCAACCCAGGATAATTTTTCCATCCCAAGAGCAGCTAATTGGCAACCTTGATTTCAGTTGCAACCTTAATTTGTTTCATATAACAACGTATTCACAGGCTCCACAGATTAGGGTGTGAACATCTTTGGGGGGGCACATTATTCTGCCCAACATATAGATCCTCCATTATATCTGCTGAGGCTTATCAATAGCATGTTCCAAACACTCACTTAAACCACACTTCCCTCCTAGAGTCTCCATTCTGTTCAAGCTGAACTGACCTGCCACACAGTGCCATCCAGGGGTTTCTCTCTCACTGCTTTTGTGTGTGGGATCCCTCGTTTCATGGGCCTCATGTTTCCGCTGTCTTAACATACTCCTTTTTTTTTTTGGCTGTGTAGCACATCTTTCTGACGTTCTGTAAAAAGAGGACATGGAAGGTATGTATCTGAAGTCCTTACATGTCTGAAAATGTCATTATTCCACCTTTATATTTAATTGATGGTTTGGTTGAGTATAGACTTCCAACCCACTTTGGTGACTTCCTGCTAAGCCTGTTACCCCTCCCGGGCTGCTGTTTGAACCCCAACAGTACCTTGAGATCCCGAGCCCTTTGATGCTTCCTCTCCTGTTCTCCTTGTCCTTCTGGGAGGATTTCCCCTTAGTTAATTAATTAAATAATAATTTTTGTTTTGGAGATGGAGTCTTGCTCTGTTGCTTAGGCTGGAGTGCAGTGGCCCAATCTTGGCTTACTGCAACCTCCACCTCCCAGGTTCAACCGATTCTACTGCCTCAGCCTCTCCAGTAGCTGGAATTACAGGCGCCCACCACCCTGCCTGGCTAACTTTTGTAGTGTTTTTTGGTTTTGTTTTTGTTTTTTTTTATTAGAGATAGGGTTTCACCATGTTGTCCAGGCTGGTCTTGAACTCCTGACTTCAAGTGATCTGCCCACCTCAGCCTCCCAAAAGTTCTAAGATTACAGGCGTGAGCCAGCACGCCTGGCCTCACTTTTATTTCTTTGCTATCACTTTACCAGGATTTGAGAGGAAGAGATGATAAACACAAGGGGTCAGTGTGCTGGGGTTGAGCAGAAATGTGTATTTTTAAAGACTTTGCTAGAATTGTAAAATTAGATGCTCACTTCAAAGTCCTCTAATAGTTTTTAAGTGTTTATTTGTTCAATTATATTCATTACTGATTCTAAGATATTCAAGAAAGGAAAGTCATAAATTAATAAAGGTATAATAGCCTTTAAAAGCAAATTTTCCCATTATTAAAGTTATGCTTGTTAAAGAAAACCTGGAACAGTGCCAGTCACTATCCTGGGCACTTTACAAGACATTACTGCCTCAACGACAACCCTGTGAAGTAGACACTATTCTCCCCATTTTACAGATGGGGAACCTGAGTCACAGAGAGGTTAAGAAACCTCCCGGCTGGATGCAGTGGCTCACACCTATAATCCCAACACTTTGGGAGGCCCAGTTAGGAGGATCACTTGAGTCTAGGAGTTCAAGACCAGCCTGGGCAACATGGTAAGATCCCCATCTCTACAAAGAAATATGAAAATTAGCCAGGCATGGTGGCGGGTGCCTGTAGTCCCAGCTAATCAGGAGGCTGAAGTAGGAGGATTGCTTAAGCCCAGGAGGTGGAGGCTGCAGTGAGCCATGATTGCACCACTGCACTCCAGCCTGGGTGACAGAGTGAGGCCCTATCTCAATAACAACAACAATAACAAAGAAACCTCCCAAGGTTACACAGCAGCTAGTACCAGGTGAATTCTAAAGTCATCATGCCCAGGCTGGTGGCACAGACACTTCTATGCTCTGCTGGCTCAGAAAATAGAAGGAAAAAGGGTCAATGACAGCCACATGGCTTTAGGATGACCTTTTCACATTTTGGAGTATTTGCAAAGCTTTTAATGTATTTTCTAAGTTAAAAGGAAGCTGAGAGGCCAAGTGTGGTGGCTCATGCCTGTAATCCCAGCACTTTGGGAGACTGAGGCAGGTGGATCATTTGAGGTCAGGAGTTCAAAACCAGCCTGGCCAACATAGTGAAACCCAGTCTCTACTAAAAATACAAACATTAGAGCCAGGTGTGATGGCTCATGCCTGTAATCCCAGCACTTTGGGAGGCCGAGGCATGTGGATCACGAGGTCAGGAGTTTGAGATCAGCCTGACTAAGATGGTGAAACATCAGCTCTACTAAAAATACAAAAGTTAGCTGGGTGCAGTGGCCCGTGCCTGAAATCCCAGCTACTCAGGAAGTTGAGGCAGGAGAATTGCTCGAACCCCCAGGAGGTGGAGGTTGCAGTGAGCCGAGATTGAGCCACTGCACTCTAGCCTGGGCAACAGAACAAGACTCTGTCGAGTCGGGGGCGAGTCATGGTACGTGCGTGTAATCCCAGCTACTCGGCAGGCAGGCTGAGGCAGGAGAATTGCTTGAACTCAGGTGGCAGAGGTTGCAGTGAGCTGAGATCGTGCCACTGTGCTCCTTCAGTCTGGGTGACAGAGTGAGACCCTATCTCAAAAAAAAAAAAAAAAAAAAGGCAATTGGGGATGTGTAAATGTGTCATCTGTTTTGTCACTTACTGTTATACCATGAGCATTTTATATGTATCCAGATTTCATACGAAGCAAAACACTCACGAGGACTCATTAACATTTTATATTAATACCATTGCATAGGAGTTCTAAACCATGAAAACAAATTAGCTGTTTTGTCCTATTTCAGATGATGTCATCCTTTCTAATGGAATCAGACACAGCTGACTTTACATTCCCAGGCCTGCTCTCTCCTGCTAAAGGACATTGATTGGGCATGACATTTAGCCTCTCTGAACTCGAGTTCCCTCCTTTGTACAATGTTAATACTAACATACAACTGACACTGTTGTGAGAATTTAAAAGCAGATAAAAGAGTATCGCAGGCCCCTCCTCCGTAAATGGTTGTGATTATTATCTTAAGATCATCCTTGTTGCCCAGAGAGACTTTCAAAAGACCCATAACTACTTTATGGCAGGTCAAACATTTTCATTCCTTTATTCAGGCACTGAGAAAAGGTCTAGTCTGTATCTGATAGTTTTTGTGTGTGTTGTTTACAGTTATGAAAGACTGAGGCTTATATAAAACTTTCCAGAAAATTTAATTATGAACACATGTCAAAGTTTTTTTCAAGATTCAAGATTCCCTCTTTTTTTTTTTAATTTGAGACAAAGTCTCACTCTTATCAGCTAGGCTGGAGTGCAGTGGCGTGATCTCGGCTCATTGCAACCTCCACCTTCTGGGTTCAAGAGCTTCTCCTGCTTCAGCCGCCGAATTAGCTGGGATTACAGGTGCATACCACCATGCCTGGCTAATTTTTTGTATTTTTAGTAGAGATGGGGTTTCGCTATGTTGGTCAGGTTGGTCTCAAACTCCTGAACTCAGGTGATCCACCCGCCTCGGCCTCCCAAAGTGTTGGATTTCAGGTGTGAACCACCACACCCAGCCCCAAGATTCCCTCTTATTCCCTCTTGGTTGGAACATTTTCTGGGAACGGAATGGTTAGATGATCGTTGTCAGACTGGACACAAGGGGAAAGAATGGCTAAACATCACTAGACTTCTGACAGCTAGTGGGGGAGGGGGAGCAGGGGATGGAGGGAGCGGTCTCCCTGACAAGGGCTTAATCTCATTAAAGAGTATCAGAGAATTGCTTTAGCTTTTTTTTTTTTTTTTTTTTTTTTTTTTTATGAGACAGAGTTTTGCTCTTGTTACCCAGGCTGGAGTGCAATGGCACGATCTTGGCTCACCGCAACCTCTGCCTCCTGGGAACAGGCAATTCTCCTGCCTCAGCCTCCTGAGTAGCTGGGATTACAGGCACGTGCCACCATGCCCAGCTAATCTTTTGTATTTTTAGTAGAGACGGGGTTTCACCATGTTGACCAGGATGGTCTCGATCTCTCGACCTCGTGATCCACCTGCCTTGGCCTCCCAAAGTGCTGGGATTACAGGCTTGAGCCACCGCGCCCGGCCTTGCTTTAGCATTTTTGTCACAAATTCTAATTTCTTCACAGAAGAAGGTTTTGAAATGCATTCAAATGTAGGAAAAAAAAGAGGTGATTTGAGAGTCCTCCAGGGAAAATAGTATCCCCTTTTTAAGGTTCTCAATTTCCATCATTAGAGCACTAAAGAGGAGTTACCAGCTTCAAAAAATTACAGTGATAATAGGTGGAAATCATCATATATCTTAGTATCATTACACACTTTAAAAAATGTCTGAAAAAATATTCCTTCAAGAGTTAACAGTGATTATCAATTATCTCTGCAGTAATTGGTAATTGTGAGATGATGGAAGATTTTCACCTTATACACTGTATCTTTAATGTTTTATTTTATTTTTGAGAAAGGGCCTCACTCTGTCACTCAGGCTGGAAGACAGTGATGTGATCATTGTTTATTGCAGCCTCGGCCTCCTGAGCACAAGCAATCCTCCCACCTCAACCTCCTGAGTAGCTGGGACTACAGGCGCATGCCACCATGCTTTTTACTATTTTGTTTTTATAGAGATGGGATCTCATTATGTTGTTCTGGCTGGCCTTAAACTCCTAGGCTTAAGCAATCCTCCTGCCTTGGCCTCCCAAAGTGCTGGGATTGCAGGTGTGAGCCACTGTGCCTGGCCTGTTTTATTTTTAAAAATACTGAGCATAGATTACTTTTGTAATGATAATAATACTAATATATTTCACAAAACAAGTCAGTTTTACCAGCTCAGGGCTATGCGTCACTGGTAGCTCCCTTGAGCCCATTTTCATGACCAAGGACCAAGCAGTTAGTTCATCAGATGACAGAGCATTCACCTTGGCTCTGAGGAGCTGAGGTACAGCCAGATTCTCACATTTGAGCTGCTGATCAAAACACAGGTCACTGGGTCCCAGCCCCAGAGATACTGACCCAGAAGGCCTGGGGTGGGGTCCCCAGCATGCATCTCTAACAAGTTCCCGCATGCAGCTGCTGCTGGGCTGAGGACCACACTTTGAGAGCCTCTGTGGTCCAGAAAAGAAAACTTCAGCCGGGGAATGGAATCCTAAACCCAGAGCTGGCAAGCAAAACAAACAAGATGAACTCGACTTACTTCCCACTTTTGCCTCGGGCTGGTCTGTAATTATTTTTGAGAAGAGGAACTTGATTTGACTGACTCTATTTAATAAGTCGTGCTAGAAAAGGGTTGTGCCATCTCTTATTAAGTGAGCTCCTGGTTCAGAGACTTTTCAATTAAGTTCCATAGCCTCTGGGGCTTGAGGATTCATCTGAGGTTGACTGTCTGCTTTGGGGCCTTCACAGTCTAGGGGATGACTGTGGTGTCTCACCGTTAGCTCAGGCCACTGGTCTTGGTTTCTCTGAACCCAGACGTAATGGGGTAGTGGTTATTGTAATATTGATTTCCTGTTTGGGAAGTAGTATGGGGGTATTATTGGAGTAGTTAAAACACAGGGAATATCGTCTCCACCCAGCCCCATCTAACCCACCAATCACGTATGTATTCACTCTCTTTTAGTGCTAAAATATACATAACAAAATTTACCATTGTAACCATTTTTTAACATACAGTTCAGTGGCATTTAATATAGTCACATTGTTGTACGACCATCACCAGCATCCATCTCCAGAACCTTTGCATCTTCCTATACCAAAATGCTGTAACCATGATCATTCTTTTAAAAACCATAACAGCTTTTATTGAGATATAATTTGCGTATTATACAATTCATCCCTTTTTTTTTTTTTTTTTTTTTTGAGATGGAGTCTCAGTCTATCACCAGGCTGGAGTGTAGTGGTGCAATCTCGGCTCACTGCAACCTTTGCCTCCTGGGTTAAAGCAATTCTCCTGCCTCAGCCTCCCAAGTAGCTGGGATTACAGGCCTGTGCCACCATGCCCAGCTAATTTTTGTATTTTTAGTAGAGATGGGGTTTCACCATGTTGGGCAGGCTGGTCTCGAACTCCTGAGCTCAGGCAATCCACCCGCCTCGGCCTCCCAAAGTGCTGGGATTATAGGCATGAGCCACTGTGCCTGGCAATTCACTCATTTTAAAGTGTATAATTCAACAATGTTTAGTGTATTCACAGAGTTGTGCAACCATCAACACAATTTTAGAACATTATATCAACCCAGAATGAAACCCTGTACCCACTGGCTGTCACTCCTCAATTCCCCCAGCCCCTGGCAACCACTGGTCTACTTTCTGTTTCTATGGATTTGCCTTTTCTGGACATCTCATATACATGGGACCATATAATAGGTGGCTTTTGACAACTGGCTTCTGTCACTTAGCATCATATTTTCTCTCCCCTAAGCGAGAATCATACCCTTAGACCAATGAGCCATAGCCTCATATTTTCAAGGGTCAACCATGTTGTGGCATAAATCAATACTTCATTCCCTTTCGTATTCACTTTTTTTTTTTTCCGAGACAGGGTCTTCCTCGGTCACCCAGGCTGGAGTGTGGTGGTGCAATCTTGACTCGCTGCAGCCTCGACCTCCCAGGCTCAAGTGATCCTCCCACCTCAGCCTCCCTTGTAGCTGGGACTACAGGCACAGGCCACCACGCCTGGCTAATTTTTGCATTTTTTTGTTTTTGTTTTTGTGGAGACGGGGTTTCGCTGTGTTGCCCAGGCTGATCTCAAACTCCTGGACTCAAGCAATCCACCCACTTCACTGTCTCAAAGTGCTGAGATTACAGGCGTGGGCCACCAAGCCTGGCTGTATTTGCTCTTAATAACATTCAAATTTGAATTCATTATCTCCTCCACATCCTTACTCCAAGAAAAACTTCCTTCTCCGCTTAGTTGATTTCTCCACCTATCCAGCTTCCAAGCCAACTAACAAAACATTTCTATTGAATCCTCCGTCTTTGCTCCTTATCCTTTCCCCAAATCCACTGCCTCATCAGAACCTGTCAAATGTATTTCTTTTTTTTTTTTTTTTTGAGACGGAGTTTCGCTCTTGGTGCCCAGGCTGGAGTGCAATGGCACGATCTTGGCTCACCGCAACCTCCACCTCCTGGGTTCAGGCAATTCTCCTGCCTCAGCCTCCTGAGTAGCTGAGATTACAGGCACGCGCCACCATGCCCAGCTAATTTTTTTTTTTGTATTTTTAGTAGAGACGGGGTTTCACCATGTTGACCAGGATGATCTCGATCTCTTGACCTTGTGATCCACCCGCCTTGGCCTCCCAAAGCGCTAGGATTACGGGCTTGAGCCACCGCGCCCGGCTTCAAATGTATTTCAAAAATGGCTCTAGAATGAAACCTCTTCTCTTCGTCAATATCAACGCCATCATATTTCTTGCCTGTACCACCTATGGCCTGTTCCTGGCCTCCTACCTGCAAGCTCTTCCTCCAATCCTGTCTCCACAGAGCTCACCAGTTACCTCCCTAAAGACAGTCTGCTTAGTAATCTGTACTCCAGGCTCGGCATGGTGGCTCATACCTGTAATCCCAGCATTTGGGAGGCTGAGGTGGGCAGATTGATTGAGGCCAGGAGTTTGAGATCAGCCTGGCCAACATGGTGAAACTCTGTCTCTACTAAAAATAGAAAATTAACCAGGTGTGGTGGCACACACCTGTAATCCAGCTACTTGGGAGGCTGAGGCTGGAGAATCGCTTCAGCCCAGGAGGTGGAGGTTGCAGAGAACCAAGATTGTGCTACTGCACTCCAGCCTGGGCGACAGAACAAGACTCTTCAAAAAAAAAAAAAAAGAAAAGAAAAAAGAAAAAGAAAAAAAGAAACCTGTGCTTCTACCCATTGCCTGCAGGCTCTTGTTCGCTCTGGCCCTGGCACAGAAACCATTTAGAACCAGACATTTGACTACACTCTTGCCCCTTCCACAGGAAACCCTTTGAAAAATGCTGTCTGTTCCACAGACTCTGCGCATCCTCACTTGTTTTTCCCTCTGTGAGAAATGCAGGCCAATGTCTTTGCAGCCTGGAGGCTGAGCTCCAAAGGAACCCAACTTCTGATGGAGCCCCTGAGCTTAGCTTCTCCTGAAGGTTCAGGGACAAAAAGAGTAACTGTTTTTGCAAGTCAATTCCTACTTTTATTTTAATTTTTTATTTTTTTATTTTTTTGAGATGGAGTTTCGCTCTTGTTACCCAGGCTGGAGTGCAATGGCGCGATCTCGGCTCAACGCAACCTCCGCCTCCTGGGCTCAGGCAATTCTCCTGCCTCAGCCTCCTAAGTAGCTGGGATTACAGGCACGCACCACCATGCCCAGCTAACTTTTTGTATTTTTAGTAGAGACGGGGTTTCACCTTGTTGACCAGGATGGTCTCGATCTCTCGACCTCGTGATCCACCCGCCTCGGCCTCCCAAAGTGCTGGGATTACAGGCTAGAGCCACCGCGCCCGGCCCAATTCCTACTTTTAAATTTTCATTGCCAATGAGCTCAAAAGCCTCCTACGATTAGTTTATCAGTTTCCATTTTAAAAAATTGGCCTGTTGATATAGTATTCCTATGTTAAATGACATTGTTCTATTTAATGTTAACCTTTATTTATTCATTTATTTCGATGGAGTCTTGCTCTGTCTCCCAGTCTGGAATGCAGTGGCACAATCTCAGCTCACTGCAACCTCTACCTCCAGGGTTCAAATGACTCTTCTGCTTCAGGCTCCCAAGCAGCTGGAGTTACATGCACACACCACGACATCTGGCTAATTTTCATATTTGTAGTAGAGATGGGGTTTCACCATGTCGGCCAGGCTGGTCTCGAACCCCTGGCCTCAGGTGATCCACCCGCCTAGGCCTCCTAAAGTGCTGAGATTACAGGTGTGAGCCACCATGCCTGGTCTAATGTTAACATTTGTTACAATACATATTTCACACATATGATGTTAAATAAATGTCTGGCACTTTGGGAAGTTTTTTGATTATCATTTGATTTGTCTTTTAATTGTGAAAACGCAATTCCTTACACATGACCCCTTGTGATTTTGGTCAGGGAAGAGAACCAGCCGGATGGGTAGAAAACAGTAGAAACCATGTTTTTTGTTAATCTCCTAGGAGTCTTCTCTCAATTTACTCTTTTCTTAGAGAAAGCAGTACTGTGGAAAAGGATGGAAAAATGTTCTTGGCAAGTTTGTCTGTGCACTGGGGCTCTTTTTGCGCACTTTAGATGCAAGCTCGTGTGACTGGTCAGCTTGGAAGTTGATTACTCAGGCATTCTTTGGATTTTTAAACGAGAACACCCTATTCCAGTTTTGTAGCATTGTGGACATGCACGTCTCACTTTCTAGTTTCTTCCTTTGTGTTTTCCTTTGTTTACAAAGTGAGGCTTTCCCACAAACCTTGTAAAGAAGGTCATGGTTTAGCTGTTTCATAAGTTATCTACTTCTCTGATATGATTCGTTTGTTCATTTCTACAGAGCAGGTAAACCCAGTCCTCTTAGATTTGTTAAAAAAGATTTACTGAAAAAGAAAAAGAGGGAACGGAGTGGGTCATTCTAAGAGAGGTTATCAAACCAGGTAAACATAATAGAGCAAGACATTTGTTATTAATATTTCTGTGGCTTTTGATCTAGATATCAGTTAACTTTAACACAGCGTACACGATGCCAAGGAGGAATGGAAACGCCTGCCTCAAAACCATCAGGCCCAGCGAGGTGGCTCACACCTGTAATCCCAGCACTTTGGGAGGTCGAGGCAAGTGGATCACTTCAGCTAGGGGTTCAAGACCAGCCTGGTCAACATGGCAAAACCCCATCTCTATTAAAAGTTCAAAAATTAGCAGGGCATGGTGGTGAACACCTGAGGTATATGAATCTCTTGACCTTGAGCTCAAGAAGTGGAGGTTGCAGTGAGTGGAGATCGCATCATTTCACTCCAGCCTGGGTGACTGAGTGAGACCAAGTGAGACCCTGTCTAAAAAAAGAAAAAAAAAACCATCAGCATATAGCCATGGCTGCTTGCTTAAAGTGAACAGACACTTCTCAAAAGAAGCACTATTCACAAAAGCAAAGACTTGGAACCAACCCAAATGCCCATCAATGATAGACTGGATAAAGAAAATGTGGCACACATACACCATGGAATACTATGCAGCCATAAAAAGTTGAGTTCATGTCCTTTGCAGGGATATGGATGAAGCTGGAAGCAATCATTGTCAGCAAACTAACATAGGAACAGAAAAGCAAACACTGCATGTTCTCACTCATAAGTGGGAGTTGAGCAATGAGAACCCATGGACACAGGGAGGGGAACATCACACACTGGGGCCTGTTGGGGGGTGGGGGTTTAGGGGAGGATAGCATTAGGAGAAATACCTAATGTAGATGACGGGTTGATGGGTGCAGCAAACCACCATGGCACGTGTATACCTATACCTATGTAACAAACCTGAACGTTTTGCATACGTATCCCAGAACTTAAAGTGTATATGTATGCATATATATATGTACATATATATATACACACACACATATATATAAAATATATATATATACACACATATATATATACTTTATATATATGTGTGTGTATATAAAAAAAGTGCTGTTTGCCAGAGTTCTCCAAGTAAAGTTACTATTTTCCCCACTTTAAATATTAAGACATATTTATTTTAGGGAAAATGCTTTGAGGCTATGCAAGTATCCTGTTTCTCCTTAAGGAAAATGGTAGTTGATCATGCCTATATTAGCGGTTACTATGATGTTCTAATGTGATGTTCCCTTTCTCTCATTTCTTCTACACTGTAATTGGAATTCTTCTGTAAGGAAGACTTGTCCCTTCTTGATATTTTCCCTTAGTCAGTCATTTAGTTGTATTTCTATAGACTCAAAGATATTAATTTTATTCCAATACAATCATTATTTATTTTATCCTTTGAATTACTCCAGCCTTTGGGAGCCCTTTGGAGCCGGCTCCTGTGCCCTTCTGCTGTGCCCTGGCACCTTTGTTGAGCACATCTTTACTTTCTGGCACTGTGAGATTTTTACATTTCTCCGTAAAGCTCATCAGAAGCTCTATATAAAGACTGTCTTTTGTAAAGCACTCAACACGTAATTTATATGAATGTAAAGATGATATTAAAGGTTATCAAACCATTGTTTATTATGTGCAAATTACAGATGTTGAGTCCAAGTACTCAGACAGAGCAAGTATGAAGGCAGAGGCTCATACTTCAATTTTGTTTTGTTTTGTTTTGAGACAGGGTCTTGCTCTATGACTCGGGCTGGAATGCAGTGATGCAGTCACGGCTCACTGCAGCCTCAACCTCCCAGGCTCAAGTGATCCTCCCATTTCAGCCTTCTGAGTAGCTGGGACTACAGGTGTGTGCCACCTCACATGACTGATTTTTGTGTGTGTGTGTATATATATATATATATATATATATATATATATATATATATTTTTTTTTTTTTTTTTTTTTTTTTTTGTAGAGACCGGGTCTCACTATGTTGTCCAGGCTGGTGTGAAACTCCTGGGCTCAAGTGATATACCTGCCTCGGCCTCCCAAAGTGCCGAGATTACAGGTGTGAGCCACCATGTCTGACCACACTTTCAGTTTTTATCCAAAAATACGTTACTACTGAGCAGCACAGCAGTGCCCTTTAAGTCATATGATATCATTTTAAGTGTAACAGCTCCAATACTTTCTAATCCCAAAATGGGAGTTCAGTGGGACAAAGATGTGGTATTAAATAAAATCCTATTTCTCTAGAAATATTCATGAGATAAATTCACATCATTTGAAATATTGCATTAACCATTGTGTTAAAAGATACTCTTGTAGGAGGGAGGCAGGATGAGAAATTATGCATCTATTCATGTCAGCAGCTGGATCTGAATCTTGATGTTAACTTCCCTTGTGCTGGTCAGCAAAAGTTTCTCCAGGGAAAAATGAAAGGACAATAGGAACAATTCAGAAGAACTAACAATAAGTGAAAAAATGGAATTTTCATGTTCATAATTCAGAGAACCTTAAAATGAAAAACGAAGTACAGTGTTTTGGATAGACTCACCACAACTTTGTTTAGTTAAGGCATTAAAATGAGGGCACATGGCCAGGCACGGTGGCTCACGCCTGTAATCCCAGCACTTTTGAAGGCCGAGGCGGGTGGATCACCTGAGGTCAGGAGTTTGAGACCAACCTGGCCAACAAGGTGATACCTTTTCTCTACTAAAAATACAAAATTAGCTGGGCGTGGTAGTGCATTCCTGTAATCCCAGCTACTCAGGAGGCTGAGGCGGGAGAATCGCTTGAACCCTGGAGGCAGAGGTTGCAGTGAGTCGAGATCCTGCCATTGCACTCCAACCTAGGCAACAAGAGTGAAATTCCATCTCAAAAATAAAAAAATAAAAAATCAAAATAAAATTAGGGCACAGCTCAGGGATTTTCAAAAATGTTGTCTTGCCATCAGTCTTTCTTTTGTGGTAATGCAAATTTGACCATACAGGAAGCAGATCAAGGAGGAGCAACACCGTGTTCCAGTCCAAGAAGGAAAAGGTATACCTTAAAATAGACCAGAGACTAAAGAAGACTCAAAACTTCAAGCGGATCAAGTGCAGTGGCTCATTCTGTAATCCCAGCATTTGGGAGGCTGAGGCAGGGGAGGATCAGCTGAGCCCAGGAGTTTGAGACCAGCTTGGGCAACATAGTGAGACCCCATATCTACAAAAAATACAAAAATAAGCTGGGTGAGTTGGTGCATGCCTGTAGTCCCAGCTATTTGGGAGGCTGAGGTGGGAGGATCACTTGAGCCCAGGAGATTGAGGCTGCAGTGAGCCAAGATCATGCCACTACCCTCCAGCCTGGGTGACAGTGAGACCCTGTCTCAAAAAAAAAAAAAAAAAAAAAAAAAAAAAAAAAAAGACAAAAACCAAAACAACCCCCCTCCCAAACTTCAAGTGATCTGTCTTCACCTGTGTGACGCTGGAAATAAAATTCAATGAGAAGACTGTCTTCTCAACATAGGACAGAGAGACCAAGCAGGACATAAGACAAACTGCTGATTTTTTCTTTTTCTTTGAGCCCCATGGAGTTCAGTACCCTGTCTGCTGGCTTAGGTATAGCGGCCTCTCTGACTCCTGGGTAAGTTCAGCTATGGGAAGGTATCATCAACAATGTTCAAAGACTTTCGACTCATCGCTGTGAGAATGCAATGGGCTGCTAGCCAAGAATCTTTAGCACCGCAGATACCAGTTCACTGCAAGGCCAGCACAACTGTTTCCATGTTGAAATGTGCTTCGTCACTTTCAGGGGTCTGAGGCTCTTTGAGAGAGTAGGTTAGGACGACCCACTGATCCTGGGCTTAGCAAAGAGAACCACCTCTGGAATTGTGCAGACCCCCATACCAGTTCTTTTTGTCCCCCCAACCAACTTCTTCTTGCAGATCCCCATACCAACCAGGGGTTGGGGGAAAAAAAAGTCCCAACAGCAGAGGGTTTATCCAAGCTCTGTGAGTTTCAGTGTTTGTCAACTCTAAGATAGTATCAGAAGGCCTGATTGCCCTGATTAGAACATGATATGACAAAACCTGCAATGAGTGAGACACCAGGGTGCCTGGAGCAGGAATATTTGAGCAGGTTTTTTTTTTTTTTTTTTTGAGAGGGAGTTTCGCTCTTTTTACCCAGGCTGGAGTGCAATGGCGCGATCTCGGCTCACCGCAACCTCCGCCTCCTGGGTTCAGGCAATTCTCCTGTCTCAGCCTCCTGAGTAGCTGGGATTACAGGCACGTGCCACCATGCCCAGCTAATTTTTTGTATTTTTAGTAGAGACGGGGTTTCACCATGTTGACCAGGATGGTCTCGATCTCTCGACCTCGTGATCCACCCGCCTCGTGATCCACCCGCCTCGGCCTCCCAAAGTGCTGGGATTACAAGCTTGAGCCACCGCGCCCGGCTTTTTTTTTTTTTTTTTTTTTAAAGAAGGAGTTTTACTCTGTCACCCAGGCTGGAGTGCAGTGGTGCCATCTTGGCTTACTGTAACCTTCACCTCCTGGGTTCAAATAGTTCTTGTGCCTCAGTCTCCCAAGTAGTTGGGGTTACAGGGTAGTTGGGGTTACAGGTGCCTGCCACCACACTTGGCTAATTTTTGTATTTTTAGTAGAGATGGGGTTTCGTCCATGTTGTTCAGGCTGGTCTCGAACTCCCGACCTCAGGTGATCCGCCCACCTGGGCCTCCCAAAGTGCTGGGATTACAGGCGTGAGCCACACTACACGTGGCCTATTTCACATTCTTAATCTCCATGTTCTCTGATCCCTTCTTAAGGAGTCTGATGTTGATGACACTAGGACTTCAATTGCAGCCTCCGTGTGGATGGGCCTCCCGTCCCTTGATTAGTCAATTTCGATCGATCTGACACACATGAACAATATTTAGAAAGATGATGCTACTGATCTCCTGTTGGCAAGACCCTGACTTTGAGGTTTTTTTTTTTAAAAAAACCTCAAACAAGAGTTGCCTCACCATCATAGGTGAGGTATAGAGACAGCCCCTCTGTTGGGTAGGGGGTCGGCTTTCATTTGTCCCTTTTGAGTCCACTAGCCCTCAGCCTCCTCCATTTTCAGGGGCCATTGATCTATTGTCTTATGTGCTCTTTGCCTCAATGTCTCCCATGTACTTCACTATCACTTCCTACCACCAGATGGTGGAAAGGGAAAAGGAAATAACGGGCCGGTAGAGGAATGTGGTGGCAGGCAGAGTACCTATGGTGAAAGATGTGGTGGTGAATAGACCCAAAACGGAGCTTCTGAATTGCCCATGAATGCCCGCGGATTCTGTTTCCACTTTAGCGCCCACTCAAGGGTCGGCCATCGAGGTCTAGGGGTCAACAAGGCACAATGATGCCTCTTGGGGAGGGAGCCAGCCCTGATCTCAGCGGATTCCTGGGAACACCAGACCTTGGGAACATTCCTGAATACCCGAACCCCACCTGGCCCAGGCACTGGGGCGGGGCTTAGGCAGGTCCCTGCAAGGCGACGCGTCCCCTCCGCCCCGCTGCGTCCTTCGCCCGTTTTTCCCCACGTCGGTGCCACCGCCTCCTCTGTGCGGAACTCGCACCTGGCCTGCCTGCGTTCCCACGCCGCGCTGAAGGGACGCCGCGTTTCTCTCCCTGCCAAGGGACCCTTTTCCTTCCCCCGCAACAGCCCCCCGGGAAGCCTCATTCCTGAATGCCTCGATGTCCCAGGGTCATCTGCCATCACCCTGGGCAGGCGTTTGGTCCCTGGCCTGCCCTGTTCTCCCTCCCCAGGCCGTACTCCTCTCGTCGCCCCCTCCCGCTCAGCACCCTTCTCCTTCTCCACGTGCCCCTGCACTCCCACGCCCCTCCTCCACGGAGCCCCTCTCCTCCGGTCTCGAGGAGTCTCGCGGCACTTCCCGGGGCGTCAGCCCAGCCGCCACGGGTGGGTGGTAGCCGTGCAGAGCAGGGTCCCTTCGGCGTGGGCGTTGAAGAGGGCGCCTGAGTGCCTCAGCCGCAGGGACGCCCCCGGCGCCTGCCCCGACGCGGCCCGGACCCCGCCCCTCTCCGGCCCCGCCCCCGCCCGGCGGCCCCGCGTCCCCGGCAGGCGGAGCTGCTGGAGCCTCGCGGCGGCACTGAGGAGGAGGGGAGAGCGGGCGGCGCGGCCGCGGCTGCCGGGCGCTTGGCTGGGCGGCGCTTTTTTTTTTTTTTTTTTTTTTTTTTTCGCAATTTCCACTCGCGGGGAGCAGGAAACCCGGCGTAGCCGGGCGCATTGGGCCGCGATGCAGCAGCAGCAGCAGGAGTCGCCCCGGGGCAGCAGCGGCAGAGGCAGCAGCTGGCGGCGCTGAGCCGCCGTCGCCGCCACTGAGGAAGAAGCCCGCCCAGCCGCCACCGCGTCCAGAACCCCGAGCTTGGTTCCTAGCGCCCTGATCCCGGCGCCCCGACCCCCACGCCCGCCTCTGCCAACTTTCACGCTGCCTCGGCGGCCCGGCCCGGCTCGACGCCAATGGGTGAGTGGGGGCCGCCTGCGTCCAGGCGTCCACCTCAGCCTGGGGGCGGCGCGCCCATCCTAGAACTGCAGAGCCCGGGAGGGCGTCCCGGGGGCAGGGTCCGGGCGGGAGACAACGCAGTGGGCGCCCTCGCCTGCCTCTCGCACCCCCATTCACTCCCACTTGCGCCAGTGTCCCCGCTGAGCCCGCGCGCGGAGCCGACGGAAACCCGTGGGGGCCTGGGCGGAGAATCACGGGGGCTGGCCCCAGGCCGCTCCGACTGAGGGTTGCAGGGGGTGTGGTTGGCTTTTCGGGTGGGCGGGGAGAATTTTGTCTTGGCCTTTTTTGCACCCGAGCGCGCCCTCCTATGCGCTGCGGTCACGGGTACCCGGACCTGGTGGGCTCCGGCCGTGCGTCGGTCTGCTGGTGCCCTCCTGGTCCTGCTTCGGGGGAAGTTAGAACCTCAGGGTCTTGGAGGGGGGTGGGTTGCCTTTGCTGGGGGCCGACAGGGGATGGGGGGGTGGGGCGGGAAACGCCCCAGTGCCAGGCCTGGCTCGCAGTCCCGGGGTCCGGAGCACCTGAGGCTCCTTTCTTTGCGCCCCGCTCCTTCCAGGCCCCGACCCTCTCGCTGCTGCCTTCCTCCAGCCTAGCCAGCTAGCGAGCTCTCTGCTCCTAAAAGGCCGCTTTCCATACCATCCTCTAAGTCTGCAGGGTCTGGGACCTGGAAATGGTAATCCGGTCCATGATTTACTGAGCAAACAAACATCAGTTCCAAGTAGCTAACTAACCTTTAGGCCCCCGGGTCCCATTTGATTTAGACCCCGGAGCATTGGAACCACCTTGTTGCCCAGAGAAGCTTCCACTTTATTGGCAAGGGACTTATGATTACTTGGGCTATTAAATGTTTGATCTACCCAGATAATGTTCTTGCTGACAGCCACCCTCTGTTTTTCAGCCTCTGGCAGATTATTTTTGGGTGTTCTTAGGCCAAGCATAGGAAGGCTGCAGATGATAATAAATAATAATAAAGTGAGACCTTTCTGTGTTCAGGTAATAGGATTCCAGTACACTAGTCAGCATACTCAGAAAGCCTGAAGCATTGGAAAAGAGGTGGTTTAACCCAGTCCGTTGTTGACAGGCAAAGTTAAAATCCCATTTGTGGTCATTTGTCAAAAAAAGGTTTTCCTTTTCTAAAGTAGTGGTGATCTATTGGCTTCTTGGCTTAAATGTTACTTTTTTCTCAGTGCTTTTCTCTGATCCCCTTTGCCATCCCCAGTCTAAATTGGTTCCCATTATATTTTCTCATACAGTACCTTTTTTTTTTTTTATAGCAGTGTTACATATTTGTGTGTAATAGTTATCTCCTGTACTGTAAGCTCTATGACCATAGGGACAGCACACAATGTTGCATAGTTTGCTCAGCCTTTTTTGGTGTCTGGCACAGAGCAGGACCTAAATATTTGTTGAATGAATGCATAAGGGGCATGAAATCCTCCTACTCTTCGCGGGACAGAACCCTTAACTCACTCTTGTTTTGCTTTGCCCCTTAAGATGATTTAGTTCGTTGGCAGAAGTATATACTTTAAACTTCACAGGCCGCTTTAGTAATGGATGAATTTCTCCCGAGGTAACCAAAAATTCTGTTTTGATCACCTTTCATTTTGGGTGAGTCACAGAGAGGGTTATGCATGCACAAAAAGAACTTAGATCCAAACATCTTCTCCCATGGCCGGATTGTGTTTTCTGTATCTCAATGAGAAGGGGACTGAGTTTCATTTAAGAAGAAACAGACCTGTTTTTCAAATTTGAACCGTTTTCATTCTTCAGAACTTCCTAAGAAAAACAGAGTGCTCCTGTAGCTGTTAGTCCTTTCAAAAGTAATCTTTATTATAAACTTTATTGCAGGGGGAGGGGGCATTGATTTTCATTTATTTCAGGAGTTAATACTTAGAGGTGATAATATCAAAACGAATGTAATTTAATTCACGTTTATGGTGGGATTTAAGGTGCTTGTAGTACTTTGTGGCTAAAGATCATGTGCTCTCTTGAAAGCATCTCCAGCATTATATTTGTAATGAAGTACAGTTATTTAATCCTTCATTCTGTATGTCTTCCAATGGAGTGATCTAATGGGCTGAGGTTGTGTGTGTGCACACAGAGGCACACCCTTTCCTCCAAGTCTCTGGTTTTCAGATTTATCCAGTTTATCAATTTGATGCAATTTTATTTTTATTTTTTTTTTTTTTTTAAGAGAGAGGGTCTCACTCTGTTGCCCAGGATGGATTCGAACTCCTGGACTGAAGAGATCTTCCCAGGTAGTTGGGACTGCAGGCTCACACCACTGTGCCTGATTCTGATATACTTATATTCTTACGTGGCCTGACAATGAGTTTTCTGTTGATGGATAACACAGCAAAACTGTATCTTACAGTTTGTTTTCTGAAAAATAACAGAAAAGAACCAAATCCCTAACCCTGAAGTGAAGTTGGTTAGTTGCAAAATGACCTCTTATAAAAGCACATCAAAATGTGCCCTCTGAACTTGCCAGGAGATGCATGCCTATAGTGCCAGACACAGAGAAAGCCTCTTATAATTACAATTACACAAATATGGTTACCTAAATCTGTGAGTAGTGAAGGGTTTTCAAGCCCAGCAAATGATTTCTGTTTAAATAATTCCAGAGTAAAAACAAAGTTGCGATAGCCTTTAGCAATGTAAACTAAAGCTAAAATGAACATAATGGGTCGGTCTCTACAAATGTCTTGAGTTAGAAATGGAAGAAAAGGCTCCCACCTTAATTGTACATGAGCTTTACCCACTTCTGTCCATCAAGCAAAAGCTTACTGTGGCCCTGGTTGCACAGACCTTGGTGGTTTCTTCTCTTACTACTTCAGTTCTTTTAGCATTACTGACATTCTCTCATCAACTCTTGAGTTTGCAGTTGTTTTAATGTATGTTACATACAGTAGTATTTGTTCATCTATCCATCCAATGTTTATTTACCTGCTTTGCATACCCACTGTGCTAAGAGCAGGTGCAGAGCAGAGATGTGACTGGGCTTCTCAGTCTAATGGAGGCTGACTTGAATGCAATGCGCATGGCAATATGTAGCCTAAAGCCATGAGAGTGCATAAGAGAAGAGTGGAAAAGGCCAATCTGACTTAGCCTGGAGAGTGCCAAGTACAGTGTCTTAGAGGAAGATCATGTTTGAGCAGAAATCTGGTTGAGTATGAGTCATCACTGCCCTCCAGCCACAACTGGTTCTTGTGGGAGGGAGGGAGAACGGACACCGTGGGAACCGCAGGGCATCTCAGTAAGATGGTGCAAGGAAGGATGACTCAGACGACTTGCACCTGTGTCAGGTGGCTTGGGGAAACGTTTAAGGAAGCTGGACATTACTTTGAATTGGGTGCTACCAGGGCGAATTCCGTGGTTGGATATTTTAACAAATGTTCTCTAGAAGCGAGGAAAATTAGAGGCAGGCTACAGCTATGGTTGGTAAAGCAGCAGCCGTCATTTGTATTAGCCAGGATTGGGAGATGTTTTGTCATGTTTGTGTTTTGGACAAGGTGCATGTTTTGTACATGTTCAGATATGATTACTGTGTGGTCTTGTTTTCATCTTATCCCATCCTGGTCACAGAGTGGCCTTGTCTGATGTTGGTTTTATAGGGAATTGTTTCTGTTTAGCAGGACACCCAGGCCCAGCTGTGAGTGCATGGCCAGCTCCCAGTTAGAAGAACTGCTCTTACTTCGAGTTAACTATGTAATGGGCAGGGGCAGGGAATAGGAGGCAGTAGGGGAGGAAAATGGCTTTGTAGGTATATCTGTGGCTACTTCATATCAGCCAGGTCTAGCCTGGACTGTTGTTCAATGTTGAGCACAATGGACATCTGAAATGCTATACTAGGGGAAGAGAGAGTGACAGTGCAAGAATAGGCTGTTGACAACCAAGAAGTCAGTGTTAATGGGAAAGATGCAGAACAGGAAAACACCCTAAATCCTTACAGTGTTAGAGAAGGAGAGCCTCTGATGCTTTGCTTCTCAGAGGGTGGTCCCCAGGCCAGTAGCACAGCCTCCCCTGCAGCCCTTTAGAGACACATATTCTCTGGCTTCATTCTAGCACACCTCCTGAATCAGGAATGCTGGGGATGGGGCCCAGCAGTCTGCATTTTTATGAGCCCTCCAGGTGGTTCTGATCATGGTCAAGTGTAGAACCCCTCCTTGCCTTACAGTTGAGAAAGCTGGCCTCCAGAGCTTGTGGTTCACTGCAGTACACAAGGCCCTCTGTTCATATGATGAAGTCATAAGTGACACATTACCTTAGGAGAAGGAGAAAGACATATTCCTACTTCAAAACAAACTTCTTGTGGTGTTAAGATGGTTCAGTGTGGATTCTTCCATGAATCCAGTCCAAGCAGACCTCCAACACCTGGGCATCAGTGACACTAGCCAGCCGCTCAGTATTAGTCTCTGGGACTTTACCAGAGTATCACACAGGCGCTTCCCAGATTCATTTTCCCTCCATCCTCTTTAGAGGGGACTTTAAGATACACTGTTTGGGCCAGGCGCGGTGGCTCAAGCCTGTAATCCCAGCACTTTGGGAGGCCAAGGCGGGTAGATCACGAGGTCAAGAAATCGAGACCATCCCGGTCAACATGGTGAAACCCTGTCTCTACTAAAAATACACACAAAAAAATTAGCTGGGCATGGTGGCACTTGCCTGTAATCCCAGCTACTCAGGAGGCTGAGGCAGGAGAATTGCCCGAACCCAGGAGGCGGAGGTTGCGGTGAGCCAAGATTGCGCCATTGCACTCCAGCCTGGGTACCAAGAGCGAAACTCCGTCTCAAAAAAAAAAAAAAAAAAGATACACTGTTTGCATTATTCCAGTGCGTAATATTTGTTTATGATTTTCTATAGCTGGTACCTGTGTTCATTTCTGATTGCTGCTCTAACTACCATAAACATAGTGCCTGGAGACATCACAAGTTTATCATCCATCACTGGGCTACGATCATGAAGTCAGCAGAGCTACATTCCTTCTCAAGGCTGTAGGAGGGAATCCCTTTTCTTGCCTTTTCCAGCTTCCAGAATCCGCATTCCTTGGCTTGTGGCCTCTTCCTCTATCCAAAGCCAGCAACGGCTGGGCAGCCCTCTCTCACATGTCATCATTGTTACTGACTCTTCTACCCCTCTCTTCCACGTGTATGGACTCCCGTGATGACACTGGGTCCACCTGGTTATTCCAGGATCATCTCCCCCATCTCCAGGCCCCTGATCAGTAAATTTAACTCCCCTTTGCCTTGTAACCTAACATTCACACGTCCTGGACTTTAGAATGTAGTCATATGGGGGGTGGGGTGGGGGAGGGAATGTTATTCTGTCCCCTACACTGCCCTGTGGTAGACCTGACTTTTCCTGGTTTCTCTTGGATAACCATGTGTTCATAGTCAACCACCCTATCCCTCCTTGGGAAGATTCCATCTTTGGTTCTATTTAGATTTTTACAGTTTATTCATAAAGCTGCCTTCAAGTTACACCTTGCATTCACCTTTCTCTCCTCTTCACTGCTATTTTTTTGAGACAGCTTCTCTTGCTCTTCCCCTTTCCTCACATAGCCTGCCTTACACTTACCAGGACCACTGAACTCTGGCACTGCCTTGATTGTGTTCCAGAAACTGATCATGCCAAGGTTATCTGGAATGATCCTTCCCCAATCACAAAATACATGGTCTCAGGCCTCACCATGTTTGACTTCACTGAAGCTCTTGAGACTGAAGACCAGAATGCTTTGTCTTCTAGAACACCCTATGTGTTCCTGATTTCTCCTACACTCCTCCCTCCTTTTTTCCCCGCCCCTGTCCACCTGTGGAATGCTGTCATCCCTGATTCCCTTATGTTTAGTGTGTCCTTAAGTGATCGCAAACACTTTGCTAATTCAGGTGTCACCTATTGATGATGCCCACATCTGTCCCCAGTCTTGGTCTCTGCTCTAAGCTCAGGACCCACCCACTGTAAGCATCATGAGGGCAGGAACCTCATCAGTTTGGTCATCATGTTCTTGTGCACATGTTAAGCCTAAGATTAACGTTGGTTGAGCTGGTTATCATTGGTACCCTCTCCTAGCTAACTTCACCCAGGTGTGAAGAGTGAGACGCCTCAGACTGAGCATATTGCAAACTAAGCTTGGCATTTCTCCTCCGTAATACCTGCCCTGCCTCTTTTACTTCCCTTTTTGTTGAGGGTATCACTATCTTTCCTGCCACTTCCATAGGGATGCTGCTATTTCCTCTTGTTCCTTCCCCTTTTCCTGCCCCTTCTGATCTGCAGTCAAGCCCCAATGGCTCTGGAATTGAACCCATGTGTTTACCCTTCTATAAATGCTTTAGATCCTGAATGCCTTAGTGAAGCCTTTGTGAAGCACTACAGCCACCAAATGCCTTTGCTTGTTCTAAGCTCATTCAGGTCTCTAAGCCTTTACCCACGTAGTTCCCATCGTGGGAAACAGATGTCACTCTCTCCTCTGCCTTATAGCCCTAGTTTGCTGTTGTTACTGCAAACCTCGTGGCTTGAAACAGCACAAATGTGTAATCTTATAGTTCTGGAGGTTGGAAGTTCAAAATGGATTTTACTGGGTCGATATCAAGGTGTCGGCAGGGTTGCACTCTTTCTGGAGGAATTCATTTCCCTGCCTTGTTTGGCTTCTAGAGGCTGCCTGCAGTGCCTATACTTCCTTCACTTGTAACCCCAGTCTTCCAACCTCTGCTTCCTTCCTCACATCTCCTATCCTTCACCAAGCCACCTGCCTGCCTTTTATAAGGACCATTGTTTGACATCTGGCCCACCTGGATAATCTAGAATCTCCTCCCCTTCTCAAGATGCCTAATGAATCACACGGGCAAAGTTCCTGTTGCCATGGAAGGTAACATATTCACAAGTTCTGGGGATTAGGATGTGGCCATCTTTGGGGAGCCATTTTTCAGCCTCCCACATCCCTTGTGCATCTGTGGGAGCCTGCTCCAAAGGTGTGCTGTACCATACTCTTTAAAAAAATTTTATTTTTAATTTTTTTTGGTTCATAGTAGGTGTATATATTTGTGGGGTACATGAGATGTTTTGATACAGGCATGCAGTGCAAAGTGGTACAACATTTCCTCTTGTATTAAGTCTCCATCTCCAACTGGATCTCTTCAACTCCATTGCCCTGGCACCTTGCCTGGCAGACAGTAAGTAAGTGCCATATGTTAATGAATGAATGTGTAACTCTTTCACCCAAGTATGGTTACAACTATCAATTTTCCATGACTATGGACCACCAGGAGTGAGTTTGCAATTTTGTAAAGTCCCCTGGGCAGAGCATGTTGACAGGGTCTGTTTGCTGACAGTTCCTGGTGGCCCATACCAGGTATAGTGGGTGAGAAGGGTGACGCCACATGTATCATATGGCTTCAACAAAGAAGTGCACATTTTAAGACTGAAAATCTTCTCTGGTGGTGATTCTTAACCGGGGGCAATTCTACCCACCAGAGGGATACAGCAATATTTGGAGACAATTTTGGTTGTCACAGCTGGTGGTGGGGGTAGGGGGTAGTGTGGAGAGTCAGTCTACTGGCATCTACTAGGTGGAGGTCAGGGTGCTGATAAACATCCTATGATCCACAGGCCAGCTCCGCCCCCCAAACAACAACAAAGAGTTATCTGACCCCAAATGTCAGTCATGCTGAGGTTGTAGAAGCCTGCTCCGGGGGAACACCGGGGGCTTATTAACATAGATGGCTGGGGCACCATTTCCTTACTTCATCATCAGTCTTTCTGGAACATAAGGTTTTCTGTATGTAACCACAGTCTTTGTTTTATGCAGCAACTTAGAAGTCACTAGAGAACAGGACTCTTTGGCACTCTCTTTCACCATTTTGTTATTTGAATGGAGAGTGTCTTAACACAACTGTTGCCTTTCTTTCTGAGGAGAGGCAAGGGCTTTGGGGCATAAAGTTGTTAAACTTGCTTCTGGTAGTGTTTAGCCCCTGTAATATTTTGTCTTCCTATTGTGATATGCTTTTATGTGGGGGTACAGGTTGATGGGTCCTCTGCTACTCACATATTGGTCCCTGGCATTGAAGGGCTGGAAGGAGCCTTGGCAGTCATGACCTATAACATCAGATGATGAGACTGAGCCTCAGAGAGGCAGAGTGACAATGATCCCCTAGTGGCAGAACCCAACTGTCTTCCAATATGGAAGAACCAACCAGCCCAGTTTCTGTAGGTGCTCACAAAATGTCAGCCTCCTGCTTCCCCTTGTGAGGCTCTTGCTACAGTCTCTTTCCCTAGTAAGTTTTTTATTTCTTATTTTTTGAGATAAGGTCTCACTCTGTTACCCAAGCTGGAGTGCAGTGGCACAATCAAGACTCATTGCAGCCTCATCCACCAGGCTCAAGCCATCCTCCCACCTCAGCCACCCGAGTAGCTGGGACTACAGGTGTGTGCCACCACACCCAGCTAATTTTTGTATTTTTTGTATTTTTTGTAGAGATGAGGCTTTGCCATGTTGCCCAGGCTTGTCTCAAACTCCTGGGCTCAAGTGATCCACCTGCCTTGGCCTCCCAAAGTGTTGGGATTAGGTGTGAGCCATCAGACAAGGATGTAAGTTTTTTTTAAACAGATTTATTGATGTATAATTCGCATGCCATACAATTTACCCATTTAAGGTGTGCAATTCAATGGGTTTTGGTACATTATTAATTTTCTGCTAAAACATGTAACAATTTGCCATTTTTACCACTTTTAAGTGTACAGTTCAGGTATATTAACAATGCTTTGTAACCATCACCACTATCTAGTTCCAAAACTTTAATTTTATTTAATCACCCCTCCCTAGTAAGTTTCTAACTTGAAGGTCCGAATCCATGTCCCCTGGGGGTTCCTGGACTGGCCAGCCAATCTGGAGAACACGTGGAAGCCCGAAGATCCCAGTTGAGATTCTAAAGGAATATAGGAAAAGGGAAAGCGTGGCTTTTTTTTTTTTTTTTTAATGTTTTTGGTGGTTATTTCCTTTGGGAGGCCCTTTATTTTTGCTCTATCCCTCTCTCTCTCTCTCCCTCCCTCCCTCCCTCCCGGCACCTTCCTTGGTTACATACCTTTCATCCTATGAGGAAATTTTGGTTTTCCTTTTACATCCTGAAGCACTTGTGAGTTAGTTGCTCAGGTAACTTCCTTGGCCATTACTGGGATTCATTAAGAATGTCTAGGCTGGGTGCTGCTACTCACACCTGCAATGTCAGCACTTTGGGAGGCTGAGGCAAGCAGATCACTTGAGGTCAGGAGTTTCAGATCAGCCTGGCCAATGTGCGAAACCCCTTCTCTACTAAAAATACAAAAATTAGGTGTGGTGGCACATACCTGTAGTCCCAGCTACTTGGGAGGCTGGGGCAGGACAATCACTTGAATCTGGGAGCAGGAGGCTGCAGTGAGCTGACATCGCACCACTGTACTCCAGCCTGGGCAACAGAGCGAGACTCTGTCTGCAGAAGAAAAAAAAGTAAAAAAGTACATCATGGGAGAAAATACCTCAGTGCTGAACAGATCCTTTGAATTCACACACACAGGGTTGATATCATTCCACCTTTCTTCACCTAAATTTCTTCAGCTGGCAAAGATCCTTTGAATTCACACACACAGGGTTGATATCATTCCACCTTTCTTCACCTAAATTTCTTCAGCTGGCAAAGGTTCACCAGCAATCTGGTTGACTGTGATCACTGGGTTTTCAACTTGATCGTTATTTTATGAGTACATATCTTGCAAGCAGTTCTGTAGTTTTCATTAGAGGACACTTAAGGCAAAAGGTAGTTCACAGGTCTTAACTCAGTGATCAACTGTGCTTATATTTAACCTTGCAAAGAAAAAACACTATAATAACAAAAATCCTATGATATTTGTCCTAGCAGAACCCTATCCAGTTGGCAAGAAAAGATCAGAAAAGGCCTTTGCCTGTTTCCTTTCAGTGGCCACGGAAGTGGTGGGGGCACTGCTGGAGGCTGGTCTGTCCCAGGTGTGGGTGACAGAGTGGTAAGATGAAGTGGAGTTCTGTTCATACTGTTATTTCTTTCTATCTTGGATTAAATACTTAAAACATTTCAATGCTTATTAATGACTCATTTGGCATAACAAATTTAAGTCCTTTAGGACCCAAGTACAGCATGTATAGACAGTTTAAACTACCATCTCCTTACAGTTGAGCTTTTTACCGGCCAGTATGCAAACACCAGCCCTTGTGTTTTTGCCAGATTTTTCTGGACTGTTCTAGACTTGGAAGACTTGGGGCCATGTTCTAGGTCTGGTCCTCTGGGGTTGCACCAGTTTTATCCATCACATGCCACCTCCCCGTGTGAAAAGTCTTTAATTAGCTTAGTGTCCTGTCTAATTATTCCAGCTAGTTCTTAGGTTTGTGCCTGGAGCTAGATGGAGACACTTGGCCCTCATTTTGGATGAAGACTGGGATAGGCCATTCTTGCTCTGCTCCCCTCTCCCCTTAGCCAGCGTCTTCATGGACCTCCATTTTCTTCACCAGAGTGTTCTGGGCGCCATCCTCTGATGAGCATTTCACATGCTAGCTTCTTGCTGAAATTCATTTGACACCAACGACTTAGGAAATGCGCTTTGCCTTTTTCTTGTTTTGATCATCAAAACAAAATAAACAAAAACATTGCTTCACAACTTGACCCAAATGGGACAGTTATAAACCACTTAGCCAGTGATTTCTAATTGTCCCTTTGTTCTCAACAAACTATTAGATGGCAAAGAGAGGTGTCAACTCAAATACAGTAGGTCAATGAGCTCATCTGTGATCCATGAAGCAGCATGGATAGAGTAAATGTTTGTTAATTGATGGTGATTTTTTTTAAAGCTTAATTGCTGTTTTTGACTGTCAGAAAACAAATGAAAGTAATTGGCTTGCTGAAGGTGGATTGTTGCGGGGGAAGTGAGGTGGAAGATTTCACCAACTGAAGAAAAAATTGGAAAGGGGAAGCAGTTCACACTGTGTTCATCTGTGTTTTTTTTTGGGGGGTGGTGCATAATGACTACAGCTGCTTGCTTGAGGCTTTTTTTTTTTTTTGAGATGTAGTCTCGCTCTGTCACCCAGGCTGGAGTGCAGTGGTGCGATTTCCACTCACTGAAACCTTCACCTCCTGGGTTCAAGTGATTCTCCTGCCTCAGCCTCCCTAGTAGCTGGGACTATAGGCGCCTACCACCATGCCCAGCTAATTTTTTGTGTTTTAAGTAGAGACGGGGTTTCACTGTTAGCCAGGATGATCTCGATCTCTTGACTTTGTGATCTGCCTGCCTCGGCCTCCCAAAGTGTGGGAATTAGAGACATTTTTAAAGTTAGTTATTGGAATAGGTTATCTATCCCCAGGATTCGAAATTCAAAAGGTGAAAAAGTGTTTATAGGACAAAGTCTCCTTCCCATCTCTGTCCTTCACCTATGCAGTGATGCTCCCCATAAGCTGCAGATATTTTGTTTCTCAAGTTTTTTTCCAGGGAGTTTTCATACATATACCAACACACAGGCATTTCTGTTATTTTCCCCTCCTTTTTTTATGTCCTGATTAATTGATGATGAGTGAACTTCTATCTAGCTGGGGATTTTTTTCCCCTGGGGATGTGTATTGGCCCACTATGCCTAGTCCTTCCATCTGGTTTTGATGGAGGGACAGGTGGACTTTGGAAAAGTTTTCCAGGAGACTGCTCTGTTGTTGTGAGGCTCAGGTGATCTGGGTTCTTAACTGACAGAAACTTTGTCCTGGCTCTTAACCCATCTTTTTTTTTTTTTTTTTTTTTTTTTATTATTATTATTAGCAGAGTCTTGCTCTGTTGCCCAGGCTGGAGTACAGTGGTGTGATCTCCGCTCACTGCAACCTGTGTCTCCCAGGTTCAAGCGATTATCCTGCCTCAGCCTCCTGAGTAGCTGGGATTACAGAGACCCTCCACTATGCCCAGCTAATTGTTTTGTATTTTTGGTAGAGATGGGGTTTCACCATGTTGGCCAGGCTGGTCTTGAACTCCTGACCTCAGGTGATCCATCTGTGTCAACCTCCCAAAGTACTGAGATTACAGGTGTGAGCCACCACGCCCGGCCTTAACCCATCTAGGTTTTGAACTCAGTGAGGAACGGTCTTCCCACTTTCATGTTGTGTGTAGTAAGGGCTTTCTTCAAATGATGGAAGCCAAGCAGGGCCCACTAACCTGAGCAAGCGATGCTTATTCTGGGGCCACAGGGACCTCTCATGCAACCCAAGGGTGCCTGCTGGAGGAGCCGGGCCCCAAGAAGCAGCAGCTGGAGCTAGGCATGGGCCAGCTGCCCAGCATGCCCTCTGGCCATGCTTCCTTTCTGCCCCTCCCTATCCCCTTTCTTCTCTGTGACTTGTTCATGGGGCACATGCCACAGTTCCAAACGCTTGTTAAGTGTGACTTGATTTGGTCCCAGTTCCACATTTTCCTTAGTGAGTCTGAGCCCACCAGAGCCGGTGTCTTCCCCCCAGCCCCACCCTCCGTATATACATGTGGCTGCTCCGTGCCCACATCCATGGTGGGTGAGAAGTGCTCAGTTCCAGTTCTTGGTGTAAATGTTGAAGGAGGGTGCATGGAGGACCCAAATGAAGCCCTGTCCCTTGGTGGAGGGTGTGCTGCGGGGCTGCCGTCTGGCCAGGCGCTGTCAGTGAGGATGCTAGAACCCCTGCCAGCGTCCGTACTCATTTTCCCTGGCCTCCTCTTCACAAAGGGGTGACTGATGTGAGGCCGTGAGGCCTCTCCTGTGCTATAGCTAGGATGGATGTTCACTCCATCCTCACAGAGTCCCTTCCGTGAGACTCCATGAGGAAGGGCCCCTGTGCGAGCCGGGAACAGTTGTGCTTTGGAGTAATTGGGCTGTTTTCATCCTTTGAGCTCCTGAACTGCACAACTAAGCTCCATGTTACCTATTGAGTTGGCAGCCCTTAAAAAGTGTGTCTGCCTCTGGGGGCCCTTGGATGGGTTGGTGATAGCATGCCTTGGGGGAAGGGTACAGTTGTGACAGCGTCTGGCTCTTTTAGGGAACCTGTGGGTTTTTAAATGGAGGAAGAGATGTAGACATTGTTAAAAAAAAAAAAAAAAAAAAAAAAAAAAAAAAAAAAAACCAGCCATGGCCTGGCGAGTTAACCCCTGAGGCAGAGATGTGCTCCAGAAAGCAGGCAGGGGGCTCTTGCCCTAAATGCCTGTCTCCTCCCTCCTGCCTTCTCCCTCTCTTTTTCTCCTCTCTCTCCCCCTACCTTTTCTCTCTGCTCTTTCCTCATCCTTTCAGCCTTTCTCTCATCCCTCACTCTACCCTCTCTTACTTATTTTCTTTCATCCAGATCCCACCTCCCCTCCCCTCTCTTTGTCCCCTTATCTCTCTCCCCTACCCTCTGTCCCCTCATCTCTCTCCCATTCCCCTGTACCTCCTCTCTCCTCCCACCCTTTCATCCCCACCCCTTCTCCCCACATCTTCTCTTTCCCTCCCAGTCTCTCTACCCTTACTTTCACCGTCCACCCCCAGCCTCCTGACCCTCCCCACCCCTGCTCTTTCTTCCTCTCAGCCCCTGTGTGTTTTGTCCCTTTCCTCCTAGCCCGTGTTTCTCTTATTTTCTCTCTTCCTCACCCCTCCTCTCCTGGCCCCTGTGTCTTACTCTTCTGTCACCCACATCCCTTCTCCACACTTCCTCTCCTGTTCTTGCTAAGCCTTTCTTCTTCCTTTCTTCCCCCCACCCAGCTTCTTTCACCGCTGAACCTACCCCATACCTCCCTACTTTTCCCTTCCCTCCCTCTAACTCTTCCTCCCCTCTCTCCCATCCTCTCATCTGCCCCCAAGCCCCCCTTTTCTGCCTCCCTTTTCTGTCTACCCACTTCTTTCTACCCCCACCGCAGCTCTCTCCCCAGAACCCCCCTCTGTCACCAGCGCCCACTCTCCCTCAAGCCCTCTTCTCTCTTCCACTTCCTCCTCCTCCCCACATTCTACCATTTTCTTCCTTCAAATCCAATATTGCTATGTACCTCAGATTTTCAATCCCAGAGGGCAGGAAGAGCTAGGGACGGTGTTACTGGCCTTTTCTAGCCCATAGCCAGCCATGGGCCCCTACTCTAGAACAATCAGGATTTTTATTTTGGTGTATTTCTTTTAGAATTATGTATACATATATATATATACATATATATGTGTGTGTGTGTGTGTGTGTGTGTGTGTATATATATATATTAGCAATTGTAACATATTTCCTTTTTTACTTTTTTTTTGAGATGGAATCTCACTCTGTTGTTTAGGCTGGAGTGCAGTGGCACGATCTTGGCTCGCTGCAACCTCCACCTGCCCAGTTCAAGTGATTCTCCTGCCTTAGCCTCCCAAGTAGCTGGGATTACAGGCATACACCACCACGCCTGGGTAATTTTTGTATTTTTTAGTAGGGACGGGTTTTCACCACGCTGTCAAGGCTGGTCTCAAACTCCTGGCTTCAAGTGATCCATCCACCTAGCCTCCCAAAGTGCTGGGATTACATGTGTGGGCCATTGTGCCTGGTTCTATTTCTTTTTTCTTATCAACTCTTCTTACTGTCATCTTACTATTATTCCCAAATATTTTGGTGTATTTCTTTTGAGGATTTTTTTTTCTTAGATAGAGCCTTGCTCTGTCCCCCAGGCTGTAGTGCAGTGGCACAATCTTGGCGCACTGTACCCTCTACCTCCTGAGTTCAAGCGATTCTCCTGCCTCAGCCTCTTGAGTAGCTGGGATTACAGGCATCCACCACCCGACCTGGCTAATTTTTTGTATTTTTAGTAGAGACAGGGTTTCACCATATTATCCAGGCTAGTCTCAAACTCCTGACCTCAGGCGATCCACCCACTTCAGCCTCCCAAAATGCTGGGATTACAGGTGTGAGCCACTGCGCCCGGCCAGTGGCTCTATTAATATGTAACTATTAATATATACTTGTTGCTATATGTACATGTATTTTATATATACATATATATTTGTGTATATATATATGTGTCTTTGTTTTTTCCCACTTCATAGTCATCTTTGAAGCCAGTGTTTTTAGTAGCTGAATATTTGAGTTCATGTGTCTTACTTTATGTAACTGTTTCCCTATCATTTGAGCATTTAGGTAGCTTCTATGATCTTGATATTATAGATGAGGATGTGATGAACATGTCCGCTTTCTATCCTATAAGGAAATCACGTTGTAGGCTGGGTGGCATTTTACATCCATTCTTTATCTCCATAGATTCCCAAATGACTGGAATGGCCCCTGGTGATGAGAAGGTAGAGGAGTTCAGTCCAGGGGTATTGGCACATGGGGATTGGCAGGGTACTTGCCTTCCATGTGTTTGCTTTCAGTTTTAGTTCAAGAAACTCTGTGCTCATATGGCTTATCATCCATTTTATATGTGCTCTGTGTGTGTGTGTGTGCATGCTATATATACTGCTATATATTGGAATTCAATTAAATTCTACAAGTGTTTATTGAGTGCTTGTTAAGTGTAAGACCTGATAACCAGGGGAACTCAAAGATATCTAGAGTTTCACTCAATGATACATTTTTCTTAATTTTCATTTCCCTAATTGGGGGGAGATTGTGATGTGGTCATTTTATGAACCACCCAACGAAATAAGCAGTTACACCAAAGAGTATTTGTTTGAGCAAGTTCTGTTTATCCAGAAAAAAGGAAAGATATAAATTTTAGAAACATGCATCAAATTAGAAGACAGCTTTCTGAGATAGAAAAATGTCTAGTCAGTCTCAGAAACTCATTCCTCACTGATAGTTGAGGGAAACAAAACAGAATGGGATTTCTCACATGAACGCTGAAGTTCCCCTCACAAGGAAAACATTTCCCATAATTCCTGCTTTGCCTTAAACCCACTACTGTGCAGATCAGCACTAACAAGAGACACAGCAGTGTGCCTCGGCCGTGAGGTTGTTCCTTGGTGATGTGATAGGCGCGTACTGCTTGCTCTGGTGTGGTCTTTTGTGTTCACTTGGGTTTCCCATCTCTTTTCTCTCTTCACACCACTGTGAGAATTCCTTCATACAGTTCTCTCTGAGGCCTTCTTGTGCTGCTACACATTTAAATCAGTTCTGGAAGCTGATATGGTAGTTGATGTCATGTCTGTGATATCAAACATCATTATAAAATGTATAGTTGTGGGCTGGGCATGGTGGCTCATGCTTCTAATCCCAGCACTTTGGGAGGATGAGGCCAGTGGATCGCTCGAGCCCAGGAGTTCAAGACCAGCCTGGGCAACATGGTGATACCCTATCTCTATTTTTAAAAATACAGAAAATCAGCCAGGCATGGTGGCACATGCCTGTAGTCCCAGCTACCCAGGAGGCTGAGGTGGGAGGATCCACCTGAGCCTAGTAGGTCAAGGCTGCAGTGAGCTGTGATAGTGCAATTTCACTCCAGCTTGAGCGACAGAGTGACACCCCAGCTCAGGAAAAAAAAAAAAAAAAAAAAAAAGATATGTGTAGTTGTGGACCCATCTTTTGATATAAGAACTAAACACTGCTCCAGCTCTGTGCCCTATCTCCCCCTTCCCTAGAGGAAACAACCACCCTAAGTCTTTTTAAAAATAATCTTTCCTTCTTTTTTAAGAAATAATTTTTATCATTTCTATACATATCTCTTAAAAACAAACATATTGTCTGGTTTTGCTTGTTTTTAGTTTTGTAAAACTGGGACCAAAACTGCAGAGACTTGTGACTTGTTTGTTGTCTCTAATTTTGTAGTTCATGTGTTTTTCCTGTCTGGTAGTCCATTGTTTGAATATGCCACTGTGTACTTACCCTTTCTCCCCGATGGGCTTTTGCTTTGCTTCCAGTTTTTTGCTGCTGTGTACAGACTTCCCATCATCATTTGAATGAATGTCTCTGGTGTATGTGTGAAGTGTATTTTTTTTTTTTTTTTGAGACTGAGTTTCGCTCTTGGTACCTAGGCTGGAGTGCAATGGCGCGATCTTGGCTCACCGCAACCTCCGCCTCCTGGGTTCAGGCAATTCTCCTGCCTCAGCCTCCTGAGTAGCTGGGATTACAGGCACGTGCCACTATGCCCAGCTAATTTTTTTTTTGTATTTTTAGTAGAGACGGGGTTTCACCATGTTGACCAGGATGGTCTCGATTTCTTGACCTCGTGATCCACCTGCCTCGGCCTCCCAAAGTGCTGGGATTACAGGCTTGAGCCACTGTGCCCGGCTGAGAAGTGTATTTTTTTAAAGGTGCATAGCAAGGAATGGTTTTGCTGGGTTTTAAGTTGCTGGATTTCCAAAGTGTTGTGCCAGCATATGTTCCCAATAACTGAGTGAATGAACAAACTAGTGAATGAAGAAGATAGCATATTCATGGAAGGAGAGAGTATATGAATATTCAGCTTTAGAAGAGAGTGCCTAATTGATTTTCAAAATGTGTGTTCCTAGAGTATAAACATCTCTGCTACTCCCTGTTCTTACCAATATTTGCTGTCCCAGATATATTGGGACATAGGCTAACCTGCCATCATAAAGACCCCAAGACAGCATAGCTGTTTCCCTCTCAGGTTACTGCCTGCTGACCACTGGACTGGTCAGGGTGAAAGAATTGCTTTGTAAGGTCACTGGGGCCAGATTCCTTCTCTCTTATGGACATGATTGGAACTGGCTCACCAGCACTGTGTTTACCTTCCAGCCCATGCCAGAGGGAAGTAGATGGGGAGTGCCTTCTCTTTATTAAGGATGTGACCTGGAAACTGCTCACATCACTTCCGCCCACACCCCCTTGCAAAGAACTTAGCTATAGTCTCACACCCAGCTGCAGGTGAGTCTGAGGAAACAGGCTCCAGCTAGGTAACCATGCGCCCAGCGAAAGCTGAAGGCAGAGGAATATTAGTTTCCTATTCCTGCCATAAGAAATTACCACAAATGTAATAGCTACAAACAACATACATTTATTATATTCTAGCTTGTGAGATCAGAAGTCCAGAATGGGTGGGCAGGGCTGAGTGCCTTCTGGAGGCTCTAGGGGAGGATCCCTTTCCTTACCTTTTGCAGCTTCTAGAGGTCACCTGCATGCCTTAGCTTCTGGCCTCTTCCTCACATCACCCTGACCCCTCCTCCCTTCACCCCATTTCCTTTTCTGGCTCTTCCACCTTTTAAAGACCTGTGTGATTACACTGGGCTCAGCCACTTAATCCACGATACTGTCGTCATCTCAAGATCCTTAATCAAATCTGTGAAGTCCCTTTTGCCACAGGTTCTGGGAATTAGGACACGGACATATTTTGCAGGGATTGGGGAGCATTATTCTGTCTACCATGGAGGGAGGGATGGGTTCTACAGACAGTTCCTGACTTATAATGGGTTGACTGAACAGTTTTCTGATTTTACAATGGTGGAAAAGTGACATGCATTCAGCACGTTCTTGATCATGTCCCCATAAACCCATCGTGAGTTGAAAATATCCTAGGTTGAAAGTGCATTTACAACTTAAGATATTTTCAACTCACAATGGGTTTATACAGGTGTAGCTCCGTGGTTAGTTGAGAAGCATCTGTATTTTTAAAAAGAGGAAGGGGATAATGGGTTCTAGAGAAAATTATCAGTTTCTGCCGTATCATACCATCACATTTTTGCCAATCACATGGCTGTGGATATATTTTAAGTGTTAAGTTGTCAGAACTGGTGAATTTGATGAAGACAGGACTGTGTTTTCTGATACTTTGTGATTGTCGGGATTCAAATGTTGAAGTAATGCTAAAAACAAAGCATATTTTTGAGGTCTTTCTCATGAGTGACAGTTTCATCCATCAGTCTTCTGTTTGCCACAGTCCTTTTGCAGAGGGCATTTCCACCCACTCTTGTACTTGTAGCTTCCTCAGGGAAGCTAACAGAGCAGCTAGCATCCCTAGGATTAAATGACAAGGTGTGTATTAAGATCTTGGTGCACAGTAGGGGCTCAGATGTGTTAACATGTAAGCAATAACAAAAGCCCACACTAGCACATCGTGGCCCGAGCCCTCTTGTATGTGATAATCACCTCATCATACATTGCATGCACATAGGTGGATGAATCAAACCCTCCTTTCCGAATACCCTCTGGCCCTCCAGCTTGCTGTGGACTGGACGTTTGTATCCCCCTCCCATTCATTCTTGTGTTGCAGCCCTAATCCCTCATGTGGTGTTATTTGGAGAGGGGGCCTTTGGGAAGTGATTATAGGTCCCTACTCCTTTAGACAGCTTGATTTAGAAGTCTTTATTTTTTTTTTTTTCTGCCATGAGTTGCTTTCTTCTGATGATGGGGAAGGGTAAGTTGCTAATTTGTCAGATTTATGTGCACTCATTTTTGTATATAAGATAGGTCAAACTTTCTATGGTGATGACTTAGGAGTCTGCAGGGGCCAGCAAGACTCATTTGTCCTTTGCTGGATCCAGCAGCACTATCCTCAGCCCTTTTTCATTGCCTCCCTGGGCTCCACTAAGACTGTGCTTTGACCCTTCCTTCCTTCCCTCCATGTTGTCCTAGGCCCTGTCTTGAGAAATCTTGGCTCTCAGCCTGGAACTGACGAATTCTTGCTTAGGAGGTGGAAGAGAATAGCATGTCTGACTAAAATAATTCATACATGCTGCAGTTGCAGTTTCACTTTCCTGGGGTTTATAAACAGGAAGACACCACCAATTGGGGATGAGTTATTTATTTTTGAGGGGGGATTGTGAGACATCTTATTTATCTTTGCTTTACTTGGTCTGCTGAAAAATGCAAGGAAATCTGATTTGTTGTAGCCAGACATAATGCCCTCTTCCCTTTCCTCCCTCCCTCCCCACCCCTAACTTGGCTGCTTCTTGAAGCACAGGAGAAGGGTCACTGCTTGAGGAGAAGGCACATGCTGATTCAGGAAACCCCAGCGGGGACTGCAAAGGCTCTAAAAATTATGCTTTGTGAGCACGAGTTTCCCCTGCGCCCAGGCCAAGACCACGGCCTTCTCAGGTCTTCTTCACTACGCCTGGCACAGTGTCTCACCAACAGGCAGTGAAAGAAAAATATCTGTTGAAAGAGTGAAAACAACATATGACTTTAAAGCCACAGCCTCGTTTTCCCCAACCAGTTCAGAAGTTGATATTTAATGGGATCACATATTGACTTCTGCTCAAGTGCATGTGGCTTATGGTTGGGGCGACTGAGAAAGCCAACACTACTCAAAGTCTTCCCTGCTTTTGCCTTTGTTGTGTTGTAAGGTCTGTTTACATTTGGATAGTATTCTCTCAAGAGGCCTAAAAAATAGGTAAAATCATCAGTGACGCCATTCATGGGAGAATTTTGGTAACGCAACAGCATTTGTGCCTATACCAGTTCTGCTATATGTACGAGAATCTTCCTGTGGCCTTTGATTAGCCATTAACAGAAATTTCTTTATATCTTTTTTTTTTTTTTTTTTTTTTTTAAAGAGACCAGGGTCGTGCTCTATTGCCCAGGCTACAGTGTAGTGGTGCAATCATGGCTCATTATACCCTCAAACTCCTGGGTTCAAGCGATCCTCCTGCCTCAGCATCCCAAGTAGCTGGGACCACAGGTGCACACCATCATACCTGCCTAATATTTTTATTTTTTTGTAGGGATGGAGGTCTCAGTATGTCGCCACTCTGACATCGAGTGATCCTCCTGTCTTAGCCTCCCAAAGTGCTGCAATTACAGGCATGAGCCACTGCACTTGGCCCTCAGAAGTTTATTTTGTGTTGAATTTGCCAAGAAAAGACCTATGTATGATCAGCCCCTTGTAAAGCGCATGCCTTGTCTTCAGGGTAGCTGAGGCGCTAGTTTGTTTTACTGTCCCCTCCAAAGTTTCCCTGCCATGGTTCTACCATAGAAGCGATCTGCTTTATCTTCCTTAGCTGTGGTCAGCTTTCAGCCTTGCCACACTTCCTCCTGGGTTAGTAAAGAGGCATATTCGGGTGTCTTGGGTTGGGGACAGTAGATTTGAGATAAGGGAGCCAGAGTGCGCATTTCTGCAGCAGGGTCCTCATCCTGCATTTTAGGGAAGTGTCTCTGGCCGCCTGCAATGGGAGATGTTTTTCTTCTTTTTTCCTCTTGCTTTATTTTAGCTTGAACCAGTCCCTGGTGTTTTGCTTCAGGATTCTTTTCTTCCTCCCTAGGGAGTAATTGCTTAGAAAATGCCCTCCTGTCAAAAACATAAAGTCTTCAGAAATATCATAAATTGATAGTGGAAACTCCTCCATCATCTAGCTTAATATTTGAACTGTTGCTAATGGCTAAGAGATTGCAGCATGATGGTGGGTCCCTTTGGAAGCCCGTTGGGTCAACTGGGGTGTTGGCTGTCTGCTTTGGTCAGTGTGTGTACAGTCATTTGGGGACCAGCCCATTTGTTGCAGGCACTTCAATCTTTTAATGCTCACACACTTTGAAGAATTATAAGAGCCATATGCTGCTTCCCAGGTAACTGAGATTTGCTAAAAATAGAGCTTAAATGGCCCCACTGTTCTGGCATTGGAAATTGTTGCTTTTTATTTTTAGACCAGCTTGTGTGATCCATAACTACTTTCAAGCCTGGGCAATAAGAATCACTGTGCAAGACCTTTGTCAGTTGAACACTGTTAAGGTTTGAACCTCCACTCCCAGCTAGTTGGAAGGAGAATCCAAATCTATTGAAATAGGGAGTGCTGACCTCTATAGGGAGTGCTGACCTCTACATGACTCCCCTCCTCCACCTCCACCCTCTATCAAGCAGGATTCTTTTTCACTGTGGGTTTAGGGTACTTACCACAAGAAAAACACATTGCAAGGAATGAATTCTGGCTGTGAGTTTATGGCACCAGCCAAACAACCAGAAGAACAGATTGGCATAAACAGCTTTGAGGCTATTAAAGAACACCACCAAGGCCGAGACCCATGCAGTGTGAGTTTTGGGTGGTCTGAAATGGAAATTGTCATCACCATTCTTAGGTGCAGATTAATGCATTAAATGATAAATAAGAATAGGCCTAACTTCCATTGCTCATTTCATAAGTAATAGTCTCATTTTACTATCCCCATTCTTGCCCACCTTCAGTTACAGAAATAACTCTGAGTGGGTTTGCTTTTTAAAGATCTGTGTCAAGCAGATACCTCACAAAAATGGCACAGGCAAAGTGTTCTATTTAGAACTTGCCCTGTGACACAAAACCACAGTGTGTTTTCTGTCCTTGGGCACTGGTTTCTTTGGACGTTAGTGCTAGGGGCATGGCGCCGGCCTTCGGGGGAAGCAACTTGAAAGTGCTGTGGGCCCTGCATAGTTTTACTTCATTAACAGTTGCTTATCTGTCAGGTCTAAAAGACATAACTGTGGTACTGGTAACCAGGTATATTCATTTCGTATTCTTGCCCTAACAAATTACCATAAAATGGGTGGCTTAAAACAATACAGATTTTATTGTCTTACAGTTCTGTAGGTCAGAAGTTTGATGTGAGTCTCACTGGGCTAAAATCAAAGTACTGACTGGGCTGCATTCCTTTTTGGAAACTCTAAGGAAAATCCCATTCCCTTCCATTTCCCATCTTCCAGAGGCAGCCCACATTCCTTGGCTCATGGCCCCTTCCTCCATCTTCAAAGCCACCAACAGTGGGCCAGGTCCTTTTCAGGTTGTGTCACTTGATCTCTCCTGTGCCCTGCTCTACTTTTAAGAACCCTGTGGTTACATTGGATCCACCTGGATAATCCAGGCGAACCTTCGTTTTGTAAGGCTAGCTGATGAGCAACCTTAATTCCATCTGCAACTTTCATTCCCTTTTGATTGGGATTAGGATGTGGGCATCTTTGCAGGGGGTTGGGGCTGTTGTTCTGCCAACCCATATCAGGGACTTTGTTTTCCTAAATCTCCATGTCGGGTAGGGCCAAAGGGACAATCATTTTGGTGGCAGCCTACATGGAAGATGGCTTCCATCTTTGCAGAGTTTCAGGAAGTTGAGAAGGTTTCTCTTAGAGCACTGGGCTGTGAAGTTTGTCAGATACCTTGTTTCTCTGTAGGGTGGTCTTGGAATTTTGATGATCCCAGCTGAGACTCTTACCAGGGGCTGCTAGAGCCTGGGGATGTATGGGCCTGAAGGGGAAGCGGGGTGTTAGGATGACTGGTAGCAGCTGGGCTGGCCAATGAAAGAGGAATGAGGAAGCAGGGGGATGAGGACAGGAAATGATAGATGAGTCTGCCCCTTGGGAGAAAGAAAATAGAAGGTGGGGTTGATTATATCTGACCCCAAAGAAAATAAAAGCTTGGGCCTTTTTGTTTGTAGGCTTTGCGATTGATTCTACTGTTCAGTCAACTTAGACGCTGGGCTAAACAAATTTATTTGGTCACTTTTTGGACCTCCAGTGCACTCTTGCCACTAAAAGCCTCAGGGGTTCAATGTGGCCAGTTGGTGTCCCCACACGGAGTGGGGAGGGGGTTGGGTGTCACTGTCGAAAGGACTCTGTCTGGAGAGAGCAGCAGCCCAGCTGGGGATCTTGTCCCAGGAGGGTTCTGCTCTGGGGAATGTAAACTGGTCTGGCACAGGCTCACAGAGCCTTAAATGTGTTCTCTAGAATTCTAATAAATGATCTGTTGTGAACTTAACTGAACTGGTTTGGATTTAAAGAATTGACAAGTTCTTTTGAGAAATAGTAGGTGGGAGCTTTGTGCATCCTTTCCCACAGTCCCATGACTAGGAGGTATGTTATAGTGAAAGCAAGTCTCAGATATGTTTTGGCCACTCAATCAGACACTTGTTAGTAAGCAGGCATGAAGACGGCCCTGCTTTAGCTGGGCGTGGCGGCACATGCCTATAGTCCCAGTTCCTTGGGAGGCTGAGGTGGGAGGATTACTTGAGCCCAGGAGTTCAAGGCTGTAGTGAGCTATGATCCTGTCACTGTACTTCAGCTTGGGCAACAGAGCAAGACCCTGTCTCTTTTAAAAAAACAGAAACAGCCCTGGAGTCTGTTTTGTAAGCTCCGCAAAGCTTGAGCCCTCTCTGGCCAGGCCAGAGACATTTGGGAAAGAGACATTCAAAGCAGATGCCACTGTATTCCAGTGGCAGGATTCAGCTAACCCCCAGGGAGGGGACGGGGCCCTCCTTTAGTGGTTGACAGTGGGCCCTGACAGTCCTGGGCCTCTTCTCTGAAGGGGGTAGACTGCTGTTATTTCTTTCTTCTTTTCTTTTCTTTCTTTCTTTCTTTCTTTTTTTTTTTGAGATGGAGTTTTGCTCTTGTTGCCCAGGCTGGAGTGCTGTGGCGCGATCTCGGCTTACTGCGACCTCCGCCTCCCAGGTTCAAATGATTCTCCTGCCTTAGCCTCCTTGAGTAGCTGGAATTATAGGCACGCGCCACCATGCCCAGCTATTTTTTTTTTTAATTTTTAGTAGAGATGGGGTTTCTCCTCATTGGTCAGGCTGGTCTTGAACTCGCGACCTCAGGTGATCTGCCTGCCTGGGCTTCCCAAAGTGCTGGGATTACAGGTGTGAGCCACCACGCCCGGCCTGTTATTTCTAGATTCTTCTTTGTGGTTCTTCTGAGGATGGAGATACTGGTACAATATTTTTACCCAATTCCTAGAGCAGAGAGCCAGTGCTTGTTTTCATCATGCTAATTAACCAACTCTTGTGCAAATGGACTCTAATTAGTCTTTCAAATGCTGATCCACCGTCCCTGGAGTGTTTTTCGTTTGGATACTTCAAGTGTGAGCTGAGCTCTTTTAGGGGAAGGATCAAAGCCAAGTAATGCACAGCTTTATGAGGAGACTTCAACAAGTTCATGGAAAATGGGTATTATGAAAAATCTATACATGGATTAAAAAATTTTTTTTTGCATCAGAATAAACTCACACTAACTTGGCTGTAACATGTCTGAACAGTATCTAGTTTGAGGCTCTAAGAAGATTAAGACACCAGTTCGGAAAGAGCCCCTATCAGAGCATCATGAATTCTGCTAAAATTGAAGCAAGAACAAACATCAAACTTATAGTGAAGCTTGAGACGAAGAATGGCGAAATCACTGATGCTTTACTCAAAATTTTGGGGGATAATACTCCAAAGAAATCAGCCGTTTACAAATTGATAACTCATTTTAAGAAAGGACAGCAATGTTGAAGATAAGGCCTGCAGCGGCAGACCATTCACATCAATTTTTGAGGAAAACATTTATCTTGTTTATGCCCTAATAGAAGAGGACCAATAATTGACAACAGAAACAACAGCGAACACCATAGACATCTCAATTAGTTCAGCTCACACAATTCTGACTGAAAAATTGAAACTGAGCAAATTCAATGGGTGCCAAAACCATTGCTCCCAGATCAGGTGCAAACGAGCAGAGCTTCCTGTGGAAATTCTAAACAGGTGAGATCAAGATCATGAAGCACTTTTTGGAAGAACTAACAGGAGATGAAACAGCATTCCCAGTGCCATTCTAAAGACAAAGCAGAATCAGAGCAATGGCTACCAAGAGGTAAAAGTGGCCTGTCCAGTCAAAGCAAAACCGGTCAAGAGCAAACGTCAGGGCAACAGTTTTGGGGGATGCTCAAGGCATGTTGTTTGTTGACTTTTTGGAAGGCCAAAGAACAGTAACATCTGTTTATTATGACAGTGTTTTGAGAAAGTTAGAGCATGAACAGCCAGCAACGTTTCACTGGAGAGTTCTCCACCATGACAATGCTCCTGCTCATTCTCATTCCTTTCATCAAACGAGCAATTGTGTGAGAATTTTGAGGGGAAATTATTAGGCATCCACTTCACAGTCCTTATTTGGCTCCTGACTTCTTTTTGTGTCCAAATTTTTTAAAAAAAATCTGTAAAGAGGACTCATTTTTCTTCAGTTAATAATTTGAAAAAGACTGCATTGACATGGTTAAATTCCCAAGACCCTCAGTTTTTTAGGGATGAACTAGGTGGCTGGTGTCATCACTTATAAAAGTGTCTTAACCTTGATGGAGGTTATGTTGAGAAGTCAAATTTATATTTTTATCTTTTCCATTTTCTATGAACTTTTTGAAGTCCTTATATAGTACACTGTTTATTTTTTAGTGTGGATTGCTATTTTTATTTTTAACTTTTTATTTTGAACAAACTTAGACTTATGGAAAAGATGCAAAAATGGTACAGTTTCCATATATCCCTTCCCCAGCTTCCTATAATGTTAACATATTACATAATCAAAGTACTAATATTAGAATCAGAAGATCAACATTGCTATCATACTATATACCTAAATAGTATATACTAAACACTATACTATGCTATGCTATGTCTAATACTATACTAAAGATCTTGTTTAATTTCGTCAGCATTTCTGCTAAGGTCCTTTTTTTGTTGTTGTTCTAGGATCGTCTTCAGAATCCACGTTGTAGTTAGTTATTTCTCCTAGTCTCTTGCAGTCTGTAGCAGTTCCCCAGTCTTTCTTGTTTTTCATGACCTTGATGCTTTTGAAAAATTATTTTGTTGAGTATTCCTCAATTTGGATTGGACTGGAGTTATGCCTTTTAAAAATTTTGGTAAATATACATAACATAAAATTTATTTTTTGTGGGGGAAGGAAGGGGTGATTTATTCGGCTGGGAGCAAGGTGTGTTTTAACTGTACAGTTCAGTGGCATCATGTACATTCACAAGGTTGTGTAACCACTATCTATTTCCAGTACTTTTTCATCATCTTAAACAGTAACTCTGTACCTATGAAGAAGTTACTCTTCATTCCCCCTCTGCCACCAGTCCCTGGTAACCACACTTGTACTTTTTGTCTCTATGGATTTTGCCTATTACAGGTACCTCTTATAAGTATAATTATACAGTATTTGTCCTTTTGTGGCTGGCTTCTTTTTGACTTAGCTTTTCAGGCTCAACTATGTTGTAGCCTGTATCAGTACTTCATTCCTTTTTTTTTTTTTTTTTTTAAAGAGATGGGATCTCACTGTGTTGCCTAGGCTCGAGTGCAGTCACTGTTCACAAGTGAGATCACAGTGCATCACAGTCTTGAACTCCTGGGCTCAAGCAGTCCTCCTGCCCCAGCCTCCTGAGTTGTTGGGACTATAGGTGTGTGCCACTGTGCCTGGCCTGGCCTGTTCCTTTTTAAGACTGGGAGTAATACTCCATTGTATGGATAGACTACATTTTGTATAGCCATTTATCTCTTGGACACTTGGGCTGTTTCTTTCGGCTGTTGTAAATTATGCTGCTATGAAAATGGGTGTATGAATACTTGGTTCATATTTTAAAAGGAACTTGGAGAAACTGGAGAAGAAACAATTTGGAGCAGGCAGGAAAAGGCACTATTCTGTCTTTCCATCCCTGACTAAGGCTTTCACAGAAGTGAGGGAGATTGAGATGCACCTGGGCAGAGAGTTGGCAAGTGGCCTCAGAGACAGGTGCTAGATGGTTGAGGGGCCAGGACGGGAGAGGGAGCCCAACCTATTATACTTGCCCAAAGGTGCTGCCACTAGGGGAATGCCTAGAAGGTGTGAACAAGCCCACAGGACAGGGTCAAAGGCCTAAGAACCAGTAGGAGAATGGGTTAGGACCACGATTTGCTGCAGAAAGTACAGTTTGCGAGACACTGCCCAGAGCCAGGCAGGATGGTATAGGCATGAGTTGGGTTGAAAATTTAGTCCACTTAGTATTTCTTCCTGATGTTTTTCAAATTTGGGGGACTGTATCTTCTAGTAAGAAATATATTTTATTTTATTATTATTATTATTATTATTTTTTTGAGACGGAGTTTTGCTCTTGTTACCCAGGCTGGAGTGCAATGGCGCGATCTCTGCTCACCGCAACCTCCGCCTCCTGGGTTCAAGCAATTCTCCTGCCTCAGCCTCCTGAGTAGCTGGGATTACAGGCACGCGCCACCATGCCCAGCTAATTTTTTTTTTGTATTTTTAGTAGAGACGGGGTTTCACCATGTTGACCAGGATGGTCTCGATCTCTCGACCTCGTGATCCACCCGCCTCGGCCTCCCAAAGTGCTGGGATTACAAGCTTGAGCCACTGCGCCCGGCCAAGAAATATATTTTATATTGCAACCTTGTACACACACCCATCTTTAGTTATGATTGAAATAGTAATTTCAGGCTGGGCATGGTGGCTCACACATGTAGTCCCAACACTTTGGAAGGCCAAGGTGGGTGGATCACCTGAGGTCAGGAGTTGAAGGCCAGCCTTGCCAACATGGTGAAACCCCATCTCTACAAAAATTAGCTGGGCATGATGGCAGGTTCCTGTAATCCCAGCTACTTGGGAGGCTGAGGTGGGAGAATAGCTTGAACCCAGGAGGTGGAGGTTGCAGTGAGTCGAGATTATGCCATTGCACTCCAGCCTGGGTGACAGAGGTCATGCCATTGCACTCCAGCCTGGGCACCAGAGCAAGACTCCGTCTTAAAAAAGAAAAAAAGAAAAGAAAAGAAATAGTAATTTCACAGCAAACATTTGATGTGCTCTGATATTTTCTATTCAGTTCTGTTTCATTAAAAAAATGCCTCTTGTGGGCCGGGCGCGGTGGCTCAAGCCTGTAATCCCAGCACTTTGGGAGGCCGAGGCGGGTGGATCACGAGGTCAAGAGATCGAGACCATCCTAGTCAACATGGTGAAACTCCGTCTCTACTAAAAATACAAAAAATTAGCTGGGCATGGTGGCGCATGCCTGTAATCCCAGCTACTCAGGAGGCCGAGGCAGGAGAATTGCCTGAACCCAGAAGGCGGAGGTTACGGTGAGCCGAGATCGCGCCATTGCACTCCAGCCTGGGTAACAAGAGCGAAACTCCGTCTCAAAAAAAAAAAAAAAAAAAAAAAATGCCTCTTGTGACCTGGGTTCCTGGGTTGCCTTCATCTTGAAAACACTGCACTGCACAAAACCTCATATACAACATTCTTTCTGCCAGTTACTTTTCTTTATCAAGTTTTTGTCCCCTTCCAGTTGGAAAATGTAAGCCATATAATTAATCATGTTTCTCTTTTTGTTTTGGCTATGAGGCAACACCAACATGGGCTTGACCAAGCGACAGGTTTCTGTACGGCGGTCATATACTGTACATATTGATGCCTTAACTTTTCCCAGCTCTTGACTTTCAAGCTGTATTTTTCCTGATTCTAATTGTTTATGTATTTTTGTGCTGAGTTCTTGGGAGCTGCCACAAATCTATGTGGAGTGTGATGATGGAATATATAACAAATCATTGAGAATTTTTGATTCTGACTGAGATAAATTGTGGAGTAAAGTCTACATCTTTAGAGTTGTTTTTTTTGGATAGGGCTAAGCTCTGTTGCCCAGGCTGGAGTATAGTGGCATGATCATGGCTTGGTGCAGCCTTGAACTCCTGGGTTCAAGTGATCCTCCTGCCTCAGCCTTTGGAGTAGTTGGGTCTAAAGGTGTGTACCACTACACCTAGCTAATAAAAAACAATTTTTATTTTTGTAGAGATGGGATCTCACTATGTTGGGTAGTCTGGTCTTGAACTGCTGACCTCAAGTGATCCTCCTTCCTTGTCCTTCCCAAAGTGCTGGGATTACAGGCGTGATCCACTGTGCCTAGTCAGATTTTTTGTTTTTTTTTTCAAGCATGGTCTGAACTATATGATTTTTTTTTTTTTAGCTCTATGATTCTGTGGTTTATTTTTCTAGCTTCTGTTTCAGATTGCCTAGAAAGCAACCCCTTCCTTTTTTATTTTGTTTTTATTTGTTTTTTGAGACGGAGTCTTGCACTGTTGCCCAGCTTGAGTACAGTGTACAGGAGTACAGTGGCACTATCTCGGCTCACTGCAACCTCCGTCTCATGGGTTCAAATGATTCTCCTATCTCAGCTTCCCGAGTAGCTGGAATTACAGGTGCATACCACCACGCCCAGCTAATTTTTATATTTTTAGTAGAGACGTGGTTTTGCCATGTTGGCCAGGTTGGTCTTGAACTCCTGACCTCAAGTGATCCACTTGCCTTGACCTCCCAAAGTGCTGGGATTACAGGTGTGAGCCACGGTGCCTAGAACCCTTCCTTTTTTTAAAAAAGGGAATTTATCATAGTGGCTAAGGTAGAATTCAAGGAAGTTTGGAATTATTGTGGAGGGAAGGTTTCATTGCATCTTTAATTAAGGCCGTTTTTACTTGTATTCACATTGGGTAGAATTCTGTTTATGCCTTTTTTTTTTTTTTTTTTTTTTTTTTGAGACAGAGTCTCGCTCTGTCACACAGGCCGAAATGCAGTGACACAATCTCGGCTCACTGCAACTGCTCCCTCCCAGGTTGAAGTGATTCTCCTGCCTCAGCCTCCCAAATAACTGGGATTATAGGTACACACCACCATACCTGGCTAATTTTTGTATTTTCAGTAGAGATGGTGGTTTCCCATTTGGCCACACTGGTCTCGAACTCTTGACCTCAAGTGATCCACCCATCTTGGCCTCCCAAAGTGCTGGGATTACAGGCGTGAGCCACTGCGCTCAGCCACAGGAATGTCTCTTAATCAAGCTCCTTGCCTCTATTCCTCTACCTCATCTCAGGTTCCCATCCCCCTACTTGGTTTACCATGTTTGCTGTCTAACTGGTGTCCCTGCCACCTGCAGCCTCTGTGCATGTATCTTTCTGCCACAGGTGTCATCAGAGACCACACATATGGTTATACTTCCCCTCTGCTCCCAAACCTCTAGTTACTCCCCAGACTTGGAGATAATGCAGTCTTTTGAGCTTGCATCAAGGCCAGAGCCCATCTTGCCAATTGATTAGAACACCCCACCTTTCATCCTGCCCTCCCCACCTCTAGTCCTCAGGTTGTAGAACTCCCAAGAGAGGATGCAATGGACAGACCATCTGATGCGCATGGACCTCTTGAGAGATTATTTAGACCAGGGAGGATGAGTTTAGAGTTGAGTCCATTTTCAGGTGAACTCTCCACTAAGCAAAGGAATAACAACAAAAAAACTAGTATTAGCTCTAGGAGAAAAGAAACCAGCGACAGGAAAGACGCATAATCTTAGTGTACCATGTGGCTAGGCTTTCAGTAATGTTTGTGTAGTCATAAGTCATGTAAATACTTGTATTAGTTTTGTAGGGCTGCCAGAACAAAATACCATGGATTGGGCAGCTTCAACAACAGAAATGTGTTGTCTCTCAGTCCTGGAGGCTGGGAGTCTGAGATCAAGGTGTTGGTGGGGTTGGTTCCTTTTGAAGGCCATAGTTGCCTCTGGGAGGAGAAGTTGGGGAGAGTGGAAGAATGCTTTTTTCCATAAGAGACCTTTACAGCTATTTGAATCTTTAACTGTATGTGAGGGTGACTTGGGTGATGTGGGTCAGCATAGCCTGTGCCGCTTGCACCGAGCTGCTTTTGCTTTCATTCGAGGTGAGAAAAGGAAATGGGGATGTTATCGGCCTTAAAGGTCACTACTGGCAAGAAGCGAAGTCTTGGGCTTTCTGAGGCCCATTTATCATTTCAGTCTGAAAGAACCCAATAGTTACATTTTAGCTGCTTATATGAGATCTACTTTAACATATTCCAAAGCAGGGCTTTTTGGGGGAGGGTGGTGTAGTTTATTGCATTTTGAAATTCTTCAGAAGATATCTACTTTCTTCTCTCTGTTGCAGTTATTGATTTAGAAGCGAGCTGGAAGCATATGACAGAAACTGTCAGTAACCCACTCTGAAGTTAATTTTATTTTGGTTACAGGTAATAGTTTCATGTCTACTTCTGTGGGGAACAGTGGTGATAGATTTCCTCTCCTTTTTTTTCAAAAGCTTTCCTCTTACCTGTGCGAACCTCTCTTTCTCCCCATGCTCCCATGATGCGACATGGGAGACACTGCATGCCCAGATGGGCATTTTTATCTGCAGAAAGCCTAACTTCCTTCCAATGATGTTGAATAGCTTGTGGAATGTGTTAGTCTGTTAAGTAGCCAGTGGAATGACTGTATTAGGTCATCTGTGGAAACAATTAGAAGAAAAAAATCTGGCAAAAGAGGAGACCAGGAAAGTTAAAGAAAAAAATCTTCCTGGCATGCAGTTCAATTAGATTAGTATGAGTTGTTAGAAACTAATGCTTGCAATGTCAGTGAGCACACTTAAACGACAAAAAAGAAGCTCAATTTTAGTATGTGGCAGGCACATCATTAAACATATACTCAGATGTTTATTTAAAAAATATAGATCTGTATTCCTTGTATGTGTAGCACTGAGCCAGGTAGAGGCTAAGAGTAAATGAAAATATGTAATATCTGGTCCTTTCTCTTAAGGAACTTAAATCTGTTTTAGGGTAGCAAGACATAGAAGTAAAAGATAATGAAAGGGTTAAAATAACAGTCTGAGACAGGGATCAGCAAACTGCAGTCTTCAGCTAAAATCTGGCCTTCTGATTATTTTTATAAATAAAGCTTTATGGAACACAGCCACGCTCATTTCATGTTTATTGTCCATAGCTGAGGCAGGAGAATCGCTTGAACCGGGGCAGGGGGTGTGGTGGGGCGGGCTGAGATTGCACCACTGCACTCTAGCCTGAGTGACAGAGCGACACTATATCTGAAAAAAAGCTTACTAACTCCTTGTCTACGACAATAAGACAAAAGATGTTACAAAGCAGTGTATGAGGAGTACATGTGATTTAGTGAAAGCCGGAGTTAGTCTGAGAATGATGGAATGATGGGTGGACTGAAAAAGGGTTTTGAAGGTGACCTCAGACCAACAGGGTGGAGGGCGCTTTGTGATGTAAAGAGTTGGGAAGGAGATTTTATGGATGGGAGCATACATGAGACTCTTGGGGAAAGAGTGTGTGGGGAGATGGGGACCAGGACTATCCAGCTGGACTTAGGGCCAGGTATAAATGCAGGTGATATTGTCAGTGTCAAACCTGCACCAGATTGGAGTGGCCTTTGAGTTACAGTATGAAGACTTGGAATTTCCCCAAACCCATGATATCTTTCAAAGGCAACACTCATTTACTCAATCAATATTCATTCTGGACCTATTATGTAGTTGACCCCAAGGGGATGTTAGCATACACAAAGACACATCACTCTTGTAGACTGGTGAGTCCAGCTTGTTTGCCTCACTTAGTGCTAGTTCTAGGTATGCTTAAAGAAATAGCTGTTGGCTGGGCGTGGTGGCTCATGCCTGTGATCCTAGCACTTTGAGAGGCTGAGGTGGGCAGATTGCTTGAGGTCAGGAGTTGGAGACCAGCTTGGCCAACATAGTGAAACCCCATCTCTACTAAAAATGTAAAAAATTAGCCAGGCGTGGTGGCACACACCTGTAGTCCCAGCTACTCAGGAGGCTGAGGCAGCAGAATTGCTTGAACCTGGGAGTCAGAAGTTGCAGTGAGCTGAGATCACGCCACTGCACTCCAGCCTGGGCGATAGAGCAAGACTTCATCTCAAAAAAAAAAAAAAAGGAATGGCTGTTTCCAAGGAGGTTTAACCTCAAGACCCTCAAAAGGCTGCTATTGCCAGGAGGCTTGTATGGACAGGTAGTCTCCCATTCTGTGAGGGCAATGTCCTAGAGAGTCTTTTGAGAAGGGACTTCTGTTTTTTTGTTTTATTTTGTTTTGTTTTTTGTTTTTGACGGTGTTTTGCTCTGTCTCACCCAGGCTGGAGTGCAGCAGGGCGATCTTGGCTTACTGCAATGTCTGCCTCCAAGATTCAAGCGATTCTCCTGTCTCAGCCTCCTGAGTAGCTGGGACTACAGATGCCCGCCACCACGCCCAGCTAATTTTTGTATTTTTAGTAGAGACAAGGTTTTGCTATGTTGGCCAGGCTAGTCTCGAACTCGACCTCAGGTAATCTGCCCACATTGGCCTCCCAAAGTGCTGGGATTACAGGCATGAGCCACTGCACCTGGCTGAGAAAGGACTTCTGAAAAGGAATGTTGTGTAGATGAGAGATGAGCCAGGAGGAAGGGAGGAGGAGACCCCCCACCCATTCTTGGACACTGTATTGTCCTTCCTTCCCTTTAGGGCTTCTGTGCTGTCTACCATTTTTTTTTTTTCTGGGTTTGCAGAGCTTCCTGCACACATTCTCACAGGATGTATTTTCACCCTTTAGGTCCCCAGCCCTATGCAGTTGGTGAGACATCATAATGTTTCTACTGCCACCATCTCCCCTACTCCCTGACCACCCCCTCCAAGTCTGTATCCTGCTGTCTTGGCGTCTGTTAGGCACTGAGCTTCCCCACTGTCTGTAGATCAGTCCTGCCAGAGGCCACTGAGCTCAGCTCAAAATCATTTCTCTCCTACCTGGATACAGTCCTGGGGCACCTGGGCCCTGCTTGCCTCTGGCCCTGCAGTGGTCCTCATTGTTACCCATTAATGCTTCCATTTACGTCTCTCTTACTGTTTTTCCTTTTGTAAATTAAAAGACACATACGCTCACAGATGTGCACGTGTATACACACACACACACACACAAACAGAGAGAGAGAGAGATAAAAGAAAATTCTGTAGTGCATTTTGTACTGAGTTTGTTTTGGACTCTCCTCTCTGCAAGCTCCTCAAATTCTCTTCTTACCCCTGACCCTAACCAACAGAGAGCCGTGATTCCTATTTAAGAGAAGGCATCAACTCCCTTGTGTACCCTCATCTTATGTCTTTGTATCACTGCTATAATGTTGATCCACTTTTTTTTTTTAATTTTAAATGGGGTTTCACCATGATGGCCAGGCTGGTCTTGAACTCCTGACCTCAGGTGATCTACCCACCTCGGCCTCCCGAAGTGCTGGGATTACAGGCTTGAGCCACCACGCCCAGCTGCTGATCCACTTTTTTTTTTTTTTTTTTTTTTTTTTTGAGACGGAGTTTCGCTCTTGTTACCCAGGCTGGAGTGCAATGGTGCGATCTCGGCTCACCACAACCTCCGCCTCCTGGGTTCAGGCAATTCTCCTGCCTCAGCCTCCTGAGTAGCTGGGATTACAGGCACGCGCCACCATGCCCAGCTAATTTTTGTATTTTTAGTAGAGAAGGGGTTTCACCATGTTGACCAGGATGGTCTCCATCTCTCGACCTCGTGATCCACCCGCCTCGGCCTCCCAAAGTGCTGGGATTACAGGCTTGAGCCACCGCGCCCGGCCTGCTGATCCACTTTTATCCTCTTTTTATCCAATGTCAGAGAAAGAGACCCTTCCATCTTTTTTTAATTCTTCCCTGACTTCTCTCCGATCATGCATTCCTCACTCATTTGCCTGTTGTCCAGCACAGTGACCCTGTCCCCGAAGACCATCAGTAAATACTTACTGGATCAAAGAGCCATTCTGTCTAAGAAAACATCAGCTAAGAATGTAGAAGGGCAGCAGGCCTAATTTGGCCTGGTTTCATATTTGAGTCTACTGCCTGTATTCATGTGTGCACTTGGGTATGTTCATGTTTTTTTTCTGTGTAGCCATATGTCTCAGAAAATCTTTATTGATTGAAAAAAATATGAGCAGGAACAGGGGCAAGAAGATGGGCTTTGAGTCCAGACTGGCTGGCAGCTGGAATATTATCTGATCTCTCTGGGAGTTGGATTCTTTCCTAAACCAGGAACAACAATAGGCACCTTGTAGAGCGTGTTCCAGTTCCTATTGCTATGTGACAAATTACTCCAAAACTTAGCATCTTCAAAAAGCCATCTTATTATGCTCACCAGTTTTGTGGTCAAGCATTTGGACAGGGCACGGTAGGGAGGGCTTGTCTCAGCTCTACATTATCTGGGGCCTCAGCTGGAAAGGCCTGAGATTGGGGTGGACATGACAGCTAGAGGCTGGAACCATCTGAAGGGTGGGTCCCTCACATGTCGGGCCAGGCTGGGATGACTTAGTAACTAGGCATGCCAGCTGGTGCGTCTCATTTCGAATTGGCTTCCTCATGGCATGGCTGTCTAGGGGTATTCCAACAAGTGAGTTGGAAACTGTAGAATATAGCCCAGAAGTCACACTGCATCACATTCCTCCACTGTGTTGGTCAAAGTGGTCGCCAGCCTGCCCAGGTTCCAGAGCCCGGGGAGGAAGATGAGATTTCTTCTGTTGACACCTGGATCACATTCTAGAAGAGCTCAAGGGACAGGAGATGTTGTTGTAGCCATCTTGGAAAACACAATTGGCCACAGAGTGATTGTTACAGTTAAATGATACAGCAAGGATAAAGGCACCTGACACAAGACTTAAAGAGTATATTTTCTACTGGGCATGGTGGCTCATGCCTGTAATCCCATCTACTCTGGGGGCTGAGGCAGAAGGATCACTTGAGGCCAGGAGTTCTAGATCAGCCTGGGCAGCATAATAAGCTCCCTTCTCTACAAAAAATAATAAGCTGGGTGTGGTGGCAGGTGCTAATAGTCCCAGCTACTTCGGAGGCTGAGGTGGGAGGATCTCTTGAGCACAGAAGGTTGGGGCTGTAGTGAGACATGATTGTGCCACTGCACTTCATCCTGGGTGACAGAGTGAGGCCCTGTTTCAAAAGAGTATATTTTCATTTGGTAAATATTTATAACGTTCCTACTATATGCTAGGTATCAACTGGATCTACAGAGGCAAACAAAGCAGACATCCCGTCAGTCCTCCTGTAGCTTTCAGTCTAGTGAGAGACACAGGCAGTGATCACATGTAATTCGATATGGAAAATCCTCCTTTTCTGGAGAGGGACTGGTGGAACATCTGGATTTATGGGTTTCATTTTAAGTGTTTTTTTTTTTTTTCCCCTCAATGAACGATGAGGAAAGGGATCTGCCCAGTGTTAATGTGAAATCTCTTGCTACTGTTTGTTTTGTTTTGATACTTCTGCAGAACTGGAAACTTGTACCCCTGAAGGATGCCTCGTCAGGCTTGAGGTCTGCAAGCACCCCCTGACCTTTTTGTTCAGCTTCAGACTTATGTTTCTTTTTCTGCAGAAGGGGTTTAGGAGAGTGCTAGCGGTACATAGAGTCACCTGGGAGATCGTCTTCAGCCTAGATATGACCCACTCCACCCATGCTGCCCCATTCTGTTGGGAACTAGGACATACATGGAGGAGACAGGCATGAGGTTTCACAGGGCCTTCTGACACCTCTGGGTGAGGAACCCAGTTTGAGATGGGCCAGCACTTCCTAAACCATACCATGTGTGTGAGTGCCCTGGGGATCTTCTTATGATGCAGCCTCAGATTCAGTTGGTCTGGGGGAGACTGGGGGATGCCTCTGAGTAGTGAGGGTATACAGAGTACCGGACAGGTACAGACAGAGATGTCCATGGAACTTTGCTGCAGCCTGATGAAAGGGCTAGTTGGTTCACAGATAGTAGGGTGCTGAGGGCTAGCCAGGTGAGCTACCAGATTTCTGTCATGTTTCAGCATGTGTTTCTTACAGATAAGGACTCTGCTAAAAACCATAATCACGATACCACTTTTACACCTAAGCAATCCAAACAACAGCCTTTCTTATATAAAACGCAAGAAACCCAAATTCAGAATGTTGGCAAAGGTGGCCTTGTCCAAGGTCTGCACTCATAGACATGGTGTAGAACACGCTTTTGATTGTGCTACTTGCTCATTTTTAAAGTAGCTTATATATATTTTTTGAGTAGCTTATATATCCCAGCACTTTGAGAGGTCGAGGCGTGCAGGTCACTAGAGTTCAAGACCAGCCTGGCTAACATGGTGAAACCCTGTCTCTACTAAAAATACAAAAATTAGTTGAGCATAGTGGCCTGCGCCTATAATCCCAGCTATGCAGGAGGCTGAGACATGAGAATCACATGAACCCAGGGGGTGGAGGTTGCAGTGAGCTGAGATCGTGCCACTGCACTCTAGCCTGGGAGACAGAGCAAGATTGTCTCAAAAAAAAAAAAAAAACCACACAAATTCAAATGTTGAAACATACACACATACATAATACACACACTCTTTTAATATTTTGTTGCCTTTAAAAACTTCATATTTCTTTCCAGGTACATTGCTGTGCTCAGCATGGTCAGCTGAATCATTTGTGAGATAGTGATTACACCAGCTAGAGTTATGCCAGCATAAAGATTTGTCTCTTCATGTTTTCAGTTCAGTGTAGGACATTCTTCTACTTGCACATGTAGAGCATTTTAACAGTCTGGAAGTGTTTCAGCATATATTTTGTAAAGGTAAGGACTCTTTTCAACACCATAATCACAATTATGTTTACACATATAACAACTAACAATGTTTCCTTATCATCATTTAGTTTAAATATCCGATTTTTACATGTAGTTAAAATATTTTAAAAGGTGTTTGCTTGAATCAGGATTTGGAAGGTCTATACTTTCTATTTGGTTGGTTGTCTCTGAGTCTGGTTTTGTTTTGTTTTGTTTGTCTTACTTACTCTGCCACCCCGGCTGGAGTGCAGTGGTGGTCTCGACTCACTGCAACTACATCCTCCACTTCCTGGGTTCAAGTGATTCTCCTGCCTCAGCCTCCTGAGTAGCTGGGATTAGAGACACATGCCACCACACCTGGCTAGATTTTGTATTTTTTGCAGAGACAGGGTTTCACTATGTTGGCCAGGCTGGTCTTGAACCCCTGACCTCAAGTGATCTGCCCACCTCAGCCTCACAAAGTGCTGGGATTACAGGCATGAGCCACCACACCTGGCCTCTGAGTCTGTTTTAATCTAGATTCTGCTATCTATTTTTCTTTGCTTTTGTTGTTGTTGTTGTTGTTGTCAAGGAAACTAAGTCATTTTTCTACAGTCCTATAGTCTGGATTTTGCTGATTGCCTCCTTAGAGTGCCGTTTAACATATTTCTGAATGTTCTGTATCCCCTGTAAAGTAGTGGTAAATCCAGAGGCTTGATCTGATTCAGGTTCAGTTTGTTGGCAAGAATATTTTGCCAGTGGTGACTCACACTTCCATCATGAGGCTCCAGATGCCTGGTTGTCTCTCTTTTTGTAACGTCCACAGCTGGCCCGGCATGGTGGCTCATGCCTGTAATCCCACCACTTTGGGACACTGATGGCAGAGGAACACTTGAGCCCAGGAGTTTGAGACTAGCCTGAGCAACATAGTGAGATTCTTATCTCTGAGCAAAAATTTTTAAAAATTAGCCATGACATTTAAAATAAATAAATAAATAAAAAGCTAAATATAGTGGCTCATACCTGTAGTCCCAACTACTTGAGAGGCTGAGGCAGGAGGACCACTTGAGCCCAGGAGTTTCAGGCTCTGGTGAGCCATGACCATGCCACTGCCCTCCAGCCCAGGTGACAGAGTGAGACCCTGTCTCAATCAATCATTCAGTAGCCATAGCAGCTAGTGACCATTGCTCAGGTTCTTGATTGCATTAGAGGTTGCAAAATGTTGATTGTCCAATTCTCTAATTTCTTCTTCATTTATTAGCCAGAATACTCCAATGCAGAGAAATTTCTCATCAACCATTTGGTTATCTTGAATTCATATAGGAAAGACAGGACAAATGTTTGATTCTTTTTTTAAATTGACCAGTTTTCAAAACAGTGAGTCGGCTCGCTAGCATCTTCCAAAGGTGGCCAATAATTTTTTAAAAGTATCATTGTGAAAGATATATCACGTAGTATGTGAGACATCAAATTAATTTGATGTCTTTCAGTCCAGTTATTGTTACTAATGCAATTATTGTTTCAATGCAGTTTCAATGCTGTTTCAAGGCAGTTATTATTATTCATTACCATGTTTCCCCATTTGTGGCCAGTGGGAGCCTCTTCAGGTTCACTTCTGAGTTCTTTTGACATGACCCTAGTAGTGTTTGCTGGCCTCCTTGCTTTCTTGGTGTGACAAGATGGTTCAGGTTTATCACCTTTCCTGCCCCAGAAATGAAATCAGCCATTTCTCTAAGGGTAGCTGGGTTTCTTTTTGTGAAAACGGTATTTGGAGGCTGAATGTGATTATTTCAGAAAAAAAATTATATATTATTCTTCATAGATCATTATTCTTAGGAGTCTTTTGATGTGAGGCTGCTGAGCTCTTTAATTTTATTTGCTTATTTTTATTAACTCATATTTCAGTTTTGGGAAAGATTTCAAAAATTTTAAACCCTATCCACTTTATTTAGGTCTCATTCTCTTTTTCCAACTTTAAGATATAACCTTCAAAGGAAACAGAATGTTGGGTTTTAACTTCACTTTTCTTTTGTGTTAGTCTATATAGACACATGCTTACTAAGTGGCTTCCTGATACTACCACAAAGTATTTACAATGTAGTTGATTAAGAAAACATTTGTGAAGTTGATAACTTGACTAGCATCTTATAGTTCAGATTGTTGTTCAATATTAAAAAGTGCCAACTCAGATGACTTGTACATTAACTTGGTAGTTACTGTCTTGATAGACTCACAATTACTATGTGACATCATTGGTGAAACTTAGGATGAAACCATTAAATGCACCCTTCCTAATAACCTGCACATTATGGTGTTGCAAATATGCTAGATGGTATCTCCAGATTAGATGTCTGGGAGCTTAAAGTAGTTATGCTTATGACAGTTTGAAATTCTAGACTGCTTTGAAGAGCTGTTATTTTACTGTTATCTTCTGCTTTTATCCCTGTGCATTTGTCTCAGATCTCATCTTCTCAGGTTCTCAGCTTCTTGTCAAAATCATCCTTGCAAGTTTCTCCCTACTCAACAATAAGCATTTCTTGAGTGCCTGATGGGGCCAAGCACTCAGCCAAGCACTTGAGGGAGGAAGTCTCACTGGGCAATGATTTTTCTTTCAGGAGGCCCATCGGCTTCCATTTTATATATCCTTGCCTTCTAGGGGCTCATAGTAGCAGGATTACTACACCTGGGGGTATAAATGAAGGCTGAAGTGGTACAGAAATCTGCCAGGGGGCAGTTGGGGGCGAGAGAGCAGTGAAGGTTCACTGTGGTTTCCTCTCGTGTACCTCACTGTCTGCTATCTCTCTTACGAGAAAGTACGTTTCTTAACAGAAGGCCATACAGTGAGTGACTCAGCCCTTGCCCACCCCAAACATGATGACCAACCACATTTTTCTGTGGAATCTGTCTCCCCTCCTTTTGACTTGATCCCTGCCTCTTACAGCTGATTCAGCTTAGCCACACTGCAATCACCAAGAAGGCTTTTGCTTTTCTTCTTTCGTACAACATGTCCAAATATAAAGCTGGCCTGCCACCCATACTATCCTATCCTTAAGACAAGCGAGAATTGCTTTCCATTATAGTCCTTACAAAGTATCCTGTACTATAAGGGCTCTATGAAATTATTTTGAATAAAATAGTTTAAGCAAATCCTTCGGATACCTTATCCATAATCAAATTGTTTCATGAAATGAGAGGGTGTTGGGGGGCTGGGGAGCGATGTTTTCTAATTATTTTATTTCACATAATCTGTAATTACATTAATACACAGTATAAACAGACATTTGACTGTTTCTTCTTCTGTTTTAAGGTTTACGTATTCAGGTTAGCCCACAACCTTTTGGATCTTCTCACTGAGAAAAATAAGGGATCGCTTTCTAATCAGACCCTTGTCTTTGGGTCTTTTCTGAATCTGAGAACTAGGCTATCATTATAAAGTCAGGAAAATCTCTACTCATCCTCAAGCCATTTTTATTATGTAACACTGCCAAATATTTATATAAAGCAGCATACTTTCTTCTCCATGAACAAAAAAGGTTGTCTTCTTTAAGTGGCTAAACTATTTTGACTAAACAGACTTTTTATTACATTGGTTTTCTGGCCGGGTGTGGTGGCTCATGCCTGTAATCCCAACACTTTGGGAAGCTGAGGCTGGCAGATCACTTGAAGTCAGGAGTTTGAGACCAGCCTGGCCAACATGATGAAACCCCATCTCTAGTAAAAAAAAAAAAAAAAAAAAAAAATTGCTGGGTGTCATGGTGCATGCCTGTAATTCCAGCTACTCAGGAGGCTGAGGCAAGAGAATCACCTGAACCCAGGAGGCAGAGGTTGCAGGGAGCTGAGATTGTGCCACTGCAATCCAACCTGGGCAGCAGAGCAAGACTCTATCTCAAGAAAAAAAATAAGAAACAGAAAAAGAATATTGATCCATAAACAATTGTGCCTAGTAGCTCAGGAGACTACAGTTAAGTTCATTTTAAAAATGTGGTTTTCTGAGATTTCATATAACATTACCTGAGAAAAAGTAGAATGATGGAAATTAATTAGAGGCTCTAAAAATTAAATAAGAATATCAGGCTGGGTGTGGTGGTTCACGCCTGTAATCCCAACACTTTGGAAGGCTTAGATGGGTGGATTACTTGATGCCAGGAGTTCTAGACCAGCCTGGCCAACGTGGCGTGACCTGTTTCTACTAAAAATACAAAAATTAGCCGAGCATGGTGGTATATTCCTGTAATCCCAGCTACTCAGGAGGCCGAGGCAGGAGAATCATTTGAACCTGGGAGGCGTAGGTTGCAGTGAGCCAAGATGGTACCACTACACTCCAGCCTGGGCAACAGAGCAAGACTCCGTTTCAAGAAAAAAAATTTGGTTTTCTAAGATTCCATGATTTTTTTCCCCCTCCATGATTGTTGTATAGAACCATTCTCCATACAGGCTTATCCAGCGTTAACCTGTTGTCTTTGTTTTTTACTATTTTTTTTTTAACCTGCAAAGTCACCTGCACACTTTCTCCATTCTTTCTTTTTCACTTAAAAAGTTGTCTTCTGGTCAAGTTATTCTTACCCAGTGTATCTAATGCATGATCTTAAAAGCTGTGTGTTAGGTTTGCAACAGTTAATTTCAGTCAGGAAGCCTTTGATAACTCTTTGTTCTTGCTCCTTGAGCTTTTGTTCCAGGGACAGGCCCTGGTGAGGCAGAGGCTTCAGAAGGCAAGCTGTAAGGGACTCAAGGCCCTCAGGTTTTGTGAACAGTTTCCCATCCAGGCCCTGTATCTCATTCTAATCTTTGATTGAATGCCCCTCTACTTTCGGGGGGCATTGGTTGTGGTGGAGGTAAGAGTGGAATCAAGGCTGATCACAGTAACTGGAGAGGCTTGGACCAGTGGCGCATACTTGTTTTGTGGCCAACCGATCATGTTGATCTTCAGCTTTCTCTTAACAAGACTCACATTTGTAACTGCATTTCTTTGTGTTGAATGGTAAGGTATGGTTCGAGATCATTGTTTTCTCAAGACACTCCTGGTATACTCAGTCACCATCATTTATTGAGCACCTACTGTGTGCCAGACACCAGATGAGGGGGAAAGGGTGCTCAGATCTGCCGAGGGGGAGAGGGTGCTCAGATGTGCCCTTTAAGGGCTCCAATTCCACGGTGTGTGTAGGGAGGGCGTGTGGGGGAAGCCCTCACAGCATAGCATGATAATGGCCTGCAAGACTAGCATTTGGTATTAATGGAGCAGCTTCTGTATACAGTTTACAGATATCACCTCTCACCCTCGCCACAGATTATCTTCTGATTTTAAACATAAAGAAACTGAACTTGAGCTAGGAATCTTACCCCACGTCACACAGCCAGTGAATATCTAAGCTGGAATTTGCTCCCAGGCCTGCTGGGCTTTCTCCTATACCTCGTGCTTAGTGGTAGCAAGAGAGAAGAGATGGGCTGGGAGGCTTGGGTTCCTTAGACTGTCCTGGAAAGCAGCCAAGTGACAAGAATGTCCTTAGTGATGTCTGAGGCAGGTAATGGTGGGCCTGTCTTTCCTTTCACACAGCCGGGTTTGCTTTTTCTCTTCTTTCTTGATTCATCTCTTTTCCCCTTTCCCTGCTGCTGCCCAATTCTTTGAGCTGCTACTGGGCCTGTTAAAGACGTTGTTGAACCCTGCAAAAGGCTATCCAGCCACAGGGGTGCTGCCTCCTGCTCAGAGAGAGAGTTTAGGCCCAGAGACTCTCTGTCATTGGAGTCTGTGTTCTGAGCCTGTCTTCGTTAGCGAAGCTGATATTCAGTGTTTAAGATGCAGGCCTTGGGAATTGCTTGTTGGGTTGGTGTTCCTTAGTGGTGTGTTTGTGAAGACACCAAAAGGAAAACATGACTGGTATGTAGGGCAGCTTTATTGTAGATAGAGATCCTCAACAGTACCTGTGGCCTTGGCCTGGGAAATTCAGGCCCCCAAACTCTTCAGCCCTGACACTAATGGGAAGCACTGGATGGTAAGAACTTAGCCTTGTGCATACTTCTGTAGAGAATAGTGTGTGTATATAAAGTTGATGCATGAGTATCTGTTACGGTTCTCTGGTTTTAAGTAAAAGAAACCAACTTTCCCATAACCAAGATAGCAAAAAAGATTTATCAGAAGGCATTTGGGTGGTTGATAGCATGGTAGGAGAAGCTAGAAGATCAGGTCTGAGAAAGATGGCAACTGGGCAGCTTCAGGGATCTCTACTTCTGAGAGCGCTGGTAGGAGAATCTGCTCTAGCCATCTCCAATCTTTGTCACATTGCTTTGAGTCACAGTTGGGTTCTGTGCTGTACATTGGCTGGCAGAGGGCAGGGCATGTTGATGGGCAGTCCCTTCAAACTATCTATCTCATGGTGGAAAGGAAGTTCCCCCAAATAGTTCCCCTCCCTGCATGGGGAGTGTTCTCCCCCTAGGGCACAAACACAGTCTACCACCTCAATGACTGAAAATCTACAATAATAAATTCTCGAATATGTATTGCATAGAATTTTTAATTTTAACTGTATTATTATTATTATTTTTGAGACAGAATCTCGCTCTGTCACCCAGGCTGGAGTGCAGTGCTGCAGTATTGGATCACTGCAACCTCCACCTCCCAGGTTCAAAAGATTCTCCTGCCTCAGCCTCCTGAGTAGCTGGGATTACAGGTGTGTACCCCCACGCCCGGCTAATTTTTGTGTTATTAGTAGAGATGGGGTTTCTCCATGTTAGTCATGCTGGTCTCATACTCCTGACCTTGTGATCTGCCTGTCTCGGCCTCCCAAAGTGCTGGGATTACAGACGTGAGCCACCACGCCTGGCCAATTTTGATTTTAATTTTATTTATTTATTTTGAGATGGAGTTTTGCTCTTGTTGCCCAGGCTGGAGTGCAACGGCACTATCTCTGCCTCCTGGGTTCAAGCGATTCTCCTGCCTCAGCCTCCCAAGTAGCTGGGATTACAGGCATGCACCTCCACGCCTGGCTAATGTTCTGTATTTTTAGTAGAGATGGGGTTTCTTCATGTTGGTCAGGCTGATCTTGAACTCCTAACCTCGGGTGATTCACCCACCTCGGCCTCCCAAAGTGCTGCCATTATAGATGTGAGCCACTGCACCTGGCCCAATTTTTATTTTTATTTTATTTTATTTTTTTAAATTTAATTTTAATTTAATTTTATTTTTTTGAGATGGAGTCTCGCTCTTGTTACCCAGGCTGGAGTGCAATGGCGCGATCTTGGCTCACCACAACCTCCACCTCCTGGGTTCGGGCAATTCTCCTGTCTCAGCCTCCTGAGTAGCTGGGATTACAGGCACGTGCCACCATGCCCAGCCAATTTTTTGTATTTTTGGTAGAGACGGGATTTCACCATGTTGACCAGGATGGTCTCGATCTCCTGACCTCGTGATCCACCCGCCTCGGCCTCCCAAAGTGCTGGGATTACAGGCTTGAGCCACGGCACCGGGCCCCAATTTTTATTTTTTATTTTTATTTTATTTTATTTTATTTTTGAGATGGGGTTTCGCTTTTGCTGCCCAGGCTGGAGTGCAATGGCGCGATCTCGGCTCACTGCAACCTCCGCCTCCTGGGTTCAGGCAATTCTCCTGCCTCAGCCTTCTGAGTAGCTGGGATTACAGGCATGAGCCACCATGCCCAGCTAATTTTTTTGTATTTTTAGTAGAGACAGGGTTTCACCATGTTGACCAGGATGGTCTCGATCTCTTGATCTTGTGATCCACCCGCCTTAACCTCCCAAAGTGCTGGGATTACAGGCTTGAGCCACCGCGCCCGGCCCAATTTTTATTTTTAAAGGTTGTATTGAGGTATAAAATTTCACCCATTTTAAGTGTACAGTTTAATACTTTTCAAGTAAATTCACAGCATTCATAACTTTCACCACAGTTTAATTTGAGAATATTTCCATCACCTCAAAAAGATTCCTCATACCCATCTGCAGTCCATCCCCATTCCCATCCCTAGCCCTAGGCAGCCACTGATCTGTTTTCTGTCTTTTTAGATTTGAACATAGGTTTTTATATGTTCCTGACTGGTGTAACTTTGTCTGGGTATTCTGGAAACTATGTTATACATGAAAGAAAAAAAGAGATCCCCTCTGCCCCCATCAATGGTGTGAAAGTCTGTATCTTGTTGGTCTCAGATTTCTCTGCTTTCTCTTTTATATCCTTTCTTCTCTCCAGTGAACTATAATTTAGGAGAGCATAGCCCTGGGCTTGATGTTGCCATTATTTACTTCTCAATCTCTCTATGCCTAAGTCATGGAACCTTTTAGGCCCTAGTTCCTCATCTGTAAAATTCAGAAAAAAATTAGACAAAGATGATATCTGATGTTCTTTCCATCTCGAATGATCAGCACTCATGATCTTTTTTGGCAAAAAATGACTTCTTGATCTTCTGTGCTCTTCAGAGGGCTGAAACAAAACACTAAAATTAAAAATTTATTCTTCAGAATTCATAGAACAGAGTAAGTGCAGAAGCAGCAAGTGTGTAACATTTCTACTTCTGAAATGATTAAAGCTTACTGTACTGAGACCTCTGCGACATCGCATATATGTGTATACAGCGGAGGAAATTAATTGGAAACTTTCATTTTCCTTCATGCTTTCTGGTTATTCAAATATTTATTGAAGCAGACATGATACCAGGTGAGAGATTTAGAATTCTGGCAAAGATAAGGGCTTTTCCCAAATAATGGTTGCAGTCTGGTCGGGGTAAGTCAGTGTGAAATTATAGCGAGGTGAACCGGCCCTAGGAGAGAGGAAGGACAGTGAGCAGAGGTAGAGAGGGAATGGTCACAGAGCAGGACCACGGAAATATCACCACCGCCGCCGCCGCCGCCACCGCCACCGTGAGAAGCTGGCCCTGAGAACCTGCTAGTCAGCTGGCTTAGCCAACCCACAGTTAAAAACCACCCATTTCATCTTTGGGGGAGGAGACATTCCAGCAAGTTTGAAGGTATCGAATGGGGAGGGTGAAATGTTTTGCATTTCTAAGCAGATCTCTTATCTCCCCTGGCTCTATCTTGTTGTAACATGGGGTTAACTGTAGCATTGGTTTTTGTAGCGACAGTAGATGTAGCAAACTTGTGGAGGCTGGATTTTGACAGAGCAGACAGCTGGAGGGTGGTATTTTTCTGATGGGGAGATGTTCTTAAGTTTTGTAATTTATGTTGTCTTTAAATATGGGATTTTGTTTACTGTTATCCTAATTACACCTCTGATGTATTGTATTTAGCTTAATGGTTTAATTTTCTGCTCATGCCCAGAGGTAGTTTCTTAAGGGGTACCACTTAAAAAAAGCTTAGGTAATGTTTTGTCCTTCCTGCAGTTACCTGCAGCCTCTTGAAGACAAGGAAATAGGTTTTGGGGGCACAGACTTTCTTCTGGGCTCTTGTGATATAATTTCGGCTGTGTTGTTTCACCTAAGATCTTCACCACCTGTTTGCCAAGTATTACACTAAACCATTCTGTTCTACAGAGACATGAGAGAAACCACATATGTCATTTTAAGTGTTCTAGTAGCCACGTTAATAAAATTTTTAAAAGGTAAAATAAATTTGAATAATATATTTATTTAACACAACAGATCTAAAACATCACTTAAACATGCAATTGATTGGAAAGTAATGAGCTATTTCACATTATTTTTTTCTAAACAAGTTTTTGGAACTTGGGGTATATCTTACAGCACATGTCAGTTCAGACTAGCCACATTGCAAGTTCTCACTAGCCACATTTTCAGTGACACTGTATTGGTCAGCAAAGTTCTAAACCTTTCAAAAGGGCTTGCAGAGGGCACTGGAAAGAGCCCTCAGAGAGGGTAGGAGAGACATAGCCTCATGATTTATAAGCTCTTAACAAAGCCACAGGTTTCTTCTTCTTTAATCCTTCCTTCTCTCCAGTGGACTGTAATTTAGGAGAGTATAGCCCTGGGCTTGATGCTGCCATTATTTCTCTCTCAATCTCTCTAAGCCTAAGTCATGGAACCTTCTAGGTCTCAGTTTCTCATCTGTAAAATTCAGAAAAAAAATTAGGCAAGATGATATCTGATATCTTAGAGAAACCTGATATGTAAAAAAATTCATCTTGATAGGAAAGGTAAAGCAGGAAGTAATTATTCGTGTTACAGAAGAATTAACCACAGGATCTTTTAAATAGCAAGCTCCCTTAGTGCATGGAAGAATATGACTCAATTTGCAAAATGTGATTGACACTTGACATTTTAGTAGCACCTTTGTTGGGCTGGGAACAGTCTACCATCATAAAATGCAAGCTGAGCAGTCATATTGAGCACCTATTGCATGTCATGGATGCTTATAGGGGCCCCAGCAGAACTAAGGGTGATCCATACTCAGAAGGCATTTAGAGGCTCATGGGAAAGACAAGACACAGCTTGTCATTGCTTCAGTGGCAGGGGTCAGGGAGGCCTTGGGCCTAGAAGAGCTTAGGAGGTGATGTGGAGGCATTAGGACCCAGCTGTGGCCAGAAGGCAAGGAGGCTGTGCATGATTACTTAAGTTTAAAGAAAGGGCAGTGGCCTGCATGGTGGCTCACACTTGTACAGCTAGTGCTCGACTTACGACCACGATTGGTTCCGACAGACCGGTCGTAACACGATTTGGTTGTAAGTTGAGTAGGCTATATGTACAGTACAATACTGTGAAATGATGTTATAAAAATCTTTAAGTCATATTTTATCATAATTTTCTTTCATTATTGTTATATATCGTAATTTTCTTTGTTCATTTTATGCCATTTGTATACTCTCTACACCATTTTGTTTTTTATTTTTACATTCATCAGGTTTAAGTAAAACACTGCATTAAGAGTACAACTGGTTTAATATTTGCAAAACATACAAAATTACAAAATACAGGTGCACACAAAAATACAAAATACAGTTGTGAAAAATATCATAGGAAACATTTTCCCAATTGCAAAACATATCAAAATATATAAACATGTACGAAACATTTTATTGGCTGCTGGTGCTTGGCTGCGGATCGTTGATGTTGTCATCTGAGGCAGCAGTTGGGGTTACCGGAGTTGGTTTTTTCATAAATATGGTGAGCTTTGTCTGAATTGTGTGTTTCTTTTTTTCTTCATAAATTTCACGATACGTACGAAACACATCGTGTGCCATCCATTCAATCCTTGCAAATTGTTCGATGTTTGGGTCCATTGCTTTGAAATGTATAAGAAGTTTATTCAGTAAAGATAAACCGTCTGATAATCCCTTAGTGGTGAACTTTCTTTCTGGCTCCTCCTCTTCTTTCTCTGCTTCTCTTCTTTCTTCTTCCACCATTCTTTCTTCTTCCAGTTCGATTAGCTCTTCATTTGTAAGTTCATCAGCATTGAAAATCTGTTCTGCTAGATATCCCTCATCTGTAATTAATTCATCCAGACTATCAACAAACTTACCTGCTCCTTATCCACACTCGCTGCTTCTCCAGTCACTCGAACACTATGCATTTGGAATCTTTTCTTGAATCTCTGGAACCAGCCAGTGCTTGCTACAAATTCTTGACTGTAATCTTCTCCAGCACACTCCTTCAGAGTCTGAAATAGACTTCTCGCCTTCATCTGCTCGGTAAAAAGACTTAATGGTGTCTGTTTTTGAATTTGATCTTCCATCCAAATATATAGCAATTTCTCCATTTCGTGGATGGGCTCGCTTCGTTGCTTTGTTATAACTGTTGATCGCATGGGTGCAGAACCTTTCACAGCTTCACAAATTCTTTCTTTATCTTTGAAAATCGTCGACACAGTCGAGTGTGATAACTTCGTATCACGTGCGATCACACTCACTTTCTTTCCTCCTTCATATTGCTTAATTACCTTCATTTTTGTGTCAAGATCGATGGCCTTTCTTCTTGGCAGGCTGAGGCGTAGACAAAGACAATTTCCTTTTGGTAGACATCTTGGGAGGGGTTTGATGAAAAATATGCAAGACACAAAACACAAATTGCTGTACCGAGTCTGGGATAACAGTTGAAATGGTGCACATGGAGATGGTAGTGCTGCCAGAAGCTGGTCCGCACTGTTGTACGCCCAGCTGGGCAATGTTTGTGCTGCCAGACGCGGAGCACACGTGGCTAGCGATTGTGGTCGTAAAGTCGAATGATCGTAAGTTGCATAGGTCGTAAGTCGATCAATGCCTGTAATCCGAACTCTTTGAGAGGCCGTGGCAGGTGGTTCACTTGAGATTAAGAGTTCAAGACCAGCCTGACCAACACGGTGAAATCCCGTCTCTACTAAAATAACAAATATTAGCTAGGTGTGGTGGCAGGTGTCTGTAATCCAAGCGCTTTGGGAGGTCAAGGTGGGTGGATTACTTGAGCTCAGGAGTTTGAGACCAGCCTAAGCAACATGGTGAAACCCTGTCTGTACAAAAAATACAAAAATTAGCTGGGTGTGGGGGTGTGCACCTGTAGTCCAAGCTACTTGGGAGGCTGAGGTGGGAAGATCATTTGAGCCTGGGAGTCAGAGGTTGCAGTGAGCTGAGATGGTGCCACTGCACTCCAGCCTGGGCAACATAGCCAGACCCTGTCTCAAAAAAATTTTTTTTTAGTATCTCCTTAATTAATTATAGATTGTATGCATATATTACTGTACTAATTGAAAAACAAGCTGGGCGTGGTGGCTCACGCCTGTAATCCCAGCACTTTGGGAGGCCGAGGCGGGTGGATCACGAGGTCAAGAGATCGAGACCATCCTGGTCAACATAGTGAAACCCCGTCTCTACTAAAAATAAAAAAAATTAGCTGGGTATGGTGGCACATGCCTGTAATCCCAGCTACTCAGGAGCCTGAGGCAGGAGAATTGCCTGAACCCAGGAGGCGAAGGTTGCAGTGAGCCGAGATCACGCCATTGCACTCCAGCCTGGGTAACAAGAGAGAAACTCCGTCTTAAAAAAAAAAAAAAAAAGAAAAAAAAAAAGAAAAAAAAGAAAACCCCAGAGAAGCTCCTATACTGTTGTTATTAGGCTTAACAAATTTTTGAAACACATAAATTGAGTATTGTATGACTTTAGACATTGGTGGAAAAATGAAGACATTTTCTTCATAGTTCAGGTACATAGTTTTAAAATATCTTGCTAATCCCGATGGTTCCACAGTTATACCAATGTTAAGGGTGTAAGGAAACCCATATTACAAATGATCTTGATAACTGAGAGTTTGGGGGCCATCTCCCTATAAGATCTGATGTATCCTCCCAATGTGACTAGCAAAGAGCTCCCAGCAGAAGCCTAAGTGGCAGCTCTGCCATTTTCTTGGCACTTGGCCTCATGTTATCTACAGCTTCTATTTTCTTTACACACATCTTTTCAAACAACTGATCCACTTTTTGAGGGTGATTTCAGTGAGAAGAGGTGATAGCCATAAGGAGGCTTTACCAGGAAGTGCCGCAGAACTGCAGGATGCCTCATGGTGGGGACACAGCCAAACTATATCAGATGGGAATTATTAGCTTTGACATTTGCACAACTGAGGCCCTGAAAAGTTAGCATCACATAGAATGCTGGCGCTTGCTCTGGTGGTACTCCTTGGTTCCACTGTCCCTCCGGCTGCTTCCTGCCCCTTGAAGTATCCCTGACCGTGTGTCCTGGGGACTGGGTCAAGGAGCCTGTGTCATTCTGTCAATGGAACAATAGAGAAGTTGAATTACTACTTTTTTAAAGTTAAAATGAATAGACATTGTAATTTATTTTTTCCCATCATCTCAGTGGATGCCTGAAGTGAACACATCCCACTGGAGAGCACTAGGTCAGAAAATAAGTGTAAATTATTTGCTGAGCTTCAAGCTCTCTAATTGGAAAGATGGGCATCAGAATGTTGGGAGGGTTGAGATAGTGTAGGAAAAAGTATCTGGAACGTGAACAGTGATTACTGTAATCTCAGTTCCTATAGCAAAGCTTTTTTTGTTTGTTTTTGCGTCAGAGTCTTACTCTGTTACTTAGGCTGGGGTGCAGTGGTGCAGTCATGGCTCACTTCAGCCTCACACTCCTGGGCTCAAGCCATCCTTCTGCCTTAGCCTCCCCAGTTGCTGGGACTACAGATGTGTGTCACCATGCCTGGCTAATTTTTTAATTTTTTGTGTAGAGATGGGGTCTTGCTATGTTGTCCAGACTGGTCTTGAACTGCCCTCAAATAACTCCCCCACTTTGGCCTTCCAATGTGTTGGGATTACAGGCAAGAGCCAGCAAAGTTTTAACAGATCAATATCTAGGCTATCTGAGGAAAGCTGTGTTTTAATTGACCTGGTTCCAATTCTTATGATGGCTCATTTTAACTGCTGGGGTGGGGAGCATAGCATGGTACAATAAAGTCAGAGTGTTTTTGCCTTCGTACTTGTCAGGAACACAGAGAAATCTGCAAAGGTTGCCTTGTTCATGTTCTTCTACTCCTTTCTTTAGTAAGTGATGAGAATGGTTCACAACTCAACTTCATCCTGGGCAGATTTATGACAGTAAAGTAAGCCAGCTAACTTTTGAATAAAAAAAATGATAAAGGAATTTTCACTCCGAGTTGCTTATGAATTGTCTGGTTTAGCAGATGTTATGAGTGGACAGACAGAGCACACCAACCTGGGTGGATAGGATGTTTGGAACTGGAAGTGCTTTGGGAATTTATTCTGAATGGATATACAAAGCCCATGTGACAGGCACCCACTCACTACCAGTGTTTTTCCTGGAAAACCTGTCTCAGTGTATTGAAGATTTTTAACTCATTTGTGCTTTTTGTTTCCTATTTAAGAAATACTTGCCAAACCTAAGGTCATGAAGATTTTCTCCTATCCATTCTTATAAAAAGTTTTACAATTTTAGCTCTTAGACTTAGGTCTGTAATCTATTTTGAGTTAATTTTAGTATATGAATGCTTCACAGAGCTCATTTAACTTTTCCTCTTCCATTATTTTACCGTAATTTCTGAATTACTAATTCACCACTTGGGGTTTCATCTAATTTTTTTTATCTTTATAGTCATTCATTTGCCATTCATTCATTCATTCATTCATTCATATGGATCTGCAAATTAAAAAAGGAAAAGGTGGACTGGCGTGGTGGCTCATGCCTGTAATCCCAGCACTTTGGGAGGCTGAGGCAGGTGGATCACCTGAGGTCAGGAGTTTGAGACCAGCCTGGCCAACATGGTGAAACACCATCTCTACTAAAAATACAAGCATTAGCAGGGCTTGGTGGCATACAACTGTAATCCCAGCTACTTGGGGCACTGAGACAGGAGAATTGCTTGAACCTAGGAGGCAGAGGTTGCAGAGAGCTGAGATTGCACCACTGCATTCCAGCCTGGGCAACAGAGTGACACTCTGTCTTTGAAAAAAAAAAAAAAAAAAAAAAAAAGAAGGAAAAGGTTATGAAATTGGTTCATATTGAGGTGGTCATGAGGAGAAGCGCAGTCTAAATGAATTGTATAATTGATACATGCATGAGTTAACTAACTTTTGGATTGATTAATGCTGCTGATTTGCATTGGCACTTTCTCAGTGAGAATACCCACCTTTCTTACCTGTTGCCTTTGCCTGTTACCAAGTATGAGAGATTGTCATAGATCAGGAAAGCAGTGTAATATGGAATTGATGTGTAAGAGCTCATCTGTTGGGAGGGCAGTTGGGGTTCCGAAGTAGGCGGTCTGAGACATTGGGTTGGCCAGCTAGGCCCTCTGTACCAGCCATTTTTACGTGTGTTGTCACTGCAAGATGGGTGTTACCTCTGTAGGATGCTGTATTAGTTCATTCTCATGCTACTAATAAAGACATACCCAAGATTGGGTAATTTATAAAGGAAAGAGGCTTAATTGACTCAGTTCAATATGGCTGGGGAGGCCTCAGGAAACTTAACAATCTTGACAGAAGCGAAAGCAAACATGTCCTTCTTCACATGGGAGCAGGAAGGAGAAATGCCAAACAAAAGAGGGAAAAACCCCCTTATAAAACCATCAGATCTTGTGAGAACTTACTATCACAAGAACAGCATGAGGGTAACTGCCCCCATAATTCAGTTACCTCCTACCAGGTCCCTCTCAAATATATGGAGATCATGGGAACTACAATTCAAGATGAGATTTGAGTGGGGACACAGACCATATCAGATGGGAGTTATTAGCTTTGACATTTTGTAAAACTGAGACCCAGAGAGGTTAGCATCATATACTATTGGCAGGGGATGGGAGACCTAAAAGTCAAACACATCTATTGTCTGTACTCTGAGCTCAGGGAGACAATGCTGGATCCCCTCTAGGTGGGGCAAATATTGTTAGCTGGATGTCATCATGTGGCTTTCGCTCTGAAGCGCCTGCTGACCCCAAGACCTGTAGGCCACGCTGCCTGTGCCTGACCACAGACCAGCACTTTGTGGTTTCTGTGCTGTAGGCTTCAGGTTAACCAAAATTGGGTTACTGTGTTTGGCCCTGTTATTTTGAATATTTGTAGAGGGGAAGTCCCTTTAATGTGACTTTACTGGCCTTCAAGGGATACTGGGTTTCAGCCTTCTCCAACATCTGACCTAAATTACTCTGTTTTCCCTGTTCCTTTCAGTGGAGGCCATAGTGGAGTTTGACTACCAGGCCCAGCACGACGATGAGCTGACAATCAGCGTGGGTGAAATCATCACCAACATCAGGAAGGAGGATGGAGGCTGGTGGGAGGGACAGATCAATGGCAGGAGAGGTTTGTTCCCTGACAACTTTGTAAGAGTGAGTACAAAGCAAAACCCTTTTCCTGTCTCCTGTGTGGGCTCTGCTGACCAAAGGCTGTGGGGGCGCTTGAGGATGAATTGCACAGACTATCTTAGGGCATGGCTTGATGGCTTGACCTCCTATGTGATACCAAGAGAAGCATGTATAGTTTTGCCCTTGGTATCTGGGATACTTGTTTTGAAATTGCTTTTTTTTTTTTTTTTTTTTTTTTTTTTTTTTTTTTTTTTTTGTAGAGATGGGGTTTCTCCATGTTAGGCCAGTCTCGAACTCCCGACCTCAGGTGATCCGCCCATCTCAGCCTCCCAAAGTGCTGGGATTACAGGTGTGAGCCACTGCTCCCGGCCTGAAATTGCTTTTTTAAGGCTCAGGATGATCTCTTTCCACTGTGTATCACTTCTTAGAAAATGCTGAGGCTGGGAGCGGTGGCTCATGCCTATAATTCCAGTACTCTGGGAGGCCGAGGTGGGTGGATGACTTGAAGTCAGGAGTTCGAGACCGGCCTGACCAACATGGTATGGTAAAACCCCGTCTCTACTAAAAAATACAAAAGTTAGCCGGGTGTGGTGGCACACGTCTGTAGTCCCAGCTAACTGGGAGGCTGAGGCAGGAGAATTGTTGGAACTCGGGAGGTGGAGTTCAAACTCCATTTGATTGTGAACAGAGATTGTGTCACTGCACTCCAAGCCTGGGCAAGAAAGTGAGACTGTCTTTAAAAAAAAAAAAAAAAAAAGAAAGAAAAGAAAAAGAAAATAATAATATGCTGGAAAAATGTAAAGTTTGTTAAATTGTTGTATGTACTTGTTTATTTGCTTTGAGAGTTTAAAAGAATTTTACTTTTTTCTATTCCTTGCAAAATGGAGGTTAAACTCAGTTTAGACAGCTCAAATGAAATAGTAATCAAATTAAATGTAGAATCCAGCCAGACATGGTGGCTCATGCCTGTAATCCTGGCACTTTGGGGAAGTTGAGGCAGAGGGCCACTTGAGCCCAGGAGTTCGAGACCAGCCTGGGCAATATAGGGAGACCCCGTCTCTACAAAAATGAAATTAAAAATTAGCCAGGCGTGGTGGTGTGCACCTTTAGTCCAGGCTACTCAGGAGGTTGAGGTGGGAGGATCACTTGAGCCCAGCAGGTTGAGGCTGCAATGAGCCATGATCACGCCAGAGCCCTCCCTGTCTCTAAATAAATAAATTAATTAATGTAGAATCCAAATTATGCAATGTCTTAAATGAATGAATGAATAAATATAGAATTCAAATTATGCAATGTTTTCCACCTTTGTATTCATATTGCCCTGTTTTTTCTGAAACAGAGTCTTGCTCTCTTGCGCAGGTTGGAGTGCAGTGGCACAAACTCGATCTTGGCTCACTGCAACCTCTGCCTCCCAGGATCAAATGATTCTTGGGCCTCAGCCTCCTGAGTAGCTGGGATTACAGGTGCATGTCACCACGCTCAACTAATTTTTGTATTTTTTTTTTAGTAGAGTTGGGGTTTTACCACATTGGCTAGGCTGGTCTCAAACTCCTGACCTCAAGGGGTCTGCCCACCTCAGCCTCCCAAAGTGCTGGGATTATAGGTGTGAGCCACTGCGCCTGGCTCATATTACCTTTTTGATAGGAGCAATATTATTTTCCTTTACCCCTTTATGTCCATGAAGCACTGAACAAAACTTCTTCAATAAAGTTTTGACAATTATGCCTTTTGCAGAAGTCATCTATGGGTTAATTATAAAAATAACTCATTCATATTAATCAATTACCACACAGTTGTAAGTAATAGTTTGAATTGTTGTGTAGAAAAGGATCACCTGCATGCTGTTCCTCATGGGAAATACTGACTAGGTCTAAAAGTCCCGGTGCCATAAACTTTCTATCTCACACTGGAGAAGAATGGATTGTTCTCAGAAGAATGGATTGTCCTCAGTAGGAAGACCTGCATTCAAAAGTCCTCGGATCCCCTCCTGGAGTCTCCCTAGTACCAGACAATACTTAAGAGGGAGTGTGCCTTGGATACAGGGAGGCAGGTAGTATGGGGAACCTTGGGCCCAGAGAAGCAGGTGGCCCCTGCCAAAGGAATCCTGAGGGCTGGGTGGGAGTTGTTTTTTGTTTTTGGTTTTTTTTTTTTTTTAATGACAAGGGGTTGTTGATGAAAAATGTGTGATGCACACTGGATTTCCAGTCACTGCCCTTTCAGAGTTGAAAATGAATAGGAACCTATTTAAATCTTTCTTTAGGATCTTGTCTCAGGGTGATCTTGCTAGCGTTTCTGTTTTCTCTTTGGGGTGAAGAGGCTGGGGAGAGTTTTGTAGAGAACATGCCACTAAACATTGCTTTCTGGAGTTGTAGGAATATAGGCTTTCCCTCCACTGGACTACACTTGAATCCAGCTGTCTCCCATTTTAAGAGTGAAAAAGTGCTGCATCTGGGCCACTGCAGATTGACTCTGTTGAGGTGCGAATGGGAGTTTGTTTGCATATCCAAACAAAGACCTCAGTTTTAGGAAAGGAGTATCCCTGAAGTTGAGCTGCATTCTAGTGTGGAAAGAGGGTTTTTCCAGATAAAAGGGGCAGTGGTTAGAGTGAAGATGAAGGAGGAAGGAATGAGAGAGGAGGACTATGTGAAAGAGAAAAGACCTAGGGAAGGAGAGAAGACTGTGGGAAGGAGAGGAAGATTGTAGCAAAGTGAGCAGGACTGTGGGGAAGAGAGAGGAGGGCCCTGGGAAGGAAGGAGGACTGTAGGAAGGTGAGGTGGACGGTGGGAAAGAGGGAGGAGGACCCTAGGAATTAAGGTCTGTGGGAAGTGGAGGAGGATCATGGGAAAGAGAGAGGAGGACCCTGGGAAAGCGAGAGTGCTGTGGGAAGGCAAGGAGGGCTGTGGGAAAGAGGGAGGAGGACCCTGGGAAGAAGGGAGGACTATGGGAAGGGGGAGGAAGACTGTGGGAAAGAGAGAGCGGAGGACCCTGGAAAGGAAGGAAGAATGTTGGGAAGGCAAGGAGGACTGTGGGAAAGAGGGAGGAGGGCCCTGGGAAGGAGGGAGGACTGTGGGAAGGGGAGGAAGACTGTGGGAAAGAGAGAGGAGGACCCTGGGAAGGAAGTAAGAATGCAAGAAGGCAAGGAGGACTGTGGGAAAGAGGGAGGAGGGCCCTGGGAAGGAGAGAGGACTGTGGGAAGGAGAGGAGGACCATGGGAAAGAGAGAGGAGGAGCCTGGGAAGGAGAAGGGACTGCAGCATCAGCGCCAGTTTTGAGGGTAGGTTGTATTTTGAACACCTTTAATATGTCTTGTTGGCTTAGTCACCTCATTTTAAACCACAAATCCACAGAATCACAGAACTGAGTTGGAAGGCACTGAGAAAGCCTATGGAATTTGCTCATAGCATAGGGCGGGCGTGCTGTCAGTGACTGTGGAGGAAACCAGGGCAGGGAAATGCAGTGCAGGAACTGCCCACGAGAGAGCTGGAACCTGACCCTCCTCCTTGCTCAGAGAGGACTCCTCGCTGTGAAATGGAGGTGATGTCTTGACCACCAGGAGGTCTCCCCATTGCCCCATCTGCTCTGCTTTGGGCTAGGCCTGTGTGGGCATGGCAGCAGGCTCCTGTCCTGTGGCTTCCCATGAGCTTTGGCTCAAGGGAAGCCCTGGTGGGAGACAGCAGGGAGGGAGAGAGACCAGTGAGACTGGGGGTGGGGGGAGGCGGTTATCCCATCAGCTCCCTGCCAATGGGGATTTTGGGCAGGCTGTGTCCCTCACGGGATGGGTGGCTGCTCCAATCAGGTTCACCTTCCTCCTTACCCCTCTCTCCTCATTCCTTCAAGTCTGGGGGCTTCCTTGTTTCTAGCCCTGGACTATCACCTTGGGCTTTCTCTATACCTCACCCACCCGTGTGAAAGTCTCTATTAATCCCACCCAGATTACCCTAATTCAAGTGGGCCATCTGTTTCCTTTTGAGAACCCGACTACCTCATCGGCGTGCTCAGAGGATTAAACCAGAGAGTGCTGGAAATTGTTTAGCACAGTGGCCAGCCCCGCAGTGAGTGTGTAGCAGTGCTGGTCACCAGGTGAGAGAAATGGGTCCTCTCCTCTGGGCCTGAATTGTTCTGCTCTCATCTGCTCAGGTGTCCTCTAGTTTTAGCTGGAGCACTTCCAGGGAGGGGAAGTCATGCTCTTGGGAGATGCTTGTTCCACCTAGGGCAGAAAGGATATAGCAGGAGCGTCTAGGGCCGCGCTACTTGTAGCTGTCACATTTGGCAGAAAAAGAAACTTCTATTCTTTCAGATGGCTGAGTCTATTTTCAAGTCTTCACCCACTGGAAATGTTTTAGGCCTATTATTGAAAATTCAGTAGGTGGATGCAGTGGAGTTTAACAATAACCAGAACTCTGTAGAGAATTTTAAAAGCTGAAAATGCATCTTTAAGTAATAATAATCATATTGGCATAGGTGTGCACTTTTTGAAAGTGGCTTTATGTATGTCCTATTTAGTGTAAGAATAACATGTCCCCAGATTGAATTGGATAATCTTGTGGAATCCCACAAGATTTATAATGCCACAAGATTTTATACCTGCATGCCTTTCTGTCCATGTTACCACTGTCAGAGAGCCTACCTTAAGCATTTAAAAAAAATTTTTGAGACGGGTTACACTCTGTTGCCTAGGCTGGAGTGCAGTGCCATGTTCATGGCTCACTGCAGTGTTGACTTCCTAGGCTCAAGTAATCCTCCCACCTCAGCCTCCTGAGTGGCTGGGACTGTAGGCACAGCACAGCACCACACCTGGCTAATTTTTGTATTTTTAGTAGAGATGGGGTTTTGCCTTATTGCCCAGGCTGGTCTTGAACTTCTGTCCTCCTGATCCTTGCCTCAGCCTTCCAGAATGCTGGGATTACAGGTGTGAGCCACCACTCTTAGCCAAGCATTTTCTTGATTCATTTATCAGATCCTTATTCAGTGTCCTTTTTGAGCATGGTCCCCCAGAGTGTTGGGATTCATATTTGCCCTCATCTCAGTGCTGTCTCAGTCTCTCAAGAGAAAAATACCAGCCATTCCCCTACTATACTGAGCAGCAGGCCATCCCATTGTTAAGAAGATACCAGTGCTTTATCAGCTCTCAGGCTATTTTTCATCATGCAGAAATGTACCCAGCTAGGCCACATGCCTTTTTAGGTTTGTCTCTCTTTTATTTAGTTTGTTCTTATTTATGTATTGTAAACATGGAAGAGGAATCTTTTAAAATCTCCTTCTCTTTCTTTTCTTTCTCTCTCTCCCCACCCACATCTTTTTTTTGAGACAACGTCTTGTACTGTCACCCAGGCTGCAGTGCAGTGGCATGATCACGGCTCACTGCAGCCTCAAACTCCTGGGCTCAAGCAGTTCTCCCACCCAGCCTCCTGAGTAGCTGGGACCACAGGTGTGAGACATTGTTCCTGGCTAATTAAAAAGAAATTATAGAGGGGTCTCACTATGTTGCCTAGTCTGGTCTGGAACTCCTGAACTCAAGCGATCCTCTCACTTTGGCCTCCCAATGTGTTGGGATTATAGGCATGAGCCACTACGCCACCCACTTATTTTGGAATACATTTTTCTTTATCCCTTCCCTTTAAAAAAGTATTTGTTTTAAGGTGAAATTTATGTAGAGTAAAATGCACAAGTCATATGTCTACGGCTTGATGATTTTTTTTTGTTTCTACGTAAGTGTGTATGTCTATAACTACCACCCATATCAAGACTATTTCTATCCCTCTAGAAAGTTCCACCGTGCTGATGCAAGGGAAGGGGAAATGTCAGAGGCACTGGAACCAGAGCAACTGTATCTTGAATAGGGATTAGGTAAAATAAGGCTGAGACCTACTAGGCTGCATTCCTAGATGGTTAGGCATTCTAAGTCACAGGATGAGATAGGAGGTCAGCATGAGATACAGATCATAAAGACATTGCTGATAAAACAAGTTGCAGTAAAGAAGCTGGCTAAAACCCACCAAAACCAGGATGGCAACGAGAGTGACCTCTGGTCATCCTCACTGCTATACTCCCAATGGTGCCATGACAGTTTACAAATGCCATGGCAACTTAAGGAAGTTACCCTATATGGTCTAAAAAGTGGGGAACTCACAGTTCTGGGAATTGCCCACCTCTTTTTCGAAAAACTCATGAATAATCCACCCCTTATGTAGCATATAATTAAGAAATAACCATAAAAATGGGCAACCAGCAGCCCTTGGGGCTGCTCTGCCTATGGAGTAGCCATTCTTTTATTCCTTTACTTACTTAATAAACTTACTTTCACTTAAAAAAAAAAAAAAAAAAAAAAAAGAAAGTTCCACCATACCTTTTCCCAGTGATTCCCCTCCCCCTAGGGAATTGATCATCATGCATTAGTTTTGCCTGTACTAGAATTTTTTTTTTTTTTTTTTTTTTTTTTTTTTTTTTTGAGACCGTGTCTCGCTCTGTCACCAGACTGGAGTGCAGTGGTGCAGTCTCAGCTCACTGCAACCTCCTCCTCCTGGGTATAAGCGATTCTCCTGCCTCAGCCTCCCGAGTAGCTGGGACTACAGGTACGCACCACCATACTCAGCAGATTTTTGTACTTTTAGTAGAGACGGGGTTTCACCATGTTGGCCAGGATGGTCTCGATCTCTTGACCTCGTGATTTACCTGTCTCAGCCTCCTAAAGTGCTGGGATTACAGGTGTGAGCCACCACGCCTGGCCTGCCTGTACTATAATTTTATATAAATGGAGTAATATACTATGTGTTCTTTTATATGTGGCTGGTACACAACAAAATGTTTTTTGCTTGTATCAGTACTTTGTTCTTGCTGTATAATATCTCATTATAATGAATATCCCATAATTCGTTTAGTATTCTGTTGATGGACATTTGGGTTGTTTCTGGTTTGAAGATTTTATTGATAGAGGCTCTGAACATTCTTGTATGTTGTCTTATGGACATTAGCACTAATTGCTGTTGCTTATACACACATGTTAAGAGTGGAATTGCTGCCGTTACTGACTTTCAACACATAGATTTTTCTCTGTGTAAAGCTTTGGCCTCCATTGGGTGGTGGGGAGGAGGTGCCATATCTGTGCCTGGAGCCTCATTTGCACCACTCAGCTAATCAGCCTGAATCTTGCTATAATGTAGCCACCTATGAATATGACTGGTGAGGCATCCTGAAGCACGGAACCCAGTCTTCCAGTGATGATTTGATTATTGGGCCCAGGAACTGGCAAAGGCTTTCTTAATTTTTTTTCTTTTTTTTTGAGACAGAGTCTTGCTCTGTTACCCAGGATGGAGTGTAGTGGTGGGATCATAGCTCACTGTAGCTTCAAACTCCTGGGCTCAAGTGATCCTCCTTCCACAGCCTACCAAGTAGCTAGAACCACAAGGCCATGCCACCTCACCTGGCTAATTTTTTGTATTTTTTGTATAGACAGGGTTTTGCCATGTTGCCTAGGCTGGTCTTCAACTCTTGCCACCCACCTTGGCCTCCCAAAGTGCTGGGATTATAGGTGTGAGCCACTGTGCCTGGCTGGGTTTTGCTATGTTGTTCAGGCTGGTCTTGAACTTCTGGGCTCAAGTGATACTCCCACCTTGGCCTGCCAAAGCGTTGGGATTACAAGTATGAGCCACTATGCCAGGCCTATTCTTACATTGTTAAAAACATGCAAACAGCATGTGTCAAAGTTTCGTCGAACTAATTTAATGAGGGAACTAGCAGAATAACAAAACCAACTCAGTGAGGATATGAGGAACTCAGTGGGAAAAAAAAAAACTCAGTGGAAAAAGGAATGCTCAAATAAGATTGCCAAATTAGGTTCAAAGCTGGTTCATGTCTTAGAGAACAATAAAATCTTTACCATTAGGGTTATCATCTCTACCAGAAAAGAAAAAAGAGAAAACAGCATACCTTATCATTTTTCTGTATTATCTTCTGACTTACAGGGTTGCAAAATATCCTAGTAGTGTTATTTAAATCAAATCACATTTTCAGTGTCAGATGACCCTCCTGGTGGAGGAGTGGGGAGAGTGCTTATTGAAAATGCAATAGCATGACATTAAAAGGTCACATGATCATCTTTTTTTGCCTAAGTTTGGTGTTTTTTTTTTGTTTTTTTTTTTTTTTTTTTTAGCAGACCATGACAGACCTTGTATGGAGTACAATCATAGGAAAAACTAGGATGAGTTCTTAAAGTCATTTAATGAAAAAAAAAAAAGACCACTTCTGGGAACTCAGACTGCCACCTAAAACAGAAAGCCAGGCACCTATTTTAGGTAGATGTGGACTCTTTCTATCTTGGATTTAATTACCAGCATTTCCCTTTTAAAACCTTACCCTCAGATCCAGACAACATTGTTCTTTAGTCAAGCAAAGCATGTATAAGCAGCTGTTTCCTGAGTTCTCCTGGCAGGGACCCACAACCATACATTTTCAAATGAATTTTAAAAAGAAAAAAGCTTTGAAACATGCACATCGGGCTGATGTGCATGTGTCTGTCTGCTCTGTTAGGGGACATTTTTCTGTTAGGGGACATTTGATAAAGTTCAACAGGACACAGGCCCTCAACATTTTGTAGCTCATAGATAGACATGTGGAAGGCAGGAAGCTATGATAGGGGTTAAAAGAATATGCTTGTTGATCTTTAAGTTTGTCTGACTTTGTCTGTGAGGAAGTGAGCTATTTTCTCTGCCTGTTTTTGTGTGTGTTTGGCAAAAGTACATTTTCCCCTCTGCCTGCCCAATTGTTGAAGGGTGAAGTGTGTACACTTGCAGCTTGCATGTCCTGTGTGTGCTGAGTGTAACCATTTGCAGCTTGATTGCCATGACATCAGCTTTCATTTGTTAGGTGTTTTAGATCTCTGGCACATTCAGAGCCCATTTTGATATTTGTGTAAAGTGGTTGGTGAATGTCTTTGTTCTTTCTTGATCCATGAGGCAAAAGACCAGTATTTTGCATAATTGTACCACTTCGAGATAAAGCTCACAGTTACTTTGTTCTTCTTGATTTATGAAGGGATCACAAATCTACTTCAACAAGTGTCATAAAGTAGAGATTTTCAGGTTGCTGTTCTACATTCAAAGACCCTGACATGGGTCTCTTTAATCACATTTCCCTTTTCTTTAAACTTTTAACTCAAGGGCCATTAATTTTGTGGATTATATGGATAATTGTTTTCAAGATTCTTGTCTCCAGAAGGTAGCAGTAATTTTTCTGGGTTTGTTTGTTTATTTATTTATTTAGAGACAGTGTCTCACTCTGTTGCCTAGGCTGGAGTGTAGTGGTGTGATCATGGCTCACTGCAGCCTCAACTTCCCAGGCTCAGGTGATTTTCCCACCTCAGCCTCCTGAGTAACTGGGACTGCAGGCATGCACCACCTCACTTGGTTCTTTTTTTTAAACAAAATTTTTGTAGAGGTGGGGATATCACCATGTTGCCCAGGCTGTTCTTGAACTCCTGGGCTCGAGTGATCCTCTCGCCTTGGCCTCCCAAAATGCCAGAGTTACAGGTGGGAGCCACCATGCCCAGCCCAGGTATGTATTATAATGTGCAGAGCTTCATCTTGCTCACAACATTTAGTCCTGGTGTCCTTGGGCATGTTGGCATCTGCTGTGTGTTAGGCACTAGAGGATGTAAACACCAATGAGACAGACTGAATGGAATATTGTCACTAATGTAACTTCTAGAGGATGGTAGTTTTAGCTCCTATGACCTGCCTTGGGGAATTCTGTGCTTTAAACATTGTTCTATAAAAAAAATTCTGTAAAGGTGTTCCAGATTAAAATGCCACTTGAGAATTTTCTGGCAGAATTTATCCGGCAACTGTTAGAATGTGCTAAATGAACCTACAGTTAGCTTTTTGGCCCTGATGGCTGTATTACTTTATGGAGTAATAATGGCTGCATTATATTCAAGGCTTACTGGCTGCCTGGCATTGTATATATAATCTACCCATGTCTGTCTGTATATAGTGACTACAATTTGTTAAGCACTTAATGTATGCCAGGCAGGAAGGAGGCTAAGCCCTTTCCATATTTTTTTTGTTTGTTTTTTGAGATTGAGTCTTGCTCTGTCACCCAGGCTGGAGTGCAGTGGCGCAATCTGGGCTCACTTTAACCTCTGCCTCCTGGGTTCAAGCATTTCTTGTGCCTCAGCCTCCTGAGTAGCTGAGATTATAGGGGTGCACCACCACACCTGGCTAATTTTATATTTTTAGTAGAGATGGGGTTTCGCCATGTTGGCCAGGCTGGTCTCAAATTCCTGGTCTCAAGTGATCCACCTGCCTCGGCCTCCCAAAGTGCTGGGATTACAGGCGTGAGCCACCGTTCCCAGCCCCTTTCCGTGATTTATATCTCATTAAATTCTTCTACCACTCTATGAGATAGGTGCTGTTTTTATCATATATATTTTTCAGAAGAGGTAACAGGCATATCAGTGTTAAAGGCCATACCCACAGTCACACAAGCTAGTGAGGAGCAGAGAGAGCATTGGAATCCAGGCCAGCAGGCTCTGCAACCTGAGCTCAAGCGGGCAGCTTTATCTGGGTGTCTGAATTGTCCTGATAGGACTGTGTTCCTCACCATTATTGTCTGCTGTATTATGCCTTCCCCAAGTGTCCAATCAGGTGGAATCATGGTATTTAACTGATTTCTGTCTGCATTTTAAGGAATTCCCTTCAAAAGTTGGCTATTTCAACTCTGAAGAACAACCTTTGCCTGGATTTATGGGCTTGTACTGTTTTTCCTACAAATTCTGAAATTAAGGCAATTAGGGAAAATATTTCATGATTATTAATTTGTAAGCAAACTTGTCATTTTGCAATGTTCAGGCTATGCTTTCTAGAAGGAGCTTGACTGACTGCCTTTTTTATCAGTGATAAATAATCAAGATGTGTGACTATCCAATTGTTTCCCATCCACGAGGCCCTCAAAACAAACCGATTCTAGCCTCGAATTATTCTTGAAACTTTAAACATACAGTTTTCTTTCAGAAAAACAATTTCTAAAACTAACAACTGGAACCTGTTAGATTCTGTTGTGAGAAATGTTATTCCAAGTAGGGTCTGGAGTAATTACGTACAAGTGTGTTACCCATAAGAACCCACATCGTTTGGCGGTTTCCTCAGGCTTTGTAACTTTTGTAGTGCAGAAAATGTGGTGGAGTGGGGCAGTCTTGTGACTCAGGGAGAGCTGTGACCTCGGTGAGTTTTAGTCCCCTGACTGAGTTGATCATGGTGATTAGGCATAATAGAATCTTGTTTTCTTCATGGCAAGATTATCGAATCTTAGCTTGGAAAGGGACTTTAAGATCATGTGTTTTAACCCTTAGCTTTCTACCAGATCAAAATATAAACCATGTGGGATACCACTGTGATCATTACTGGATATTTAAACTTGTAAAGCTTGGGGCTCCCACAATGACTCCATGTCAGTGTGTCTCTAACCTGGTCCAGGTGCATTGCATCATCAGCATTTTGTGGTGGGGGCAGGAGTAGGGATAGAAGCCTTAGAATCTTTTTAAAAGTTCAGGCCAGGCGCGGTGGCTCAAGCCTGTAATCCCAGCACTTTGGGAGGCCGAGGCGGGTGGATCACGAGGTCGAGAGATCGAGACCAACCTGGTCAACATGGTGAAACCCCGTCTCTGCTAAAAATACAAAAAAATTAGCTGGGCATGGTGGTGCATGCCTATAATCCCAGCTACTCAGGAGGCTGAGGCAGGAGAATTGCCTGAACCCAGGAGGCGGAGGTTGCGGTGAGCCGAGATCGCGCCATTGCACTCCAGCCTGGGTAACAAGAGCGAGACTCCGTCTCAAAAAAAAAAAAAAAAAAAAAAAAAGTTCAAGTGGTCGGGTGCCTGACCAATTGCTTTGTGTTCTGTAGTAAGAACAAAGTAAAATAAATGGAATTGCAGAAAACGCATAAGAATTACAGTGCTTTTCCAGGCACAGTGGCTCATGCCTGTAATCTCAGCACTTTGGGAGACCAAGGTGGACGGATCACCTGATGTTGGGAGTTTGATCACCTGACCAACATGGAGAAACCCTGTCTCTACTAAAAAAGTACAAAAATAGCTGGGTGTGGTGGTGCATAACTGTAATCCCAGCTACTGGGGAGACTGTGGCAGGAGAATCGTTTGAACCTAGGAGTTGGAGGTTGCAGCGAGCCAAGATTGCACCATTGCCCTCCAGCCTGGGCAACAAGAACAAAACGTTGTCTCCAAAAAAAAAAAAAAAGTTCAGGTGATTCTGCTGCTTGATAGAGCTTGGTCATTCATTTTGGACAATGTACCGATAGGGTAGTACCATCTATTCAAATCTAGTATCTTTTCTCAAGAACATGGATTGGTAGCTGGTGACTTCAATTTGAAAAATATTTTCATCTTATTTCTAAAGTAGCTTTATGAATAAAGTATTAATAGCTATATTAGTGAATATATAAGGAAACACAAGCATGCTGAAAATTATTTTAAAAGTTTACTACAAACACACAGAGAACATAGTGATACGTAAACAGTGCTGAATTTAAGTTCATTAGAATTAATACATTCTGGCTGGGTGTGACGGCTAATATCTGTATTCCCAGCACTTTATGAGGCCAAGGCGGGCAGATAACTTTAGGCCAAAAGTTTGAGACCAGACTAGCCAACATGGTGAAACCTGTCTCTACTAAAAATATGAAAATTAGCCAGGCATGGTGGCCCATGCCTGTAGTCCCACCTACTTAGCGGCTGAGGTACAAAAATCGCTTGAACCTGGCAGGCAGAGGTTGCAGTGAGCTGAGATTGTGCCACTGCACTCCAGCCTGGGCAACGGAGTGAGACTCTGTCTTAAAAAACAAACAAACAAACCCCAAAGAGAATCAATACATTCTAATTGCAGAACTTCTGGACTCAATAATTAACTCTGTCTCATTCTCTACCTGGTGGTAGTGAGGTAGGCACAATTCCTAGGAATGGCCCTCAAATTCTACTCCTAAGCCCCACAACCTGTACATGTGATGAGCTGTCACTTCAGAGATTGTGTTATGTTATAAGGCACAATTGATCTTTAAACAGGGAGGTGGGCCTACCATGAGTCCTTAAGAGCAGAGAACTTTCTCCTATCTAGTGGCAGAAGAGAAAGTCAGAGGAGGACTTGCTGCTTTGAAGATGGAGGGGTCATGTGGGAAGGAATATGCGCAGCCTATAGGAACAGAGAGTAGACCTTGGCCGGCAGTCAGGAAAGAAATGGAGACCTCAGACCTACGGCTGCAAGGTGCTGGATTCTGCCAACAACCTGAGTGAATTTGGACATGGGTTAGTCTCCCAAGCTTCCAGATAAAAGTCTGGTCTATTGATATCTTGATACTGGCCCATGAGACCTTGAGTGAACAAAGAACACAGCTGAGCCAACCAGGACTTTTGACATACAGAACTATGAGATAATATGGCAGCAATCCCTTCATCTGCTGGCATGTTGTCAGTGGAGACTGACGGGATTCTGGACTTCCATCACCATCCTTCCACCCAGCAGTGGTAGGCCGCTCCCCCTCCCCACCAGAAAATGGGGAAAATCTTGTAGAGTGGGTAGCTGAAGAAAGGAATTCATTAAAGGGATATCCCCTGCCTGCATTAGAAGTCCTGGGCAAACAACTCCTAACCCACCTACATGTGAATCTGACTAGAACGAACATGCCAAAAAGTTTAGCAATAGAAACTTTAACATGGAATATTACCCAGGTTTTCAGAATGTCCTCTAAGTAAAAGATATGAAGCAGACCAGAATAGTACTGCAAGGGCTCTGAAATTAAACTACCATTAAAACTGCAGCCCACAAAAGTAGCCCAGGATGTGCATACTTAGCCTCAATAGGGTTAATGCCTGCTAAAATTTAAATAGTATCTAGAGTCTTGTGAGATAATAACCCAAATGCCCTAGATACAATTTAAAAAATCACTTGTCATACCAAGAACCAGGAAAATCAGAACTTGAATGAGAAAAGCCAATCAACAGATACTAATACTAAGAAGACTCAGATGTTAGAATTATCTGACAAAGGTTTTAAACCATATGTCATAAAGGTGCTTTAATAAGCAATTTCAGATACTCTTGAAACAAATGAAAAATCAGAAAATCTCAGCAAATAAATGGGTTTTTAAAAAATGGAAGTTATTGAACCAAAAAATAAACAAGTTAAAAAGTTTACCAGATGAGCTCAGTAATAGATGACAGAGGAAAGAATCAGTGAACTTGAAAATAAATCAATGAAATTTACTCATTCTGAACAACAGATAGAAAATAGTCTGAGAAAAAATGAACAGAGCCTCGGAGACCTATGGGGCAGTAACATCAGGTCTAACATTTGTGTCATCAGTATTCCAGGAGGAGAAGGTAAGGTTATGATAGTAAACAGTATTGAAAGAAATGATTACTGAAAACTCACCACATTTGGCAAAAGGCATAAATCTTCAGAATCGAGAAACTGAGCAAAACCCAAACAGGATAAACCTAAAGAAATCTATGCCAAGATATATCATAATCAAGCTTCTAAAAATAAAAGGCAAAGAAAATGCAATAAGAGAGATGTGACATTTTACTTACAGGGAATAATGATTTGAATGACTGTATTTCTCATACAAAATAATGGAGTCCAGAAGGAAGTGCATAACATTTTCAAGGGCTGAAAGAAAAGAATGATTAACTCTGAATTCTCTGTCTGGTGAAAATATTGTTAAGGAATGAAGAGATGAATATGAATATCCTTCTCAGATGAAGGAAGACTTAAGAGGATTTAGCAGACCTATCCTTAAATAACGCCTAATGAAAGTTTTTTAGACATAAAAGAAATGGTAACAGAAGAAAGCTTGGAATTTCAGAAAGGAGAAAACAGCAAATAGGTAAAAGTAGGGAGTATGTATAATAGGACAAGTATAGGGTATGTATCATTAATTTTTGGGTTTTATTTGAGATGGAACCTTGCTCGATTGCTCAGGCTGGAGTGCAGTGGTACATTCTCGGCTCACCGCAATCTCTGCCTCCCAGATTCAAGTGATTCTCCTGCCTCAGCCTCTTGAGTGGCTGGGATTACAGGTGTGCACCACCACGCTTGGCTAATTTTTCTGTTTTTAGTAGAGACAGGGTTTCACCATTATGGCCAGGCTGGTCTCGAACTCTTGGCATCTGGTAATCCACCTGCCTTGTCCTCCCAAAGTACTGGGATTACAGGCATGAGCCACTGTGCCTGGCCTATATCATTAATTTTTTAAAACATGTTTGATGGTTGAAGCAAAAATTACATCATCTGGTGTGGTATTCAATATATATAGAGGTAATATGCAAGAAAATTATATTTAAGAGGTGGGGAGGATGTAAAAAAATATAACTGGAAGTAAGGTTTTTACACTTCACTGAAATAGGAAAATGTTGATCCATATAGTCTGTGATAAGTTACGTATGTATATTGTAATAACTAAAACATCCTAAAAACCACTAAAAGTAACACTATACAAGGAGATACACTAAAACTCACTATAAATAAAAGGAAATTCTAAAGGAGGCGTCCTCAAACCACGGCCCGGCCCGCGGAGGCCATTTATCCGGCCCACTGCCGCACTTCAGGAAGGGGCACCTCTTTCATTGGTGGTCAGTGAGAGGAGCACAGTATGTGGCGGCCCTCCAACGGTTTGAGGGACAGTGAACTGGCCCCCTGTGTAAAAAGTTTGGGGACGCCTGTTCTAAAGAATGTACATGTAACCATAGGAAGACAAGAAAAAGGAAACAATGAAAAACAGAGTGAACAAACAGAAAACAAATAATACAATGGCAGGCCTAAGCCCTAAAATATCAATATGTGTTTTAAATATACAAATTAAAAATAGAGATAATAAATTCAAAAAAACTTAACTATATGCTATTTGTAAGAAACTCACTTCAAATGTATTGATACAGGCATGCTGGAAGTAAAAGTTGGAAAAATATAGACTAGGCAAATATTAATTTTTAAAAAGCAGGAGTGACTATGTATAATATCTTTGGTAGACCAAAGAGCAAAGAAAATTACCAGGGACAAAGAAGGACAAAAAGTGTCATTCCACCAAGAAGATGTAGTAGTCCTAAATGTGTATGGGCCAAGCAAAAGAGCTACAAAATATATGAAGCAAAACCTAATAGAACTGCAAAATAGATAAGTACACAGTTATACTTGACAACTTAGCATCCCTTTCTCAGCACTTGACAGAACTACTAAACAGAAAATCAGCAAGGATATGGAAGGCCTGAACAACATAATTAACCAAGAAGTTGAAATTGATATTTACAGACTATCCTACACAGAAACAGCATAAAACACATTCTTTTTAATTACCCATGAAATATTTGCCACGTTAAACCATATCCTGGGTCATAAAACTAACCTCAATATATTTAAAGAAATTGAAATAATATAAAATGTGTTATTTGACCGTAAGTAAACAAACTAGAAGTCAATAACAGAAAGATAAGAAAATCTTCAAACACTTGGAAATCAAATCACACACTTCAAAATAATCCACAGGTCAAAGAAGAAGTCTCAAAAAGATTTAAAAAATACATAGAACTGAATGAAAATGAGCATACGACATATTAAAATGTGTGGAATACAGCTAAAGCAATACTGAGGGGAAAATTTATAGCATATGTTTACATTAGAATAGAAGAATGTTCTCAAATCAATAATCTAAGATCCTACCTCAATGAACTGGAAAAAGTGAGATAAACCCAAAGCAAGCAGAAGAAGGAAATAATGAAGATAAGAGCAGTAATCATTGAAGGTGAAAACAGAAAAACAACAGAGAAAATCAAAGAAAAACCCAGTTCTTTAAAGACCAATTGGACCGGTGCAGTGGGTCATGCTTATAATTTCAGCATTTTGGGAAGCAGGAGTGGAAGGATCACTTGAGCCCAGGACTTTGAGACCAGCCTGGGCAGCATAGCAAGACACTGTCTCTACAAAATATATATATATGTATATCAAAAATTAGCTGGACATGGTGGTGTGTGCCTGTGGTCCCAGCTACTCAAAAGGCTGAGGCAGGAGGATTACTTAAGCCTGGGAGGCTGAGGCTGCAGTGAGCTCTGATTGTGCCACTGCACCCCAGCCTGGGTGACAGAATATGATCCTGTCTCAAAATAAATAAAACAAAAAGGTCAGTAAAGTAGATAAACCTCTAAAAAGACAGGCAAACATGAATGAGAAGACATAAATTACCATATTAGGAATAAACAGGTGATATCACTACAGATCCTGCAGTTGTTAAAGGGACAATAAGAGAATACTAAAAACAATTCTATGCACATACATTTGACAACTTAGATGAAACAAACCAATTCCCTGAAAACCACAAACTACCAAAATTTACCCAAAATGAAATAATGTCAATAGTCCTATAACTGTTAAAGAAATTGAATTTGTCATTTAAAAGCTTCCAAAAAATAAATCTTCAGGCCTAGAGGTTTTCTGTCATAATTTCCACCAAACCTTTAAAGAAGAATTAGCACCAATTCTGCATAATCTTTTTCCAGAAAATAGAAGAGGAAGGAATGTGTCCTAATTCATTTTATGAGGCCAGTATTACTTTAATACTAAAACCAGATAGATAGTACATAAAAGAAAACTACAGGGCAATATCTCTCAAGAACATAGAACAAAAGAGTCCTCAGCAAAGTATTATAGCTAGTGCTCGACTTACGACCACGATTGGGTCTGACAGACTGGTTATAACACGATTTGGTCGTAAGTTGAGTAGGCTATATGTACAGTAGAGTACTGTGAAATGATGTTATAAAAATCTTTGAGTCATATTTTATCATAATTTTCTTTCATTATTGTTATATATCATAATTTTCTTTGTTCATTTTATGCCATTTGTATCATCTCTACACCATTTTGTTTCTTATTTTTACATTCGTCAGGTTTAAGTAAAACACTGCATTACCAGTACAACTGGTTTAATATTTGCAAAACATACAAAATTACAAAATACAGGTGCATACAAAAATACAAAATACAGGTGTAAAAAATACCATAGGAAACATTTTCCCAATTGCAAAACATATCAAAATATATAAACATGTACGAAACATTTTATTGGCCGCTGGTGCTTGGCTGCGGATTGTTGATGTCGTCATCTGAGGCAGCAATTTCTCCATTTCGTGGATGGGCCCACTTCGTTGCTTTGTTATAACTGTTGATCGCATGGGTGCAGAACCTTTCACAGCTTCACAAATTCTTTATCTTTGAAAATCGTCGACACAGTCGAGTGTGATAACTTCGTATCACGTGCGATCACACTCACTTTCTTTCCTCCTTCATATTGCTTAATTACCTTCATTTTCGTGTCGAGATCGATGGCCTTTCTTCTTGGCAGGCTGAGGTGTAGACAAAGACAATTTCCTCTTGGTAGACATCTTGGGAGGGGTTTGATGAAAAATATGCAAGACACAAAACACAAATTGCTGTACCGAGTCTGGGATAACAGTTGAAATGGTGCACACGGAGATGGTAGTGATGCCAGAAGCTGGTCCGCACTGTCCTACGCCCAGCTGGGCAACGTTTGTGTTGCCAGACGCAGAGCACTCGTGGCTAGCGATTGTGGTCGTACAGTCGAATGGTTGTAAGTTGCATAGGTCGTAAGTCGATCGATACCTGTAGTAAAACAATCGAGCAACTTATAAAACGAATTGTATACTATGACCAAGTGGGGTTTATTCCAGATGTGCAAGGCTACTTCAGTATTTGAATATCAGTGTAATCCATGATATCAACACTATGGGAGAAAAAAATCAAATCACATAATCAGATCAGTTGATGAAAAAAATTGACAAAATTCAACACCATTCATAATAAAAACTCAGCAAACTAGGAGTAGAGGGGAACTCCCCCAACTTGATAAAGAACAGCTACAAAAATGCTGCAGTTAACACCATATTAAATGGTGAAAGACTGTATGCTTTCCCCCTGAGAATGGGGAAATAAGGCGAGGATGTCTGCTCTTACCAGTCTCATTCAACATAATACTGGAAGTCCTAGCTAGTGCAATTAGTTGAGAAAAAAAATAAAAGGCATATGAGCTGGAAAGGAAGAATAAAACTGTTCTTTTTTGCAGATGATGTGATTCTCCAGTAGAACATACCAAGAATTTACCAAGTAACTCCTAGAATAAGTGAGTGGAGTAAGGTCACAGGATATAAGATCAACACACGGAATTTTGTATTTGTAGATACTAGGAATGAACATATGGAAACCGAAATTAAAAACACAATGCCATGTACAGTCTCTCCCAAAAGAATTGAAATACAGTTGTGAATTGCTTAACAAGGATATGTTCTCAGAAATGCATTGTAAGGTGATTTTGTTGTTGTGTGAACATCATAGAGTAGTGTACCTATACAATCCTCGGTGGTATAGCCTACTACACACCTAGCCATATTGTATGGCCTATTACTCTTAGGCTACAAACCTACCAGCATGTTACTGTAGGCAGTTTTGACACAATGGCAACTATTTGTATATATAAACATATCTAAATATTGGCTGGGCATTGTGGCTCACACCTCTAATCCCAGCACTTTGGGAGGCTGAAGCGGGTGGATCACTTGAGGTGAGGAGTTTGAGATAAGCCTGGTCAACATGGTGAAACTCCATCTTTACTAAAAATACAAAAATTATCTGGGCATGGTGGCATGCGTGCCTGTAATCCCAGCGACTCAGGAGGCTGAGGCACGAGAATTGCTTGAACCCGGGAGGCGGAGGTTGCAGTGGGCCGAGATTGCACCACTGCACTCCAGCCTGGGCAACAGAGCAAGACTCTGTCTCAAAAAAACAAAAACAAAAATAAAACCATACATAAATATAAAAAAGGTACTTAATACAATAAAAGTATGATATTATAATCTTATGGGGACCATTGGTTTATTTGTTGTTTATTATTGACCAAAACAGTGTTATTCATCGTATGACTTTACTTAGGTATAAACTTAACATGTACAGGATATGTATGCTGAAAACAACAAAATGTTGTTGATAGTATTCAAAGAAGATATAAATAAATGGAGAGACATACCATGTTTGTGGATGGGAGTCAACGTGGTAAAGATGTCGGTTCCCCCAAATTAACCTATAGATCTAATGCAGTTTCTGTAGGTTAGATGTATAGAATATAATTTTGGTTCCCCCAAATTAACCTGTAGATCTAATGCAATTTCTATAAAAATTCCAGTAAGATTTTTTGTAATTATAGACTAGCTTATTTGAACATTTATAAAGGAAATCAGGAGAACTAGAATAGTCAAAACATTTTGAAAACAATTTTGAAAAAGAAGAGCAAAATAGGAGGAATCTACTCGATTTTATGACTTACTTTAATCTCTATAGTAATCAAGACAGTGTAGTATTGACACAGGAATAGACACATAGATAATGGAACAGACTAGAGAACTCAGAAATATACCTACACAAATATGCCCAAGTAATTTTTTGACTAAAGGGCAAAAGCAATTCAATGGAGGAAGGATAGCTTTTTCAGCAAATGATGCTGAAGTATTTGGACATCAATAGACAAAAAAGTGAACCTCCACCTAAATCTAACATCTTATTAAACTGTAACTCAAAATGGATCATGGATTTAAATGTAAAACGTAAAACTATAAAAGTTTAAAAATTAAACATAGGTGCAAATTTTGGGGACCTAGGCCTAGGTGAAGAGTTCTTAGCTATCATACCAAAAACACAATCTTTTTTTTTTTTTTTTTTTAAAGACAGAGTCTTGCTTTGTTGCCCAGGCTGGAGTGCAGTGGCACATTCTCAGCTCACTGCAGCCTCAACCTCCCAGGCTCAAGTGCCCCTCCTGCCTCAGCCTGCCAAGTAGTTGGGACTGCAGGTGCGAGCCACCACGCCTGGCTAATGTTTTGTATTTTTTGTAGAGATGGAGTCTCCCTATGTTGCCCAGGCTGGTCTCAAACTCCTAGACTCAAGTAATCCACTGCCTTGGCCTCCCAAAGTGCTGGGATTGCAAGTATGAGCCACCACACCCGGCCAACACAATCAATCAAATAAAAACATGATCAATTAGACTTCATCAAAATGTGAAGAGGATGAAAAGACAGGTTACAGACTGGGAGGAAATATTTGCAAACCACATGTCTAAGGACTTGTGTCTAGAATGTATAGAACTCTCAAAATGCAACAGTAAGAAACCAAAACAATGTAATAAAAATGGGTAAAATATGTGAACAGACATTCACTGAAGAGGATATGCAGATGTAAAATAAGCACAGGAAAAGATGTTCAACATCATTAGTCATTAGAGTAATGCAAATTAAAACAACAACGAGAAATTACTATGTATCTATTTAGAACGGCCATTAGGTTGGCTAAAATAAAAAATGGTGATAACACCAAATGCTGGTGAGGTTGCAGAGAAACTGGTTCTCTCATATATTGGTGGTGGGAATGTAAAGTGGTTCAGTCACTCTGGAAAACAGTTTGGCAGTTTCCTATATAACTGCATGCTTCCCATATGATGCAGCAGTTGTACTTTTGGACACTCATCCAGAAAAATAAACTTAAGTTCACAGAAAAACCTGTACACAGATGTTCACAGCAGCTTTATTTGTAATAATTGCAAATTGGAAGCATCTTGAATGTCTTTGAGTGGTGGAATGGTTAAATAAGCTCCAGTCTGTCTATACCATGGAATACTACTCAGCAATAAAACAGAATGAACTGTGGATTCATACAACAACTTAGATGGATCTCAGGGGCATCATGCTTTGTGAACACAGACAACCTAAAATGTTACACACTGTATGATTTCATTTATATTACATTCTCAAAATGGCAAAGAGCCATACCGTATGCAAATCTACACATTGGCTCAAGTTGCAAAGAGTTATACACACACGTACCTATACAAATTGGTGTATGGAATGACTGATGAAAATGGAATAAGATCTGTAGTGAACAGTATTGTACCAATGTCAATTTTTTTGTTTTGATATTTTACTATAGTCATATATCATCACTGAAGGAAGCTAAGTGAAGGGTTCATGAGATTCTACATACCATTTTAAAATTATTTTTTATTTTTATTTATTTTTTTAGAATTTTAAAAATCTTGGCCAGCTTAAGTAGCTATGCATACCATTTTTGTAAGTTCTTGTGAGTAGACAATTATTTCAAAGTAAAAATTAAATTATTTTCAATCAATCTCCAATGGGTAGCACATGAGTATCACCCAAGGAGCTTAAAAATCCTGATGTCCAGGCTGCATCTTAGACTCATCTTTATCTCAGCATTAGTATTTTTTAGGATTTCTAACTCTTTTCCTTGTTTTTTTTTCCATTAAAAAGAAAAAAAAAAAGAGGCTGGGCTCGGTGGCTCATGCCTGTAATTGCAGCATTATGGGAGGCTGAGGTGGGTGGATCACCTGAGGTCAGGAGTTCGAGACCAGCCTGATCAACATGGAGAAACCTCGTCTCTACTAAAAATGCAAAATTAGCTGTAGCTGGGCATGGTGGCACATGCCTGTAATCCCAATCACAAAGGAGGCTGAAGCAGGAGAATCACTTGAACCAGGGAGATGGAGGTTGCGGTGAGCCTAGATCGTGCCATTGCACTCCAGCCTGGGCAACAAGAGCAAAACTCAGTCTCAAAACGGGGGAAAAAGAAACCACCACCAGAACCGTACCACTTTTCCATACACTGCAGTTCTCCAGCCATTTGTGGGTGATGGGTGATGGGTGACAGGTGACAAGTGTTTCACTTCTTTCTCAGGAGGTCAGACTCTGTTATCCTGTTGTCATGGCTGAGGCTGGGATTTAGGGAAGCCACACCCCTGGCTTTGAGCAGGTCCAAGGAGGCATTACCACTTGGCCTGTCTGTGGTTGGTCTGGAGACCGGAGGGCCACGGTAGAAGTAGAGTTGGGAGGAGAAAAGAAGGATGGAGGAAGAGAGAAGTTGGGGGTGGAGGGGAAATGTGGGCCTCAGATACCCTGTTGAGCCTCACCCTGGGCCTGGTCTCTTGCAGCAAGCGTGTTTAGGAGGAGAAAGCAGAGGAAGGGGAAATGAATGTTAGGGATGGGATTGCAATTTATGATAGGGAGGTCAGGAAAGGCCTCACGAAAAAGGCGATTTAAGTCAAGACTTGAGGAAGTGAGGAAGAGCTTTGTGGGGATCTGGGGGAAAGAGCCTTTTGGGCAGAGGGGAATGGCATGTGCAAAGGCCCTGCAGAGGGGAGTGTCCCTGGCTTGTTGGAGGAACAACAGAGAGACCAGTTCACCATCGCTGCCAGAGGAAGGAGGACAGGGGAGAACAACAGGAGAAAGGGTTAGAGGTCACAGGACTCCAGATCAGGGAAGGCCTTGTGACTTGTGACTCTGAGTGAGATGGGAAGTAACTGGGGAGGTTGATGTGACCAGAAATGTTTTAATAGGTTCCCTCTGGCTGTCGTGTTGAGAACAGACTGTGAGAGGGAAGGGTGGAAGTGGGGAGAGCAGTTTGGAGGCCCTTTGCAGGAATCTAGGGGAGACCTCAGTGGGTGGCAGTGGGAAGGTGAGAAGTGGTCAGATTCTGGATATTTCTGTAAGTACAGCCACAGGATTTGCTGGTAAGACTGGATATGGCAGGAGAGGGAGGAGGGAGGGATGACTCTAAGGTTTTTGTCCTGTGCATTGGGAAGCATGGTAGGGATGTGGGTCTGGAGTGTGGGGGCCAGTTCCAGGCCAAAGATAGGAATTTGCACAGCTGCCCAGCTGTCAGTCCAGGCCCACCACAGAACTACCCTCTAGCATTGTAATTCCTGTTTGATGCAAGGATGCTGCTTTTCTTACCTGTCACCCTGTGATGTGAGATCATGCATGCAGAGCAACTTGGGGTAGTGTTTGGTAAATACTAATTCATCCACAAATATTAGCTATTAATATCAGTATTAAGCCACTCTGGGACACTGGAGAAATATTTAGATGGTGTTTAGCAGTTTGGTACTATGGGATTTGGATGCTGAGATGGAGTTAGGAGTACAGGACATTTGTTTGGGGGCTAGGGGAATAACACCCTTGAAAGATGACAGGGCAGGGGAGCACAGCAGGGAGAGCTTCAGGTGGTAATGCCAGTCTGTCCTGGCCAGCCTCACAGGGAGCTCCATGGAAGCAAAGGAGAGATGCTGGCCAAAGGGCACAAACTTGCAGTTAGAAGATAAATTCTGGAGATTTAAAAAATCCGCTGTGCAGCATGGTTACTAGAGTTAATAATCATGCATTGCATGCTTGAAATTTGGGAGTAACTCTTGCATGTTCTTACTACAAAAAGAGAACTCTGTGAGGTGATGAGTCTCTTAACTTCCTTGATTGAGGTAATCATTTCACATTGTATACATAGATCAGCATGTTGTACACCGTATAGTAATACAACTTTTATTTGTCAGTCATACCTCAGTAAAGCTGGAAAAAAAAAAGAAATGGGTAGAAATGGCCAGGCCCTAGGACTTCATTCCCCAGATTAGCGACCAGCTGTGGGCCCTTCAGCAAGAGTGTGGTGGCCTCTTCAGCAAGAGTGTGGTGGCCTCAGCTAGAAAGAAAAGTGAGGCAGATTGTGAAGGTGCAAGTTTGTTTTTTCCTTTTTTTAAAAAAAAAAATGTTTTTGGAGACTGGATCTCACTGTGTTGCCCAAGCTGGAGTGCAGTGGCGTGATCAAGGCTTACTGCAACCTCGACCTCCCAGCCTCAAGTGATTATCTGACCTCAGCCTTCTGAGTAGTTAGGACTACAGGTGTGTACCACCACACTCAGCTAATTTTTTATTGTTTTTTGAGACTCAGTCTTGCTCTGTCACCCAGGCTGGAGTGCAGTGGTCCAATTTTGGCTCACTGCAACTTCCGTCTCCCAGGCTCAAGAGATTCTCCTCCCTCAACCTCCTGAGTAGCTTGGACTGCAGGCATGCACCAACATACCTGGCTAATTTTTGTATTTTTTGTAGAAACAAGGTTTCATCATGTTGTGATCTGCCCACCTTGTCTTCCCAATGTGCTGGATTACAGGCATGAGCCACCACACCTAGCCCCAGCTAATTTTTTTTTTTTTAGAGAGATGGGGTCTCACCATGTTGCCCAGGCTGGTCTCAAACTCCTGGCCTCAAGCAGTCCTCCTGCCTCGGCCTCCCAACATGCTGGGATTATAGGTGTGAGCCACTGTGCTGGCCAACTTCTTTCTTGAAGGGATATATGGGCAGCGTATCTCTAGGGTTACCCAGAAGACATTTTGCTTCACTTTAGCTTCTTAACTCACAAGATTTGAAATAGTATATTGCCCCACTCCTAGGCTAAGGGGTAAATTTTGTCATCTTTATGCCACTGAACAAGATGAGATAAATTCTTGGGAATAGTTCAGGAAGAGTGAAGGTGAAGATGTGAAAGTCTTTAATGTGTAATCACAACATATACTAGCACAAAAATCACACAAACAGTTATTTGTGGGATGAGGTGTATGAAATCAGCTCGTTTTTGCTCTGTGCTGCCTGTTTTGCTTGTCATGAAGGAACAAGCTTTTCATTATTGTCATACTTCTGGGACCGCTAGAATTTTCTCATGAAGACTAACAAAGAGATGATATCATGTGTCTGGGAGTCAGGGTGAAAAACAAAGTGGGCTTGCCTGAGTTTGTAAGCTGAGAAGTTGTCCTAGTCATACCACATCCTGCCCTGGGTTTCTAGAGGTAGGTGGTCCCAGATGGAGACCCAGAGCTGGAGGAACCATGCCAACGCTTTCCTAAGATCTGTGCTCAGTTCCCAGGTGGTGTGGGGAGGCCCTGGTGACTATGTCCTCTTACACTGAACTTTTCTTCTAGAGAGGCATCACAACTCAGTGGTTGCCAGTAAAGGTTGCAAAGTCAGTTCCAGTTCCATCTGTGGCTAAGCTGTGAATCAGCTGTGCCATGCTGAAGCTCTTGGGGTTGTACTTTTCCTGGCTGTCAAACGAAGCCATGGTTAAGCTCTGAGATAACTAGTGCAGGTAGCTACTATTGGCGCAGTGGGGGCCAAGTGAAAAACAAAGAGGGACTGTTTTTGCGTATCATGGAAGAAAAGTAAATCTACATTAAAACTGTATTTAAAATATTTATTAGTTGTACATTTTAGTTGTGATTATACTAAAACATAATTAGAATTGAAGTATTTACATGTGAACGTATTCTTAGCAAAGCTGGACATGTTTGAACAGTATCTTGTCAAGAGTGTGATGCCCACTGTTGAAGGCTTTGGTCCAGTGGGATTTGCTTTCTGACCAGATAAGATTTTGTTGCAGAGACAGCATCCAAAATCAATAGGCTGACAGATTATTGGCAAAAGATACATTACAGCTGTTTAAAACCATAAACACTATCAAATTATAACTGCTAAGCCTGTAGTCATACTGTAATATCAGGACCTTCATGGGCACAGATAGGAAAGGAATCGGGATGGTAGCTGCCATTCTGTAATTGCTGTTTAATAGTCTGGCTTATATTCACGATTCAATCTTTTTTTTTTCTTTCCACGTCAATCCTTATTTCTCTCATTCTCAGCTGCAAAATCGTGAGTGTGTGCACAAGATTTTTTCTCCCCCAGCCTTGAAACTGGAATAATTGCCAATCTGCTTATTAAAAAATACATCTGCCTTATGAAAGTAGTTTCAGCTACTCTGTGTTAAATGAGTGATTATGACATTAGGCTCTGGTGGCATGTAATACTAATGCTGAAACACTTGAATATGGAGGTTTGTGTGGTTTCAGATGTTGAGAAATCACTTCTTTGTGCTTATTGACATTTTTCCAAGGGCTGCTCTGTTATTTGGTTTAAAATGTCACATGACAGCTGATCTCTCTGGTGCATATAATCCATGCAATTATAGTGTGAGCTTCTGCTGTCAGTGGTGGTTAAAAATCCATATACCTCCTTTTTTAGCCTCTGATTTTTTTTTTATTCAGTTTAACTCATCCTTTTATTTTAAAACTTGAATTTGAATGGGTTCCATTAACAGATATTTTAAGGTGACAATCAAGTCTAGGGTGCTGCCAGCTTGAAGCTGAACACAGTCCCCAGCCCTCAAGCTGGATATGATATCTAATTTCGGGCATGTTGCAATGCAGAGATGTAGCTGATTTGTAAACAGCCCTTGTGGCAACGTAACACAGTTGACAAGTGATGGTTCTCAGGCAGGGTGAAGTGTGTTTCCGAGCTGTCTGAGTGGTCACCCTAACTGCAGTTCCACCTGGGGTGCATCTCACAGAGCCACACATGATAATTAAAGCCACAGATTCATCATTGGTAGATTCATCCCATTTTAGTGTCATTACAGACAAATTTAGTACTGTCTTCATTCATTATAATGAAAATCTCACGAAGATTCACTTTACTATATACTATATTCTTTTTCCCTTTTAAATGGAATACACAAATGAATGTTAAAGCATAAAAGTACTTTAAAGTCACTCACTTTTCTAATGAGAATGCATGCAATGTGTCACATTTTTGCCTCCTGCACTCAGCCCTGTGACCCATCCCCATGTCTGTCTTGATGTCAGGGATTGGTAGATGATTCATGTTGGTCCGTCTCTTCCCAGAGTGGCTAGAATGGTCTTACAGACAAAGAAGGAACATGTTAAATATTCATCTAGTTTAATTGAATTTAATATACAATCCTTAAGATTAATCTGCAGTTTTGGAGTTATTAAATGGTTCACTTTTTAGTAGCATATCATTTATTTGCTGTTATGTGAGATAGTGAATTATTTAAGTAAAAAGGGAATATTCTTTCCATGAGTTAGGTCTTACCAAGCTGCTGCTGCTTTCATTTATAGGCGATTACCAATTATATTAAATTAGGAATGTGGGTAAAAGGAAGCATGGTAGTCTGAAGATTTAAGATGTTTGGGTACTAGGTGTTGCATAATATACTGCAGTCTGGGATTTGGCACTGCTGGTTGACCTATGGTCTGCTGGCACATGCATTCTTAATTTTCATTTTCCCTGAATATTAATGATGATTGGCTATCAGTTTAAAGAATAACGAATCGATTAACATGTAATTTTCATATACTTTGATTTGTAAACATGTACATTTTAAGATACATTTGTTCTATTTTAGAACATTAATTTTTCCATTTCAGTTTCTTCTTTTCCTTCTTTGATACCGACTTTTTTTTTTTAGATGGAATCTTGCTCTGTCTCCAGACTAGAGTGCAGTGGCGTGATCCCAGCTCGCTGCAACCTCTGCCTCCTGGGTTCAAACGATTCTCCTGCCTCAGCCTCCTGAGTAGCTAGGATTACAGGTGCACACCACCACACTCGGCTAAATTTTTGTATTTTAATAGAGACAGGGTTTCACCATGTTGGCCAGGATGGTCTCGATCTCCTGACCTCATGATTTGCCTGCCTCGGCCTCCCAAAATGCTGGGATTATAGGCGTGAGCCACGGCGCCCAGCTGATAATGTCATTTAATGGTATATTGGAGTGATTCATATGCTTTTAGGACAGTTTCTGAAGTGTTGCCAAAAGTGCTGGTTGTATTTTAAAATTCAGGTGATTTCTGTAAATTATTGAACAAGAACCAAGTGCTGTACACATACTTCAGTCTATTTATATTACAGTACTATTTTCTACTATGGCCACCTACACCTTAATTTTATAATTTGAAATGTTACTGAACTATTAAAATATAAAAGAGCATGAGACTATAAGCAACATCTAGCTACCCACCACCTAGTTCTATCAAATGTTGCCATTTTGTCATACTTACTGCTGATCCTTAAAAAAATAAATAAGTAGACTTCTGATTTCAGCTCAGAGATGTAGAGAGCTGCAAAGATGTCCCTCCCACACTTCCAAGAAAAATTCTGGACAGATTGGAGATTAACAGACAACTGCATTTGCAGAGCAAATGACTATTTCAAAATCTGGAGAGAGGTACCTTCTGAGACACAGGACAGGACCTGAGCATTCGCTTACAGGAGCAGAAGCCACCAGACTCCAAAGAAGTAGGTAGGAAGATCAAGCTAGGAAATTTGACAAGTTGCTGGAGGCTGAGGATTGGCTAGCTTGAAGTCTTGAGGGCAGCAGTTGTGGGGAACGGGGTCCTATCTCTTTGTAGGCTTTTCTTCTAGGAACCCCATTTGGATCTAACTGGGAGGGTGAGGGAAAAGTCAGAGAAAACTCATGGTGCTGGCTCAAGAACCACTGAACAATCTACTTAGACCCTTCTCCTTTAAGGAGCAAAAGGCTTATTCTGCAGAGGAAGGCTGTGGTCTGAGGGCCCTGGCGAATTACCATTGCAGCTGGGGGATGGAACCCTCCTAGCCTCATCTCACCTGAAAAAGGTATTAATCTGTAGGGAGAAGGACTTTAAGCAGGTGGTAGACTGAGAACATTGGTGATACTTGCTGCAGCTGGGCGTATGGGGTGGGAGGAGCTCTATCCCTAGAGCAAACACATTGTGAGGCCTACACCTTCAAGACACAGGCTCACCATGTACTTTAGAGACTGAGGTTTGAATTAGAGAACTGCCCTTCTTCCCTTACCCTATCCACATGCTAGCAAGCCCCCAGGAATAACAACAGTGGGTTAGAGCAGGGAGAGCTGCAAGAGACAGGCTCACACTGGGAACGGCATAAAGGAAAGCCCCAAAGCCAAAAGAGGGGACAAAAAAGGTCACTAGAGGAATTTAAAGTTTCTGATGTTCATAGGAACAACAAACCTCAATGCAGCTCAACTCCTGACTAGATTAATATCAATTTAACACTAAGGGCTCATTTATCTCAGTATCTACTACCCTCTACGAGGTGTTTGGGTTTCAACCAAAAATTACAAGGCATGCCAAAAGGCAGGTAAAAGTCTGAAGAGACAAAGCACTTGGTGGAACCAGATGCGGATGCGGCATAGCTGCTTCAATGATCGAGACACACATGTGTCTTACCTAGCTCTGTCCACTGAGTGCCCTTCTGTGACAGCTGCCATTTTAGGAGCCATTTCAGAATGAGCTTAACAAGGTCTGAGCTTTTAGAGAGCTCCAACAGAGGACAGAGGGCTGAACCACAGACAAGTAAAAAGATAATTATAGATAGTGAAACATACCATGAAGAAACACAGAAGAGGAAAAGGCTAGAGTGGCTGGTGGAGTGTGTAGGCTGTTTCAGGGGAGGAGAAGTTGGAGCCCCCACGTGAATGATGAGGAAGAGGCCCCTGCCGTTACTAAGAGCCATCCAAGCAGAGAACAAAAAGTGTAATTGCCTGGAAGTGTGAACAGGGTTGGATCCTCCCTAGGTCTGCACTGTTGCCTTGGAAGGTAAAAGTGCTATGAGCATGGTACTGATTACAGCAAGCTTTACAACTGTGTTGCCGTCATGGTCAACCTCTAGGGATAAAGTGGTGGGTGGGTTTTCTTTCAACGTGTAAGAATTACCTGTTTTCCTCTATTTTGAGGAGCAAGGAGAATCTATTAGACCTTCTTTGTAACCTCTTCAGGACCTGGTACAGGGTGAAAAGGAATGTGAATTTGCAATTGTGGGTAGATACTTCATCATTTATCCAGTACAACTGTATTGCTCTTCTTTGTATTAACTCAGCTACTCCTTTCCCTTCACCCCCTTCCCCAAGTAGTGATTATTCCTCTGTTAGAGATGGGAAAACTGAAGCTCAGAGAGGTTACCTGACTTGATGAAGATCACAGAAATGTTAAGGGTCAACTCAGTTATTTGAACTCTGGCAGCCTGACTTCACATGATTGTGTTGTAAGAACTAACTAGAAGGACAGGTATTTTTTTTTTTTTTTTTTTTTTTTTTTTTAAGAGACATCGTTACTCTATGTCTTACCCAGTCTGGAGTGCGGTGGTGCAGTCTCGGCTCAATGCAACCTCTGTCTTCCTGGTTCAAGTGATTCTTCTGTCTCTGCTTCCTGAGTAATTGGGATTACAGGTGCACACCAACATGCCCAGCTAATTTTTATATTATAGTAGAGACATAGTTTCACCATGTTGGCCAAGCTGGTCTCCTGACCTGAAGTGATCCGCCCACCTTGGCCTCCCAAAGTGCTGGGATTACAGATGTGAACCACTGTGCCCGGTCCAGTCTACTGTTTTGTAGACTGCATTTTTCACCTGTTCAAATGCTTTTCATACTTACCTATAGTAGTGTTTATTTTTTGAGAAGATATGAGACATAACATAAATGAACCATATTAAGTACATGACTAGAGAGGCAGACTGTTACATTGGATTAAGAAGATGCTTCCATCCATTGGTTTTTGTTTTCCACCATTAGGGCAAGAGAAACACTTTCCCAAGAGTGCCTTTCTTGATACACCAAAAGGTTGCTGGTATTTGGTAATGATACATAAATTGAGGGAAATACCAGGTAAATGGAGAGTTCTGTAACCATTAGCAATAACTGAGCACCCACCGTGTGCATGGTTCCTTTATCTGTACCATTCATGGGACTACATATTAGATGAGGAAAAGAGAAAATTTATATATAACACTTTCCATGGACCAGAGACATTAAGTAAGTTGCCCAAGAGAGCGCAGATTGTAAATGCCAAGTGTGGACTTGGGCCGGTGGGTGGCTTAACTCCAGAGTCTGTGTTCTCTTGTGCCTAATTGTGCTATGGTACAGCATTATCGGGGTGGCCTTGGCTCTGTTCACAAACCTCAAACCATACGGTAATTAGCATGAGGGAGCACCCAAATCTGTCAGGTTCGGAGAACCTGCTGAGAGTCTTGGCTGAGCTATGTGATAGGTTATTTTTTTTTTAAATATGCAGCCACATCTCAATTGAAACCACAACTTCCTGTGAATGCCTTATGATGTTATTTGAACAAGGGAAATAAGCACATGAATCTTTAAAAAGTTTCAAGCATATTGATTTTTACTAATGGATGCAATTAGTAGTTTTCATTAGCTCCAGGAATTATGTATCCTGGAATGCTTTGGTTCCACATAAAGCACTTTAATGCTAAAGGATTTTGCAGGTTCTGCTGCTTTGACTATCTAGAGTTGATTTCTACTGGCAGCTTTAAACATGGGCACTAATGCAAGTGCTGATGCTGCCAGCACAAATGGAACAATGTATTGCTTTAATTTAAAAAACAGGCTGTGTCTCATTTTTGATTCCCTTTACATCTGACTAGTGAGAGAGAGAGCAGAATTTGACCCTGTTGCTCATCAATAAAGATCCTAGAAAAAAATGGAATGTGAGTTTTGATTGTGCCCTCCCAGTTTTCCGTCTCCCATTTGTAAAGGGGAAACAAACAAAAAACCCCTAGAAGATTGTGTAGTCTTAGGCTGCCTAAACTCAGATGTGCCCTTCTTCCTAGGATCTTGTTAAAGGCAGATTGTGATGTGGGGGGCAGGGTTTGGGCTGGGGGCTGGTAGGTGTGGGGAAGCTGAGATTCTACAGTTCTAAGAAGCTCCCAGTTGATCCTCCTTTAGTAGCAAGAATTTCTGACACTTCTGACCTACCTCTCTTCTGGCTGTGTGGATTACCTGGGGGAGTTTAAACAACAAAGTTTCTCAGGGCCACGCCAGACCTATTGAATTAGATCTCTGTGGGGGGGTCAAACCAGCAGGTATTTAAAAAAAAAAAAAAAAAAAAAAAAAAGCTACTGAAGTGATTTGATAATAAATCTGCCAGTTTTGTTTATTGGGATAGGGGAGTAATGACAACTTTGAAAACTTTACTGTTGAAATCAGATTGAGTTGTTTAAAGATAAGCTTTCTGATATCCTAAGAGCTTCCACTTTGACCAAAACTACCTGAGCTATCTTAGCAGCCACTCATCTTGGAAGAGAACTCACTAGTTCTTTATGAGTGTGTCCAAACTAGCTTAAATCAGAGAGCATGGAGAAAAAAATGAGTACTTCATGGTTAGCTTGCTGACCTGCCTAACATTAGATAATGTCTGTCAAGGCCCCTGGAGTGCATCCAGGGAAGCCAGGGCCCAAATATGGAAAAGAGAAGTCATGATTATGAGGTAGGAGTTGCAATTACCTTTGTGAATATTTAAAGTGTTATTTCAGCTCTTTACTACGCTCCTAGGTTTGGGGTTTCATTTCTAGCAGTGTGCAGAGAGCCAGGACAGGCTAAAAAGAAGGGGTAGGTGATGTCTTTGTTGTGAAGAAGCGGTTTCCACCGTGGAGTTTTGCTGCTTTCACAGTATGATTTTTTGTTTGTTTGTTTTTTGGATAACTGAGACACCCTAGCAAGTGTCTTCTTAACATTTTGTAAATCTTAACTATTAATCTTTTCCCCTGACGTCAAGCAGGAAGATAAGACACCAGGTACAGAATTAGCTTTCACTCTCCTCAAGCCATTTTGTCTCTCTTTTAACTTGGAGTCTTTCTTCAAAACCAAGTTTTTCCTAGTGTTGTATTTGTGACTTTTCTTACCCCAGCTCCTTACCTTATCTAAGGATTAAAAAAATAAGGGACTGGGCTTGGTGGCCTTGCCTGTAATTCCAGCGCTTTGGTAGGTCAAAGTGGGAGGATCACTTGAGTCTAGGGGTTTGAGACCAACCTGGCCAGCACAGTGAGACCTTGTCTACAAAAAATTTAAAAATTAGCCAGGGATGGTGGTATGTGCCTATAATCACCACTACTTGGGAAGCTGAGGTGGGGAAGGATTGCCTGGGCCCAGGAGTTAGAGACCAGCCTGGACAACATAGTGAGGCCCTATCTCTAAAATAAATGGAAACCTCACAATCAGAAAAAAAAAAAAAAAGCTGGGCATACTCTGTCTTCCTTTTCTGAAGTTTCTACAGTGAGAAATGTTGTGCATTGTCATCATGAACTTCTGTGTCAGGGAGGGTTGGAGTGGAGAAGCAGAGCGCTAAGCGTGTTCTGGTTAAGGGATTTTCTGCATGTTGTGGACACTGCCAGTGCAAATTGCCTCCTGTGTCCTGTGCTGAGCCTGAAGTCGCTGGAGGCAGGTGGGTGTGGATGAGAGTGAGGACTCCTGGAACCTGCATCTGGCTCTCATGCCTCCAACCTCAATGACACAAGTGCCCTGTGGGAGAAATTGGTGCCCTTCCCGAAAAAGAAAGATTAGCCCAGTCCAGTGGGCATCTGTTGAGTGTCTGCTATGTCTTGAGAGCTGTTCTGGACCCCTGGGGAGAGTGTGAGGGGAGAGACTGACCTGGAAACACACTTTTCCAACCCATTGTGGTGCATGCCTAGTACGCAAAGGGAGCACAAAGGGAGGGGAACCTACAAGCCTGGGGCAGGAGAGGAAGGAATTCGATCAGGTGAAGAGGTCGGGCCAGAGTGAGTGAGAAAGAGGGTGTAGTGTGAGTGTGAACAGAGGCCTACAGCTTGATGAGTACCTAGAAATAAGCCTTGCCATAGTAAAATAGGAAGCAAGGCCAGAAGGTGAGAGGGATGTTGCATACCCTTGTAAGGAACGTGGACTTTTGGGATAGTTGGGAACCACTGAGGCAGGGTTCTAAATAGGGGTGTGCCACCATCAGATGTGGATGAAGGAAAACTTCCTTCAACCTGTAACCTCTCCTGAATGAGCACATGCTTCTAGGCAAGGTTTTTATTTTTTTTTTATTTTAATATTTTGGAGTGTAGTGGTGTGATCTTGGCTCACTGAAATTTCTGCCTCCTGGGTTCAAGTGATTCTCCTGCCTTAGCCTCCCAAGTAGCTGGTACTATAGACATGCGCCACCATGCCTGGCTAATTTTTGTGTGTGTGTATATATATATATAAAATTTTATTTTTTTGGGTAGAGACCAGGTTTCCTTGCGTTGGCCAGGCTGGTCTCGAACTCCTGGCCTCAAGTGATCTGCCCACTTGGGCCTCCCAAAGTGCTGGGATTACAGGTGTGAGCCACTGCACTGAGCCTCTAGGCATTTTTTTTCCTCCCCTGAGGCAGAGTCTTGCTCTGTCACCCAGGCTGGAGTGCAGTGGCATGATCTCAGATCACTGCACACTGCAACTTCTGCCTCCTGGGTTCTGCCTCCCCGGTTCAAGTGATCCTTCTGCCTCAGTCTCCCAAGTAGCTGGGATTACAGGCACCTGCCACCATGCCTGGCTAATTTTTTTGTATTTTTAGTAGAGATGGGGTTTCACCATGTTGGCCGGGCTGGTTTCAAACTCCTGACCTCAAGGGATCTGCCCACCTTGGCCTCTCAAAGTGTTAGGATTTACAGGCGTGAGCCACTGTGCCTGGCCCAGGCAAGGTTTTTAAAATAGCTTTGAGATCTAATTTACATGCCATGATATTGACCCACTGAGTGTCTCAGTCAATTGTTTTTAGTATATTTACAGAATTGTGTGACCATCACCACAATCTAATTCTTGAACATTTCCATCACCCCCAAAAGAAACCTGTGCCTATTTGTAGTCTCTCTCCATTTCCACGCCCAGCCCTAGGCAACCACTCATCTTTGTAATTTCTCCTTTTTCTTTAACATTAAGAAGAATGTTTTCTGCAAGTGTATTATTTACTTTAAGAAGTATCTTTCCCAAATTATAAATTCTTACCCTTGGCTACCCAGTTACTGCTCAACCTATTCCAGTCAGCACACTTGAGATTGCATGGAACAGAAACTTGTCTGGGACTGCCTTAAACACAGGCATTTGCTATTTCACATAATTGGGAGGCTAGAGGTAGGGTGGACCCCAGGGGCAGCGTGATCAGCTGCTCAGTGTGATATCAGAAACCCATGTTCTCGTTGTCTTTTCCCCCACTATGTGGTTCTGGCAGTAGCTTCACCCAAGGGCTGGCTTCCCTGTGGTCATCAGATGGTTGTAGAATGGGATCCATCAGTAGTGGGGCCCTTTGCTTCCTTCCTCTCAGCCTGTATGTAGGAGGAGTTATTTCTTGCAGTCTGTTTGGGTGAGCTGCATTCCCTCTGCCCACCCTGAAGCAATGATTTCCTTAGAATTAATTAGGCTGCCCTTCCTAGAGCTGGAAATGGGCTCCAGGGGAAATGGATGGGCACCTGTGACCAGGCCTGGGCTCTGCTGGGGAAGGAGGAAGGGAGCCAGCTCTACAGGGTAGGCAACCAGAAGTGCTCACTGAGGGTTACTGACCAACCACATTGGATTGTTTGTTTCCTTTCACTTGGGGGCCTTTTTTTATGTTAAACACAAGCAAGGTGATCCTCTGATTTTGAATTTGTTATCTGGGGGAAGGTAGACCAATCCCAGTTCATCCTAGCTGAGTGACAGCGGATTTGATCAGTGCTCTCGACAAGCTTGAGAGTAATAATACGTGTTTTTGAAGCTAACCCTAGCTTTACATCTCTGAAAACTATCAATTCAGATTTCACCAATTCAGGAGGTTCTCATAATTTGGTCAAGGAGTGCATTGAAGTTTACCTTTGAACCGTTGTTGGTTTTTTTTTTTTTTTTTTTTTTTTTTTTTTTTTTGAGATGGAGTGTGTCTCTATCACCCGGCTCACTGCAACTCCCACCTCCCAGGTTCAAGTGATTCTCTTGCCTCAGCCTCCTGAGTAGCTGAGATTACAGGCTTGTGCCACCACGCCTAGCTAATTTTTGTGTTTTTGGTAGAGACGGAGTTTCGGCATGTTGGCCAGGATGGTCTCGATCTCTTGACCTTGTGATTTGCCCGCCTCAGTCTCCCAAAGGATTACAGGAGTGAGCCACCGTGCCCGGCCACCTGTGAACAGTTTTATAGTGAGGGTAACATTGGTGATGGCGGTAACACTAACGTGGGAAATAAATGATTTGAGTAACATTAAAAAAACCAGTTTGCTTTAGGATAGAAATATCTAAATATATAACTAGTAGTAAATATTAGAAAATTATTCCTATCTAATATTAAGTTAGTCCCTTGTAATCTCTCATTGGGGATAAAATAAAATCCTGCTCTATGTCAGTATTTGAATTACTGTATGAACTTGAAATTAGCAAAAATGGATTTTCTTTCAAGTATAATTCATGCTTCACTGAGCCAAATAGATATTCTGCCAGTTATTTGGACTTTATTAAATTTTGCTTTATATGTAATAAAAAATCAAGGTAAGCCTCTGCTTTGCAAAGTCATTTATTTGATTAGGAGCTGTATTTTAGAGTGCATTTCGGGGTGAGGTTTGTCCACATATAAGTAATGAGCATTTGCTGGTGCAGCTCTTAATGGTGAGAACGGATGTTGAAGAAAGCAAACACCATATGCCCTTTGTTTCCCGTGCATGTCCTCTTCTGGAGGCCTGGGTGGAGTGTTTCAGCTGTCTCAAATAATCTCCATTTTGCTGTTACTGCAGACTCTGCAGTTCTCCAGCTTTCTCCTCTCTGATGTTAATTATAACCTCTTCCTAATTAGGTGGCTTTTCCTCCTCCTCAGTCATACAGGTTCCATACTCTCAAATGCCAGAGATTGGATTACTTTTGAAAAATGAGTTTCTCTTGATTTGTGACAGAAATAAGTGCAAAGAATTAAAAAAAAAACAGTGTGAGTGTATAGTGGGAGGGGCAGGCGGGTTGGGTACGGGACAGGATGCTTAGAATAATTTTGCAGCCAAGTGAATCAGAGAGACTTGCAGTTCTCGGAGAGCACGGAACTTCTTCCTGCCGAGTTCAGGCACAGCCATCCAGAAATTACCATTTCATAGAATGGAGGTTTCAGCGGCCAAAGCCCCAAGTGCTGTAGACTTGTCTGAGACTGTAAGTAGGCTGTACATCTGTTTTGATTGTTACGATGTCTACATCTTTTGTAGCCTGTTGCCCAACTACTTTGTAGGCCAGGAGGAAGGCATGGTGGGGAATTTGGTCTCAGGTCAGTCCTTCCGAGATGGTGACCAACACTGTTTTCCACTTGGCCCCAGGTCTCAGTTTTCTGGTTTTTAGCTGAAGGGTATTTCTTTCACTAAGCCCTTGTCTGTAACAGAAGTGGATTCCTTTGGCTGAGTTGTTTTGTAGCATTTATAAAGATTTCGAATAGCTCTGTCATCTGGTTTGGTGACTCTTTCCCTCTCTGATCACTATTGACATCCAGGTGAGTTTTCTCTAGGGGACACTGCACACAGACAGCTGTATTCAGCCAAACCCCCTGCAGGCATCCATTTCTGCAGTGAGGTACCCCTCTCAGGGGTTGGAAGCAGGTAACATTTCTAATGCAGCTGGCAGATTTGGGAACCTGGGAGGAAGCCAGGTGTGCAATCTAGCTTTCCTGTAGTGTGAAGAAATAAAGGGGATAGGTGTTGAGAATGAGATGGGAGACAGGAGAGAAAGTCAGCTTGGGGTCTGTCATGAGCACTGTCCTGTTGCCAGATACCAATCGAGGTGTTGGGAGAGGTTCAGTTTCCCACTCAGCTAACTGTGCAGCCATGGGCTGCTAACCAAAATCTCTCTAAGTCTTACTTTTCTCATTTGAAAATCTCCATCCTACCACCCCACAGGATTACTGGATTGTTTGAAATAATGAATGTGAAGGCACCCAGTGCTTGGTTGCTGTCCTTCTCCTTTTCTGTGGCACTCTATGTCATAAATGCAAGCAGTGTGCTGGGCTCTGTGAGATGCCACCAGTGTTGCTGTCCTGGCTTGTTTCAGGGCAGCTTTTGTGGCCATCAGGCTCTCATGGTCAGTGTTATAGGTTTGACCTAGGTGTTGGCCAGTTGGCCTTGCTTAAGTCTGTAGCCCCAGGTTTCCCTTTCAGTCACAGCCAGGTAACTCACCTCCCAAAACAAGGTCCTGGGGAAAGGGTATGAGTGAGTCATGCTTATGTCTTATAGATAACATTTAAGTTAGAGATGATGGGAACTGGGGACCCAAGTTAGGAGGGTGTGTTACAGGTCCTCAGGGAGAGTGATAATTCAAAAGACCCCTTTCCCATCCAGCTTTGAGTTTACAACTTATTAAAAACCTATATTCAGCCAGAGCAAGGGAGAAGGAACTGAAAAGGTAAACCTTGGCCAGGCACATGGCTTATGCCTGTAATTCCAGCACTTTGGGAGGCTGAGGCAGGAGGATTGCTTGAGCCCAGGAGTTTGAGACCAGCCTGGGAAATATGGTGAGACCCTGTCTCTACTAAAGATACGGCATGGTGATGCATGCCTTTAGTGTCAGCTACTCAGGAGGCTGAGGCTGGAGGATTGACTGAGCCTGGGAGGCTGCAGTGAGCCATGATTGCGCTACTGCACTCCAGCCTTGGTGACAGGAATGAGATACTGTGTAAAAAATAAATAAATAAATAAACCGAGAAAACTGCTGAGCAGTCATTTGAATTCTGATTCAGAAGTACATGTAGGACACCATCATGGTATTTTTCCATTGTGTTGTTTCAGTTAATGTATTTATGAATTTAGGCAGCTACCATGTTTGTCGGTCAAGCCCCAATTGCCCTTCCTTTGTGTGTGTGTGTGTGTGTGTGTGTGTGTGTGTGTGTGTGTTTAGGGCACTTTCTAGAGCCTGCTCTGTTAACTGTACTATGTGCTTTATATTTGCTATGAATTAATTGCTAATGATAGTGTTCCCTTGCCAGTCACAAGTTCTCCCACCCCTTTCCCCCATTGAATTCCTTGTATTTCATTTCATCCATAGGCTCAAGTTGTTTGTCTTTGGCTGGCAAGACTCCTCAATAATTGTGTATCAGTGATCTCTGACACAGTGCTAACTTTTATCACTGATTACAGAGAGCCATTATATAAATCATCAGGACAGTGTGTTTTGCGTATGATGATTTAAGAGCACCTCTTAACCAACATCAAAGTAATGTATCAGAGTGCCAACCTTCAGTACTTTTCTGTTGCTTTTCATTAAAATCCACTTTCTCTTCTGTGGCCTGCTGGGCTTCGTATGGTCTAGCTTCAGCCTCATCAGGGTCATCTTCATACTTTGGCCACTGCCTTCCACCATACCAAGTTTTCGCCTATCCCAGCACTATCTCTGGGTCCAGGTACTTGCAGTTCTCACTGCTGGGAAGGCCCCATTTTTTTTCTTCCTGGCTCCTTGCTTGTCTGACTCTTTCTCCTCTTTCAGGTACCACTCTGAGTAGCCCTCCAGGGCCATCTTGTCTCAAGGGCCAGCCTCCATCTTGAGATTCCTTTCTCCATTCCCGTCATATCACCACATTTATTTCCTTTGTAGTCCTTATATCACAGCCTGTAAATATTTTCTTAACTCATTGATTTACTTGGTATTTGATGTCTCTCCCACCAGAATTTCAGCTCCATGAGGGCAGGGGCCTTGTTTGTTTTATCCCTACCATATCCCAGTTCTTAACTCAAATCTAGATGCATGGTAACTGCTCAACATATATTTGTTGAATTAATAGTTGCTTTGGATAGTTAACATGGTGAATGACTTTTAAGTAGTTTATGGCTGCGAGCTGATAGAGATAGTCTCATCTTTCATGTGGCTGGCCCCCTCCCCATCTGCATCCATCACTGCTCTGGCACTTTGGGAGCATTTCAGACCTCAGGCACTGTTTCCTTCTCTTGGCCAGCCCCTGACTGGTGTCTGGAATAACCCTCTGTTGTAAGCATCATTTTTGTTCTCAAAATGAAAACCACCTGTCTTCAAAGTGATTTGCTTAAAATAAATGCTTTATTTCTTTACTGAGACCTTCTTTCCTTTCTGCCTTTCTCTACCTCCTGCCAAGAATAATGTGAAAAACCCCATTATCTTGGAAAGTGGGTTTCCCTCTGGTTAGAATCCAAAGCCAGATGACTTACCACCAAGTGTGCTGGGGAAATAGCATTCCACTGCCCTGATGCTCTCAGATGTTAGTGAGGTCTCGACCTTGGCACTTCCCTTCTTTGTGTATTTTCTTGAAACTTACTTCCTACGGGTAAAGAAGCTAGCCCAAGGCACCACCTAAATGGCAGTGGGGGGTAGGGACCATGTCTAAGTAGCACTCTGTGGCAGACTGTTTGCCAGCTCACTGACACCGTATACCAATTCCAGGGAGTTGACAGTTTTTAACCCCCATTTTAGAGATAGCAAAATGGAGGTTCACTGAGATTAGGTGGCTTATTCCTAAGCACATAGGTTGCAAACAGCCAAGATCAGAAACCAGGCTTGTCTGATTCCCAGATTCATCTTTTATTTGTTGGTGTACTCAGTGTCTCTCAGGGTTTTATCGACCAAGTCCTACAGTTAAAAAAAATCTGGCAACTTGGTCCATGGTATACATCCATGTAACTGAAGTAAGTTTCCTGAAACAGTAGCTGCCTTCACTGTGTGTGATGCCCTCTTGTATTCTCCATTCCATTCAACAGATGCTTGTCAGGACCTTCTAAATTGATTACATGGCCCACCAGTTGGTGGCAATCCATTTGAAAACAGTTTGAGAAACATAAGTATAGGTGAGGTGTAAACTGTGCTTAGTTTATATAGAGGCTTACATGGTGTAAACTATTAAAAAGAGTTTTTATTGGCAATGTAATATACAGACATAAAATGCACATGAGGGTATGGCTGTTGAATTTTCACAAACAGCACATCTGTGTAACCAGCGCCACATCAAAACATGCACCATTGATTTAAGCTTCTTTCAATCAAGACAGAGGTGTATGGAATACAACAGAAACTGATGGCTCCTCAGTTTGTTGTCAATTACTCACATACAGCTTACTCCATAGGCAGGCTCTTTTTAGAAGTCCATAGCTTGCCTTTACAGTGATGGGTCCTGGCTGGTGTTTGTTTAAAATCCAACAACTGCCAAAGGAGTGGAATGTGGCCTCTGTAATGGCCTCAGAAATTAGCACAAAAGGAGGGCTGACTGAGAATGTGTCTGGTAAAATGTGAACATGGAGGAAGAGGAGGAAAGGGCAAGGCCCTGCAGCTGAGTACAGAAACATTAAGAGTGTGAGAATTTGTGGTCATAGTAATTGAGACCAATTTTACTGAAATGGAGGGCGATGAAAGAAGGAAGGAAAAGGAATTTGTGATTATAGCACCAAGCCTCTAAAGGTTAATGAATGTCCCTATAAGATAAGAAATATCTACCTCTCATGGTGAGTGTTGACTTTTAGAGAAAATTGTTTTAGTATACTGAACCAAGTCTTGGCAAAAGATGTAGATGCATCTCCATGCAAAGGCAAGCTAGAGCAACTTTGCTTTCATAATGTATGGGTTCTGTAAAGCTGTCTTGGTGGACATGCCTTATGTAATTCAGCATAATGGGTTGTGCATAGAAATGAAAGGAAGCAAATATCGTACCATGCCTTGAAGCATTGAGTACTAAGTTACAAAGGGCATTAATTAATAAAACTTTATGGGATTCATTTATAGCTCACTTTTAGTCAAACTAAAATTGGTTTCCTGAATCAGGGACTTTAGGATAATAATAAATCCTTTTGTCTTTGTTGATCAGATAAGCTCTTATTCACTGACTTTTTGTTACTTTGTTGGCACCCAGAGGCATGCCTGGGTACTAAGGACTTGCTGAATGAATGGAAGGATTAGGGACAAAAAATTATAGCTAGCATTTAATGAGTGTGTACTGTGTGCTTTGCCTCTTTTATCTGATTTAGTCATCACTACAAGCCTGTGAGGCAGGCACTGTTATCATTTTCTTCTTTATTTATTTATTGAGACAGGATCTCACTCTGTCCCCCAGGCTGGAGTGCAGTGGTGCATTCACAGCTCACTGCAGCCTTGACCTCCTGGGCTCAGGTGATCCTCCCACCTCAGCCTCCTGAGTAGCTGGGACTATAGGTCCACATCACCATTCCTGGCTGTTTTTTTTTTTTTTTTTTTTCTGTAGAGACAGGGTTTCACCTTGTTCGGGCTCGTCTTGAACTCCTGGGCTCAGGGATCTCTGTCTGCCTGATCCTCCCAAAGTGTTGGGATTATAGGTGTGAGCCACCATGCCCAGCCTTACCCCTTTTTTTAGAGCAACCTTATATCCTCTGCTTGCCTGGGGACAGTTCTGTTTGTATGCCTGTTGTCCTCACATTAACATTGACATCGCCTCCTTTCATTCTCAAATGTCCTGGTCAGATGATAAATTATTTCACTCTGAAATGTTCTGGTTTGGACAGACAGACAAGGAAACTGAGACACAGAGAAGCCACATCACTTTCCATGGTCACCAAGCTAATAAGATGTAAAGGTGGGATTTTTTTCCTTGGAGTCTGATTCCAGGTCGTGTTGTCTGATCACAAAGTTCCGGTGCTTCACAGTTTAAGCCAAGGAAGAAATAGTATAGAAAAACCACTCTTTATGTTTTTCAGTTCCAGTATTTAGTAAAAATCACTGCCAAGTTAGCATCTGAAGTATGTTAATGTAGCTCAGGGCAGTGAGAATGTGCTAGGTAAAGACTCATTGAAACCCTAAGTGTGTGTTCATTAGTAAACCTGGGCAATTAGTACCCTACGATGATAATAGCATTTATGTGTGCATGGTGCTTTATAGTTTACAGAACTTTTTCTCTCACATTATTGTGTTGAAGCTTCTTGTGCACTCAGAGGTGGGAGGTGAATGGCCTGTGGGAGGATTCCCAGTTTACAGAGGAGAATGGGGTAATCAGCAGGGTGGTACAGTTGCTTGCCTGAGGCTTCACTGCTAGAAAAAGGCAGATCCAGGATTCAGCCGAGGTATTCTGCCTCAGCGATCAGTACACACACACACACACACACACACACACACACACTCTCTCTCTCTCTCTCTCTCTCTCTCTCTCTCTATATATATATATATATATATATATATATATATATATATATATTTCTTTTTTTTTTTTTTTTTCCTTGAGACAGTGTCTTGCTCTGTCACCCAGGCTGGAGTGCAGTGGCGTGATCACAACTCTGTAGCCTTGACCTCCCAGGCTCACACAATCCTCCCACCTCAGCCTCCCAAATAGCTGGAATTACAGGGGTGCAACCACCATGCCTGGCTAGTTAAAAAAAATTTGTTTTTAAGAGCTGGGGTCCTACTATATTACCCAGGCTGGTCTGGAATTCCTAGGCTAAAATAATCCTCCTACCTCAGCCTCCCAAGGTGCTGGGATTACAGTCATGAGCCATGTATGCCTGGCCCAGATGTTCTTATACAGTCATTTGAGGGTGCTGTTTATGAAGGGTTAGGGAGTCACTTGAAGACTCATTAACCTAACCCAGAGTTTCTCAGCCTTGGCATTGTTGACATTTTGAGCTAATTAAGCTTGTTGTGGGGGTTGTCCTGTGTGTTGTAGGATGTTTAAGTGCACCCCTGGGCTCTATTCAATAGCACAGTTCCCTCATCCCCCTGCCAGATCTCTCCAAGTTGTGACAACATGGAAAAGTGTCTCCAGACATTACCAAATGTCCCTTGCTGGGGCACAGTTGCCTCTGGTTAGGAACCACTGGCCTAACATAATGGCCACATTTAAAAAAGGGAAAGATGACCTTGAAAGTGTTAAACCTGTCTTCTTCCCCTTTCTCTAGTTTCTAAAGCATCAGAAAAACTGTTGAAAGACCAGCAAAGGGGCAAAAGAGAGAGAGAGAGAACAAGCAATATGTTTCATGTTGAATTATCTTCCATGGAAGAGCATTGTGTCTGCCAAACGATAAGATAGCCAACATTTTTTAAGTTAAAAATCACACAGTTAAAAGCGTTTTCATAGAAAAGTTAGAATAGAGATCATCCAAAATATACACATACAGAATCTCCTGTAATCCTACTGCTGAGATAACCATGGTTCATATTTTGGTCTATTTCCTTCTAACTTTTTCCAGCTTGCATATACAAGTATATATTAAAAATAATTTTTGGTCAGGCGTGGTGGCTTACAACTGTAATCCTAGCACTTTGGGAGGCTGAGGCAGGTGGATTATTTGAGGTTAGGAGTTCGAGACCAGCTTGGCCAACATGATAAGACCCTGTCTCTACTAAAAATACAAAAATTAGCTGGGCATGGTAGCAGTCACCTGTAATCCCAGATACTCAGGAGGCTGAGGTAGGAGAATCTCTTAAACCTGGGAGGCAGAGGTTGCACTGAGGTGAGATCACACCGCCATTGCACTCCAGCCTGGGCAGCAGAGTAAGACTCCGTCTCAAATAATAATTATTATAATTATTATTTTCCAAATAGAGCCATGCTAAAATGCTGTTATAATCAGCTTTTTATTAAATGTACCACAACTGTCTTTCCACATCTATGATACAGAGTTACTAAATTTTGTAATATTTTGTTTTATGGCTAGCATATAATTTATTCACTTAGTCTCCTGTTGTATACATTTGGTTGGTTTGTTTCTAATTGTGTTTTTGCTGTTAACATGCAAAACTATGGTGAGTATCCACGTGTATACTTATGTCCTTCCCAGCTTGTTTTTTTTTTTCCTTCTAGAAGTTATGATCACTGTAATTTTTAGTATCCATGGAACAAAATATCGAATTTGTAATGTTCTGGATTGTATTTTAATTATGCCACATACCTTTACCCCTCAAAATTATGGAATGTATTGATTAAAAATGTGTTTATGTGGTAGGCGTGCAGAATGGGGTGTGGAAAGTTCTTTGGTTTTCTGATTGAATGATGACTAATAAGAAACCATTTGGTTTTTGTGCCTTGTTCATGAAGCTCACTCTTAACTGTGTCAGGCTACTTCCTGAGTAGGAATCATCCTGGTGAAGGTTGCTTAACTGTCCTTTAAGGTTTTGTTCACTACTGAAAGAAATTCAAGGCTATATGCTCATTAATTCTCATTGCTCATGGATCTTTCTTCTATGTGTTTTTAATTATAAGCTCATAGAAAAGATATTTGGATGGTAGAGAAGAGCATAAAGTTCCCTGCTTTACTCCCCTCCCCCTTGTTTTTTGTTTCATTCTCTAGGATTTTTTTATGCTCATACAAATATTAAAATACAAAATTTAACCCCACAAACTCGGCAACAATGTGCAATGTATGAGCCAAGTAGCTTTTTTCCACTTATTGCATCTTTCTATATCAGTACCTTCTTCTATTTAATTGGTGGCCTATTGGGGGTTGTTTTCAGCTTCTCCTGCAATAGGTCACCTTCTATTATGGGTCTATCCATAGGATACATGCTTAGCAGTGGAGTTGTTGGGTTAAGAGTTTATGTCTTTATGGTTTTGATAGATTTTGCTAAATTGCCCTTCTACCAACAGTATATAGGTTGACTTGTTTCCATCAGTCATTTTTTTTCCTGCCTGGCCTAAATTATTGATTAATAAACTGGGAACACAAAGGTAGAACCTCATTTATTGAAAGGGGCATAGTTGATTAGGAGATCACGTCTTCCCTAATGACCATTGTAAGGATTGGTTTTCAGCCTTGAGAACACTCAGGGGAATGTATATTTACTGGTTTTCTCCTGGGTTCGGCCTGAAACTGGCTTTTACTTTTTTCAACCATGGATTAAGAAGTATGAATGTAAAGTTGGGAGACAGTACCCAGATAGACAACTTTCTGGGAATATTTGATGACATGCTTCAATTAAAACTGAGGTGATGAGAAATGAACCCTTATTACTAAAGAGATTGTGACATGTAAAATATCAGTGAGTCTCTGAAATAGAAACATAGGTCATTTGGCATTTGGTACAATGTATCAAACTGAATATAATGTAATAAATGTGATGTGTTATAATCATGTTACAATCATTACTACTCCCTTATGTCTTACATAAAGTCTTTTCTGATGTTTCTTCATTCCCCGTCTTCTCCCACTCCATGATGACATTTTTCACAGTATCCTTAAAAAAATAGAGTTGGTACTACATTTTGGGCTTTTAATTGTTGTATTATCTTGGATCAGTTTTGTATCCCTAATCAAATTTTAACCAACACTTGGTTTCTAGTCCTCATCACTCTGGCTGGGTGTTTGGAATGTAAATATTTTGATTGGTTGCTCACTCTAGAATTCTTCTGATTTTATGGGGTCCTTGTGCTTGGTAAAGGAGGGCTCTCCTGAGTACCTCCCACTTGTAGGTCCCCAGAATGGTGCTCATAAATGACTCTATCATCTCAGTCTTCAGAGTGCTGCTTTCCTGCCTACGGAAGGGCACAGCAGGGTGCTATCTTTTATAAGCAGCAGAGGATGGCAGATGTTTGAAGATGGTTCCGTACAGCAGCTCTCAAAGGCTGGGTAACCATGTGAAGGGCTCATGTTTTCTGAAAAGTCAGGGGTTTTTGATGGGCATTTTTAAGGGTACTCTTGGCCAGGATTTTTTTTGAGTTGGCCTGAAGTGTACTGGAAGGTGGAAGCTAAAATCCATGTAGGTTTGGCCTCAGGCTGGGCCACTTAGAGGGTGTGGGGTGGCTTTCCTCTCCCATCTCCTTGTGCCCCGAGGCCTGACACTCTGCCTCGGGGACTGTTTCTGGCCTTTCCCAGGGGATGACCTTAAGAGAGTCTTAAATAGGGAACAAACCAAAAATCTGTTATTTATTTTTCTTATTGTTCAAGTAATGTATTTTATTTTATAGCAAATGAAGAGGACTTTTAGGGGGTAGGCAGTGTGATCCAAGGAAAGCAGCCTCTGGGGTTAAATAGTTCTGGGTTGGAATGTGGGCTGTGTGGCCTTTTCCCTAAGGGGCTGTTATGGGCTGAATTTGTCCCCAACCCCTCCTCTACCTCAGAATGTGACTGTATTTGGAGAGAGGTCCTTTAAAGAGGTGATTAAGTTAAAATGAGGCCATTAGGGTAGGCCCTAATCCAATCTGACTGGTGTCCTCATAAGAACAGGAGATTAGGGCACACAGAGAGATACCAGAGGCGAGGACACACAGAGGAAAGACCATGTGAGGACACAGCATGCAGGTGGCCATCTGCAAGCCAAGGAGAGGGGCCCCAGGAGAAACCCAGTGTACCTTGATTCCAGCCTCCAGAGCTGTGAGGTAATGCATTTCTATTATTTAAGCCCCGCCTCCCCCAGTCTGTGGTATTCTGTTATGGCAGCCCAAGCTGGGGTTTTAAGATGGGGGCTTTTAGCAAGTCAAGTCCCCTGATTTTGCTTTCCTAAAGAGGGACCACAGTACCCTGAGTTGACATGAAGAGTGGACACAGTGTCTGGCTTCTAGGAGGTACTCAGAAATGGCAGTGGTGGTGGTCACCATAATCATTTAATAATATGATAATAGAAATCACCACCCCCTCGCTCACCCAAGTTTTCCTCCCTCCTTTCCTTTTTCCTCTTTGCTTTTTCTTTATCCACTTTCCCCTTTCCCCTTTCCATTTCCCCATTCCCCTTTCCTTTTTCCACTTTCCCCTTTCCTTTTTCCCCTTTTCTTTTTCCCTTTTTCCTTTCCTTTCCTTATCTCCTTTCCCTCTCCTTTCTTCTCTCTCTCTCCCTCCCTCTCTTTCTCCCTCTCCCTCTCCCTCTCCCTCTCTCTGTCTCTTTATCTCTTTCTCTCTCTTTTTATATTTTTTCGAGACAGAGTCTTCCTCTGTCACCCAGGTTAGAGTGCAGTGGGACAATCTCAGCTCACCGCAACCTCCACCTCCCAATTCAAGCAATTCTCTTGCCTCAGCCTCCTGAGTAGCTGGGATTACAGGCATGTGCCACCATGCCTAGCTAATTTTTGTATTTTTAGTAGAGATGGGTTTTCACCATGTTGGCCAGGCTGGTCTCAAACTCCTGACCTTGTAATCTGCCCACCTCAGCCTCCCAAAGTGCTGGGATTACAGGCATGAGCGACCATGCCTGGCCTCTTTTTTTTGTTTTTTGTTTTTTTAACTTTCCTTTTAAGTTGTTTCAAAGAGGGTTGCAAAGAAGTCATGTGATCAGAGGTCGGTTCTTTATAGGTTGAGCAGACAGTTAAGTATTTTCTTTTGAGTAACCCTTTTCATCTGTTAACATATTAGCGGTCCAGGTAAAATTGTATTTAGGACAAGGATTCTGTTGCCAAAATAGATTGAAAGTGACTTTCAGTGTGGTGTGAGTATTTACTGTACCTAACACCCATTGTATTGGTTTGTTTGTGCTTCTATCACAAAGTACCATATATTGTGAGTGGCTTAACCAATGGAAATTTATTTTCTGGCAGTTCTGGAGGCTGGAATGCAGAGATCAAGGTGTGGGAAGGGTTGTTTGCTTCTAAGGGCCCTGAAGGAGAATCTGTTCCATGCTTCTCCCCTTGCTTCTGGTGGTTTGCTGGAGATCTTTGGTTTGTAGATACATCACCCCAGTCTCGGTCTGCATCTTCACATGGCATTCTCCCTGTGTGCATATCGCTGTGTCCAAGTTCTTCATTTTGGTTTTTTTTTTTTTTTTTTTTGAGATAGGATCTTGCTCTGTTGCCAGGCTGGAGTACACTGGCATGATCATGGCTCACTCTAGCCTCCATCTTCTGGGCTCAAGTGATCCTCCCACCTTGGCCTCCCAAAGTGCTGGGATTATAGGCGTGAGCTATGGCACCCGGCCCAAAATTCTCCTTTTTATAAGGATACCAGTCATACAGGATTAGGGCCCACCCAAATGACTTCATTTTAACTTGATCATCTGCAAAGACCCTATTTCTAAATAATGTCATATTCATGGGTACAGGGAATCAGGATTTCCATATCTTTTTGGGAGATGCAATTCAACTCATAACATCAATTTTATTGGAACCCTATTTGCCATCTGTGCACCTCTGCCTGCATCCGGCAGGTTCCCAGGAGAAGTCCATCTGCCTGGTCTGCCGTTGCTGCTTGCTATGCAGATTTCAGCTCAGAAGTTACCTCCTGGAGAGGCCTTCCCTGGCCACCCTCAATATAGAGTTATTGAATGAATGAAATAGATTGCAGAGTAAAATTAAAATATGATTGAGAATTATACTGAGCATAATTTACCCTTAAAAGTGTGAGAGAACTCCACTCCACATCAATGTTACTTGTAACTTTTTTGTATATATTGGCTGTGTCCCCACCACAGATGCTATTTAAATATCATTTTGTGCCTGTGAATTGAGATGTCGGGCACCTTCTGAATGTCATGATGTTTCCTATTCTGTGTGCAGAGTGTGCCAAGAGGATTCAATTTATTGCATTTGGATCTTTTTTTGTAATGAATCACTATTTGATTATGATTTTACAACAATTCACAGAAATCAGACTGGCTAGACCCCTTCTCTGAAGGACATCTTGGGTCCAGAAAACCTGTGAATCATGAATAAGGGAAACATTTACTAATGCTAGTTAATTATCAATGTTTGTTAAATATGTTCTCCTTGCTGAAACTGCTAGGGGGCTGTGCAGAATACAGAAATAGAAAAGGCAATAGCTGTGGCCTCCAGGAACACACAATTTACATCAAACAGTTTAAAAATGTACAATACAGGCAAAGTGGTGTGAGAATGTGTAGTACAGATATTAAGAAGAAGTGCTTGTTGCAGACCCAGAATGATCAAGGCAGGCTTTGCTGAGGAACTTAGCTAGGCTTGGGCTGTGCCTCAAAGAGTTAGAGATCCCAGGAAAGGAGCAAGAATACCAGCTTAAGGCAATATTAACATAATATCATTAAGCTGTGTAATAGTTACAGTATATATTGAACTGTGTTTTAATAAAAATTTTCTTCACAAGATAGATATGAGATGATTTATAACAGAAAAATAATGCATCCCTCCTAAATGTCCATTAACTTGGGATATACAAGTAATAGTACATCCATACAGTAGAATACTCTACAGTCAGAAAGAAGAATGAGGATGCTTTTTACCACTATGGACCTTCCAAATATATTATTGTTCAGTGAGAAAAGCAAGGTGCAGGACAGTGGGTATGATATACTAATGTATGATATTTTCTTAATGAAACTGGAGGTTGCCTAAGAAACTAATAACTAATGTGTGGTAGTAGCAAACTGGGAGAATGGGAGCTAGATTGTGTGTGGGGATGTTTGTTATATGTGTGTGATTTAAATGATATAAATGCATAGAAAGGTATGACAACAATAGTATTTGGTCACACTGTTGCTACCCTTAACTTGACTTACTGCTTTGCCTTGCTGGGACATAATAAATGAAGATGCCCAGCTACACTAGACATCCCAGAGATAAACTTTTGCATTTGCCCAGAGAATGAAATTCCCTTGATCAGCTTTTCACTTTTGTTGGCCGTCACTAGAAAGGTTTCAAACATAACACTCAAAAGAGGCGCTGGTCTAAAGAACCCTTTGTACCCATCGTCTAGCTCCAGCAGTTATCTGCTGGCCAATGCTGTTTTGTTGGTTCTCTCTCTTCCTCATTCTTCCCTTCTTCTCTGGCTTCGATTATTTTGAAGGCAATGCCATTCTGATGGAATTATTTAGAATTATTTAAATTATTGGAATTTAAATAATTATGTTGGAATTTAGATTTATTAGATGCTTAGGTGGAAAAAGCTTTCTTTAATGGAATTTGGCTCATTTCGTTAAACTCATTAGACTTTTTTAATTTTTAAAAATTATTGTACAATACGCATAACATAAAATTTACCATCTTAATCATTTGAAGTGTACAGTTCAAATAGCATTAGGTACATTCACATTGTTGTGCCACTAATCTTCAGAACTTTTTTTTCTTGTAAAACTGAAACTCTGCACCCATGAAACACCAACTCCCCATTTCCCCCTTCCCCCAGACCCTGACAACCACCATTTTGTGTTCTGTGTCTGTGAATTTGACTATTCCAAGTACTTCATGTAAGTGGAATCATATATTGATTTGTCTTTTTGTGACTAGCTTATTCCACTTAGCATAATGTCCTCAAGGTTCATCCCTGTGGAAGCATGTGACAGGATTTCCTTCCTTTCTAAGGCTCAATTGTATCCTCTTGTATAGATACACCACATTTTGTTTATCCATTCATTCATTGATAGATACTTGGGCTGATTTTACTTCCCCCCACCTTTTAGAATATAAGGTTTTATGCCTCATAATAATGTCATGCTGTAGCACATCAGAATGCCTCAGCACACTGTAAGCCTCCAGTTAAGAGAATAATTCTGAGCAGTTTGATAGGGTCTCACTCTTTTGCCCAGGTTGGAGTGCAGTGGCATGATCTTGGCTTTCTGCAATCTCTGCCTCTCTGGCTCAAGCAATCCTCCCACCCTCAGCCTCCCAAGTAGCTGGGACCACAGATATGTACAACTACGCCTAGCTAATTTTTTTTGGTATTATTTGTAGAGACCAGATTTCACCATGTTGCCCAGGTTGGTCTCCAACTCCTGGGCTCAAGCAGTCTGCCCACCTCATCCTCTGAAAGTGCTTGAGAATTCTTATACCAAATACTTTGACTTGAAAAACGAGCAAACTTTCCTTTCTGCTTTTGTGACCAAGGACAACTTTTTCTCTCAGAGCTCTTAAATTGAATTTTGTCTCTCACCAGACTAGATTATGGATTTACAGAGACTGGGGCAGGTGGTGAGGTAGTATCTTCATTTGCCCAGTACCTGACACTGTGCTTGGCACTGGGTGGGTACTGAGTATGTATTTATTGGAGGAGGAGTGTTACTTTGGGCAAGGCACATACCTATATCTGTATAATTAGGGAGTTGAACCAGATGAATTCTAAGACCTCTTTTGGTTCTAACATTGTTTGGGTCCATCATTAAACCTGAAAATTCCAGGCTGAACGCAGTGGCTCACGCCTGTAATCCCAGCACTTTGGGAGGCTGAGGTAGACGAATTGTTTGAGGTCAGGAGTTTGAGACCAGCCTGGCCCACATGGCGAAACCCCATCCGTCTCTACTAAAGATATAAAAATTAGTCGGACGTGGTGGTGTGCACATGTAGTCCCAGTTACTCTAGAGGCTAAGGCAGAAAAATCGCTTGAATGTCGGAGGCGGAGGTTACAGTGAGCCGAGATTGTACCACTGCACTCTAGCCTGGGTGACAGAGTGAGACTCTGTCTCAAAAAGTAAAATAAAATAATAAATAAAGCTGATGATGAAAATTTCAGACTCTCTGGAAGACTGGAGAGTGAGGGGAGGTAGTGAGAGTTTTGGATAGACATATTTTCAGTGTCTTTCAAATGATACCCAGAGGTAGTCACTTACAAGTAAAGCCATCTCAGGATATAAAGTTTCTTAAAATAACTTTCTGGATTTGGGACTTCCTCTTTGTGCAGTGGGTACCATTCTTTGAATAATAAAAAAGCTACCATCTAAAAGGTGATTTTAAGTTTAGCTTAATTGTGTACCACATTTCCTAGATATGCACAGATAGAAGCAGACCTCCTCTTGACCTAATCTTTATAATGAATCTCGTAGGAAGTCTTAGTGGTAATCTTACCATGAGAAGAAGTCCAAGCAATGAGCAACTGAGGAAAATGAAAATTCTGGAATTAGAGAAAAAAATGCTGGCAACAAAGAACAGAGATGTGATCCGAGTATTGAATCTTGTTGATTTTCTGAACTTTGTGCTAGTTTGTACATTTTTATTTTAAGCCTGGTTTCCAAAAGTCTCTTGTTAGCAACCAGATGGTAGTCAAATAATTGATACGGGTTCATTTGAAGCCCATTTGGGGAACATAATGGCCTGAATTTTCCAGTAGAAGGATTTAGAAATTCTGCTGTTCTTTGAGTGCCAAAAGGGTTTTTTGAAAATTGAGTTCCCTAATGTCTTGGAAGTAACTCTTGGAAAATAGGAACCAGTGAATTGATTGCATGATGTACTTGGAATAAAAAAGGATATGGACATGGCTTATTTTGGCTACAAATGTCCAGCCTTAGAAGTGGTTAAATTTGTAAAGTTAGGTGAGGTTAGCTAGGTCTGGTGGTGGGCGCCTGTAATCCCAGTTTCTTAGGAGGCTTAAGTAGGAGAATCGCTTGAACTTGGGAGGTGGAGGTTGCAGTAAGCTGAGATCTCATCACTGCACTCCAGCCTGGGTAACAGAGCAAGACGCTGTCTCAAAAAAAAAAAAAAAAAAAAAAAAAAAAAAAAAAAAAATTAGGTGAGGATTTTTGTGTATGTGTTTAAGGTTTTTGTTTGTTTTCTGAGGCTTGAGTTAATGAATATCAAGACATTTCAAATACAGTGATATGATGTTATTTTCCATTTTCAGAGAGCTGTTCAAAACTCTAGGGTCGGTGTATGTTTTTACTTATAGCTGGGAGCTAAAAAGTCTAAGCTCATAGAAGCAAAGAGTAAAATTAAGGTTATTAGAGGCTGGGAATGGTAGAGGGAGAGGAGGCTAGGGAGAGGTTGATTAAGGGATACAGAATTACAGCTAGATGGAAAGAGTAAGTTCTAGTTTTCTGTGTCATCGTAGGGTGACTATAAACAGCAGTTTATTCTACATTTTCAAACAGCTAAGAGAGGATTTCAAATGTTTCCAGCACAAACAAATGCTCAATGTTTGAGGTGATGGATATGCTAATTATTCTGATTTGATCATTGCACATTGTGTATGTGTATTGAAATAGCACATGTGCCCCATAAATATGTACAGTTATTATGTGTCAATTAAAACACTGGGATTTGCTACCCTACAGTCTTACTAAATGCTTTTCAAAGAAAATAAAATTCCTTAAAGTGTGATTTACAGTGAGAAAAAGACTTGTGAATTGCCTCCAGAATCAGCCTCAGTGGCCATTTTGTTGTTGTTTTTTGAGACAGGGTCTCGCTCTGTCACCTAGGCTGGAGAGTGCAGTGGCATGATCATGGCTCACTGCAGCCTTGACCTCTTGGGCTCAAGTGATTCTCCCATCCCAGCCACTTGAGTAGTTGGGACTGCAGGCATGCACCACCATGCTGGCTGCTTTTTGTAGTTTTTTTTTTTTCTCTTGGTGAAGACAGGGTTTTGCCATGTTATTCAGGCTGGTCTTGTACTCTGGGCTCAAGAGATCCTCCTACCTTGTCCTCTCAAGGTGCTGGGATTACAGGCATGAACCACCACACCTGGCCTGTTATTTCACCTGGAGAAAGGCATCAGCAACTGTTTGAAGGGTGCTAGTGAGCTGCAGGTTGTGTTGCTGGAAACAATTAAAGAGGGAGCTGAAGTCTGTCTGAAAGAGCTGAAAGAGCCTCATGAACCGTCAGAGTGGTGACAGAGCAGCTGTGCCACTGAGAGGCATTCCTTTTAGGTGCTCTTTTAAGTAGCTGGTATCCTCAGAATGTCACTAGGTGTTTACAGCAGAATTCCAGCTTGCAAAACATGTCTGTCCAGGGCTCTCTGTTTTGGTATGTGTATGTACACAGCCTTCCTTTCCTGTCTTCTACTCCCGTGCCACCATGGCTAGCCAGTCTCTGGCTGTCTTGGAATCTCAGTGTAGCTCCTGGTGGAACCAGCCCCAGAGGCCTTTCTGGTGGACAGATTAGTTTTCCTTGGCTGCCACCACAAATGACCACAAACTGGGTGGCTTAAAACAACAGAAATTTGTTCTCTTAGTTCTGGAGGCCAGAAGTCCAGAATCAGTGTGCCTTCCAATGGTGTTTTAGGGGAGAAGGCATTTCTTGCCTCTCCCAGCTTCTGGTGGCTCCTGGCTTTCCTTTGCTTGCAGCCACATCACTCCTATCTCTGCCTTCATGTTTACATTGCCTTCTCCTCTGCCCATCTTCTCCTCTCTGTGTCTCATATGAGGACAACACTTGCCATTGGATTTAGGGACCCCCAGGATAATCCAGAATGATCTCTTCATCTCGGGATCCTTAACTACATCAGCAAAGATGCTTTCTCCAAATAGGGTCTGAATCTGGGAATTAGAATGTTGACATATCTTTTTAGGGGGTTGCCATTCAACTTACCACAGTAGGAGCGCCAATTCAGGATGGGACCTTGAAAAGGAAGCAGAAGAAGCAAAAGCCTTCATAATGGAATAGTTTAAAAAATCTGCCTGGCCATTAAAAAAAAAAATTCAGGGCCGGGCGCGGTGGCTCAAGCCTGTAATCCCAGCACTTTGGGAGGCCGAGGCGGGTGGATCACAAGGTCGAGAGATCGAGACCAACCTGGTCAACATGGTGAAACCCCGTCTCTACTAAAAATACAAAAAATTAGCTGGGCATGGTGGCGCGTGCCTATAATCCCAGCTACTCAGGAGGCTGAGGCAGGAGAATTGCCTGAACCCAGGAGGCGGAGGTTGCGGTGAGCCGAGATCGTGCCATTGCACTCCAGCCTGGGTAACAAGAGCGAAACTCCATCTCAAAAAAAAAAAAAAAAAAATAAAATAAAAAAAAAAATTCAGAAAGTAACTTTATTGAGGCACATTTTAAGTATCATGTATCATGTAATTCACTCATTTCAAGTATATAGCTCAATGGTTTTTAGTAAACATACCCAGTTATGCAACCATCATCATAAAATGCTTTAGAACATTTTCATCACCCCGATAACATCCACATCCTTCATGTTCATTTATTGTTAATTCCAATTCCCATTCCCAGCTTCACTGCCTGCTGTCTGCTGTCTCTTTAGATCTTCCTTTTATGGATGTTTCATATAAAGTTTTTTTTGTTGTTGGTTGGTTGGTTGTTTTTTAAGGTGGCAGTGTCTCACTCTGTCACCCAGCCTGGAGTAGAGTGGTGCAATCATGGCTCACTGCAGTCTCGACCTTCCGGGCTCAAGTGATCCTCCTACCTCAGCCTTCTGAGTAGCTGGGACCGCAGGTGCATGCCACTACGCTTGACTGATTTGTTGTTGTTGTTGTTTAGACAGGGTTTTACCACATTGCCTAGGCTGGTCTAGAACTCTTGTACTTAAGTGATCCTCCCACCTTGGCCTCCCAAAGTGCTAAGATTATAGACATGAGCCACCATGCCTGGCCTAAAGTTTTATTTAAAACTTAAGAAAACATTTCTGATTGTAAAATATGGAGAAGGACAGTCCCATCACCTGGAGCCTGTTAGGAATGCAGAATCTGGGCCAGGAGTGGTGGCTCATGCCTGTAATCCCAGCACTTTGGGAGGCCGAGGTGGTTGGATCACAAGGTCAAGAGATTGAGACCATCCTGGCCAACATGGTGAAACCCCGTCTCTACTAAAAATACAAAAATTAACCAGGCATGGTGGCGTGCACCTGTAGTCCCAGCTACTCAGGAGGCTGAGGCAAGAGAATGGCTTGAACCTAGGAGGTGGAGGTTGCAGTGAGCCGTGACTGCACCATTGCACTCCAGCCTGGGCAACAGAGTGAGACTTACCTCAAAAAAAATTAAAAGAAATGTAGAATCTGCATTTTAGCAGGATCCCCAAGGCATTCTACATATTAGACTTAGACACACTGGTACATTGTATCTACTATATTGATCCTTTGTCCACTTAAGATATTATAAGCACTTCCCAAAAGTATTATATCTCTTCTGAGAACATTTTAAATCTCATTGTAAGAATATACAACAATCCATTTAACCAGCCACTTCATGATAGACATTCAGTTTCCCATCTGTTTTTTCCCTTGAAAATAAAGCTTCAAAGATTATCTTTGTATAGAAATATTTTGTATGGTTTTATATCTACTGGATGAGTAATTCCATTTCTGGGAATTGATTATAAAACAATAGACTGCTAAAATTTGGGAAGTGCATATGTAAATACTGATCAGTCAGTAAATACTGGTCAGTCATTTAAAGCACTGTTTTCCTGGAAACTAGACCTAAAGCCAAGCAGGTAAGAGGAAATCTGAACCTCAAGCACATGATGTTAGCATATCTTGCTTACTCTTACCTCCCTCTTCCTCCTTTTTTTCTTTTTTCTTTTTTGAGACAGGGTCTCACTCTGTCACCCAGGCTGGAGTACAGAGGTATAATCATGGCTCACGCAGCCTTGATCTCCTGGGCTCAAGCAATCCTCCCACCTCAGTCTCCCAAGTAGCTGAGACTATAGTTGCACTCTACCACGCCTGGCTAACTCAAAAATTTTTTTTCTTTATAGACACAGGGTTTTGTCCTATTTTCCAGACCGGTCTCAAACCCTTGGGCTCAAGTGATCTGCCCACCTCAGCCTCCCAAAGGGCTGGGATTGTAGGTGTGAGCCACTGCGCCCAGCCACCTCCATCTGCTTGATCATTGGTTTCTTTGTTGAATGAAATGAATGAGCAAATAATGAGTGAATGACAATGGCACCAAAAAGTGAGGTACAGGTTGTTGCTAAGCAGCAGTGAAATAGAAAGGGACAAAATGCTGGGCCCACATGTAATCACTTTCTTATCTGTTGTAATTTTATCCTCACTCAACTTCCAACCTCCACTAGTCAGTTCTGCCCTTGTAAGCAACTCAACATGTCACTCCTGGAAGCCCCTGCTGCTTCAACTATCTGTAGCTCACTACTCCTTGTAAGTGGAAAGTCAGTCATGGAAGTGGCAGTACCTTCCTCAGACCACACCGACTGGGCTTTTGATTCAGTTTTCCCACTTTGCACAAGGATTGCAGTATCTCAAATATTTACTGGCCTCCCTAGTTCTGAGATCCTTGGGAAGTATGTGAAGAGGTCAGGACTTGTGTATTCACTTCGTATCTTCCCCATTGTCAGGCTTGTTAGGTCAAGGAGGAATTGGGTGAGTCTGAGAGGGTGAGTCTGAATTTTCCCCTTTCATTTTCTGTACCTCCATCTTCTCTGAGCTTTCCACTACTATAGTGTTTCCTGATAAGACCAGTTTTTCTTTCATCTTGGAGGAGTAGGATATAAGAAATCCCTGCCTCCACTTAAGTGCTTATCCTCATGGGGGTGGGATCCAGCCAGCTGTTCCAGAGGATTTCAGCCCCTCCCTGTAGCCTCAACCTTTTTTGTTTGTCTGGACAGTGACTCTCACACCAGAGCACATCAGAAACCTCCTGGAGAGCTTGCTCAATCACAGACTGCTGGACTCCACCCCATGCCTTCTAGTTCAGTAGTCTGGACTGGGGCTAGAGAGTCTGCATTTCTAACAGGTTCTCTGGTGATGCTGCTGGTGTGGAACCCCACTTTGAGCACTACTGCTCTGACCCACACCTCATTGCCCCTCTTCCCCTGCGATTGCTTCAAGTAGGTGAAGTAAGGTGCTGGAGGATTGGTGTGTTTGAGGCCCTTGCAGCCAGGGAGCCCGTCCAGACCTCCAAGGGAAGCGCCTAGCAGTGGTGTGTGCCTGTTCCACTGATGAATACAGTGTTAGATCGGCCCTTCAAAGTATAAGAAGCAGTAGCTCATTCAAATTCCTTCAAGTAGCGGGAGTGAGAACTAGGGGGTTAAAAACAGAGCCCCAGGTCCTTAGAGCTTCATGGGAACTCATCCAGAAAGCCAGCAGGTATGGACAGGCTAGGGCCTCGGGCCGCCACACACCCTTGTGTTTCAGCTGGGCCAAGCCTGTACTGAACATTATAACCTTTCAACCCTGGCCCTTTCTGTTGATTTCCTCTCCTTTCCTTTTGGTGGGATTTTCCCTGGTAGTTAGGGCAGGGAAGTTTCTTCTGGAAGGATCCCTGTGGCTCCAGGCTCTATGTCTGACCCACCTGACTCTATAGCACACAGCCCTGGCCATTGCTGGTAGAAGCTACCGTCCTTAGTGAAATGGGGGATGGACTGTGTGGTTCCTCAAATTGCATTGTCATCTGGAGGCTCAAGGGCTTAACCTTTTTTATCCTCAGAGACTTAAGGACAACCAATGGTAGCTGGAGAGGGTTAAGAGAGATGGAGGGAATCTTCATTCAAGCGTGTCTTGCTAATTGTTCTTTTAATGAGTCTTTCCAGTCTTGGGGTGGTTGTGTGCTCTTTCAGTACAGATTCAGGTGGCAGGCGGTTGGTGGTTTGGTATAAATCAGAGGTATGTTAAAATATTCAGGATGGTGAGGGTGTCTGAAAACTAAGAGAGGAAGTGGCTTAAAGAGCTAGGCTGGGAGGGACAGAGGGGTGGGGAGGTGGGGAGAGATAGCATGGGGAGAAATGACAGATATAGGTGAGGGGAAGGAAGGCAGCAAATCACACTGCCGTGTGTGTACCTATGCAACAATCTTGCATGTTCTTCACGTGTACCCTAAAACCTAAAATGCAATTAAAAAAAAAAAAAAAAGAGCTAGGCTGTCAGCCAGGTGCAGTGGCTCACACTTGTAACCTTGGTGCTTTGGGAGTCTGAGACAGGAGGATCGCTTCAGGCCAGGAGTTTGAGACCATCCTGGGCAACTTAGCAAGACCTTGTCTCTACAAAAAATTAAAAGAAAAGATTAACCAGACATGATGGTATGTATTTGTAGTCCCAGTTACTCAGCAGGCTGAGGTGAGAGGATTACTTGAGCCCAGGAGTTTGAGATTACAATGAGTTATGATCATGTCACTGAATTCCAGCTTAGGTGACAGAGTGAGACTTTGTCTCTTAAAAAAAAAAAAAAAGGAACCAGATTTTCTAGTTAGATTTAGAATTCTTTTTAAAATTCTTTTTTAAAAAAATTCTTCTATTTTTTCCATGGGACTCTACTTGACATAGACTTAATTCTGTTGTCCTGTTGTCTGTTGGCCCAGGGACATCACTGCTTGGTGGATGCCTCATCCACTCTTACTCTTTTTGAGGGTTTTCTCCAGGGAGTTGCATCTGTGAGGCAGTTTTTCACTCCTGCTTTCATTCCTTCCCCAGTATCTTCTCTTAGGCCCTACTAGGCCACTTGAGCAAGAATCCCAGGCCATAAAACATTTCCACGTCAGATTTCCTCCAACAGCACAGGGTGCTTATGGCTCACACATGGAAGCATGGATATTGACATGTTATTCTGAGAGTTCTGACTTTAGAACATTTTGAGGAAGGTATCTTTGGAGGTCTTTCTTTCCTGTAAGCTAGCTGAAGCAGCCAGTTCCTTTTTGGGTGGGGGACGGGAATGAATTCTTGGCACACTCTATTGTCCTTTGGGCTAGTCACATTTGTGCCATATATCAGTCGAGCTTTCTTGTGGACGCTGTGGGATGAGGACAACATCTTATTCTTGCCAGTTTGCAAGGGACAAATTAGGCTGTGGCACTTACAAGTAGAATTATTAAATATCAATGGGGGATAATAAATGTGAAGTAGCTTGCAAATCTTCTGATATTATGGCTATTTCAGTGAACACACAACTGCTAAGATACTTTCCTAGCTGTAATCGAGAAGGTAATTTTCTTGAAAGGCCATTTAAACCAGATCTTTAGTGCCTTTGGTTCATTAAGAAGCATGAACAGGGTGAGTCTCTGAAAAAGATGAATTAGACACAGAGCAGAGGAGCAGTGGTGTCTGTGATGCAGAATGATGGTGTCCAGGGCCTGGGTACCCTAAATAGACCAAGGACTAATTTGTTGTGTGGTTTAGTAATGGACTGGAGTCAATACTGGACTAATACAACTAATTCTTCCATTTAGAGTTAATGTTGACACTCAATTTTTCCCAGTAATGAATGAGTTAGAGTAAGCAGGCACGTGAGTTTAAGATATAGTGCTAATATTTTTTGAGAAACATTGAATGAGGCTTGAATTTTAAATCAATAGTTGAAAATGTGAAGGAAAACTTTCCAGAAAAAGCTAGAGGCTAAATAAGAGCAGTTAATTGAAAGCAAACCAAGCCCACCCAATATTTAGATTTGTTTAGAAGCCAAGTGAACATTTGAGAAGAGAAACATTTCTCTTGTTCCATGATGTCATCAGCTTTCCTGGTGTATTTGGAGCTTTTGACATTGGTGTGTGGTACTTTATCTCAGGGAGGCTGATGGAACAGAGCGGGTGTTGCAGGGCCTTGATTTCAAAATTCTTGTCCTGTACTTGTGAACACCTGTGGAGAGATTTTACCTCAAGTCAGTTTGGATGGCTTCTGCCCTCCATTCTGATAAAGTCCCCTGATGTCAAACCACAGATGGAATTTCCAGAGGCTGTGCTCTTTTGACTGGTGACAAATCCTTTGTGAAAAGTTGGTGTGACACTGCTAAACAGATGACTTTAGGGAGGAGAATGAGGGGACCAACAAAGCTTTCTCCCCTCAGAAACCTTGATGCTCTCATAGAAGGTCTGGCCAGGTGTAGGGGGTCTAGCTTTGTAAAGTAGGAAGAACCCTGTGATGATTACTTTTTTGGTCTAGTTAAATCTTTTTGGATTTCTCTGTAATTTAAAGGGTATAGTTTTTAAAATGTAAAGCTGATGATTCATTTTTCTGTGTATTAATAAAGTTAACAAACCCCCCATATTTATTGGGGAAGGCAGTATAAACTAGAATTTCCTTAGGTTTCTTAAAGGTTCACCAAGTGAGCATCACTGAAGATTACCAAAAGGATCTACACAGAGATTTATTTTTACTTTGTTCAAACGGTTGTTTATAAAAGGTAAGATGAAAAACCAAAGCACACATTACAGAGTAGGAAATCAAGTACTTTTATTTTATGCCAGAAAATAGGAGGAAAAGGATAAAATCAGGGTGAAGCCCTAAAAAAAAAGAAGACAGTCAAAAAAGACCCTGGGGGTAGGAGGGCTGGGAGAGTTTTTGAGCCATGAGGACTGTTTGACCTTGGTGACAGTGCAGCCACTGAGTTCCCAGAATTCTGCCTTTTCAAATCATGTAACATTTACAAATGCTGACAAACAGCTGCTAATTCCATTTTCTGTGAAAGGGTAGCACTGGGTGACAGGGTGTTCTCAGGACATGAGCTTCTTCTCCCCAGAGCCACATGCCGTTCACACAGTGGCACCATCAGCAGGGACCTGGGGAGGAGACACCAGTTCAGACCCTGGCTGGTCATTCAGCTCTTCTGAAAATGATGATTCTTATAAGTGTGTGTGTGTGTGTGTCTGTGTGTGTGTGTACGTGCACATGCATGCACATGTGAGAGAGAGGAGAGAGGCAGACAGACAGACTGAATTGCTTAAGAAAATGTGCATTTGAGTTCAGAGGTATGAGCCCACATCTGTGAAAGTAGTAGGTAAAAGACTGGTTAATGAAGATGACTCAGATATGCACACGAACCTGTGGCTTTACAGTTACAGAAAATACAAATATACTTTGTGCTGAATTTGAATAATTTAAAGTAAGGTACAATTCCAAAGAGCAAGTTGTGATCTAGGACAAAGGAACTTCTGGAATGAGTGGCAGCTCAGAGAGCCCAAGATGGGGAATGAAACAGTTACTAAGGTTACCTGTGTTGTGGGCCACCCTGGAGGCTAGGAGATCTCTTCTTATGGGTGTCTCTCCTCTCTGTGTGTGTGTCTGTGTGCCCATCTGTATTCTCTCTGTGAATCTCTGTGCATCAGTGTCTCTGTGTGCGTGTGTCGGCGGGGGAGGGCTGTTTTTCTGTGTCTGTGGGTCTGCCTCTCCCACTCTCTGTAAATGGGCTGCCCCAGAAACACTTGCCAGGTGGAGTACACTGGCCTGGGTCAGTGCCACATCTGATTTCTTACAAGTTACAGAAAGGTTACACTTGGCAAATGTGGGTGTGCCCCAAAGCCCCACACAGTGAACAGGTTTTCTCATGATCTTGTCGCACGTGTCAGAAGAGTGGGGGAAGATGAGGAGGAAGAGCCAGCTGGAAGTTTTAGAATGGTGTTTAATTTGTGGTTTACATCCTCCTCCCGACCCTTTTCCCTGACAAACCACCCACACACTTCTCACTTTGCATTACATTTATCCTTCTGCATCTCCATGGGATATTCCCAGAATTCTGAATGCTTCCTTTGACTTTGTCTACTGCAGAAACTATTCTTCCTGGTAATGATTATTACAGCTCCCATTAATTTTTATGTTCATGTTCAATATTGGAAAGGGGAGGAAACGGGGGATCATGGGTGGTGATTCAGGAAGCTGAGGAAATCACCCTTATTAGGCCTCAAATTTTCTTTTTGAATTAAAAAAAAAAAAAAAAAAAAAAAAGAAACTGGTCCCAGGCTGTTTGGGCCTTATTTTTTCTGATTGCTAGCTTTCCTTTGACCTCCCTCCTTCCATTTCTTTCTCTCCTTGGTTCTGCTTTGAAGGTCACAAAGCTTCCCAAAGCTGCTAGAGGTAGTGCTGACTCCCTTTACTGAAAGAGTCCTCTTCAGCTGTACCAGTGTATTTCCCCTAACAGCACTCCCAGAAGATGAAGGGACTCTCTTATTGTTGGTAATAACGAATTTTTAAAGAGGACACCATCATTGGCAATAATTTAAATGACTTTTCTAAGGTATTTTCCGAACTGTTTTTCTCTTTTTCCTCTTTCACTTTAGCAAATGTCATTAATTTACTTTTTTAAAAAAACCACCAACACAAGTATTTTTTTTTCTTAAATAATATATATACTTAAAATTTGTAAAATGCAGACAGGAACCAGAAAAATAATTCACTTTCTAGCCAGTTGCTTGTTATAAGCATGATGATATGTGTTTGATATTTTTCTACAAAAATGGAATCATATTGTAGGTGGTGTTTTATAAGCATTTTTTTGGTTTTAATGGTGGTGAAATACACATAACAGAAAATTGTAAACAATTTTTTTTTCTTGAGACCAAGTATCGCTCTTGTAGCCTAGGCTGGAGTGCAGTGGTGCAATCTCAGCTCACTCCAACCTCTCCCTCCTGGGTTCAAGTGATTCTCCTGCTTCGGTGTCTCGAGTAGCTGAGATTACAGGTGCCCACCACCACACCTGGCTAATTTTGGTAGTTTTAGTAGAGGTGAGGTTTCACCATTTTGGCCAGGCTGGTCTTGAACTCCTGACCTCAGGTGATCTGCCCACCTTGGCCTCATAAAGTGCTGGGATTACAGGTGTGAGCCACCGTGCCCAGCTGTAACCAATTTTTAAGTGTAACATTATGTCACTTAATTTTCTGCAACATCAGTATGTTTTTCAAGCTTTTTAAAGTTGCAGAACCTTTTCCTCAAAGACAAAAGAGCTTCAAGCAGAGCTGCACCATTGAGGCAGGAATGGGGAGCCAGGCTCCATCTTGTCAATGTTGCAGTTTACAGTTACCGTCCCCATAGCTTTGAAGCCTCCTAGGGATCCCAGTCACACTCAGTAGCTGACTTTGAAAGCGCATAGACCTACCTTATAGTGCCCCAATTTTTAATATCTTAGATTGCTCTAATTGTCTTACAAAGAACAAATTTTGGACATACTTTAAATCTTCATTGGAGCACATCTGTGATTACTTACCTAGATAAGACCTTGTAAGTAGAGTTACTGGGTTTAGAATATGCACATTGTTGTTGTTTTCTTTTTGGCCTGTAATCCATATTGCCAACTGGTCTTTGCCACAGTGTGCCAACTCCGACTCTCACAGTAATGTCAAAGGCTCAATCCCTCATTCCCTGGGTAAAATAAACCTTGAAAAGTCAGTGTGTCAGCAAAAGAAACTATCAATAGGACAAACAGACAATCTACAGAATGGGAGAAAATATTTGCAAACTATTCACCTGACTAAGGTCTAATATTCAGCATCTATTAGGAACTTAAATTTACAAGAAAAGAAAACATTAAATAATGGGCAAAGGATATAAGCAGATACTTTTTAAAAGAAGACATACATGTGGCCAAAAAGCATATGAAAAAAGGCTCAATATCATTGATCATTAGGGAAATGCATATCAAAACCACAATGAGATACCATCTTATACCAGTCAGAACGGCTGTTATTAAAAAGGCAAAAAATGGCTGGGTGTGGTGGCTCACACCTGCAATACCAGCACTTTGGGAGGCCAAGGTGGGCAGATCACAAGGTCAGGAGTTTGAGACCAGCCTGACCAGCATGATGAATCCCTATCTCTATTAAAAATACAAAAACATTAGGCGGATATGGTGGTGTGTGCCTGTAATCCCAGCTACTCAGGAGGCTGAGGGAGGAGAATTGCTTGAACCTGGGAGGTGGAGGTTGCAGTGAGTCAACATAACACCACTGCACCCCAGCCCAGGTGACAGAGCGAGACCCTGTCTCAAAAAAAAAAAAAAAGGTAAGAAAATAGCAGATAATGGCAAGGTTGCAGAGAAAAGAGAACACTTATATGCTGTTGGTGAGAATGTAAATTAGTTCAACCACTGTGGAAAGCAGTGTGGCGATTCCTCAAAGAGCTAAAAACAGAACTACCATTCAACCCAGCAATCCCATTACTGGGTGTATACCCAAAGGAATATAAATCATTCTACCATAAAAATACATGCACAAGTATGTTCATTGCTACACTATTCACAATAGCAAAGACATGGAATCAGCCTAAATTTCCATTAGTGATAGATTGGATAAAGAAAATATGGTACATATACACCATGGAATACTATGCAGCCATAAAAAAGAATGAGATCATGTCTTTTGTGGGAACATGGATGGAGCTGGAGACCATCATCCTTAGCAAACCGACATAGGAACAGAAAACCAAATACTACATGTTCTCACTTGTAAGTGGGAGCTAAATGATGAGAACTCATGGACACAAATAAGGGAACAGACACAGGGGCCTACTTGAGGGTAGAGGTTGGGAGGAGGGAGAGGAGCAGAAAAAATAAATATTGAGTGCTAGGCTTGGCACCTGGATGATGAAATAATCTGTATGTACAACAAACCACCATGACACTAGTTTACCTATATAACAAACCTGCACATGTACCCCTGAACCAAAAGTAAAAGTTAAAAAGAATTCATTGTATCCCACAATGCATCTCGTTTGATATTTGCATCTCTGGTTACTAGTAGGATTTTTTTTTCGTATATCTATTGGCCATATATGGTTCTTCTTTGAACTATTTATTCATAAACTTTGCCCATTTTTAGATTGAGATGTTTATCCATGAATCTGAGCATGAGAACCCCTGGTTATACTGTGTGTAGACATTTTAAATGGTATTTTGAAGAGTCAGCTGAAACACAAAAGGAGGGGAGGATTGTGGGCCAAAAGTCTTACAGTCAGAATTTAGCATGAGAACTTGGAAAGAATAAACTTCTAGACTTTGATCTCTGATTTTACGATTCTGTGATACTAGATGATTTATCTGCCATTTAGGAATGCTCTGTCATGTTGACGAGAGAAAATCCAAAGTTAAAACCAATGGCTGTATTAAGTTAGGAGATTTATCTAGGGGTTTGATTAATCTTTACTGCTCCAGTACTCAAACTGCAATGTGAGAGTTCAATCTTGTGGCTTATTACAACCACACATTGTATTAAACATCTACTTGAGAAAAACATGAAGTGCCCCATGTGCATTTTGGGTACGTTATATCATGAGTAAAGTCACAGCTGGAAGGTAGTTAAGGCAGAATTTCTTTTTTTTTGTTGTTTGCCAAGTGATGCTAAATCAACAATAATACTTCTTTGAAAAGGAGCAAAATCATGCCATGACTACGCAGTGAAGATAAAGTATAAGGCCTGCTGTGGTGGCTGACACCTATAATCCCAGTGCTTTGGGAGGTTAAATTGGGTGGATTGCTTGAGTCCAGGAGTTCAAGACCAGCCTGGACAACATGGCGAGACCCTGTCTCTCAAAAAAAAAAAAAAAAAAAATCAAAAGTTAGCTGGGTGTGGTGGTATATGCCTGTAGTCCTAGATGCTCATGAGGCTTAGATGGGAAGATTGCTTGAGCCCGTGAGGTGGAGGTTGCAGTGAGCTGAGATTGAGCTACTCTGCACTATAGTCTGAGTGACAGAGCTAGACCCTGTTTCAAAAAAAAATTATAATGCAGCTGTATAATAATATTGTTCAATATTTTCTTATAAAGTGAAAACCTTTTTCTGCTTAACAGGAGGTGCCCCTATTTCAGGACAGGAAACTTGACATGGAATAAGAACAAAGATCTTACTAATTAAAAGAAAAACCCAAATGTATGTGTGTGTGTGTATGTATATATAAATATGTGTGTGTGTGTGTGTGTGTGTGTGTGTGTGTGTGTGTGTGTGTGTGTATGCGCGCAGGCATACAGAATTTCGCCGGACAGGAAAACAAGATGAAAACGTCAGTTCTGCCTTTTCAACCTGAATTCCTCCAGCAGCCACATTTTAGAAATTACTGAGATAATTAATGTATACTCATATGCTGACTCATAAATCCTACCATGGGATTACTGATAAAAAGATGCAGACTTGGAGGTCAGTCTTGGAATTCCATTTTTGACTGAATTTTAATCTTCCTATTGTGAACATCTATTTCATGTTAAAAACTCAGCATTTCCTATTTCTCCTAAACATAGATACCACAATAAATAGTTTGTTTCTTTTCCTTCAAGGAGAACACAGTTCTTTTAAAATTGTTTGGTGTATCTAGGATGCCCATGGTATGTGCCATTTAGTTGTGTGGCTGACTCAGTGGTGTTAGGTGGATTTAGCCTCCCCTGAGTGGTTACTAGGGTTGTGGATGGAATATATTGATTTGGAATCTCTCATTTATAAGGTAAGGTATGAATTGTAGCATGATGCCATTAACTTGGGCTGAACCTCAGATACTGCTCTGTGCTTTTTTCACCCCTTCAACATGTCTTGAAGCCTTAAAACAGTCACCCACATGCCCTTTCCATATTTAACCTTGTGGAGGTGCTGTCTTTTTTTTTTGAGAGGGAGTTTCACTCTTGTTGCCCAGGCTGGAGTGCAATGGCAAAATCTCAGCTCACCGAAACCTCTGCCTCCCAGGTTCAAGTGATTCTCCTGCCTCAGCCTCCCGAGTAGCTGGGATTACAGGCATGTGCCACCACACCCAGGTAATTTTTGTATTTTTAGTAGAGATGGGGTTTCACCCTGTTGGTCAGGCTGGTCTCGATCTTCCTCGTGATCCACCCACCTTGGTCTCCCAAAAGTGCTGGGATTACAGGCATGAGCCACTGTGCCCAGCAAGATGCTGTCTTATTGCTGAGCCAAAGTGGTGATAGCCAATTGGCTTAAATGGAAAGACAGCAACAAGATAGCTGAGGAGGGTAATAGATGTTGTCATTCTGTTCATCCGTGTTTGTGGCTGGGTAAAAATCTCCTAAGTTGCAGCCAGTGTGTGTGTTTTGTGTATCTGTGCATTGTGTTTGCAATCAATTAGGAAACTGATACCTATGTGGTGCATTGGTATTGACAGGTCTCCTGTGTGTGACCTAAAACCATTATGCACTTCCAGTTGTCAGGTTTCCCCAGGTGCTCTGGGTTCAAAGCAAATTAACTTTAGTCAAAAAAAAAAAAAAAAAAAAAAAAAAAAAAAAAAAACCACCGAAGCTCTGCTTGAACTAAAGCTAAGCTACTCTGCTGGTGTAGGGGAAGGAAGGAGGTTGATCATTAGAGAAGGACAAGTTGAGAAATTGTTCTTTATTTCAGCCAGTTAATTATCGAAGCTTCCCAGCATCTCTGCAAGGAGAAATGAGAAGAACATCAATAAGTGATTATTTTCCTTCATTATTCTGTTCACTTGCCATTTACTGTGAATGTTCTGGGGAGGAGAGATTAGCAGGGGTTAACTTTAAAAAAATCAGCGTCCCAGAGGACTCACAAAGGCATGCTGTGTCTGCCTTTCTGGTACTGAGTGATGAGGGTGGGACAAGGCTGATGCTAAACTTTTAGATCTATTTTTAAGCTTTGAGGACAAATTTTATAAATATGAGCTGCTTCTTTAAAAAAATCCCTTTCTACTCTAAAAATAGCTTGCTGGGAAAAAGTTTGTGAATTGTTTATTAAAGGGAGACTCAGAAATTCAGCTGAGCTTGTTTCCTTATAAATAAAGAAAAAAATCACCTCATAGCTACTGTCAAAAAGTAGATGCGGCTTCTTAAGAAAGAAACAAGATTTCTGAGATGTTAATGCCAATGTCAGAATGTAGGAGAAAATTTGGAATTTTCCCTTCTGACTTGCTCTTTTCAGACCTTCTAAATTCTGCTCATTTTCTATGACCAAGTTGGTATGTTGTCCCTTTTGGAAAGATTTTTCCTGGGAAGAATGAATGGCCTTAAGCTTCTGTTCTTACCAGTACCCTTAGCTACACTTGTCTCTTTTCCTGTAATACTTTGTTTTATGTTAATGACAATTGCTAATATTTACTGAATGCCAGGCACTGTTCTAAGCTCAGTTCATGTGCTATTTTATTTTGTTGTCATAACTCTTTGAATTAGATACTACTGTTATTCTTATTTTAATGATAAGGACTGTAGTAGGCAGAATAATGGCCCCTCAAAGGTGTCCACATTTTAATCTCCAGAACCTGTGAATGTTTACCTTATGATGCAGATATGGTTAAGGATTTTGGATTAGACTCACAAGGGTCCTTATAAGAGGAAGGCACATGGCAACAAAAGTAAAAATATATAAATTAGACAACATCAAAACATAAAACCTCTGTACATTAAAAGACAATCAACAGAGTGAAAATGCAGCCTGAACAATGGAGAAAATATTTGCAAATCATATATCTGATAAGGGGTTAATATGAAGAATATATAAAAAAAACCCCTACAACTCAACAGCAAAACAACCCAATTTAAAATGGGCAAGGGACTTGAATAGACAGTTTTCCAAAGCAGACATACCAATGGCCAACAAGCAGATGAAAAGGTGCTCGACATCGCTGACCATCAGGGAAATGCAAATCAAAACCACAGTGAGATTGTACGTCATACCCACTAGTATGGATACCATAAAAAAGAAAAAATAACAAATGTTGATAAGGATGTGGAAAAATTGAAACCTTTATATACTGTTGGTGGGCAAGTAAAATGGCGCAGCCACCATAAAAAACAGTATGGCAGTTCCTTGAAAATTTAAAAATAGAATTACCATATGATCTAGCAATTCTGCTTCTGGGTATATATCCAAAAGAATTGAAAGCAGGGTCTCAGAGATATTGTACACCCATGTGTATAGCAGTATTCACAGTAGGCAAAAGGTGGAAGCAACCCAAGTGTCTGTCTATACAACAGAATATCATTCTGCCTCAAAAGAAGGAAATTCTGACACATGCTACAACGTGGATGAATCTTGATACTTTATACTAAGTGACAGAAGTCAGTCACAAAAGAACAAATACTATATGACTTAACTTATATGAGGTATCTAAAGTCAACTTCACAGAGACAGAAAATTGACTGGCGGTTGCCAGAAGCTGGTGGGAGGGGGAGAAATGAGTTGTTTAATGGGTGCAGAGTTTCTTTTTCAGTTTTGCAAGAGGAAAAGAAATCTGGTGATCTGTTGCAAAATGTGACTATACTTAACACTACTGAACTGTACACTTCGAACTGGTTAAGATGTTAAATTTTATGTAACATGTATTTACCACAATTAAAAATTTTTTTTTAAAAAGGGAGGCAGTAAGATCAGAGTTAGTGATGATGGAAGCAGAGGTCAGAGAGAAAGCGAGCATTAAAGATGCTACACTGCTGGCCTCGAAGATGGAGAAAGGGAACACAAGGTAAAGAATGCAGATAACTCCTGAAGGCTGGAAAGGGCAAGAGAATCTCCTCTCCTACAGCCCACAATAAGAATGCAGCCCTACCAACACCTCCATTTTAGCCAGTAAGACAGTTTCTGGATTTCTGACCTCCAGAACTGTGAGTTACTAACTTTGGGTTAAGTCACCAAGTTTTTGATAATTTGTTATAGAACAGTGATAAGAAACTATTACTAAGGACTATTCAGTTCAGAGAGGTTAGGACTTTGTGCATGCTCACCAAGTAACTGAAACTCTGATTAAGAGGTGGAGCTGGCTGGGCACGGTGGCTCACGCCTGTAATCCCAGCACCTTGGGAGGCCAAGGTGGGTAAATCATTTGAGGTCAGGAGTTTGGCATTAGCCTAGCCAATAGGGTGAAAACCCATCTCCACATTAAAAAAAAAAAAAAAAATTAGCTGGGCATGGTGGTGCAGCCTGTAGTTCCAGCTACTCAGGAGGCTGAGGCAGGAGGCGGAGGTTGCAGTGAGCCAAGATCCAGCCACTGCACTCCAGCCTGGATGACAGAGTGAGACTCAGTCTCAAAAAAAACAAACAAAAAACGTTGGAGCACATGTCCACTCCACTCAGAGTTCCAGCCTTGCTAGATGATGAGACCCTAGGTAGCAGTGGCCATCTTTAACACTACCCACTGATGTGGCACCTGATATATAATAGGCACTTAGTAATTTTGGCTAAAAAGATTTAATGATAATGCACCATCACCTTTTTTTCTGTTTCCTGCTGCCGTGTCCTAGAAGCCGTAGGGTTAAACCTAGGAAAGCGTTTTTTAGAAAACGTTTCCCTTTCCTGCCATTGTGGGGCTGCTAAGGAATAGTATCCTCAAGGTTTTAGTGTCACTTCTGGAGGCCTCTGGGTATTTGTTGCCAGGTCCCATGATGGAGTAGAGTCAGGAGTGCTTATAGAACCTAGACGGGGTCAGAGCCAGGAGAAATCTGGATCCTGTTCTTGGTAGATTGGCAGTCTGTTTTGAGAAGAAATGACCAAATTTAGTCATGCCCTGTTAACCTGAATTAACGTATTTCTCTTTAAGCTAAATAAACGTAGATATTTCTAAGCACAAATGAAGACATTCCTCTGTTAGCTATGATCAGTGGGCCTTTCCCACTCTGAAATGCTTCCTTACCCCCAAACCTAAGCTTTGGAACCAGGCTCCTAAAATCAGGGCTTTGTGATTCCCCATGTGAGTTATTCTAAATGGGGCTTCTGGGTGGTTCTTTCTTTTTTTTGAAGGAGGGAGCAGATGGGGAGTGTGAGGCCTTTTAATAATGAGCATTAACTTTTACCATAAGATTATTAGAAAAAAATAGGTATTTTGTATTTTTTTTTTTTTTTGAGACAGAGTCTTGCTCTGTCACCTAGGCTGGAATGTAGCAGTGCAATCTCAGCTCACTGCAACCTCCACCTCCTGGACTCAGGTGGTCCTCCTGCCTCTGTCTCCCGAGTAGCTGGGACTACAGGCACATGCCACCATGCCCAGCTAATTTTTGTATTTTTTGTGGAGATGGGGTTTCACTATGTTACCCAGGCTGGTCTTAAACTTCTGACCTCAAGAGATCTGCCCGCCTTGGTCTCCCAAAGTGCTGGGATTACAGGCACGAGCCACTGTGCCTGGCCTATTTTGTACTTTAAAAAAAATCTTTGAGTGGGAAGGCCTTTGCAGTCATGCCACAAATCTAAAAAGGCCAAAGGGAAAAGATTGATTTTACTACATAGAAATTAGGAACTTCTGTATGGACAGAGATAGAATTAATAGAATACATAGACAAATGACAAACAGGTAAATTTTGCAACACATATGGCAGCCCCAGGGGCAATTCTTTTATATACAGAGAGCTATTAGAAATGAGAGGGAAAAAAGGCAGGATGCTATGTAGGAGAATTGACAAAAGACATGAGTAAGCTGATCACAGAAAAAGACAAATGGATAACAGCATATGGAAAGCTGTTCAACCTTATTTTTTACTAATTAAAGACATGCAAATTAAATATCATCTTCTGTTATCAGATTGGCAAAAATGAAGACATTTAAAAATACTCAGTATGGTGAAACCAGCTCTCTTCCATGCTATTGGTGCAAGTGTAATTGATAAATTCTTTGGAGGCCAATTTTTTATTATCTGCTAAAAGTAAGGTTGCAGCAAGTTGTTGACCCAGAAATTTCACTCTAGGGAATTTGTCCCTCAATTTGCCTTTGTGGTATATGTGCAGAGTTATAGGCACAGAGATGCTCAATGTAGTGTTGTTTGTAATTGCAGATGACTTGAGACAACTGGATGGTTTCATGTGGATTATAGTTCGGTGGAAAGAGAACTGTCCCACACCCACTAAGATTCAGATAAGTTACCCATTTAACCAGCCAAGGATACAGAAATTTAGAAAGGAGATGGCCTCAGGGCAGGAGCAGATGAGGTATATACAAAAGGCATACCCCAGGCACCAATCTCCACTCCCAGGTTTCCAGTGTTCTAAATGGCAAGGGAGATTTTGCCACATCTCAGAAACGGCCAAAGACTTTTACTGTGCCACAAGTCTTTTTTTCCATCAGCATTTCAGAAGAGCCAGTGAGGACAACTGTTGTGCCTCCATCTATGGTATGGTGACAAACATGCAGCTCCCCTGGTTCACCTTGCCTGATGCCTAGACCAAGCCGATTTATCAAGATGGGAATTGCAGTGGAGAAAGAGGAATTCCTGCAGAGCTGGCTGTGTGAGAGACTAGAGTTTTATTATACTCAAGAAATTGGAATTTTTAAAGATAATTTGGCAGATAGGGGCTTGGGAAGTGTGGGTAGTGCTGATTGGTCAGGTTGGAGATGGAATCATAGTAGGGGTCAAAGTTGGATCACAGAACTGGTTGAGCCAGTTTACCAGTCTGGGTGGTGTCAGCTGATCTAGTACAGGGTCTGCAGAATATCTCAAGCACTGATCTTAGGTTTTACCGTAGTGATGTTATCCCTAGGAGCAATTTGGGGAGGCTCAGACTCTTGATAGAGGCTGCGTGACCCCTAAACCGTAATTTCTAATCTTGCAGCTAATTTGTTAGCCCTCTAAAGGCATAGTTGTCCCCAGGCAAGAAGAGGGTCTTTTCTGGAAAGGTCTGTTACCAATTTTGTTTTAGAGTCAAACCATAAACTAAATTCCTTCCCAAGGTTAGTTCGGCCTGTGCCCAGGAATGAACAAGGACAGCTTTAAGGTTAGAAGCAAGATGGAGTTGGTTAGGTCTGATCTCTTTCATTGTCATAATTTCCTCAGTTACAATTTTTGCAAAGGCAGTTTCACTTCCATGTTCCAAAATCTACTTTGATACACAACCAGACTGTCCCCTTTGATACTGGTCTGTCCTACAGTTGGATTCTTTGCAGCAATGAGGAAGAGGAGCAAAGCTCTAACTGTTGGAGAAGATGTCTAAGATGCATTGTTAAGTGGAAGAAAGCAAGAAGCAGTATAGCACACATAGTAAGAGTCCATTTGTGTTTAAAAACAAGTAGGGATGGACACCCCCACTCACCATTAATGATTTCCAGAGGAGAAGGAATGGGATTTCACTGGGGGATGGGCCACCTTTATCCTTTGCTTTCTACCCCTTTTGTTACTTATTTTTCGGAATGAACATGTATACCTTTAATTACTAATTTTTGAGTGGTTACGCATGCACACTTTTGAAAGTCATATGATGCTAAAAGATATATGAGTATCCAGCAGCCTCTTGTCCCTTCTTCTTGTGTCCTTATCTTCTAGGAGGTAATCGTTCTTCAGTTCTAGCTGTTGCTTTTAGTATTTGCTGCTGTACTTCTGAATAATATTCATTGCTGCTCTCTTGGTCTGTCGATTCTAGATATGATCTCTTAACTATCATGGTAGTTGAGGACTTCAGCTTTTCTCTATATGCACATATCTCAGGTTTTTCTTTAATCCATACTTAATGTTTTCATTAATGTAGCAATGTTGATATTGAATATTGAAGCAAGAATATACTATAACTAATTTCTGTGTGTAGCTTTTTTGTTTTCTCTCTCTCCTCCCTCTCTCTCCCTCTCTCTCCTCTCTCCTCCCCTCCCTCCTCCTTCCTACCTCTCTCCCTCCCTCTCTTTCTCTCTCCTTCTTCCCTCTCTGTCCTTCCCTTTCTCTCTTCCCCCTCTCTTCCTCTCTTCTGTCTCTCTCTCCCTCCCTCTCTTTCCCCTTCATTTCCCTCCCCCTCACTCCTTTCCTCCTCTCTATCTCTCTCTTTTTCCCTCTCCTGGAAAAATACCAGAGCCTTTCAACCTCCTGTTCCACTCTGCTGCCCAGCTGTCAGCCAGGAAATTGCCATCACACCTCCCCCGCCTCCTCTCTCTCATTGACTGTCCTGGATCCTGCATCCTTCTCTTTCTTGTTTTACTCACTTGACTTGGTAGAATGCATCCTCCAATAGCCTTCTGAGGGAGCCAGTGTATGAAAGTAAATTTTTTGAAACTTCTGCAAAACCAACCACACTAGGAGTTGCATACTAGAAAGTTTTTCCTTTTAGTATTCAACCATCCCTTAGGTCCTGGCCCTTGTCTCTTGGCAGGTGGGGTTCTTCCTCCTACTGATGGAGCCAGAGAATCCTAGGACCCAGAGGCGGTGCCATTTTTCACAAGATCTTATTTAATCTTCAGAATGGTTTGATCAACTAACAAAACTGAGGCACCAAGGTTATGCCCTCAGCAGTATCAGAACCAGGACTTGAAGTGTCAACTGCTTGGGACAGGCTGCTGCCTTTCCTAACCCAGCTGCTCCTTATTGGAGGAAGAAATAACGGTACCATGCCCCCAGTGGCATGTGCCATATGCATGATCGTGGTTACAGGGTGAGTCCGATTCCGGTGCCCACTTGTGTCTGGTTCCTGGCAACTTCAGCTCTGGGTAGCCATCCTTCTCTCTAGAAGTACCTTCCAGTTTCATTGAGAGAGAGAGTGAGTGAGTGTGAGTGTGAGTGTGAGTGTGTGTGTGTGTGTGTGTGTGTGTATGTGTCAGAATGAGAGACCGAGACTGATTTACAGTTATGTTCCTAGCTTCTTGTGGTAATTAAAATGCCCTGAGTATCATTTGTGTAAGCTTGGTGTGATTATTTTTATTGCTACAGTATTTGGTTTCAAGCAATGTAAGAACGTCACCCCTCTCCTCTCATTCCTTTTGTGAAGTGAAATGCTTCATTACTTAGGAATTTGCTGCTGGTTGTACAGTTTAGCATTTGATCTTTTTGTTAACCACAGTCAGGTGACCACACATAGGGTAATTAGATTAACCCACCCCTCCTCTTCTCCACTGAAACAATGTAAAATCCATTATTCTATTAGCACATGCCTTCCATAGATTAATGATCTTGGAGTTGCTGCATGGAAATTTGCATAGCTCCCTACAGTTCTAAGAAATGAAAATGCCCAGCTGTATAAAAGCTTTAATCAGGAAATGAGCATGAGATGGCATTGTTTTGTCACGGGCTTGGAATAATTTATTCTTGACAATCTAGTTATCTTGGATGTAAATGTATATAAACATTCTTTCAACAACCAGTAAACAGGTACTGTTTTGTTAAAAATTCAATATTTTCTTGACGTGGGCTTGGCTTTCAAATCGTTGTCCCTTATGCTGGTCACTGCTGAAAGTTTATACTAAAGTCATTTTCTTTGTCTCTCCTCTTTTAAATGGCAGTTTCTAGAGGCTGGGCTTTCAGAGCAAGAACAGTGTTAGAGAGTGAAGGAATGGGGACATGACCATTCCTTCACTGCCTGGGTCATTTCTCACCCAGTCCTTTCTTGCTTGTGTTCTCATCCCCTCTTGGGACCTACTTTCCCTATCTGTCAAATATAGATAATAATGACCCCTGTCTCTTAGTGTGGTTGTGAGCATCGAATGTGTTATCCCATGTAAAGCCTTAGAAAAGTACCTCGTTTATGGTTTACTCTTCATAATGGCAAGCTAATTCCATAACACCTAGGGAAATGAGGATGCAATTCAGTTTCTTTTTCTATTTAAAAGATCATAGTACACTTACATTTTTTTTCTGTTATATTATTAGTTTTGGAAGCAATTGTGACTGTAAGTGCTTTCATTTATATTGGCACACTGTTAAAAGAATGATAGAACTAATAATAATGGCTAACATTCATTGAAAGCCTGGGAGTGAAAGATAAGTGAGACCTATTCCTGACTCTTGGGGCTAGACACAAGGACCATGCTTACAGCTCAGGGGGTGAGGGCACTGTAATAGGCTCTTATGTCATCAAAGCTGTTAAAAAGACAGCAGAAATGGCTGCTGGAACTTGGATGTTGCTTCCTCTTTTTTCTCCTCTAAGAGCAAGCTTTTTATCTAGCACATAATCTTAACAGTTCCTGTATTGGGGTACTGCTTCGTGGACTAGGTATGATGTACTAAGAAACATTTAAAAATTTTTCCAGAGGATACTTTGATGGGAAAAATGTCCATCCCTTAGGGGACTCAGTTTGAGATCGTGTCATTAGCATTTTGGAGCATCATTAACCAAACTGTTTAGGTCTTTTTACTTGTACTCTGGGCACCAAAGAAAGCTAGATCCTACCCATGATAAAACTGTCATCAATAAGATTTAGTGCTGCCTCTTTATATGCATTTTATTTTTCTTGATTGTCATGCCCTTAGTTATTCTTGCATTTAAGAATCCTTTTTTTTTTTTTTTGAAGTAGAGTCTCACTCTGTTGCCCAGTCTGGAGTGCAGTGGTGCAGTCTCGGCTCATTGCAACCCCCACCCCCTGCCTCAGCCTCTGGAAGAGCTTGGGTTACAGTCACGCAGCACCACATCTGGCTAATTTTTTTTGTATTTTTAGTAGAAACAGGGTTTCACCATATTGGCCAGGCTGGTCACAGACTCCTGACCTCAGGTGATTTGCCTGCCTTGGCCTCCCAAAGTGCTGGGATTACAGGTATGAACCACCATGCCTGGCCTTAAAACTTGAACTTTATAACATATGATTGAAAAAAAAAGTTGATTGGGCTTTGCCTGATTTTCCCCACATCTTAGCTTGCCTATCTCCCCTGCTTAAAGAAACATACGGACTGGAGAGATTTCTGTAAATCTTTTGTGTATGTTAGCTTATGCTGTTGGATCTTTAAAACTAGCAGTGGAAATTATAAAGCTAAACTCTTATTGGGGGCAGTGTCAAGTTCTTCCTTGTGTCAATCAAGAAAAATGATAAGTCTCAATCATTTTAGGAAGTTTATTTGCCAAAGTGAAGGACATGTGCCTGGGAGACAGGTCCTATACCTTTCTCTGGAGATGATTTTGAAGGCTCCAAATTTAAAGGGGGAAAGGGTGGGATATTAAGAAGTATACAATTTTCATGTAAATGGGGGTAGGGAAAAATAGTTATTCACGCCTTTGTCTGGCTCAGTGAATCTGCATTTTTTTTTTTTAACATAAGATGACATAGACAAATGGGGCAGAGGAAAAATGCAGGGAATCTGCATTTTTACATAAGATAGGCAAAATGGGGTCTGGGAACAATCAGATATGCATTTGTGTCTGGTGAGCAGGGAGACTGCACCTATAAAGATAAGCTATCAATTTACATTGCAGTGGTGATATCTTAAAAGAAACACCTTAGGATGAAGACCGTGGGGCTCACTAGGAATTTCCTTGTGGGCAAAATATGGAGGAGGCATGTAGCTTTTAATCTTGTAGCCATTGTATTTAGGAACCAAAAGGGAAGACAAGATTGCAAGACCCAGTCCCAGCTTGACTTTTCCCTTTAGCTTAGTGATTTTGGGACCTCAAGATTTATTTTCCTTTCACACTTGTTTGCAAAAAAAAAAAAAAAAGGAGCAGTCAATAGTTTAATAATCAGGAAATAGTAAACATATTTCAATTAATGTTTAAGTTAATTAAAATTTTGAGTAGCTAACACAGGCACATGGTGCCAGCTAAAAGGGACAAATATATGCTTTCCCTGTCCCTCGGCCACTCGGTTCCCCTCCCTGGAGGCAGCCACAGTTATGAGTTTGTTGTGTGTGGCTTCTGTATTACACACGGAGGTGTACATACAAATGTACACAAATGCTAGCATATGTTATCCTTTTTTTTTTTTTTTAACCTAGCAACATGTCTTGGTAATTGTCTTTCTTGGTATATACAGACTGGCTTCAGTCTTGGAGAGAGTTGCTTGGGATTGATTTATGGCCACTCATCACCTGCTCTATACTGATACACATGTATGTTCTTTCAGTCTTTTGCTAATTTAAGCAATGGCATAACAATTAATTTTGTAGATTTGTTGTTTTGCAAGTGTACAAGTATATTTGTAGTTTAAATTCCTAAGAGTAGAAATACTGAGTCAAAAGGCACAGACATTTAAATTTTTGATAGACAGTTATCACACTGCTTCCCACGGAGGTTGTACCAATTTATTTATCAATTTATACTCTCCTTTGAAAGTATGTGAGGCTCTCTTTTCCTACACCCTTGCTGACATTTATATTATCAATTTTTTATTGTAGACTATCTGACAGATAAAAATATCTCATTGTAGTTTAAAAATTAAGTACATCCCTTCCTAAACTGTCAACTTCTGGAGAGGTTTGTTCTTGGGGTCCTCATAGCCCCCATTCTTTGAGGGGAACAGCTGTTTGCAAAGCACTATGCCACGTGCTGTGAAAACAGACAGTATTCTGAGAGAGCCAGATTCTAGTGCGAGGACATATGTAAACATTATTTTAATACAGTAGGCAAATGCTACAATTCTAGGTATGAGAAAATAGCCAGAATGACACAGGGTCCTTCTGTGCACTGAGCACTGTCAGGCACCATTGTATGGGAATCTTACTGTAATTTTCATTTCTCTTATGAATGCATTTAAGCATCTTTTTGTATATTTGAGTCACTTCTTTCCTTTTTTTCTTTTTTCTTTGGAGAAGAGTCTTGCTCTGTTGCCCAGGCTGGAATGCAGTGGCACGATCTCGGCTCACTGCAACCTCTGCCTCCCGGGTTCAAGCAATTCTCCTGCCTCAGCCTCCTGAGTAGCTGGGACTACAGGTGTGTGCCATGATGCCCGGCTAATTTTTTGTATTTTTAGTAGAGATGGGGTTTCACCATGTTAGCCAGGATGGTCTTGATTTCCTGACCTTGTGATCTGCCCGCCTTGGCCTCCCAAAGTGCTGGGATTATAGGTGTGAGCCACTTGCACCTGGCTAGTTTTTTCTTTTCTTTTCTTTTCTTTTTTTTTTTTTTGTGACCTGTCTTTTGCTCCTTTGCTGTTTTTTTGTTGGGTTATTGATCTTTCTGCTGATATAGTACTTTGTAGAAGGAGCTCTCTCTATAGAAGAGGCAACGTTCCCCCAGTTTGTCTTGTCGTTGATGAATTTTGTTGTTGTTGTTTGCTTATGTTACAGTCTTAGTTTTCTATAATTTATTGACCCTTATTTTTTCATCTTCTAAATTCTGTGTCAGAGTGTTAAATTATCTTTGCCTCTCTGAGATTATAGAAACATTCTTTATTTTCTTCCAGTGCTTTAAAAGGTTTATTTTCTAAATGAGTAAATTTATTTTGAATGTCTAATATTCCCAGTTAAATAAAGAAATAAGTATTGCTTGTTTTTCAAAAAAGTGAGGGACTACATGAATTTTCTTACTATCATCTTCTTCCCTCTGCTTCTAAGCCTGATCTGCATCTCGTTAGGTGAGAAGTTGATGGTGATCCAGTTGTATCTTTATAGGGATGATACAGATCTCCACGTTGTTGCAGCTTTGGGATCAATTGAAAACACTGTGCCTCTGATCAGTTGAGGTCAGGAGTTTGAGACCAGCTTGGCCAACATGGTGAAACTCGGTCTCTACAAAAATTTGCTGGATGTGGTGGTGGATGCCTGTAATCACAGCTACTAGAGAGACTGAGACAGGAGAATTGCTTGAACCTGGGAGGCAGAGGTTGTGACAGAGCAAGACTTCTCCCTCCCCCAACCAAAAAAGAAAAAAAAAGAAAAGAAAATATTCTACTTCATTTGTAGATAGTCATCTTGCCCATAACACTCTATTAAATTGGTCATTCATCTGATAGATATTTTTACGTGTCCAAACAACTGGTTGATATTGACACCCTTTGATCCAGTGGTAATAATCTAGATGTTTAGTGGGGTGTAGGCAAACATAAAGGCACCAACTGTCATGCAACTAATTTTACACTGTACATCAGGATGCAACATTATCTCTTTGGAACACAAAGGTAGCCATTCTCACTTTTGTCCAGTATCTATCACTTGTTGTGGTATTTATAGTGTTCATCCCCATCCTGTAGGTCATGAGCTTCTTGCTCTTGTTCTCATGTTCTTGCTATTTTCCTATTCGTGTTATCAGTGATTCTTGGGAGAAAATACTGCAAGTATATGATGTTGCAAATATGCAGTTAAAGACTGACATAGAACATGGCCATAGGTATCCTATTACATTTCTTGAAATTTCCTTGTTAGCTTTGAGCTGAAAATGCCATCGGAATATTTATGAGTATATATCAAAACACTTTTCTGAGCCTCAGCATATTTTGTAAATATGAAAAAGCTATTATGGTGTGAGACATCAACATGGTTTCACTATGTAATTTTTAGGGCAAATTATGAAATATTTAAAGCATATAACAAATATCTGTGTGCCCACCACCCCTGCTTTATAAAATCCTCATATTTTGCCATATTTACTTTATAAATTTTTTCTTCTTTACAGTTCTCTCTAATGAAGTTGGTGCATTTGGTGGTTTGATAGCATGGGTATTTTCTTTTATTGTGGTAATCAGATATATTTTTTAAAGAAATGGAATGTTATAGATACAACTGAAGCTCCCCTTGGTAGTCTGCCATACTCTCAGAATACTTGCTCTGTCTTCCCAGGTGTCCTGAGACAGACCAGTCTTTTCTGAAGAGAGCCAAATACTGGGAGGCATAGTCTCTGCATGCAGGGAAGATACTCACAGGGCAGCTGTTCCTCAGACTTGCCTTTTGCATGGGGTGGGGTGGAGTGGGGTGGGGGGAGAGAGATTCATGTCGGGGAGCAGTGTGCTATTCTAGGATTCCATATCTATTCAAAGCTCTCTTGATCAGTAGATTTGGTGTAAGTGTTTGTTTTTAGTGACTTTTAAAATCTCCTGCCAGTGGTAATTTTGCAAAATGGTTTTTCATGAACGAGTGCAGGGGGCACAGCTGTGATCCCATAGACACGTCTGGGTCTAAAGGAAGCCTTTACTCCAGAAAGAAATAGAGCAGGATTGAGGGCAGGCTGATGAATGATGTCTGTTTTCCCTGCCTTGCTTCCACCCTAAGCCGAGGGGGCTCTGCCCAACCTCACTCAGCTCTTTGAATGCAGATAGAAGTACCAGGACCAGGATTCTGGGCAGGTAAGGGTGATGCCCAGCTTTCCTTGGTGTCCGTAGCACCAGCCTGTTCTGTGTGCCAGTACTGTTGGTGGCAGGAGAGAAGGAAATCTGGCAAGATAGGGGGAAAGCAGCTGACGTGGAAAACAAGGATGCCCTGGTGGGAACAGATCCATTCATCTGATTGGGTAGGTGAGAGGAGACACGTCTTGGCTCACCCATTCCATAGGGTGCATCTGGTTCATTCTGAACACCTGCTACACTGATGTTGATCCCAGAAAACATCTCACCTCCTGAGATGAACATTGAAATACCCAAGCACTAGCTTTGTGTATTTCTGACCTCCTAGGACAAAATATCAGCACATTTCAGTTTAAAATAATCTGTCTTCTTTCAGTTTAAGTATTTGTGGTGTTCTTTTAAATTGAAATTGCATGCAGTAAAGTGCAGAAGTCTTAGAAACACAGTTCAGTGAATATTTTGGTCTGTGTACACCTGTGTAACCATCACCCAGACCTCATTATAGGTCATTTTCATCCTCCCAGCAGGCTCCCTTGTACACCTCCCTAAGAGTAACTGCTGTTCTGAGATGTCTCACCAATGATTAATTTTGCCTGTTGTTGGGTTTCACGTAATTGGAATCATGCAGCATCTTTTGTGTCTGGCTTCTGTCATTCAACATTATGACTGTGAATTTTATCAGTGTTATGTGTAGTTCTTTTTAAAATAGTATTTGCTATTTAATAATGAGAGTAGATAATCAATTTGTGTACTACTCTCTGATTCACCCTTTGATCCTGAAGACACCTCTCGGATGGTTCATTTATTGTTAGACCTCTTTTACAGGTGACAAAAGGGCTGCATAGAGGCTTTAAGTATTGCCCCCAAGGTCATACCTCTAATAAATGATGATGTCAGTACTAGTTCTGGTTTTCTGATGCAGAGATTCATTCTCCATTCATTGTGAAGTCTGTGCCTTAACCTATGTTATAAATGATGGAAGAAGTAAAGGATGAGAGGAGGGAAGCGCCCCCCAAACTGAGCATGTTTTTGTATTTTACTGTGTAGTATTTTGGTTAGAGACTGACCAGTTAATTTAAAGGAGTTAACACTGAACACAGTCAACCCGCCAACACCTGTAAAGTACGTAAGGGATGGGGAAGGAGAAGAGAAAGGAGGTAGCCAACTTGGCTCAGCAGCCAGCCACATCAAGGCGGCAATGCAGCTCATCAGAAAGCAGACCGTCCTAGCATAGTTCTCAGTTGCATGCAAATCGTGCGTTTGTTCAGTGAGGTTGCTGTTTGCAGGCTGCTGAATATGTCGTGGAGAATTTTTGCCAGAGTGGCATTGTTGGGGCTTTTTGGTCTCTGAATATGGGCAGGCCATCCCAGGCTCTGTGTGGTACAATGCTTTTGGAAAGCTGGAATGGTGTGAGTTCTCTTCCTTTTTTCAAGTGGCCCTTGTGACACAGCTAAAGTATCCTTGCAGCATTGATATCTTATTGATGGCCTCGGTTTTGTTGTACTTGTGGAGTTTCCATTGTAAGAGATCAGATTTGAGATAAAGAGAAGCTGGGTTTCCTTTGCCTTCTTAAGAGGTTTGTTGATACCCTTTCTATTCTGTATTGTCTTTAAGCAAGCAAAATCATTGTTGATTTATATATGTGGGCAGGTATGTATATATTTTCATAAGCCCTCATGGCCTGCAATTCTGGTTCAGGGTATGGCCTCTGCTACTGAGATTATGGGACCCAGGTTCTTAACAAATGTTTTTAAAAAAGAAAAAAAACATAGGCCTGGTGGTCAGAAAGTTGCAATTAAAGACTAGGGGGCTAGGAATCCCCGTCCTAGAAAATTCAGAATCCCAGGACCTGGGTCAGAACCTCGGAGAGTTTCAGGTACGTGGTGGCTCTTGGCAGCTATACAGAGGCAGGAGTTGCTCTAGTGCCAAGCCAACCCTCCTCTGCAGGAACAAGCTTGTCTATGTGCATGGATAATAAGGAACTTCGAAGATTTGAGCCTCAATAGTCTTGGACTTTATAGGTAAGGTGATCTATTACATTATTTAATTGTGGTGGGAAGCTAAGTTTTCCACTGGAGCCACAGGCTGAGTGGTTTTGAGTCTCCTGCCTATAGTTATGCCGCTGATTCTTCTTAGGAGGTGAGATGTAGCAGGAGAGCTCTGCCTAGAAGGCTCAGAGTTTGGTCTCGTGGCCAGCTCTGCCCCTTGCTAGCTTTGTGGCCTTCATCTGGTCTTGCATCTTTTCTGACTGGGTCTCATTATCCTTATGTATAAAAATATATGTCTGGCAAAATCAGGTTTTTTGTTTTTTTGGTTTTTTTTCCCAGACAGTGTTGTTGTTAACAGCAAGTGAAAATAATAGCTGCTAAAGCACTTTAATTTATAAGCCTTTGCCAGTGTACAGTTGTATCATTGCTAGTGTCATCACCTATTTTTAGAGCCTATGGATAGGATTCCATGACATCAGGATTCTGTAAACATAAGGTGTTGTCCAAGCAGTGCAGCACCCCTCCCCAACTTATATTTGCATGGTAATTGGTACTGTGGGGTCAGCATGCATGTCAGATATTTTTAGCTAGAAGCAAGTACACAGGGATCACAGGGACTTGTGGTTTTCTGTTCAATTTGAAAAGTGTTTGAATGAAAGCTTGTCCTGTGGTCTTTGGGAAGTAACTGGAGATTTCTCTAGGGACTGACAAGAACAGACATTTGAGTGTCCATTATGGCAGTGCAGAGGGTGAAGTGGGAGGGGTGAGATTGGAGGCAGGAAGACGTGATTATAATCCAGGCAGGACTCTGGGAAAGAGTGGTTAAGAGATGAGCTCTTCCCTGTAATTCCAGCACTTTGGGAGGCCAAAGTGAGTGGATCACTTGAGGTCAGGAGTTTGAGAGCAGCCCGGCCAATACTGCAAAACCCTGTCTCTACTAAAAAAATACAAAAATTAGCCAGATGAGGGGGCATGTGCCTGTAATCCCAGCTACTTGGGAGGCTGAGACATGACAATTGCCTGAACCCTGGAGGCAGAGATTGCAGTGAACTGAGATCACGCCACTGCACTCCAGCCTGGGCAACAGAGTGAGACTGTCTTAAAAAAAAAAAAAGAGAGAGAGAGAGAGAGATGAGCTCTGAAGCTAGACAGGTTGGGTTCAAATTCTGTCTTCTACTTGTTTGACCTTGAGCAAGTTTCCTTAGCCCCCTGGGTCTTGGTGTGTGTGTCTGAATAGGGCTATAGTGCAGATTAAAAGTTGCAGTCCAGGTGAAGCTCTTAGAGCAGGGTTTGTCACATGGTAAGCACTCAAATGTTAGCTGCTATTCATGTGGGGGTTTTCTATTTCTTCTATTGTGGTAATATATGTAACATGAAATTTGCCATTTTAGTTATTTTAAGTGTACAGTCAGTAGCAATAGTTACATTAGAATGTTGTGCAACCATCAGGACTATCTATGCCCAAAACGTTTTCACTACTTCAGAGAGAACCCTTTAACTATCAAACAATAATTCCCCATTCTGCCTCCCCTAACCTTTCAGGTAACCTCTAATCTACTTTCTATCTCTATGAATTTGCACATTCTAGATATTTCATGTAAATGGACTCATACAATGTTTGCCCCTTTGTGTCTGGTTTATTTCACTTAGCACAATGTTTTCTAGGTTCATCCATGTTGTAGCATGTAAGAGAACTTTATTCCTTTTCTAGGCTGTATAATATTCCATTTTGTGGATATACCACATCTTGTTTGTCCATTCATCTCTTAATGGACAATTGGTTTATTTCCGTCTTTGGCTATTATGTATAAAGCTATAGTAAACACTGGCATACAAGTTTGCCTTGGGGGCAAAGCTTTCAATTCTGTTGGAATCCCTGCTTTCAATTCTTTTGAAAATATGCCTAGCATTAGAATTGCTGGATCATATGATAATTCTATATGTAACTTTCTGAGGAGCTGCCATACTGTTTTCCACAGGAGCTGTACTATTTTACATTCCCATTAGCAATATACAAAGATTTCGGTTTCTCCACATCCTCATCAACACTTGTTTTCTATCTTTTAAAATTCTAGCCATTTTAGTAGGTACAAAAGGGTATTTCATTGTGGTTTTCATTTGCATTTCCCTAATGACTAACGATGTTGAACGTCTTGCCATGTGCTCACTAGCCACTTGTATGTTTTCTTTGGATAAATGTCTATTCAAGTCATTTGCTTGGCATTTATGTTTTTTCCCCTTTATGTTTTTAAGATATTACAGGAGGATGAGAAAGAAACAGAGAGATTGAGAAAGCAGATGCAGCCATACTGGGTGACTGCTTAGATAGAGGGCTAATACTGAGTTTTCTCACCTGGATAAGTGGTGGATGATGGGGTACCAAACAAGACAGGCTGCCCTTTCCTGGGAGAAGGGGCAGGTTGGAGAGAAGGTGTTGGCTTTGGGTGGGGCTGCACTGAGACTGTGTGTTATCCAGGTGGGGAGCCTATAGAATTAACTGCCACAGCCACATTTCCAATTGGTTTCTCTGAAAAACATGCAAGACATATTTTAAGTTTTGTCTCCTCCCTGCTTCCACCTCAAAAGCAACTCAAGCAATTCACTCATCTTTCGGCTTCTCTATCTGGCAAATGTAACAATCACTGGGCGGGGGAAATGGAGTCTGGGATTCATGGGCCAGCCTCTTTCCTGGTGCCAGTTTCTTAGTCCTTAAGCACCTGCTCTCGATCAGACCAGTCCTTCCCAGCCAGCTGTTCCCCATGTGCTGCTCTGAAGCAATGAGGAGTAGGGGTGAGCCTTCTTAGGAACCATGGCTTCTGAGGCTTTCTCCATGGACTACTCCAGCCTCACAATGCTGGTGCTGCTTCTCTCACCCTTCTCTGCCTGCATGCCATTAGCAGTGAGTGCTAAGTAGACACTCACTACTTACTTTTTTTTTTTTTTTTTTGAATCTTCAAGATTGTTCCCATACAAGATTTATTCCCCAGCATACCCTTCCCCTCCTCAGTTCACAGTGGAGGACTGTGGAGATTCAGAGCAGGATCCCCCAGGTACAAGAAACACCTTCCAAAGATTTTGTTCTCTTTCCTTCCCTCCCTCTTGCCAGCTCCCAAGGCCTGAAGCACACACTCATGCAGACACACAAAATCCCCCTCCTTCCCTGTACCTTCTGTCTTTCCACATCAGAGCTCACCTGTAAGACATCTGAACTTGAGAAGAGAGGCCTCCAAAGTCTGTTGGAGAACCCTAAAGTAGGGAGATGCCGTTACCCATGACCACCCCACTATGAGTGACTATGAGACACCTAACTCACTGACTTTCTCTGAATTACTCCTTGGCAAAGTTGAGTGTTGTGTTCTGTTGTGTTTCTGCATTACATTGTGTCAAGGTGGGGAATTTGCGCGTGCACGGTCATACCCACACTGCGATGGAAAATGAGGTTTGAGCAACTTTTCTTCCCCTAAAGAAGCACCCCGTGGGGAAATGAGCCCACCTGGTGGCTTGTTGTCTTTACTTCCAGAGCCATAGCAGGCTGGCAGCCATCACCAAGATAGCATCCTGTCATGTAGCTCAGGCGGGCAATGTTTGCAGTTTGTCCCCTGAAGCCATCTGCCTGTGAGGCTACAGGAACCCCCGGCAACTGCTGCTCTAGCAGGTGCTGGGGCTGCTGAGGTAGGTGTTCGTGTACATACACAGGAGCAGACACAGCTTTGTGTGGGGTGCAGAGGTACCGGTATTGACCTTGGGCTGAGCTTCGCCTGGTTAGGCCTCTGGGACGCCAGCTGAAACGCTCAACCTAGCAAAGCGCCAGCCCCAGTTGTTGGTTTCCGGTGGGGCCCTGGTGAGGGAGGAAAGGAGGGTGAGGCTGCTGTGAACAGAGCTAGCAATAGGGGAATTGGATATGGTAACTTAACTAACACACTCTTGAGTATGCAGGAAGCTGCAGGCAGTCCCATTGTTTTGACAAACTTTTGCTGCTTTCTTTCTGCCTCTGCCCTCTGCTTGGGCCTAATCATGGCCCCCTACCTAATTTAGCATCTCTCTTCCTTCCAGCGGAGAGCCAATCTCCATTTCTTACCTCATGGGCTCTTGCTAAGGAACACATCCCTCATCTTTGAGCTCTTCCTGCCATTCAGCCATGCTTTGGGTCAGCCCCTAAGCTTTCACTTTTCCTCAAGTTACTGTGATGATGGGTTCAGACAAGCCTAGAAACTCTTTACTCCTTTTGGAGGAATTCCTGTATACAGACCTACGCTTTGTGAGTCACTATTATCTTGGGCTATTAATGCTTTTGAAAACAATTATGTAAATTATTAAAGTAATTTGAAATAATTATATCAGCCATCAGAATTTAGAAATTTAGATCTTAATGGAGCTTTGATTAAGAGTCTACCTAGAGCAGGAGTCTGAACTTTTTCTGTAAAGGGCCAGATATTTTAGACTTTGATCTCTGTTGCAACTACTCAATTCCGCAGGTGTAGCATCAAAGCAGCAGTACAAAATACTTAAATGTGTGAGTGTATTTGTGTTCTAATGAAACTTTCTTTACAAAAGTGAGTGGTGAGCATTCATTTGCTGACCCCTGATCTAGAGTGATAAGCCATCCTTACTTTTTTCTTTGTCAAGAGTTGAAATGCCAGAGCAACTTGATGACTGCAAATGCGTTAGAATCCTCTTCTTTTAGGTTTAGTATACTTGTGAGCACAATGGTAATTTGGGAATATGCTTCTCTAAATCTCTGTTGAGAAGAAGAGAAATCAGAATGCTTTTTAAGGGGGTGAGTCTTCTTGGCCAAAGCTTGTCATTGTTTAACAAGAACAGGCTGTCACTTAGAGCTGTATGGTGGCTTTTATGTTTCACTCATTGTGTTTATAGTCACATGGAATTTCCATAGTTATATAAGGTCACCTCACCATACTGGGCCTTATTCCATTTTATAACACCAGGTGTGTCTCCAATAAATGTAAGAAAACTACAAAAATATAGAAAATCGTGTTTTTAAAGCATCATGTTAAGTTGGCATTGCTATAGTTCATTTCCAGAAAGATGAAACTTAAGATAGTCCAAGAGGCATTCTAAAGTTTCAAGCTATAGTCTTGTTTTCCTTTTATCTGTCCTCACAGGAAATAAAGAAAGAGATGAAGAAAGACCCCCTCGCCAACAAAGCTCCAGAAAAGCCCATGCATGAAGTGCCCAGTGGAAACTCTTTGCTGTCTTCTGAAACGATTTTAAGAACCAATAAGAGAGGTATGGGAAAGGAAAAAGAGTTCCCCTCCCTGCACATAAACAAAAACTGGAAACTTCTGGTGAACTGTGTCAAATTTTATATTGCTGAAAAATTGAATGGAGTTTATCCTTTTGTCTTTTGGTATACATTTTGGATACACACACATGCTTACTTAGCAAGTGACTGTCTATCTATCTATCTATCTATCTCAATCTATCTAGATATATAGTAACTGTAATATAGGAAACTAATAAAAAATTTTTTTCACAGTGGGAAGGCGTACTACATTTGTAAATGATGATTTTTCTAGGTCTTTTTTTTTCTAGGTCTTTAGCTTTCACTTTCATATCCATTTTTATGGATGAAAGGTGATTTAGAGAATGCTGTGGTGCAGGCATGAGCAATGTGTCTAACCACGCTCTCCTTTTAATTTAAGGCAAACCTTATCAAGTTCTTTCTCTAGCTAACTGCTAGGCTCCCTAGTGCAGACCCTGCCTCCCTGAGTTTATGAGGCAGAACGTGCAAAGATACAGCCAACACATCCATCTGACCAGAAGACCTTTAACAATCTTGTTTTCTCTCTTTTGAGACCTCAAGGCAGATTTTCAGGTTTCAGCTTGTTAGAGTTTTGTTTTCTCTCCCATCCCCTCTTGCAGATAATTGTTTGAAAAAATGTGAGAGAGAATACAGGACTGCAGAGATTTTATATTGTGGGCACACTAGGGCCCTTCAGTTTTTCCTGATCTTGGACCAGCCAGGGCACATGCTGAGCATGCCTGTAGGTTAGTGCTTGGCTGACAGCTTTTAGTGGGCTTATTACTTCCTTAAAGAGAAATAGAGAGCTGTTTGAAAGCGGCACAGGAACTAGATTAGCAAAGAGTTCCATTAACCAGAAAAACAGAAGGCAAGTTTGCATAACCATGGGGAGGAAGAACAGCTAATCTTTCATAAAATTTAGACAGGATAAGAATTTGTCCAGTAAACTGCCCATTGATCACAGCTTTGTGCCTCTCTTCCTTCCTGTCTCTTCCTCTGCCGCCTCCAGCTGCCCTGGGTTACATTTCCCTTTTTGAATTATTCAGATAAAATATTGGCTAGAGGCCCACATTGGTTAGCAGCTATAGGATTTTCTTTCTTTACTCGTTTTCTTAAATTCATCCTACCAAAGCAGGGGATTCCCCATTTTAAGAATTAAGTGCCCTTTGCTATAAAACTACAGTCTTGCCCAAAAGTGCCTCCTGCATTCTTGCAAATAAGCTCTCAAACTACTGAGACCTGCATTCATTGGATTTGGTGAGCTAGAGTTCAGTGTGTCTTCTTTCTGCACTTCCAAACCAATGAGAAGGAGCCCTCTCATTCCTCCGGCTGCCTCTTGAGTCTGTAAGCACAGCAGTTGCACACACATTGACCAGCAGCAAGGCCTCTTTGGCCAGCCCTGGTTTTTGTCAAGTCTATAAGAGATTTAAAACAATTAATTAATTTAACAAGAGAAGGAATTAATTAAGGTAAGGAATTGAGGTAATTATTTGGATGAGTTCAGTAAAATTACCTGAGAACTTTAAATCAATGATGGAATAGAATTTTTCAGATGACTGTCTCTTCACAAGTAAAATCTGGCCTCTGAGTTCCCCCATGGAATTTTTCGTTCACCAAAAATTGGAATGCAAAGGGATGGCTTACTACCTTATGTTCCTTTTTGAAAGCCTTCTGCCTTGGGCCTGCAGCCTGGTTATGGCCAACCTTTCACTCCAAGGCATTTTATATACGGAATCTGCTGGTGGTTGTGGGACCCGAGTACACGGAGGCATTCTGTAAATACGAAGCCCAAAACAAATTGCCTTCATTCTGTCCAAGGCTTCACCCTGACCTTCTGGGTCACCTGGGCCTAACATAAATTTCCAGCTGAAGGGAAGCATTGTGTACCAGGCCCTGGGCTGCCTCTGGCCCTCCCCCACCCATCAAGACTACCAGTATTCTACTACCGCTTATAATAAACAGCGGGGGTAGATTGATTGGCCTTGTCAGGCCAGATAAATAGTTCATTGTACTGAGCTCAAAAGCTACATTTTTTCCCACCCCAAATCAATGAAAAACAACAACAACAACAACAACAACAACACTTTTTTCCCCCCTTAAAACAAGGATCAGAGGCTAAATCTGTGGGATGATTCTAGTTACTTGTAAGTACTTCTGTCCAACTGATTTTTAAAGTTTTATGAGTTACTGTAAATGAAGGGGCCCCCTCCTCCTTTGTTTCCATCATCAAGCTTTGTCTCCAGCAACCTTTCCGATATTTTGGTCTATTACTGTTGCTGTGGCTATTAGGGAAGGAAGTTGCTTTCAAGGTTTATTAACAGCCTGCTTTGATTCGCTAACATGGGTTCTTAGAGGATATGAGTCCACCTTGTGATTCAGCCTTGGACCCTATAAGACTTTAATACAATGAACACAAGTTCTCTTCCTTCAATTTGATCAAAGACGAGATGACTGTTTTCTTTATATGGACCTCATCATTTGATACATGCTTGAAATTGGTTTAATAATGAAATATTGAAGTCTATTTATATCATGAGTCTGAAATTGAACCACCTCATTGGGTCCTGAACTTGAGATAGGCCTAGCTGAAGAAGTTTGCCTCATTGTGTTCAGCTGTTTTTGCGTCTTGTAACATGCCTCACTTTGCAGCAGCTGCAAACAGATAGTAGTCCCTTACATTGTGGGATGAGCTCACCCTCCCCAGACACCTGCATAAGGTCAGAAGCCATCCTGGGTTTGAAGGAAGCTATTCATAGCCTTGAGAAAAGGCCAGGGCTATGGAAACCTTAGTTTGGGGACTGATCAGTTTCAATTTTCAGTTTTAACCTTTGTAAATGTCTGCAGAGTTGATTTAGGGAGGTACTGGAATGACTCCATGGGCTTTCTTTTCTTCTTCTTTTTTTTTTTGGAAACAGGGTATCACTCTGGCACCCAGGCTGGAGTGCAGTGGCACGATTATGGCTCACTGCAGCCTTGACCTCCCTGGGCTTGGGTGATCCTCCCGCCTTAGCCTCCTGAGTAGCTGGGGCTACAAGGCGTGAGCCACCACACCTAGCTAATTTACTGATTTTTTGTAGACCTGGGGTTTTGCCATGTTGCCAGGCTGGTCTTGAACTCCTGGGCTCAAGCAAGCCTCCTGCCTCAGCCTCCCAGAGTGCTGGGATTGCAGGTATAAGCCACCGTGCTTGGCTGGCTTTTTTTTTTTTTTTGAGACGGAGTTTTGCTCTTGTTACCCAGGCTGGAGTGCAATGGCATGATCTCGGCTCACCGCAACCTCCACCTCCTGGGTTCAAGCAATTCTCCTGCCTCAGCCTCCCAAGTAGCTGGGACTACAGGTGCACGCCACCATGCCCAGCTAATTTTTGTATTTTTTTTTAGTAGAGACGAGGTTTCACCATGTTGACCAGGATGGTCTCGATCTCTTGACCTCATGATCCACCCACCTCGGCCTCCTAAAGTGCTGGGATTATAGGTGTGAGCCACCGCGCCTGGCCCTGGCTGGCTTTTCATTTGAGAAGATAATGTAACTGGAATTGAGAGAAAGTAGGTCCTCCCAGCTGACTTGGCAGCCATCAGCTATACATTTTGGCATTAGAACCTCAGGGTCAATTGTGTCTGTGCCCACCTCTGGCCATTTCTGTGGTCCTTACCTGAGTCACAGAACTTCCTGTTTAAAACAAGCCTTTCCTGAGAAATAAGAAGTTATTTTTCCTTCTTCTTCTTCTTCTTCTTTTTTTTTTTTTTTTTGAGGCAGAGTTTGGCTCTGCTGCCCAGGCTGAGAGTGAAGTGGCATGATCTCAGCTCACTGCAACCTCTGCTTCCTGGGTTCAGGTGATTCTCAAGCCTCAGCCTCCTGAGCAGCTGGGATTACAGGTGCCCAGCAGGGTACCTGGCTAATTATTATTTTTTTTTTTGTATTTTTACTAGAGATGGAGTTTTACCACATTGGCCAGGCTGATTTCAAACTCCTGACCTCAGGTGATCCACCCATCTCGGCCTTCCAAAGTTCTAGGATTACAGGTATGAGCCACTGCGCCCAGCCAAGTAGTCATTTTTCATTTAAACTTGCAGCTTGGATGATGTATGTCCTGAAGTTATCTCAGACACCAGTATATTGATAAGTTACAGCCAGAAAATGTGAAAACTCCTTGGAGCCAAATGTCATTCTCTTGATGAACCAGACAGAAGAGAGTTGTCTGTTTTCTTCTAAGAAAAATTTATTCTTTTGTTTCTTCTATCGTTAAACCCATAAAAGAGAATGATGGGTCTTCCTAAATTGGAACATTGATATATAGAGACATTTTTTTAAAAAGCATTCAAATGCTGCTGGGCGCGGTGGCTCAAGCCTGTAATCCCAGCACTTTGGGAGGCCGAGGCGGGTGGATCACGAGGTCGAGAGATCGAGACCATCCTGGTCAACATGGTGAAACCTCGTCTCTACTAAAAATACAAAAAATTAGCTGGGCATGGTGGCACGTGCCTGTAATCCCAGCTACTCGGAAGGCTGAGGCAGGAGAGTTGCCTGAACCCAGGAGGCAGAGGTTGCAGTGAGCCGAGATTGCACCATTGCACTCCAGCCTGGGTAACAAGAGCGAGACTCCGTCTCAAAAAAAAAAGCATTCAAATGCCAAGATTGTACCATTGCACTCCAGCCTGGGCAACAAGAGTGAAACTCCGTCTCCAAAAAAAAAAAAAAAAAAGCATTCATGTATTGAATTTAGAAGAAAAATGGAATAAAACAGAAGTTCAAACACTTAATAGCAAATATCCTAAATAGGTTCTTGAAAATGAACAGTGGATTTTTGTCCATTTGAATATAGACAAATGGACAAAAATGTTTACTTGAATTAAAAATGAGAGAAAAAAATCAAGCTGGATGCAGTGGCTGATGCCTTTAATACCAGAACTCTGGAAGGCTCAGGTAGGAGGATTGCTTGAGCCCAGGAGCTGAAGACCAGCCGGGGCAACATAGCAAGACCCCATCTCTAAAACAAAACAAAACAATTAGGTAGGTATAATGGCATAAACGTGTAGTCCTAGCTACTCAGGAGGCTGAGGTAGGAGAATCACTTAAGTCCTAGAGGTCAAGGCTGCAGTGAGCTGTGATAATGCCACTGCACTCCAGCTTGGGTGCCAGAATGAGACCCTGTCTCAAAACAAAAAAAAAAAAAGACTTGATCCTTAGAAGGATTTCCTGGCTAACTTTATCCATGTGATCAGTTAAGTATCCAGGCTGTCATCAATAGCCTGCTGGCCCCTGTGAGGACCAGGTTGCGTTTCAGGGTTCTCCTTTACAGTGTTAGCAGAGCACATGGAGAAGATGTATCTTTGCCTCTCTCTGAACCTCTCCTGTTGCCAGGAATTTTGGATATTGTTCCTTCCTCACTTTTTGGTAGATATCCATGAACATTCAGTAGCACATGTTTAGTGCATGCCTACTATGCACCTGGCCTTGTGTGTGGTACTGGGGCAGATAAAGACTGGAAAAACACCAGCCAGTCCTGCCTGCAAGTAACTTCAGTCTGTTGTATCCCTTGGGATAACGTTGAGAAAGTGCTACACATTTCTGATATCATTTGGATGGCAAGGTGGGGATGTATCTTGTATTTACTTCTGTCATTCTGAATGTGAAGCCACTCCGTGGGTTTCTGGTTGGCTTTATATGTCCTTGTTTCTATTTCCAGTTTATCATGAATTCAGTGTTTGGTAAGTCTCTATTGTATTTTGCACATTTATTATTTTTTGCTATTATTATTATTATTATGCTCTCCTGATATAAAATGTATTTTATAGTCCTCTTTTTAAGTCGCTCTGCTACTTTGGCATCTGCCTCCCAAAGATAAACTGCTTTTACCATCTTTATTTAAGGTTTGTTATGCATTTGCATTTTACTGCCCCTTCCAGAGATTAATGCTGAAATATCTGACGGTTTAAAAGATGTTATTTGTAACAGGTCTAGCTCTGATGCTACGAGGTGAGATCATCTGTCTAATGAGATTCAAGTTAAGATGGGGGAGGGTTGCTCTCTGAATTGATACGTGGATATGACTGACTGTAGAACATTGCTCTGTGGGTTCATTTCTGGTGTGTTTTATCCTTCAGACAGGTTCCATTTAAAAGTTTTCCTTAACAGAGGAATCAACGGCTGCTCTTCCTCTGGTGACACAATGTTGCTTTAAAAGTTAGTGCAGAAGTTCTTCCACGTTAACATGGGCCTCATGTTTGCCACACGGAAGGGCGCTCTCTCCATTTTGGTCTGCTGCCTGTAGCTGTCAGAATTTTGGTTAATGTTTACCTTTCTTCTCCTCATAGTTTCAGCACTAGTCATTCCAATCCCTAAATAGGTCTAAGTGACAGCCTTTCCTTTTCCCCTTACCCTGAAGGGGAACCATTTTTTCCAGCTTTTAGTGTGCAGGCTTGGAATGCTCCTCATGGCTCTGAGGCGGTGGTGTGGATCTTGATAGGCTGTGGGCTCTTTGGCAGAAAGGAAACTGTAAACAAAGGATGGAAAAAGTATGTCCTTAATAAAGAAAATGTCAACCTCTTGGGTTTGCCAGTGGTTTGTTTTTTAAGGTGAATGTGAGAACTGGGGCTGATTTTGTAGAGATGAGACTTTGTTTCTTTCAAGTTTTCTATTGGAGAAACAAATGTGAATTCTCTCCAGTTAACTGGTAATCTGATAATGTGGCAGTTTGGGTCAGACTTTTCTTTGAGTTTCAGTATTGCCTGTCATTTTTACTTAAGGAGCTGGTGTTTATGGACAGGTAGAATAAGAGTTAACAGAAGTCATTACTGTTGTATAGAAGCTCTTGACCATCACCTGAGCTGGTCTTTCCCAAGGGAAATGAAAATCTGGCGAAGTGACAGTGTGAATGGGGTTGGATATGATATATAGTCATTCAATAATATATACATCTGTGTGAATGTATCTGTATATGCATCTATAGTTTTATTTTCCAGTGGGCCTTCATTCTCAAAAGCTTGAGAGTCAAGAGCCTTTAAACACATCTTTTAAACTAACTGATCCCTGGCTGCATTTCTGGCAAGTTTTATTGGGACACCGCGTTGTTAGCACCAGCAATTGATGTTAGAGTGTGTATTGCCCTTGTCCATATTATTTTCCGAGCCTGTTGAGCCTAGAGTGAGGGGTGGTGAAATGCATAGTAAGAACTACGTAGAAGGGTATTGCGATCATGTTGCAATTATGTGTGGGTCATTGATAAAATTGTTTTTTAGAATTTTTTTTTTCTGTTATAGTTAATCTTCTGCCTCTGTGTGTTCTGATTTCAAGGCATTAACAGAGTAATGAGTCTCCCATGGGTTAGTCATGGGTTTTGATTCCCACCACAACTGCTGGTGTTTACCCAGGTCTACCCAGAGAACCAGCCGTGAAGTGGGTTTGTGGTGGTGGCTCCACCTGGTGGCTCTCCTAGGAAGCTCCTTCTTCTGCCCACCTTTTCTTTCTCCATGGGAGAATCTTGATGGAGGATGCCTTTGATTCTTCTGATTCAGTGTTCACTATTTGTGCAATTCCATCCCAGACCCATGGCTTCTCACCTTACTTATAGATTTTTTTAGCCCCTTTGCTTTTTTGCCTAAGAATTGCTCATTGAACTCATAGAATCTGTGTCCTGATCCTTGTTCTATCTGTGATACCCCTATGGACCAAGATTATGATTAATGAGCATTTAAATAAAAAAAAAAAAAGGACTCCCATGGGCATGACTCTAGGTATAGATATTAATTTGGGCAAAATAAAGAATCATACTGAAATTCCCATGGGTATGCCAAAGTCTCCTCCTTCATAGCTGCAAGTACCCTTAATTACTTCATCACTTCTTGTTGAACCCTTTTTTCCATAAAGGAGCAATATTTTGTTACTGATGTTGTTTTCTATTGTCAGCAAGTGGTGAAAGTAAAAAGCCAACTAACGTTGTGGGCTTCATTATTGTTTCCTTATTGTTTGTGAATTCTCTACAGGCAGCCCTTTCTTGCTTGGGCACAGACTGCCCCCACTTGGTACATCACTGAGCATAAGTATTTTTTATGAATAAAAATGTCTTTTATTTAATCTCATTATCTTTCAGTTTTAATTGTTGATAATATTGCAGATGTGTCTTATTTTAGCTGCATTGTGGGTCAGTCTAGGAACTTAATCACCATTTATGACTTTGCTTCTATGGTAATAATGCACTCAGAGTTCCATATTCTCTGCATAGAATATAAGGCACGTATAGATCTGACTTCTTTTGTTTTGTTTGGTTTTGTTGTTCATTGTTGGCATGAATCCTTAAGTACCTTTGTGAAAGTCAGAGTCCGTACAACCGGTGACCACTGAAGTTTGCTCATGCCACAGAGGAGTTTATAATTCACACAGTATAGAATGCAGGAACTGTGCACGCTCCACACGGTACACTAGGCTCTAAAAATAGCTTTAGGTTCAGTCACATTGTATGTGGTGCTTATTTTCATGAGGGCTGAGTTGGATCTTAGTGTGCCCAAGTTTGTATGAGGCATGTTGTAAAAGTGGGTGCTATTGTATATTTCTGTCTACTAGTGGGGAGACCTTGCACCAAGCATGACATGCTCAGATAGAAACCAGCCTGGCATTACCCAGTGTATGTTGTATGGAATTATAGCCCTTCTGAATATTCCACAAAAGAGCGATGGGGGAGAGACAGACAGACAAGAGGAGAGAGAAACTTGCCTCTCTGGTCAAATCTCAACTACAGCTGCAGCACTAACACCAGCTTAGAGATTGACAAGCACATTAGCATAGTACAGGCGCTCAGATGGCATATGATAAAGAGACCTGCTTATCTTTCATCATGCAACCACATGTTACTGAATACTAGTTAAGACTCCACTTTGGGATATGTCGGGCTTTTAGATACAGGACAAGGAGCTTTGTAAGCATTCCCCAAGATAATCTTCAGCTTCCACCTCTCATGGGGAATGTTTGAGTGAATGAGTGGAGATGGTGGTGCTGGCACTTAGAGAAATGACTGACGAGGCTTCTTAAGCCTGTGATATCAAAAAACATGAGTTATATGATGGTGGGAGAACATTCTCTGAATCTGAAACTTGAAAGCCAGTCCTTTTGGTAGTTTTTCAACTGACCAGCTGAAAGGGAATTTTGCCTCTGATCATTTCTTGGGTCCTTGTGTCTAAGAATGAGGCTTAGACACATGAGAGGAAGCCCTAGTCTGGGCTTTGGCATGAAAAGCAGGCTGAGGGGGTCCAACCTAGCAACTGGTGAGTCCAGGGTGTGCAGGTCTACCTGGGACTTGGATCACGATGGAACCTGCAATTCCAGAGGTGGTTTTTATCATGATGACAGTCTCTGCATATTCAACATAGTCTCATTGCTTTCTCTACTTGCTTTGATTGAAAGACAGAAGTCTTAGCTTTTCTTGATACCATTAGAACACCGAATATTTATAAAGAAGAGCCTTGTTCTTCTCTCCCTACCAGTGAAACAGGCTGGCATTTGAATTCAAGTAATAAATCCGCATGTGGGGTTGTGAGCAAAAACCACACAACCTACCCTTTTAGAATTCTGGAATCACAGAGTTACAGAGGTTACAGAGGGATCCACTTACTGACATCCCAGGCAAGCGGACATGGAGCCTCTGCCCAGGGTATTGGAAAGGACACTCCTTGGCTCTGACCTTGGCTAAGCCCCACATGGGAGCCTCCTTTCCAAAGGGAGGTTTTTCTGGGTAGGGGGCTGCTAGATTAATGAAAGGTAATTAGACCAGGTGCAATGACTTACACCTGTAATCTCAACACTTTGGGAGGCCAAAGCTGGAGGATCCCTTCAGCCCAGGAGTTCAAGACCAGCCAGGGCAACATGGAGAGACATCGTCTTTAGAAAAAATACAAAAATTAGCCGGGCATGGGTGGTGCGTTTATGTAGTCCTAGCTACTTGGGAGGCTGAGGTGGGAGGATTGTCTCAGCCTTGGAAGTGGAGGTTGCAGGGAACTGAAATCGCAGCACTGCACTCTAGCCTGGGTGACAGAGCGAGACCCTGTCTCAAAAAATGCTAATTAATTAGCGGTAGATGATATTTAGGTGCTGGTTGCATTTGTTGCATTGTATGGGGACAGCAGCTATATTCACTTGCAGTAAGCTCTGGAAAAGGGGCATTTTTTTTCTATTTATATCTGTTGATCTCTCATCACAGTCTGGCCTCTCTGATGCCACATGCAACCTCAGCTTAGTCTTTGGACTCTTGGCTTTTTGTGCTTCTGAAGCCTTAAGACTGTTGTACCCAAACAATGAGGACATTTCATAGCTCACCTCCCTAACCCATGATTAGGCCAACAGTGGGCCCAGCTGCAGTGCCAGGTGGGCTGCCCTCATTGTTTCAATCAGAAAGCAAAAGAGAGAACAGCCAGAAGCTTCCCCTGCATGTGCCTGTGCATAAGAAAGAGCATTTGAGGAGGACTAGCCTGCTTGTTGTGTTTGTGTTTCTCTGGAGACCTGAATAGGTTCGGTGGCAGCAGGACCTTGTCGCAGGGAGGATGGCTGTTGGGAGGCCCTAGACCACTCCTGCTGCACTTTCACAGCTTCTGCAGCACTTTAGACAAGTTGCAGATTCCCCCTGTGTTTCCAAGTTTCCCATTTGTAAAACAAGGAAGTGCTCTTGTTAATTCCCTCAAGGCAATTGTGAAGATTAAAAATGAGTAAAGAAAATAGGTTTTGGGGCCGGGCACGGTGGCTCACGCCTGTAATCCCAGCACTTTGGGAGGCCGAGGCAGGTGGATCACGAGGTCAAGAGATTGAGACCATCCTGGTCAACATGGTGAAACCCCATCTCTACTAAAAATACAAAAAATTAGCTGGGCATGGTGGTGTGTGCCTGTAATCCCAGCTACTCAGGAGGCTGAGGCAGGAGAATTGCCTGAACCCAGGAGGCGGAGGTTGCGGTGAGCCGAGATTGTGGTGCCATTGCACTACAGCCTGGGTAACAAGAGCGAAACTCCGTCTCCAAAAAAAAAAAAAAAAAAAAAAGAAAAGAAAAGAAAATAGGTTTTGTGATAGGGAGTCAATAGCCTGAAATGGGGTAGGGTGTCACTCACTGAATACAGTAATAATTGCTATTAAAAGTAGTAAACTGCTAGTAAGATCCCCAGAGAATTGGGAAGAAATGAGAGATTTATGGAAAATAATAAAAAGGTGTTTCCATGAAGCAACCGGTGATCACATGCACATGGAACCTTCTCCAGGATGGACCATATGCTAGGCTGTAAAAGAAGTCTCAGTAAATTTTAAAGGATTAAAATCAAAGTGCGTTTTCCAATCACAATGGAATTAAATCAGAAATCAACAATAGAAGGAAATTGGGGAAGTTGACAAATACATAAAAATTAAGCAGTATACTCTTAAATAACCAATAGGCCAAAGAAGAATTCACAAGGGAAATTTTAAAATACTTTGAAATGGGAGTCCCTAGAAACCCAGTAGGGCCTCGACAGGCAGACAAGGAACCTCATCAAGCAGCTCCCTGAGATCACAGCCAGGTAAATCGATGAAGATGGGAAAAAACCAGTGCAAAAAAGATGAAACCGTCAAAGACCAGAACACCTCTTCTCCTTCAAAGGATCACAATTCCTCAACAACACAGGAACACAACATGACCAAGAAAGAGTGCAACGAATTGACAGAAACAGGCTTCAGAAGATGGATAATAACAAACTTTTCCTAGTTAAAGGAACACATTCTAAGTCAATGCAAAGAAACCAAAAACCTTGAAAAAAGGTTAGACGAAATGCTAACTAGAATAACCAGCTTAGAGAAGAACATAAACGACTTGTTGGAGTTGAAAAACACAGCACGAGAACTACGGGAAGCAAACAAAGTTTTAATAGCCAAATTGATCAAGCAGAAGAAAGGATATCAGAGATTGAAGATCAGCTCAATGAAATAAAAAGAGAAGGCAAGACAAGAGAAAAAAGAGTGAAAAGAAATGAACAAAGCCTCCAAGAAATAATGGGATTATGTGGAAAGACCTAATCTATACTTGATTGGTATACCTGAATATGACGAGGAGAATGAATCCAAGCTGGAAAACATCTTCAGGATATTATCCAAGAGAACTTCCCAAGCCTAACAAGGCAGTCCAACATTCAAATCCAAGAAATACAGAGGACTCCACAAAGATGTTCCTCAAGAAGAGCAACCCCAAGGTACATAATCATCAGATTCACCAGGGTTGAAATGAAGGAAAAAATGCAAGGGCAGCCAGAGAGAAAGGTCAGGTCACCCACAGAGGGAAGCCAGTCAGACTCATAGTGGATCTCTTGGCAGAAACCCTACAAACCAGAACAGAGTGGGGGCCAATATTCAACATCCTTAAAGAAAAGAACTTTCAACCCAGAGTCTCATATCCAGCCAAACTAAGCTTCATAAATGAAGGAGAAATAAAATCCTTTATGGACAAGCAATTACTGGGAGATTTTATCACCACCAGACCTGCCCTACAATAGCTCCTGAAAGAAACACTAAGCATGGAAAGGAACAAGTACCAGCCACTGCAAAAGTAAACCAAATGGCAAAGCCAAAAAATGCAATGAAGAAAATGAGGCAGCTAACAGACAAGAAAACCATTCAGTAACAAAATGGCAGGATCAGATTCACACATAACAATATTAACATTGAATGTAAATGGCCGAAATGCCCCAATCAAAAGACACAGACTGGCACACTGGATAAAAAGTCAAGACCCATCGGTTTGCTGTATTCAGGAAACCCATCTCACATACAAAAACACATGTGAACTCAAAGGATGGAAGAAGATTTACCAAGCAAATGGAGAACAAAAAAAAGCAGGGGTTGCAATCCTAGTCTCTGATAAAATGGACTTCAAACCAACAAAGATCAAAAGAGACAAAGAAGGGCATTACATAATGGTAAAAGGATCAATCCAACAGGAAGAGCTAACTATCCTAAATATATATGCACCCAACACAGGAGCACCCAGATACATAAAGCAAGTTCTTTTTTTTTTTTTTTTCTGGCACCTCTCCACTTTATTTCACTTGTTGATCATGTAAATGCCCATCCTTTCTAAGTTAGAATGTGTTTGGCTACAGGTAACAGGAATCCTGATGAACAGTGGTTTTAAATATAAGGACATATCTGTTTTACCTTATAAAAAGCCCAACAACTGGCAGTCCCTTGGTGAGTCTGGAAGATTAACAAGGTCATCCAGGATCCAGGAACTTTCCATTCTTAACTCTGAATTCCCAGCAGCCTGCTTTCATTTTCCAACTTGTTGCCTCATCATCACAAGATGGTTTCTATAGGTGCAAGCATCACAGCCTCTCACAGCCGGGGAGCAGCTGCTCCACTGCGCCTCAAGGCCCCGATCGGGCTAGGCCAACGGCCGCCCTCCCCTCACTTTTCCTCTCCTGGCGGGGGCCTGGCGGCGGGCGAGTGACCGTGGCCATGCCTGAAAGGCAACTCTTCAGTGAGTGGGCCAGAATGCGAACATGGTGGAGCGGTGAGGCTGGCGGGAGGTGGCAGGCAGCGGCGCTGGCAGGTGGCGCGTTCGGGCATAAAGCAAGTTCTTAATGGCCTAAAATGAGATTTAGACTCTCACACAATAATAGTGGGAGACTTCAACACTCCACTGTCAATATCAGATAGATCAATGAAACAGAAAATTAACAAGGACATCAGGACTTGAATACAGAGCTGGACCAAGCAGACCTAATAGAAATAGAATGCTACACCCCAAATCCACAGGGTATACATTTTTCTCAGCACCACATTGCACTTACTCTAAAATTAACCACATAATTGGAAGCAAGTCACTCCTCAGCAAATGCAAAAGAAGGGAAATCATAACAAACACTCTATCAGCCCACAGCACAATCAGATTAGAACTCAGGATTAAGAAACATGCTCAAATCTGCACAACCACTTGGAAACTGAACAACTTGCTTCTGAGTGTCAACTGGATAAACAATGAAATGAAGGCAGAAATAAAGATGTTCTTCAAAACCAATCAGAATGAAGATACAACTTACCAGAATCTCTGGGACACATTTAAAGCAGTGTCAAGAGGGAAATTTTTAGCAATAAATGCCCACATGAGAAACAAGGAAAGATCTAAAATGACATCCTATCATCAAAATTGAAAGAGCTAGAGGAGAAAGTTTTAAAAAAAACTCAAAAGCTAGCAGAAGACAAGGAATAACTAAGATCAGAGCTAAACTGAAGGAGATAGAGACATAAAAAACCCTTCAAAAAAATCAATAAATCCAGGAGCTGGTTTTTTGAAAAGATCAACAAAATAGACAGACCACTAGCCAGACTAATAAAAAAGAAAAGAGAGAAGAATCAAATAGATGCAATAAAAAAGATAAAGGGGATATCACTACTGATCCCACAGAAATACAAACTACCGTCAGAGATTACTACAAACAGCTCTATATACATAAACCAGTAAACCAGGAAGAAATGGATAAATTCCTGGACACTTGGGCTCTACCAAGACTAAACCAGGAAGAAGTTGAAACCCTGAATAGACCAATAACAAGGGCTGAAATTGAGGTAGCAATCAATAGTGTACCAACCAAAAAAAGTCCAGGTCCAGATGGGTTCATAGCCGATTTCTACCAGACATGTAAAGAGGAGCTGGTTCCATTCCTTCTGAAACTATATCGGACAATACAAAAAGAAGGAATCCTCCCTAACTCATTTTATGAGACCAACATCCTCCTGGTACCAAAACCAGGCAGAGACTTCACTGAAAAAGAAAACTTCAGGCCAATATCCATAGTGAACATCAATGCAAAAATCTTCAATAAAATACTGGCAAACCGAATGCAACAACACATCAAAAAGCTTATTCATCACGATCAAGTAGGCTTCATCCCAGGGATGCAAGGCTGGTTCAACATAATGCAAGTCCATAAACGTAATCCATCACATAAACGGAACCAAAGACAAAAACCACATGATTACCTCAATAGATGCAGAGAAGGCCTTTGACAAAATTCAACAGACCTTCATGCTAAAAACTTTCAATAAACTAGGTATTGATGGGATGCATCATAAAATGATAAAAGCTATTTATGACAAACCTACAGTCAATAGACTGAACGGGCAAAAGCTGGAAGAATTCCCTTTGAAATCAGGCACTAGACAAGGACGCCCTCTCTCACCACTCCTATTCAATATAGTATTGGAAGTTCTAGCCAGAGCAGTCAGGCAAGAAAAAGAAATAAAGTGTATTCATTTAGGAAAGGAGGAAGTCAAACTGTCTCTATATACAGATGACACGATTGCATATTTAGAAGACCACATGGTCTAAGCCCAAAATCCTCTCAAACTGATAAGCAACTTCAGCAAAGTCTCAGGATACAAAATCAGTGTGCAGAAATAACAAGCATTCCTATATACCAATAACAGACAGAGAGCCAAATCAAGAGTGAACTCGCATTCACAATTGCTACAAAGAGAATAAAATACCTGGGAATACAACTAACAAAGGATGTAAAGGACCTCTTTGAGGAGAACTACAAACCACTGCTCAAAGAAATAAGAGAGGACACGAACAGATGGAAAAACATTCCATGCTCATGGTTAGGAAGAATAAATATTGTGAAAATGGCCATACTGCCCAAAGTAATTTATAGATTCAACACTATCCCCATCAAGCTACCAATGACCTTCTTCACAGAACTGGAAAAGACCACTTTAAACTTCATATGGAATCACAAGAGAGCCCGCATAGCCAAGACAATCCTAAGCAAAAAGAACAAAGCCAGAGTCATCACACTGCTGGACTTCAAACTCTACTACAAGGCTACAGTAATCAAAACAGCATGGTACTGGTACCAAAACGGAGACATGGACCAATGGAATAGAACAAAGGTCTCAGAAGCAATACCACACATCTACAACTGATCTTTGACAAACCTGACAAAAACAAGCGATGGGGAAAGGCCTCCATGTTTAGTAAACGGTATTGGGAAAACTGGCTAGCCATGTGCAGAAAGCAGAAACTGGACTCCTTCCTGTCACCTTACACTAAAATTAACTCCAGTTGGATTAAAGATTTAAACATAAAACCTAACACCATAAAAACCCTAGAAGAAAAATGTAGGCAGAACCATACAGGACATAGGCATAGGCAAGGACTTCATGACTAAAACACCAAAAGCAATGGCAACAAAAGCCAAGATAGGAAAATGGGATCTAATTAAAATTCAGAGCTTCTGTACAGCAAAAGAAACCATCATTAGAGCAAATTGGCAACCAACAGAATGGGAAAAAAATTTTGCAGTCTACCCATCTGACAAAGGGCTAATATCCAGAATCTACAAAGAACTAAAACAGATATACAAGGAAACAAACAACACTATTCAAAAGTGGGCAAAGGATATGAACAGACACTTTTCAAAGGAAGACATATATGAGGCCAACAAACATAGGAAAAGTGCTCATCATCACTGGTCATTAGAGAAATGCAAATCAAAACCACATTGAGATACCATCTTATGCCAGTTACAATGGCAAACATTTAGAAATCTGGAGACAACAGATGCTGGAGAGGATGTGGAGAAATAGGAACACTCTTACACAGTTGGTGGGAGTGTAAATTCAACCATTTTGAAAGACAATGTGGCAATTTCTCAAGGATCTAGAAATAGAAATTCCATTTGACCTAGCAATCCCATTACTGGGTATATACCCAAAGAACTATAAATTGTTCTGCTATAAAGACACATGCACACGTATGTTCATTGCAGCCCTGTGTACCATAGCAAAGACCTGGAACCAACCCAAATGCCCATCAATGATAGACTGGACAAGGAAAATGTGGCACATATACACCATGGAATATTACACAGCCATAAAAAATGATGAGTTCATGTCCTTTGTAGGGACTTGGATGAATCTGGAAACCATCATTCCCAGAAAACTGACACAAGAACAGAAAACCAAACACTGCATGTTCTCACTCACTCATAGGCGGGTGTCGAACAATGAGAACACATGGACTCAGGGAGAGAAGCATCACACACTGGGGGCACTTGAGGGGGCTAGGGGATGGATAGTGGGGGGTGGGGAAGGATAACATGGGAGAAATGCTAGATATAGTCAAAGGGGGAATAGTGGCAGCAAACCACCTGGTTATGTATGCACCTATGCAACAACCCTGCATGACCTGCACATGTATCGCAGAACCTAAAGTAAAAACAAAAAAACAACTTTGAAATGAATCAAAATGAAAACATGACCCAAAATGTGCTGCATGTGGTAAAAGCAGTGTTCCAAGCGAAACTGACAGCTGCAAATGCCTATATACAAAAAGAAGACAGAGCTCAAATTAATACTTACTTTCTACTTTAAGAAACTAGAAAAGAAGAGCAAACTAGACTCAAACAGAAAGAAGGAAATGATAAAGGTTACAGTGGAAATAAATGAAATACAGAATGGAAAAACTGTAGAAAATCAATGAAATAAAAAGGTGATTCTTTAAAATTATCAACAAAATTGATAAACCTTATCTACACTGATCAAGAAAAAAGGAGAGAAGATTTGTTACTATATGAGGAATTAAAGCACAAACATCACTGCCGATCTTAGGAGAAATTAAAAAGATTGAAAGTGACTAGTATGAACAACTCATCCACTGCTGATGGAAATGTAAAATGGTACAGCCACTTTGGAACAAGCAGTCACCTATGTGACCCAAGAAAAATGAAAACATATATGTCCACACATGAATATTCATAGCAGCATTATTCATAATAGGCAAATAGTGGCAACCACCCCAGTGTCCCCCAGTGGATAAATGGCTGAGCAAAATGTGATCTACTTACACAATGGAATATTGTAAAAAGGAATGAAGTCCTGATACGTGCTGTAACATGGGTGAACCTTGAAAGCATTATGCTAAGTGGAAGAAGCCAGTCACAAAAGACCACATATTGTATGATTCCGTTGATATGAATGTGCAGAATAAGCAATTCCCTAGGGATAGAAAGTAGATTTGTGTTTGCTTAGAGCTGAAGGTGGGAATGGAAAGTGATTGCTGATGGACGTGAAGTTTCTTTTGGGGGTGATAGAAATGTCCTAAAATTATACTGCTGTCCTGGTTGTACAATCCTGCAAATACATAAAACCATTTAATTGTACACTTGAAATGGGTGAATTTTATGGTATGTAAATGATACCTCAGTAAAACTGTTAAAAAATGCCACACAAATGGGGGTTAAAATGCTATGTCTGTCTGCCTCTTTGTCTTTTACTCTTCTACCACTAATCCCCTTCTCTCACCTGAGGGACAAGATGTGCCATTCCATTTATTGAAGTCTTTAAAATTACATATTTCTCAGCAAAGCTTTATATTTTTCTTTATTCAATCAGTTGCCTAGGAGATAGTGGGTCTGAGTTATCAAAAAGATGCTGTTTTGCTAAGGGTGACCTAAATATTAGATAATTGATTTGAGAAGGGTAGAGAACTGGCTCTGACATCCTATTGTTCATTTCTTGAGAAAAAAAACGAGATTCTCTGTAAATCAAAAGCTGAACCTCTTGTATTCTAAATTCTGTGCTTCATAGAAAGAGCCTCTGCTAGAAAGGAAAGAATCCATTTATGTTTCCAATTTTTCTTGCCATTGTCGGTAACTCTGCGCTGGCTATTTTTGCACATAAATGCACAGCTCTGATTATTTCTTTAGGAAAGATTTCTTAGATGAGGAATTACTAGACAAAAGCATGTGTATATTTTATGGGACTTGGATTCATTATCAGATTGATTTCCTGAAAGCTTGCACTGATCTGTCTCACTACCGAAGTGGGGAGAGTGCTGCTTAGTGTTCTAAGATTGAATTTCTCTGATTAATAGAGTGCTTGAACATTTTTTTCTTCCATCATTTGTTAGTAATCTTTGCCCTTTACATTGAGATCCTTATATTTTTCTTACTCGTTAGTGTACTATTCTCTTACCATTCTTGGCAAATTTTGCTTCCCAATTTGTTTGCTTTTCATTTTGTTTATGATTGATTTTGATGCACAGAAATAGTAAATTTTTATGTAGATGAGTATATTGATGCTTTCTGTTGTGATTTCTCTGAATAAATTCTGACCTAGCTTATCTCCTTTTTTATACTGGCTTGATTTTTTACTTCAAAATTTTAATCTGTATAGAATTTTGATGTGTAGTATGAGGTTAGTATATAAATTGATTTTTATTTTGAAATAGCCACTTTTCCAGGACCTTTTATTGAATAGCCCTTCCCAGTGATTTTATGATACCTCATTTATCATATAATAGTATATGTATTACAGTCTTTTTGTCTGGGCTTTCAATTCTATACCATTAATTTGTCTTACCGTTCTTAATATGGTTAACCATTGTGGCTTTATAATACATTTTAATATATGGCAAGCTTTTAGCCTTCCTACAGCCCTTCATTTTCAAAAATGATTTAATTCCTCTCATTTATTTTAAAATCATGTCATTAAGTTAAAATTTTAATTTTATTAAACTTATGTCACTTTTAGAAGAATTAACATTTTTCTAACATTTTTGTTTAAAGTTTTGCATTGTTTCATAAACCAACTTTATATATAAAGTATATAAGTGAAAACCTTTTCTCCCCCTTCACTATTCCCCAAACATCACAGTAGGCTAATTCTTGTAAATTAAAACATATATCCCCTTCTGAATTCTAAATAGCTAATTCTAGTCATCCAGTAACATGAGATGTCACTCTGTTGAGTCAAGTGTTATAGTTCTATTTGTGCAATCTTGCTTATTTATGATGTTAAGATAGATAGTGGTTATTGTTGGTTTTTGTAAATAGGATCTTTTCCCCCTCATATTTTTTCTATTGCTGATATGTAGAGGAATTCAACTTTCGAAGATTTCTCTTTCAATAGCCCTTGTGGAACACTCTTGTTAATTAAAAAATGTTCCACTTTGATATTTAGAGAATTGTTAGTACTTACCAGTCACTGGCTTTCAGAAGTGGATAAGTGGAAATTATAAAATGCTGTATTTAAACAAACGATACTTTAGAAACAGAAATTCCTTGACTTGGATAGAACTCTGTGTGTGTGTGTGTGTGTGTGTGTGTGTGTGTGTGTGTGTAGGATTTTTAATCTAAGTTAAGGAGTTTTATATATACAGTTGACCCTTGATCAAGGTCCACTTATACGTAGATTTTTTTTCAGCCAAATGCAGATAGAAAATACAGCATCTGTGGGATGCCAAACCTGTGTATACAGAGGGCTGTATTTTCCCATACTTGAGTTCCACAGAAACAATCGAGAGAATTGAAGATGTGTGGATTTTGGGATGCGCTGGGGGTCCTGGAAACCAATCTGTCAGGAAGACTGTGGGACAACTATATATGTATATCTATACAGCAGTTAACAATGTTATATTGTGTGTTTCGAAATAAATAGAAGATTTTGAAGTTCTCTCCACAAAGAAATGATAAATAAATGAGGTGATGGGTAAGCTAAATACCCTAACATTATCATTATGCAATGTATACATGGATCATAACATTATTCTCTACCCCATAAATATGATACAATTATTATGTATCAATTAAGAAGAAAAAAGAAAAAAGTGGACATGTAAAAAACTAAAATAAAAAACTCACTTTCACTAGTTCATATTATGGAAACAACTGTTTTGTTTTTCAACTATAATAGTATATTAAGTGAAAAACAGAAAAACCTTGGTCATCTGATCTTAGTGATTTTTTAATCTGATCTTAGTGATCTGATCTTAAATGACTATTTTTTGATACTTGGGGCTGCATTTCATTCTATTAATGCACTTTTATTCTTCTGCAAGTTTTGTACATGGTCAGACTGTGATTTTCTTTACTAGATTTTTAAGGCCATTGGAGGAAGAAGCCACATCTTACCTATCTTGGAGCTCACTTTAATTGTTGAATGAAGTATATACTTGTACTCAAACACCCTAATTCTTTTGAAAAACAAGTTACCGCAAGGCAAACTACCAGAGGGAAAACAAACTTATTAAGTTACATGTTTAAGGAGAAGCTGTTGAAATTCCGTGATTCATAGAAATTGTCTTTGGTTACTGAGTGGCAAAGAAAAGAGGAGACTTACTAAGTATCTGTTTTGAGAGTGGATCATAGAATAAGTACTGAATCTAGCTCTTTCCCTGAACCTGGGCAGTTAGTAGAGACTGAGAAGGTGAAATAGTTTCAGAGGAGGAAATTTCAACTAGGTCTTGAGCAATGAGATTGAAGCTGGAGTTAAGTTAGAAGGGTAACACTGTGCTCGAACAGAAGGGTCCTAAAATTTTCACATTTACTAGTGTAACATGCCATTCAAGTGCGAGAATGTATGCAAGACAAGGGAAGGTTTCAGTTTCATGTGAAATTTTTAATGTATTTGATTTTACACTTTCATCCAAGGTTTTATAAATGAACGTGTGTAGAGTTCAGTTTATTTTCTATACAGGAGTGTACTCTTCTCTTTTTGTTGGAGTACATGGGCCAGACTTAGCTTTTCCTTCATTTCTGGGCTTTGGCTTCTCTGATATTTGATGCCTCATCACCTTCATCAGGACCAGGGAGGGAAAGTTAATTTTGGACTACATGATTATGTGTCAGTTTTGCCTGTCAGGAACCTAGTATTATAAATGATTAATGATTAGTATTCTACTATTTCAATTTAGGTAAAATCTCTCTCTCTAACCACCTGCAGTTTGCTTGTTGAAGATGCTGTAACACTAGAGCAGGGAGGGGATAACCCCTGTGGGGTGGCCTGAAAAGCTGTTTTCTCCCCTCCCGCCCTGTCTCTTCTTGCTTCTTTTTCCTCTCTGTCCCCTTTTTTTCTCCCTAGAACCCACTTGGATGGATTCTTCAGTATTGTCATTCCTTACAAAGGAAAATCAAAATTCCTGGATAGTTTGCCACTGAGTTTTCCCTTTAATTGTTTCAGCCCTTTGCTAGGCCACATTATTTGAGAGATTAAAGCAAACAAATGAACACAGCATGCTGTTTTAATAGTTATTAGTATTTCTTTTATAGAGATGGGTTTCTGCTCTGTTGCCCAGGCTGGCCTTAAACTCCTGGCCTCTAGCAATCCTCCCAACTTGGTTGCTCAAAATGCTTAATGGTTTTTTTTTTTTTTTTTAATATTGTTTAGGGGAAAAATACTACCAGTTGTTTTATATTTGACCTTTAAAAAGCTTTAAAGCAGCTGTTTGATAATATCACTAGAAGTAGCTTATTTCTTTTTGAAGAAATTAGCTTTCTTTGTAATTTACGTTTGACTAAATCATTGATATAAAAGGTAAGGCACTTGAAGCTATGTACAAAAAGGAAAAAAGAAATCTCTCAATTACTGATATGTCTGACACTGTGTGGTTAGGGATGGGAAAACAAGCATAAGCTAGAAATGAAAATCCTATTTCTGTTTCATATGTATACATATACTTTAAAGACTTCACATGCTCCCTCCTAAGCTTTCGCCCTATAGCTCTTGTCCTTCTTACACAGAAGTCGTGTGCAATTCACATTAATGTTGAAGAGGCTCCTTTCCTCCCTCCTTCTCCCCCTTCTTCCTTCTTTCCTCTGTTCCTTTATTCTTCCTCTGGCTCTCTCTCCATCCTTCTCTTCCATACTTTTTAAGCTCCATTGCATTCTGGAGTGGGTCCTTAGGGTGTGGGTATATTTAAGTGTGTGTCATTAGCTCTTGTTACAGTTGTACAGAGTTGATGAGAATAAAATGGACCATTGAAATCCAGGGGACCCACAGAAATGCTTTTGCCATTTAACTCTAAACCTTTTTTTTATTAGAAAGCCTTATATAGGATGCAATTTCACTTTTCTCACTCCCTGCTGATCCTCTCATGGGGAAGTGATCATAAAATTAAAAATGACCAAAGCTAGGCATCAAGAAGGAAGAGAGGCAAGCATCAGCTGGGGAGTGTGTAGGATCAGTCTCTCTCCTTCCACATGTTCATAAATTATGAACTGTATCGATCTACTCACGTTGATGTATGAACGCATTCTGCCAAAAGCTCAAGTTGAAGTGGAAAATGGAAGGTGATCATTTATTAGAGCTGGTGAGTGTCAGCTTTGTACTGAAACAAAGGAAACAAAACGACACAGGCCTGGATGGCCTCTCCTTCAACCCTAAGATTCTGTGGCCAGAGGCAGATGGGCCTAGGGGTAACCAGCAACAGTTTACAAATATGCTGTCTGTTTTTAGTGGCTTAGAATCAGACTGTTAGCTCCTTGAGGCTGGAAAACTATTTCTGTGCCCTTATCTCCCCACTGCTTCTGCCCAGGATGATTCAGACACCCTCATTTAAATTATCCTCATCTTGATAATTCTCAGCTCTATCGGCCATTATCAATGTTGGGAAGGTCCTTTCACCTTTTTAAGCATCAATTTCTTCATCTGCAAGTTGAAAGGTTGAGAAGTTTCTAGTATCTCTTAAGCTGGGGATGGTTTCTAAAAGCTTTTGTTTCTACATCAGAACATAACTAGTTCTCCAGTTCAGGGTCATGGTACTATTTACACAGAGTCCTCAAAACATTTTAACCTGTGAGCCCTCATTTGGCCATTAAGCCTTTGGAAATGTTGAAAAGCTTAAGGATCCCACTTCTTTCTGTCTCTTTTTTTTTTTTTTTTTTTTTTTTGAGACGGAGCCTTGCTCTGTTGCCCAGGCTGACGTGCAGTGGCACAATCTTGGCTCATTGCAGCCTCTGCCCAACTGCCCCCCGCCCCAGCACCCGGCCCCAGTTTGAGCAATTCTCCTGCCTCAGCCTCCTGGGTAGCTGGGATTAGAGGTGCACACCACCACCCTAATTTTTGTATTTTTAGTAGAGATGGGGTTTTGCCTTGTTGGCCAGGCTGGTTTTGAACTCCCGACCTCAGGTGATCCACCCACCTTGGCTTCCCAAAGTGTTGGAATTACAGACATGAGCCATTGTGCCTAGCCCCACTTCTTTCTTTACAAACCTTCCCCAGGGTCCCCAGGAAGAAATATTGGGGTCCACTTTATGTACCATCAGCCCATTCTAGCTTTTACAGCTGACAAACATTTTTTGAACCAATCTAGTTCCCATATGACCTGTCAGAAGCCTCTGGAGAGCTTCAGAAGATTCTTTGCTGAGAATGCCCCATGTTGATTTTGTTGAGTAATGAAATTAATATTTCTGTCTTTGGTAAGCCACCCATTCTCATCCACTGCATGGCAGCATGGGTTTCTGCCAGTCTTTACTCAGCTTGATTGCACAAGGTTAGACAGATGGTGAGATGTGTATTCACTTTGCCTTCAGCTCAGCATGCTTCAGAATACAGGTTTAGCATCCCAAATCTGAAAATCCAAAATCTGAAATGCTCCAAAATCTGCAGCTTTTTATGTGCTGCTGTGACGGTTAAAGAAAATGCTCATTGGAGCATTTTGGATATCAGATTATGGATACTCAACTGGCAAGCATAATGCAGATATTCCAACATATGAAAAAAAAATCTGAAATCCAAGATACTTCTGGACCCAAGCTTTTTGGTAAGAGATATTTAACCTGAACTGCTTCTTCCAAAGGCTTTTGCATATCATCTCCATGTTTATTTCAGTGGGTGTGGGATAGAATCATTCATGGTAAATTGGGTTGAATTACAAATTTTAGCTGCCAGTCCCTTCCCTGCCACCTGTTAGATGATGGCTAAAGATTGCTATCTAAGTGATACTTTTTTTTTTTTTTTTTGAGACGGAGTCTCGCTTTGCCACCAGGCTCAAGTGCCGTGGCGCAATCTCAGCTCACTGCAACCTCCACCTCCTGGGTTCAAGCGATTCTCCTGTCTCAGCCTCCCAAGTGGCTGGGACTACAGGCACACCACCATGCCCAGCTAATTTTTGCATTTTTGGTAGAGACAGAGTTTCGCCATGTTGGCCAGGATGGTCTCAATCTCGACCTCGTGATCGCATGCCTCAGTCTCCCAAAGTGCTGGGATTATAGGCATGAGCCACCATGCCTGGTGTGATACTTTTAAAAACATGTTTAATATTTCAAAATGATGTTTTAGTAAAGACACATAGAAAGGGATCAATAAGAGACTTGAACAAATATTTACACACCCACATTCAGAGCAGCATTATTCACAGTAGCCAAAAGGTAGAAGCAACCCTAGTGTTCATTGAGGATGAATGGATAAACAAATACCATTCAGCCTTAAAAAGGAAAGAAATTGTGACACATGCTACAACATGGATGAAACTTGAGGACATTATGCTAAGTGAAATAAACCAGACACAAAAAGACAGATACTATATGATTCTACTTATGTAAGGTACCTAGAAATAGTCAAATTTATAGAGACAGAAAGTAAGATGATGGTTTCCAGGGGCTAGGGGAAGGAGAATGGGCAGTTATTGTTTCATGGGTATATAATTTCAGTTTTGCAAAATGAAAAGACTTCTCGAGATGGATAGTGGCAACAGTGGCACGATAATGTGAGTGTACTTAATGCCACTGAGCTGTACACTTAAAATGGTTAAGATGGTAAATTTTATGTTATGAATGCTTTGCCACAGTAAAAAAGGATCAAGAATAATATGACAAATAACTAACATTCTTCTATTCATCACCAGCTAAGAAATTCTGTTAATTAGCAATTACAGTTGATCTGTCATGTATGTTACCTTGTCTCAATTGCATTGTGTGTGTTTCTTGAGAGGCATAATGGATGACTTGCATAAGAGAATTCTAGGTCAAGAGAGCTTTCCTTCTCCTGTTTTCGTTTCCATTTTTATTTGTTAGCTAAAGATAAACGTAGTACAATAAGTAGGCAATTAACAATCTTTCCCTGTCCTTTAAAATTAGTGTTCTTAAAACTATCTAAAAAGAAATTTTTCTAGAAACTTCTGTTTACCCTTTGGGCTCTGATGAATATGGAGAAAAGATAAAGGGAAGCTGGGCACGGTGGCACACACCTATAATCCGAGCACTTTGGGAGGCCGAGATGGGCGAATCACCTGAGGTCGGGAGTTTGAGACCAGCCTGAACAACATGAAAAACCCCGTCTCGGTGTTGAACAATGAGAACACATGGACACGGGGAGGGGAGCACTACACACTGGGGTCGATTGGGGGGAACTGGGGGAGGGACAGGGGGTGGGGAGGTGGGGAGAGATAGCATGGGGAGAAATGACAGATATAGGTGAGGGGGAGGAAGGCAGCAAATCACACTGCCATGTGTGTACCTGTGCAACAATCTTGCATGTTCTTCACATGTACCCCAAAACCTAAAATGCAATAAAAAAACAAAACAAAACAAAACAAAAAACAAAAAAAGAAAAACCTCATCTCTACTAAAAGTACAAAAAAATTAGCTGGGCATGGTGGCACATGCCTGTAATCCCAGCTACTCGGGCAGCTGAGGCAGGAGAATCACTTGAACCCAGGAGGTGGAGGTTGCAGTGAGCCCAGATGGTGCCATTGCACTCCAGCCTGAGCAACAAGAGTGAAACTCTGTCTCAAAACAAAAACAAAAACAAAAACAAAAACAAAAAAACCAAAGAAAAAATGGGAGAGAACACTTAACTCACCAGGATGGAAGAATAAGATAAAATATTTGCAGCCTCCTTCCTCCCTGAGTATTGGTGTTAAATGTTTTTTTTGAGGACTTGCACTGTGTCAAGTGTTGTGGTATCAGTTATCTGTTGCCACAATATTGCTGCATAACAAATGTCGACAAAACCCCAGCGGCATACCACGTTAATCTGCTCTGTGTATCTTGCTTTCTCCAGCCGGCCAGCTGGGGCATGTTTGCGTGGTGATGGCAGAGGTGCAACAGCGCAAGTGGATAACTATGAGTTCTTTTGAGGCCTAAGCTTAGAACCACATGCTGCCACTTAGATTTCACTTTGCTTTCCAAAGCAAATCACATGGGCCGGGGATATCTACTCTGTCTTTAAGGGAAGCACTCTGAAGTCATGTGAGAAAGGACATGGAGACTGGGAAGGGTAGAGAATTAAGGGTCTTCATTGTGGAAAGCAGTGGAGTGATTCCTCAAAGAACTAAAAACAGAATTGCCATTTGACTCTCCCATTATTGGGTATTTATCTGAAGGAATGTAAATTATTCTACCATAAAGACACATGCATAGCTATGTTCATTGCAGCACTATTCACAATAGAAAAGATGTGGAATCAACCTAAATACCTATCAACGATAGACTGGATAAAGAAAATGTGGTACATTTAAACCATGGAATACTATGCAGCCATAAGAAAGAACAAACTTATGCCCCTTGCAGCAATATGGATGGAACTGGAGGCCATTATTCTTAGTAAACTAATGTAGGAACAGAAAACCAAATAATGCGTGTTCTCACCTATAAGTGGAAGCTAAACAATGAGAACACACAAACACATAGTGGGGAACAACAGACACTGGGGCCTCCTTGAGGGTGGAAGGTGAGAGAAGGGAGAGGATCAGAAAAAATACCTCTTGGGTACTATGCTTAGTACCTGAGTGATGAAATAATGTGTACAACAAACCCCTGTTACATGAGTTTACCTATATAACAAGCCTGTACATTGTACCCCTGAACCTAAAAGTTAAAAAAGAATTAGGACCTTAATGCAATCAGTACACCCTAGTTCCCTATGCAGAGTGTTGTAGTGGAGGCCTCTATGCAGTCCTTTAAACCACCCTGAGAAGTAGATGGCATTGGCCTCATTTTGCAGTTGGAAAAAGCAAGGCTCAGAGAGGTTATATGAGCTATCCAAGGCCACACTGTTAGTGGTGTAGTTTGGGTTTGAACCTGGGTCTGTCAGACCCCTTCCTCTATGCTGCCTCTGCCAAACTCCATGTAGTACCTTAGATTACCACCTTTTCTGGAAGCATTCTGCTTTGCGTTTTGTGCCTCTGTTTGCCCCTCCCACTCCCACTCTACTCCTTTCTCTATTATATTTGATTGACTCCTCTTCTCCAACTTCTGAAGTGTAAGCCGTTTCTATGGTCCTGTCTTTGGCATCTTCCTGGGGTCAGCCAATGCCATGAAGCATACAATTCCCTAATCCCAACCTCTAGGGGGGCCCTCCCTCCTTGCTGCCTTCATGTCCACTCTCAGTCACTCTGTGCTGGCTACTGGTCTCTGGGCTGCAGGTCACAGGCACTGTGATTCTACCTTAGGTCATGAAGAAATGCCTATCTTGTGTAACAGGAAGTTGTACACAGGCAGGGCAGACTTGTCAGGGCCCACGTTTCTTCTCTGTGCCCTGTTTCTCCCTGAGTTGGCTTTGTGCTGTGACCAGCAAGTGGAGCAACAATGGACTTCCCAGTTTACATCCAGTGCGGAAGTGCAGGGAACCTCTCTTCATGTAGATGCTCTGGGCAGACCCACCTTTGTCTCTCACCGTACACCCTGACCTAGGACCACCTGCTGATCCCTGAACCCATTTCTGGTGGGAGCTGACCCAGGTCTGGTGGTCTGTGGTGGAGTGCCAGATGGGAGACAATCACTGTGTCCCCAACTGTTCCATGTGATCGAGCAACAGATTCTCTCTCCGGTCAGACTCCTGTTGCTTCTGTATTCTGCATTTTATTTTATTTGTTTGTATTCATTTTTTGAGACAGGGTCTCTCACTGTCACTGAGGCTGGAGTGCAGTGGTGCAGTCACGGCTCACTGCAGCCTTCACCTCCAGGGCTTAAGTGATCCTCCTACCTCAGCCCACCCAAGTAGCTGGTACTATAGGTGTGTGCCACCACACCTGGCTAATTCATCTTTTTTTTTTTTTTCTTTTTTGTAGAGACAGGATCTTGATATGTTGCCCAGGCTGGGTTCGAACTCCTGGGCTCAAGCAATCTGCCTGCCTTGACCTCCCAAAGTGCTGAGATTACAGATGTAAGCCATCATGCTCAGCTGTGTTCTGTGTTTTAGCTGGCATTACCAACCTTTACTTCCTCCCATTGACACTTCGGGGTCATTTTTAATTCTTCCTTCTTCTTCATCCCCTTACTTACATGTTTTGTTCTTCCTTTGTTTATGAGATGGTTGTTAAAGACCTGTTCTAGGCTGGGCTCTGGGCTACCCTGTAGTAATCCACAAGGAGTCCAGCTGAGTTCCTTTTCCTCGGATTTGAGAATCAAACAATCCCCAGGCAGCATGGCCAGGGTAAAGAGAGCATTACACACTGGGTTTTGTGCTTGCTCATGGTTGTTTTTGGTGTTGGTGGTTTGGGGGGACCATAACCCTGCCTCAAGGCAGTCAGGGAAGGTTTCTGGGAGGGGGTCATGTCTAAGCTGATGATTCAACCTTAGCCATGTCTCTTGTTCTTTTAAAAAAATAAATAAATAAATAAATCTTCCCTGGTTTCTGATTTGGATTCTTATCACTTCTTCCTATAAACCAGAGGTCAGCAAATGATGGCCAATGGGCCAAATCTGGCACTGCCTGTATTTGTAAGTCAAGTTTTATTGGCACACAGGTACACCCATTCATTTATGTATGGTCTGTGGTTGTTTTTGCCACTACAACGGCAGAGTTGAGTAGTTGTTACAGAGGCCATATGGCTCACAAAGCCTGAAATATTGACTCTCTGGCCCTTTACAGTAATAGTTTGCTGATCTCTGCTGCAGACCATTAGAAAAACCCAATTCCCACCCTCCAAGAAGTTTCATCTTGCAAAAAGAGATATATATAATATATAGAAAATTTTATAATAAAGCCTGTTGAGGTAAAGACATTAAGTGCTGAATAGAATATTTAAGTGCTGACAAAAATTATTTTGGGGGAGATTAATGTGGATTTATTTTTCTCTATTTTTCTCTGCTCTTTCTCTGTTCTGCAAATGAATCTACATTCATTTTTTTGCCTCAGGATTTTTAGATTGACACTTTCTGGATTTACAGCTTGTAAGTTTACATTTTTCATGACACTCACCGTCCCCCCAACCCCCCGCCCGAGATGGAGAGGAAAGGTACAGATTAGTTTGGAAACTGAAGTCTGGGTGAGAGATAACCCCCTCTTTTTAAAAAATACACCTTTGTGCCTTTCCTGTATTTACAAGGAAAGTGGGATTTGTTTAAATAAATGAGAAAGGTTTTTATTTGCTTTGAACAAATCGATAGGATGTGCATTACTAACGTCTGTTTGCTGGGGTTGGCAGGGGGACGTCTGCTTAATAATCTGCCCTTTTCCAGGTGATGCTTGTTCCCCACCCCAACAAAAGAGGTCTGATTTGTAGTTTTTCCAATCCCCACACAATCATCTGCTCAGTAAGGCAGCTTTTGTGCTGCTGGGTTGTTTATACCTCTGTGCTCTTTTAAAACATTTTCTAGTTTGACTCATCCTAACTTTTCTTAGACTTATTATAAAAATAATATGTGTTTAGTGTAAAAAATTAACAAAGTCAAGTCATGGTGTAAAGAGTCACATCAAATCCCTTCTCTGAGTCATATTTCCTGGAAGAAACATGGTTCATGATCATCCCTACAGATGTCTGTGTGTAGGTATTAGAAGGAACCATAGCAGATGTGGATAGTCATTTGATCATAAAGATGTCAATTTCAAACACATAGTGATAATATACATCTTGGCATTTTTAAAAAGCACAGGCTTAGGTGCAGTAGCACATGCCTGTAATCCCAGCACTTTGGGAGGTCAAGGGGGGCAGATCACGAGGTCAAGAGATCGAGACCATCCTGGCTAACATGGTGAAACCCTGTCTCTACTAGAAATACAAAAATTAGCCAGGCATGGTGGCATGCGCCTGTAGTCCCAGCTACTCTGGAGGCTGAGGCAGGAGAATTGCTTGAACCCAGGAGGCTGAGGCAGGAGAATTGCTTGAACCCAGGAGGCGGAGGTTGCAGTGAGCTGAGATCACACCATTACACTCTAGCTTGGGCGACAGCAAGACTCCATCTCAAAAAAGAAAAGAAAAAATAACTACACAGATGGGATCATACTGTTCATGCTGTATTATAATTTTTGTTATTAGGTTGATGAGAATCTTGGAAATCTTGCCTTATCAGTTCATTTAATGCTACACTTCTCCTTGCTAGTCTGTATGGAGATATACCTATGGCTTAATTAACCAGTTCCCTAATTGAAGGACATTTCGGATGATTCTGGTTTTTCACTATTCTGACTAATGTAGCAGTGAACATTATGCATATATCTTTATAAATTTCATGTGAGTTATCTGGAATATAACTTTCTAAAAATGGAATTGCTGTTTACTTGATTTTTTAAAACTTTTTTTTTTTTTTTTTTTTTGAGGCAGGGTCTCATTCTGTCACTCAGGCTAAAGTGCAGTGGTGTGATCTTGGCTCACTGCAGCCTCAACTTCCCAAGCTGAGGTAATCCTCCTACCTCAGCCTCCCAAGTAACTGGGATTGCAGATGTGTGTCACCACGCCTGGCTAATTTTTGTATTTTTTTTTTTTTCCTGGAAATGGGGTTTCGCCATGTTGCCCAAGCTAGTCTTGAACTCCTGAGCTCAAGTGATCCACCTGCCTTGGCCTTCCAAAGTGCTGGGATTACAGGGGTGAGCCAGCGTGTTTGACCAAGACATTATTTTTAGATTTTTTTTTTTTTTTGAACTGGTTGGATGCCTCTGGTCCCAGCTGGCCTTGCTGACCATAGGGTCCTTCATCCTCTAGCGATACCACAGAAATGGGACCTCAGTGGAAGTCAGGCAACCCGTCCAGGCAGATCAGGTGCAGTTATAAAAATTAGCATCAACTTCCCTCCTTTCCTGGAATATTTCTGTGCTTGCAGCCCAGCAGGCACTGGGGACACATACACACGACAGTGCAGCTGAGTTGGGCTGGGAGCAAGGGGCGTGTATGAAGCTATGTGGGTAGGTGGAAGCCCTAGTGACCTCTTTATACCTGAAGGATATGGGGAAACTTGTAGTGCTTTCCAGAATTTAGTCAGAAAAGGGAGAGAAAAGTAGGGCTGAGTGGGGGTAGGGTGATGAGGCTGTAGCAGATGTCAGCCTGCAAATTAGTTGTGCTGGCCTCATTGAAAGAAAGCATGGGCACTGAGCTCAGCCAAGCCAGGGCACCAGATGACAGAGTGGGGCTCTCGTTAGCCACTGACCCGAGTAATAAGAGGGCACTTGGCAAGCAGCTTCATGAGCATTGTGCCACGTGGCCGTTTGTGGTTCAGGACTTGTGAAGTTGCCCGAAGTGGTTCTTTTGCTATGATGTGTTACTCCAAAGCCTATGAAGCATTCCAATGAACAAAGTCCAAATGTTATGTTTACTGCTTTGTTAAATATAAATAATTTACCCCTGTACCTTTGGGTTTCCTTGGAAACTAATTTTTTTAAAGACAAGTTCTTGCTCTGTTGCCCAGGCTGGAATTCAGTGGTGTAGTCAGTCATGGTTTACTGCCTCCTAGAACTCATGGGCTCAAGTGATCCTCCCATCTCAGCTTCCTGGGTAGCTGGGACTACAGGCACACGTCACCATGCTCTGCTAATTTTTTTATTTTTATTTTTTGTAGAGACAGGTTCTCACCATGTTGCCCAGGCCTTGAAATCCTGCCCTCAAGGGATCCTTCCACTTTGACCTTCCAAAGTGCTGGGATTATAGGTGTGAGCCTCTGCACCCAGCCCTGAAACTACAGTCTTAAAAGCAGAGATTGGGGTTTCTTTTTATTAAAAAAAATTTCCGTGGAACCTGTTTGCCAGTCTGGTGAAGACTGAGGACTCTTTTCAGAATAATGTTGGTAAATGAATAAAAGGGGAACCAAAGAATTACAAAGGAAACCAATTATGTTAAAATAGTTGTCGAAATAGTACAAAAACACAAGTAAGGCATATTCTTTATTATAGCTACATCTAGCAGTGGGTCAGGAAGTTATCATAATTTTGAAGTAGGGGTGAGTGTAAATGATAGTTAAAGGTAACTGCAACTGTGAAATGAAATATGTATTCATGTTATGGGAAATAAAATTCATAGATGCTGTTAGTACTAATATGGTTTGTTGCTTAGATTCACGGTGGAAATAAAGGCCAAATTTCAGTTAGAATATAGTAAAAGATGTATTTTTCTTTCCATCCTCCAATTTTAGAGCCCCTGAATTCTATTCACAGACCCCAGTTAAGGACCTCTGCTTAAGGGGTTTGGCTTTTTAGATTCTGAAGAATGAATTGTAGGAGTATAAACTCCCATTTGCATCAAGAAAATTCGTAAATACCTAGGCTTCCACCATCAAGAAAATTCATAAATACCTAGGCTTCCACCCCTCTTTATTCTGATGGGGATGAGAAGAAAAACTATATAAAAAATAATGAGTCAAAATTTAAGAACATTATGACTACCTGCAATGAAAATCTCCCCTCCCTGCAAAAGAGAGAGTATATGTGGAATTCTCTGCCACTTTCTAAAATCTCCTGGTACAGTGGCCATTTTTGGTACTGATTTTAAATACTGGGAAACCCTAGATTTGTTTATGGTGTGTATCTCCTCAACCCCCCAATAATTTTCTAAGAATAGGCAAGGCAGAAGAATCTCCAGATGAAGGTCTTTAGGATTTTCTAGACCTTTGTCACAGTTCTTTAAATGTTTGTGTTTTCTCCCTCTCTTCCTTCATCTCCCCCTCCTTTTCTCTTCTTTCTTATCCCTCATCCCCTCATCTTTTCCCTCCTCCCTACCCACTCCACCTTTAACTGTAAAAGTTAGGTATCTGATATATTCACTTGTCAGCAGCAAAGTTTGAGAATGCCTTTAAAAATAGATATGTTAGAGGGAGTATGTTGGATAGAAAGGAGAAATCTTATTTATGCTCAATAAATAACTTATATTTAGAATCTTCCTTCAATTTTTCCTTTGAAATTCTGTATTCTCATTTCACTTGAATGACTCTGCATGGAGCATTTAAAGGTAGATCAAACAAAACTCTATAAATACGTTGAGTTCTTTTGGGCATTTTGCCAAAATTAGCCTTGCAGGGAAAAGCAGTGTGCTTTATGTGTTGGATTTTCTCCTGAAAATCAAGACTCCCTCCCCTCCAGAGAGCTAGCTGCCAGGGCTGGGGAAAGTCGAGCCAGGGACACATTAGGGAGGTATCCCTGATACGGCCTGCTGAGGTTGGTTTGCTTGGATTGAGGGATGTGCTGAAAGGCCAAAATCAACGCCTAGGACCAGCCTGAGAAAAGATGAAAAGCAGAGGGACGTTTAGAGACGTCACTGATTCTGGTTTTGATGTGATTCCTTTATCTCACTCTGATGGGAAGGAAAGGCTGGTGAAAAGAAAATTGGTTGAGCTAGTATCAGTAATTAACAAAGCTGCCTTTTCACAGATTCCTTAATGTAAAGCCAAATGAAAGAAAAGGGGGAGAGTCGGGTGGAAATAAGCTCCCTTGAAAGTAGATCTGTCTCCATCATCCCGGTTTTATACGTGAGAAAACTGAGGCAGAGAGCCACGCAGGGGTTGCAGTGCTGGTTGAGTTGGGCCATCTGTCTCTTCTGTGTTGTTAGCTCAGGGTTCTTTTTATTATTATTATTATTTTTAGAGACAGGGTCTCACCATGTTGCCCTAGCTGGTCTTAAACTCCTGGGCTCAAGTGATCCTCCTGTCTCAGCCTCCCAAAGTGCTAGGATTACAGTTGTGAGCCACTGTGCCTGGCCCTAGGGTTCTCTTTATGTGCTTTAATCCTTTCGGTGTTGACCATATATCCTTGAGCAGTGAAATCAGAGCCCCTGCATCCTTTCAGATGGCTGATTCACATACCATGTTTATAAGATGTGTTTGAGGTAGAGGATGTTGACTTCTTTATGCTCGTGACACCAAAATTACAAATGTGGCTTCTAAAGAAATATCAGATGACAGTGTCAATGTTAAAATATCCATATGCAGCTCCTCTTTGCAGAAACTCGGTTTATTCAATGAATGGCCCCTTTGACTATTAGGTTGGCAGTAGAAACTTGATTTGGAGGGTCATATGTTAATTGACCAAATTTAAGACTGTTTTCAGTGACTTCTTTAAATCAGGTGACTCTGAAGTTCCTAGGGCTGAGAAGGGCCTGGATCAGGAATTGTCTAGATATATGGCACCTGAGTCCACATAGGGTTGTAGAGTGATGCATTTGCGTTGTCCTAACCATGATGAGGCAGATGTCGGTGTTGGTGAGTCAGTTGAATTGGTTGACACAGATGTGTATGAAAGAGCTGAGAGGTGTTAGGGTTGAAAAGATACAGACAGAAATTGACACTCACACATAACAAAAATACAATGGAGGGAGGACAGTGCTAGAGAAAGACAATGGTTATTAGGGGAACCCAGAGAAGGGGCCCCCATGGCTGAATGAATGAGTATGTATGTATGTGTGTGTTCCATGAGTGAGGGCGAGCTCAGAAGATGGACGCCACAGGGCCCCTCCACCTGGAGAGAGATGGTTGTCTGGGCTGTGTAGGCTGGTGGAGTCTAGCCAGGGAAGATGACCTTGGCTTGGTCACTGATGGAGTAGTATGGGCCTCCTCAGGGTTTTGTAACAGCCTCTGATCAGGGTAATGACTAATGTGGGCTACAGATGTGGAGCCCTTTTCTGAACTAACACCTCCTGCTGTGTTCATAGACCTGCCACAATCATTTGTCATTGGGAGGTCAGAGGCCCCTTGTCATTCAGCCCCATGAAAAGCACCTTTCTTGCTGATTGAATTGATATTTATTTCTTTCAAAACACCAACTCACTTTACTATTAATGTAATCAAAGTGTGATCAGAAGGGTAAGTTTCATAATACAAGGTAATTTTTTTTTTTTTGAGACGGAGTTTCGCTCTTGTTACCCAGGCTATAGTGCAATGGCGCGATCTTGGCTCACTGCAACCTCCGCCTCCTGGGTTCAGGCAATTCTCCTGCCTCAGCCTCCTGAGTAGCTGGGATTACAGGCGTGCGCCACCATGCCCAGCTAATATTTTGTATTTTTAGTAGAGACGGGGTTTCACCATGTTGACCAGGATGGTCTTGATCTCTTGACCTCGTGATCCACCCGCCTCAGCCTCCCAAAGTGCTGGGATTACAGGCTTGAGCCATCGCGCCCGGCTTACAAGGTAATTATTTTAATAGGTGACTGATTATTTAAAAAAGTGATTACAGTGTATATTATGTGCCCTTTTTGAAAACACATTGATATTGTAGAAGCATTAAAATGAATTTCTACCCTTCCCCCAGTCTGCCTCCCCAGAAGTATCACTGTTACTTTGGCGTATAGCCTTCCATGACATTTTCTGTGTTTACACAAGTGTGTCCGTGTACATATACCTCCTTTCTCTCATTCATTTGTATCTTTTTTTGAGACAGAGTTTCTCATTCTGTTGCCCTCATTCATTTAATTGTATTAGACCTTCACGTGTTAGTTTAATGTTGAATCGATTCATTTATTTATTAATGAACATTTGTTGAATGCATATTCTGTGCTAGGTTCCAGGTGATCAGGAGTAACTAAAATACTACATGCTGTTTAGAGTTATGAGTGTGTGTGTGTGTGTGTGTGTGTGTGTATGTATTTATAAAATTGGAATCATAGTATACATATTATGTGATTTAGTCTTTTAATGTACTGTGGACACCTTTTCACACTGGTACACACAGAGCTACTTGTTATATTTAATGCTGCCTGGATATACCTTCCCCTCTCAGTAGATATCCTGGCTTCACATGTAGATCTCTGTGCATATATGCGTTTGCTATTATATTGCCCTGAACCTTCTTATGCATATATCTTTGCCTACTTAAAACAAATGTTTTCTGTTTTTTAAGAGGACTGAACAGAAAATCAAATATACATCATTTCTTGTTCATATATAGCCCTGCTCTACTGTTTAGTGTGGATAATTCATAGGTGGGCATAAGTTTGTAAGAGGAAAGCAGTTAGAGGAATAGATTAGCATTGTTTAGTACTACAGATGCTTTAAACTACAAGGTTGATGGAGAATGTGTTGGTCAATTAATCAACCAACTTCGACACACCAGCAAGACTGCAGGGTCTACCATCTTTCCATCCCTATAGCATCAGCAATTCCAGATGGCATTGACTTTTGTTTGTTGGATTGGTTTTTTTCTTTTTTCTTTAGAGAAAAGATCTCACTCTGTTGCCCAGGCTGGAGTGCAGTGGCATAATTATGGCTCACTGCAGCCTTGACCTCCTGGGCTCAAGCAGTCCTCCTGCCTCAACCTCCCAAGTAACGAACTACAGGTGTGTGCCTGCCTGGCTCATTTTTAAGTTTTGTGTAGAGACTGGGTCTTGCTGCCCTGTTTAATACCATGTTGAAGCTTTAACTCTCTTTCTCTCCACCTTTCAGGATGTGGAATTCATTAGTTCATTCATTTGTCAAGAATGGATTGAATAGGTCTACTCAGACCTAGAGCTAGGTGCAGGTATCAAGGACAAGTAGGAGAAGGTCATTGGCCCCCAAAGGGGGCAACAGACATGTCAACTGACAGTTGTTTGGTGTATGTACATCTGTGTCTGTGTCTGCTTGTCGACCTCTCCTTCTCTGGGTGTGTGATTCTTTCCACTGTGTTTTTCCAGTTGTGTCCTTCATTGTCTTCTGCTGGGCCATCTCCTGCTCTGGGACCCCTCCTCAACACCATTCTGCACATCCCTGACACCATGCCCTTCTCCCTAGATCACTGCCCTCATCACATCTTGTTCTATGCTTCTCTTTCCAGAAACCTCCTCTGATTTCTCATTGCCCACAAAATAAAGTCCTCATCCTTAGCTTGGCATCCAGAGTCTCCTAGAAACTCACTCCTAATCTGTCTTCCTGGTATCATTTTGGGTTGGCGAAAGAAGAGGACCGAAGACCACAACTTATTTAACCCATGTACCCTGGACAAATTATCCAGGCTTCCTGTGCTCATCATAAAGGTGGGACCAGCATGCCGAACCTCCTAGAGTTGGCCTGAGGACATGAGGGAAGGCCTGTTACGTGCCAAATGTGGTTCCTGGCATGTAGCAGGCACTCGATGTTCATTTCCTTCATCTCCAAGATTAAGGTGATTTTTCTTATGTAACTTTTGATGTTAACTGCCTCCCTTCCTACCCTCCATGGCTCAAAGGCTCTAATAAATGGTTCCCTACTAGCTCTACTTTTTCTCTTATTTCCTGCCAAGACTTGGGAGAAAATGAGCACTGGCATAGCTATACCCACTTGTCAGATGCTCTCTGCTTTTGAAGTAGCAGGCAAATGGATTTCCTGTGTTCTGCCGTGCAGAGATGTTGATTATACACATCCCTATGAAAATCAAGCAGGTTCATCTCTAGGGACCACACAATGCTGATTGATTAAATACTCTGCATTTCCACTGCAACAGTCCAGGTACAGCCAAGAGGGGTTTGTGAAGAAACACCCACAAGGTTCTTTTATATGGAGTGCCACTGGCTTCTGAAGTGTCCTCCTCTTTCTGTGAGTTGTATTATGTTGAAACAGGATGACGAGTGGAAATGTTTCCAGTAAAGAGTATGATGCAGGAGTTCTGCAAGATCAGTAATTCTACTTTCTTTTCCCTTATACTGAGAATCTACTGGATGTCCCAAGTAAAAATGTGTGAATCTATACATTTAGTTCAGTTTGTATTGTTTTCTCCATCCTGAGGTAGGAAACATGGCTTCTTGCATAAATTGAGGTTTCCAACTCAAAAACAGCCTTTTAAAGAAGCGGGCATGCTGCTCAGTAACTAGGGAGTTGGTACCTCCCCACTGCCCCCACCCCCAGCCCCCAGCACCCAGCAGTTTGTTAATGAATTATAGCAGAGACCTTCATCTTCTCCACTCTCCTGCCCCAACCCAGGAACACATTTCCAGAGCTAGAAACTACTCAGTGCAGCTGTTCCAAAGGTCTGTGAAATAAACATCACAGCACAACAGAATTCACCTGTGCTATGTATTAAATACTATTGTCAAATATTTAGAAGTCTGAGTTCTGTCCCTTGTGGGAAAAGACACTGAATATAGGACCTAAAATAGCCTGATCCCAGAAAAGTCCCATTTATTTTTGGTTTGATGCTTTTCTTAGGGCAACAGATCTGTCTAGATGTCTCTGGACTTTAGCTGTGCATTAGAATCACCTGGGGAACTTTTAAAATCCAGATGTCCAGGGTACACCCTAGACCAATAATGACATTTGAATCTCTAGAGGTGGAGCCCAGGCATTAGTATTTCCCCTTTTCCCCTTAAAAGTTTTAATCAGAAAAAATTTTAATGCACAGAAAATTTGAAACAATAGTACGATGAACACCCACCTAGACTCACCAATTGTTAGCATTTTGTCACATTTGATTTCTATGTCCTCTATCCAATCTCCATACATACTCTTTTTTATTTTATTTTTTAATCATTTGGGTTTTGGGTTTTTTGTGTTTGTGTTTTTTTTTTTTTTTTTTTTGAGACAAGGTGTCACTCTGTTGACCAGGCTGGAGTGTAGTGGTGTGATCACAGCTCACTGCAGCCTTGACCTCCCAGGGCTCGGACCACCCTCCCACCTTGGGCTCTGGAGTAGCTGGGACCACAAGCACATGCCACCACACCCAGCTAATTTTTCTATTTTTTATAGAGTTGAGGTTTTGCCATATTGCCCAGGCTGGTCTCGAACTCCTGGGGTCAAGGGATCTTCCTGCCTTGGCCTCCCAATGTGCTGGGATTACAGGTGTGAGTCACTGAGTTTGGCCTGATTTTTTTCCTTAAACGGTTTGATAAGAAGTTGCAAACATCAGGACGCTTCATCCCGAAATACTTCAGAATGTATCTCTTAAGTATGAGGACATTCTGCTATGTAACTGCAATAGAATTGACACACTCCAGGAATGTAACATTAACATGCTATTATCTAGAATTAGTTCATACTCAAATTTTCCCAGTTCTCTCAATAATGTTTTTATAGCTTTTTAAAAATGTAAAATCCAATTAGAGATCATACATTATATTTAGTTGTCGTGTGTCTACTCTTTTAGAAATCTAGAATAATTCTTTAGCCTTTTAAATACTTTTGTGATATTGACTTAAGAAAAAAATATTTCCATGCCTGGCTTATTTCACTTAACATAATACCTCTAGTTCCATCCATGTTGTTGCAAAAGATAGGACGTCGTTCTTTTTTATGGCTGAGTAGTAGTCTGTTAGTTATATGTACCACATTTTCTTTTTTTAATAACTTTTAAATTTTTGTCAGTACATAGGTATATATATTTATGGGATACAGGAGATATTTGATATGGGTGTGCAATGCCTAATAACCACATCATGGAGAATGGGGTATCCATCCCCTCAAGCATTTATCCTTTGTGTTACAGACAATCCAATTATAGTCTTTTAGTAATTTGAAAATGTATATGATTATGTTGTTATTGACTATATCATCCTGTTGTGCTATCAAGTAGTAGGTCTTATTCATTCTTTCTAACTATGTTTTTGTACCCATTAACCATCCCCACCTCACCCCTGACCGGATCCCACTACTCTTCCCAGCCTCTGATAACCATCCTTCTACTCTCTATGTCCATGGGTTCAATTGTTTGGAGTTTTAGATCTTACAAAGTGAGAACACGTGATGTTTGTGTTTCAGTGCCTGGCTTATTTCATTTAACATAATGGCCTCCAGTTCCATCCATGTTGTTTCAGATGACAAGATCTCATTTTTTTTTTTTTGGCTAATATTCTGTTGGGTATACGTACCACAGTTTCCTTATCCACTTTTCTGTTGATGGACACTTAGGTTGATTGCCTATCTTTGCTACTGTGAATAGTGCTGAGGTAAACATGAAGAGCTAAAAAAGTTGATCTCATGGAGGTACAGAGTAGAATGATAGTTACCAGAGGCTGGGAATGATCTCCACTGGGGAGAGGGGTGATGAGAGGTTGGTTACTGGATACAAACATACAGTTATTGAAGGAATAAGTTCTAGTATTCAGTAACAGAGTAGGGTGACTATAGTTGACAACAATGTATTGTATATTTCAAAATAGCTAGAAGAGAGGACTTGAAATGTTCCCGATACATAGAAATGATAAATGCTCAAGGTGATGGACACTCAGTTACCCTGACTTGATCACTACACATTCTATGCATGGAACAAAATATCACATGTACCCCATAAAAATGTACAAATACTATGTATCAATAAGATTTTTTTTTTTTTTTTTGGCCAGGCATTGACGGCTTACTCTTGTAATCCCAGCACTTTGGGAGGCTGAGGCAGGAGGTCACTTGAGCCTAGGAGTTCAAGACCAGCCTAGGCTACATAGCGAGACCCCATCTTTACAAAAAAATACAAAAATTAGCCAGTGTGGTGGCTCACATCTGTAGTCCCAGCTACTTAGGACTACTCAGGAGGATGAGGTGGGAGGTCGAGGCTGCAGTGAGCCAAGATCACACCACTGTACTCTAGCTTGGGCATCAAAGTCAGAACCTCTCTCCCAAAAAAAAAAAAAAAAAAAAAAATGTTTTTAAGAAAAAAATCAGATTTTTTTTTTTTTTTTTTGGATGGAGTCTTGCTCTGTCATCCAGGTTGCAGTGCAGTGGCATGATCTTGGCTCACTGCAGTCTCCCAGATTCAAGCGATTCTCCTGCCTCAGCCTCCCGAGTAGCTGAGACTACAGGAGCGCGCCACCACACCCAGCTAATATTTGTATTTTTAGTAGAGACGGAGTTTCACCATGTTGGCCAGCTGGTCTCAAACTCCTGGCCTCAGGTGATCCTCCTGCCTTGGCCTCCTAAAGTGTTGGGATTACAGGTGTGAGCCATGGCGCCCAGCCAGATCAGATTTTGTAGACTACTCCTCATTTTAATTTTGAATGATTGTTTCTTCATGGTTGGATTTAGGTAAATATTGTGGCAGAAGTATTTTACAGGTGATGTTATAGAAGTATTCTATAGGTGATGATGTTCTATAGGCCCTTCTCAGTGTAGCCAATCAGGAGGCACATGATGTCAATTTGTCCTATGATTAGCAATGTTAACTTGGATCACTTGGGTAAGGCTGTATCTGCCAGCTCTCTTCATTCTAAGGGAACCATTTTCCTTTTGTAACTGTGGGGAGATACTTTGGGATTTTGTAAATATCTTAATCCTCAACAAGCTGTCACCCAGTAGTTTTAACAACCATCGATTCTTCCCAGAATCAATCATTACTCTGATGGCTATAAAATGACTATTGTCCCAAAGAATCATTGCCAAGACCAATGTCATAGAGCATTTTGTTGTATTGGTGGTGGTAATTTAAACTGGTACATCTTTAATGGAAACAGCATGGACGTTTCTAAAAAAGTTAAAAATAGAGCTACCATATTATCCAGTAGTCACACTTCTGTGTATATATCCAAAGAAAATACAATTTTCAAAGGAAAAAAATAGACTATTGTCTATTTCTATCATTTCTGTATTTGTCAATGTTCTTTTGTTAAAGAAGAAAAAAGAACTTTCACTTCTCACCCCATAACTATCTATCTGATCTTCTTTAGCTAGCTAGCTAGCTACCTGTTAAACATACAAATATGAACTCATGAATTTTTTAAATGAATAAATTGTAATGAATCCCCTCAGTACATACTGTATTGTCCCAACTTTGGCCAGTGGAAGCCATTTATAGCTGGCTTCTGTGTCCTTTTGAAATTATCCCTTAGATGTTTGAGCACTTCATGAATTTTGGCATAATCAGATATTTTAGTCTCACTTCATATTTTCTTTGCCCTAGCCCTGGAAGAAGTCATTTTTCTATGGAGACCTAGTTTCTCTGGGGCTACTATTTCAGAAGGCATCAGTAGTTTTAAGAAAGCTCCCCAGGTGATTTCAATATGCAGCAAAGAATGAGAGACATACATTAGAGTCCTCCAAGGGGAGACCACCTGTTCCCACAAGGTTTTTTTTTTTTAATCACTTCTTATTTTGTTGTGGAGATTTAGATTTTCATGAGTGTTATTCAAGGGACAGGTTTAAATGCAGGTCCCTGGCCCCAACCCCAAAGATTGAGTTCAGTAGTTCTGCCCTGCATTTTAACACTCTGGTGCAGGTGGTCCCCAGGCCATACCTGTAGAAAATGCCAGAAGTAACCCTGGAAACTGGGAATTAGGATTTCTTTTGGTTTTCCTGTTTTACTTTTTATCAGTGGTTTCTCTCTTGCAGTATGATTTCAGAATACTGCCATGTTCCCCAGGTATGTGATAAGGATCTAGTTGATTAATTTGATGGATTCTTTGAAAATATCAGATGATTTAAACGCTTTTAGCTTTACTCTTGTTCCATCATGGGGAATGGTAGATGTAAAAAAAAAAAAAAAAAGGTGTGGGGGGTGTGGGGGAGGGGGAAGCTCTGTAAGTGTTGGAAGTTTTCAGTTGACCCAAAGACTTTTTTCATCTACTACATTATTTCTTGTTATTAGTATATTTTCATGGACACTGAATGAATTGGCCGAGTAAAGTTTTCACATGCTGTAAGATCCTAGGATGTAGGCTTTAAAATAGAGATGTATGTGCTGTTTTGGGGACTGGGTCATGACACCCTAGTCAGTTTCTGCTATTTCCTTTTCTAAGAAGGCAATTGTATTGCCTCCCCATCCAACCAGCTTTATTTTATTAAATCTGGGGCCTGTAGGGCCCAAAGTACCCAGCAGTTATAAGGAAAAGCTCCTGATTTGTGGTTTTTTCGCTTTATGGTTCCACCTTTTAAATAAATACCATGTTAGTGCAGCTAGTCCCTTCTGTTATCTCAAGACCCAGGGCTGAGAATGCTTCAGACCAGTCAGGTGTGAGAGGGAGGCAAAGCTTCTGGAGTTGCATCGCCTGGTTTGAAATCCTCTGGTAAAATATGTGATCTTTTTGTGCCTCCAAGGTCTTCTTGTCTGTAAAAAGGTGGTTAGTAATGTACCCCGGAGGTTCAATGTGAGGATCAAATGGGGTAGCATATGTAAAATGCCTAGCAGTTTACGGCACATAGTAGATGCTCAATAATGTTATTTTATTAAACAAAATGATCACAAATGGAAGGTGGCCATGGGGTCTAGTGAGAGAGTTGAGGATGTGCTTTCTCAGTTATCATCAGATCGACTATTGTGGTATCACAGTTCTTGGGTTTGGCTAACCCTTATATCACTTAATACAGTTGTTCCCCCTTATCCATGGGAACTACATTTCAAGACCCCTAGTGGATGCCTGAAACCGTGGATAGTGCCAAGCCCTATATATACTATGTCTTTACCTATACATACATATTTATGAGAAAGATTAATTTATAAATTAGGTTCAGAAAGAGATTAACACCAATAAATAATAAAATGAATAAATAATAAAACACTAACAATAGAACACTAACAATATATTTTAATGAAAGTTATGTGAATATGTTCTCTTTCTCTCCTAATATCTTACTGTACTATACTTAGCCTTGTGATGATGTGAGGTGGTAAAATGCCTACATGATGTAATAAAGTGAGGTGAATGATGTAGGCATTGTGATGTAGTGTTGGGCTACTATTGACCTTCTTATGATCTATCAGAATGAGGATCATCTGCTTTGAGTGATCCTGAATTGTGGAGTCATCAATGCTGTCTGTGGTTAGATGTCAGGAGCAGACAGTGTCAATGACTCAGGGGCAGGGAGCATCTACAGCATGGAGATGCTAGACAAAGGGATGATTCACATCCTGGAAAGGATGAAGCAGGATGGTGTGAAGTTTCATCATACTACTCAGAATGACGTGCAATTTAAAAGTTATTAATTGTTTATTTCTGGAATATTCCATTTAATATTTCTGGACCTCAGTTGACTACAGGTAATTGAAACTACAGAAAGTGGAACTGTGGATAAGGGGGAACTACTGTAAAAACTCCACGCCTAGTTCATTTGGACATGAAGGTGGTAGCTCAAACTAAGGGATTCCAAACCTCAGGCATAGGCAAGTAGTAAGTTTTTTTCCTTTAGTTTATGTAAGCTATTGAAATGAGGTGGTGTTGTCATCTCCTTACCTGTTTAAGGAAGGTCAAGACTTACTAGTAAACATCAGTGAAATTCCAGAAGAGGAAAAAAATGACAGATGAGTTTCTTAGACTTCCTTAGGTTTAAGATGGATGGATGCAACGGAAATGCAGTGTCTCCCACCTTCAAACATCCCCCTTGAACTGGGTTGTAGGTCAGGTGGTACTGGCAAACAAATTCAAATCAATGACAAGCTATAGTTGAGGCCTCGAAAAGCAGCATTCCAGGAGTTTGGGGCTCTCTGTAATGAGTGATCCATGGCAGGGACCTAAGTGATGTGGTACAGTGTCGTAGAAAGCAGTTGAGTACAGATTGCAGAGAATTTGGCACAAAATGTGAATTGAATTAGTTTATATCCACCGCTGGAGAGAGAGCTCTGAGCTTAGGCTAAGGAAATAATGCCGCTTACTAGCTTGGTGACCTGGGGCAAGACATTGAATCCTCGATTCCTCATTTGCAAAATGATTGTCCATTGTGGCTTTTATTTTTTAACTCGTGGTTGGCAGGAGAAAGGGGTGATGGATATCAGAAGTGATTGTGAGCTATCCCAATGTGAGGGTGAATGATTGTGCCTGGCATCAGGTCAGGTGATCTTTACCACCAGCCACCTCTGGGTCCCTCCCCTGTGCCCTCTGTAGGGCACATACCTCTTCTTGGTATGTTGGCAGTGAGCTTTATAGGACTTTATACCATCAAATGAGTAACAGTCATAGAGGCTTTAAAGAAGGATGGACTAGCCTAGCAGAGAGAAAGTAGAGAAGACTTCATTCTTCTGACACAAGGCAGGCCTTTATGGAAGTCCAATGCAGAGATTTGGTTTAAGAGCAGTCTAATTCTGTTTCAGGTCCTACGAACATTGGGTTAGTCTTTTCTCTAAGAATAGATCACCCTCTCCTTTGCCATTTGTGCAGTGTTAGATCAGATGCTACTTTTTACAGAGGGTTTTTTGAAGACATGAACTTACATACAACTGTAAGTTTTATGGCTTCAGCTGACACTAGATCTTCAGATGGTGTTATTTTAAGTCACTTTGGTCAGGACTTTGATATCTGTGGTTGTGAGTGTTGGTTTTCAGACGTTTGTTGTTTCATTTGTTTTATGTTCAGATTTGCATCTGCAGAGTTTGCTTTTAACATAACATCTAGTAAATGAAAGCCCTTTAAAGATTTATAGTAGAACTTCATCTTAAGAGGTGTCTGTGGGGCCAGGGGAGTCACAAGGGTCAGGAGAGGGGTGCCAAGATTGCTTTGTAATCTAGACATTTTTTGCTGGAATGAGAAATCCATGTCCTTTATGGTACAGAGTACTTGATTTGCCTTCCATTGTGTGGAAAGCCATGGAATAGTGGTGGCATTCTTTGCATAGGAATACTCATTCCTCCTGACACTCTGCCTTGGAAAAGCAAGTTGGAGTGGGCCCCCTGTCCTAGGGAGAGCCAGGCCCTCCTTGGGGTTGCACTGCTCAGCCTGCTGACAGTGCCATCAGCACCTAGGAATTGGCCTGGAAGTGCTGTGTTTCTTCTTAAGACCTAGAGGCTTGCAATTTTGCACAAAGGGGTGGAGAGTATTTGTGGAGTCACCAAAGATGTGATTAAACAAGATATCGATTCTGAACTTCTGCCCTCTTCCCTCTATTCAACTGTGTTCTTGCTTACTGAGATACAGACGAGAAAAATGGAACGGAGAGAACTAGGCCACCGGCTTTTGAAACATATTGATCAGGGTACTCATCTGATGTAGCACAGAGACCTTCCCCTTTGTATGATGTCATCCTGCGTTGGGGCCTTAATGTGCCCTGTGATCACCTCTGCATGGACTTCCTTTCCCAGAGAAAAGATTAGAGAAGAAAAAGAATCCCTGTAGGCAGTGCCCAAAAAGAATTTAAGCATTTCTAAATGTGTTTCTTTGAAGCCATTGATCCCTTTGGCTTTCTAGGCCATGCAGTGGCATGAAGGAATGGTGTGAGGCTGTCAGCCATAAACAACAAACTTCTGGGCAATGTTGGTCTAACTTCCTATCTCCCATCCACCTCTCCCTGGCTTGGGCCTCCACTGCTGTCTGTCTGTCTGTCTCACCCCCACCACCATACATGTTCTTTCTCTGCGTAGTGTACATCTGTGGTGTAGATGTGCAGTGGACAGTTGTGTCTGTACCTGAACCAGCTCTAAGCCACGGTCTCCCAGATGGGTCACACTGGGTGAATGAGATGTTGTACCCTTGAGTGTCCTCTGGTTGAGTGAAGTGTGGCCCTGGCTCTTATCTTGATTTGTCTGGCATGATTCTGTGTAAGCAGCCAGGGATCCTGTTAATGGATCCCCCGGAACAGAGGGAAGAGGACAGAAGTAGATTTGTTGAACCCTGTGGGGCATTTGAAATGGTACCAAGAGCAGGCTAAAATCTAATCAACCTTCGCTTATCAGGCTTGAGTTCTCTCATGCTGAAAGGGTAATGATTAGTAAGAAAAAGGCCAGGATACTTTATCTTTTCTTTGCATATTTGGAAGAATCCCCTCTGCCTTGCTAGCATTAGAAGCAGATCATTCTTTTTTGTCTACCACATCACGTCAGCTTCCATCAAAAATCAACAGCAGCAAATATAAAGCCCCATCCATGGAAAACAGTTTAAGGCAACACTGTGCTCCAGTGCTTCAGGGGTGGGGCTTCCTTCTGCACCAATGGATCGGTTTCTCATATCCATGCCTTTCTGACCTAGCAGCTTTTAAAAGACCAAGAAGCATTGCTCTGCTTTCTACTGCCTCTCTATAAGAGACCAGGGCTGCCATGCCTCTAGCCATGTCCCAGAGAGCATATTTGAGATAAGTCAGCTTAATTTGCCTGCATGCCTAGGAAGCCTCTCTTTAAAATCTCATTTGGGGAGAAGTGCTGTCTCTAAATATTTTGCTTTTCCCATCCAGGCGAGCGACGGAGGCGCCGGTGTCAGGTAGCATTCAGCTACCTGCCCCAGAATGATGATGAACTTGAGCTGAAAGTTGGCGACATCATAGAGGTGGTAGGAGAGGTAAGCAACCCGGCCGGGAAACACAGTGGCCTCAAATGGGCTGTCATAGTCACTACTTACCCACTCACAATGAGGCTTTGCTGCAGACTCACAGCGTGTTTGGCCTTGAAGTTAGGGATCCTCTAGTTGAGTCTCCTGTATGAGGAAATGGCTTTCTCCAGAGGAATGCCCCCAAGCCAGCTGAGTTCAAACCTGGGGCCACTGGAAAGCATTATCTCACACAGCTTACTAAGTAATCCTGAATTTCCAACCCAGTGCCACCAAGTTTCTCTTCTACTTGAATTGACCATAGACTCTGGGTATCCAGAGTGACCCAGATCCATCTTTAGAGCATGGATTTAGTATTCACTGTGGGTGACACTGTGGATTTAGAGGGCAAAAAAGGAGTAACATTTCTTAGAAGACCTAGTATGTGGCAGGTGTGACAAGATTCTTTAAGTTTATTGTACAGGATGAGGAAAGAGGATCAAGAGACCCTAGAAGAGGCAGGGCTGATGGCCAGCCCTGGTCCCTGTGACTGGAGATGCTCACTCTTCCTGCTGCACCACATTTTCTTGTTCCTGCACCATACTCTGATTCTTCCTGCTGCACCACATAATCTGGTGAAATGTCCCTCCAGACTCCCTCAGGCCCAGAGGATCCTGGGTTTCAGGCAAATTGAACAAATCAGAACACAAAATTGCATACACTAGGATAAAACCATGTAAAATATATCTATGTGCTTATCATTCATTCTGATTCAACAGTTGTGTCTGTATGTAGAAACACAGTTTTCCAATTGCTTTTTGTTTGGTGATGCCCTCTGACCTTACAGAAACCCACAGTTCATAGAACAGGAAGCTAGAAGTGGAGGAGGACTTTAAGGAAACTGTCATGTGGGTGGAAGTGGCAGAGGTGATGCTAGAAGCCAGATTTCCTAACTCTCATACATAACCTAATGTGAGCATGTGTCAGAGTTTTATTTAACTCATTAGTGAAGGAATCTATAAGATGGTAAGGCTGGCTAAAGAGAATTGTGAAAGAGCAAAGATAATGACTGAAAAAAAATACTTAAGATTGCTAACTTACATGCAAAACTACATAGTGCCCTACAATGTAATAAAACTGTAACTTTGAGGTTATCTTTTCTAGGGAACAAATCCTTTGCATTTCTGCTCGTCAAAATTTATTTTTGTTGCTACCTGGCAAGAATCATTTGCAGTGCTCTCAGTTTTGACCAGTTAACATCCACAGTAACAGAGTTGTAAACTAGCCTCATTAATGGTAAATAGTGTGCCAAACAGAGATATATGTCCCTCCGGAAGCAATTAATGGGGTCTCCAATGTGGCACTGGTAAGGCATGCAGGAACCCCTTTTACCTACTTCTGAGTTTTGGATAATTAATATGGCATTCATCCCTTTTTACCCCTGGTGGCAAGCAGGGCATATATGAGACATTTATTGAAAATTGAATGAGTGAAAAATGAGTGGACAACAGAGAACATTTATTTCTGTGGTAGAATGACATATTTCTTAAGACTATAACCATGGAAGGAATTCCAGAAGAAAAAATAAACAGATGTGACTAATAAGAAAAATGGTTAAGATTTTGGTAAAATTTGAAGCTAGTCCAGCTAAAGAAAGAGAACAATAAATAGGAAAACATTTGCAATAAATTATGACAAAAGTTATTATATATGTAGTATATGAAAATATTAGGAAGCTATTATAACAGCGATAAATGATAGATAAATCTGCTGTAAACACAGATCCCAGAAGGAGAAAAAAATCATAGCCACAAGAAAATGTTCCACCCAGTGGTTAATTAAATAATACAGTAATTAAATTAAGACAATAATGGGTTTTTTCTTATGAAAATCCTAAGAAAATATTTAGTGGTAAGGCTGTTGGCAAGGTGTGGAAGAACTGGTAAATTTGTATGTCTGTGTGATCCTTATATGAAGTAATTTGGCAAGGTATGTCAAGAGCTATAAATATCTGAATAACACTTTTTGACTCAATGATCTCATTCCTCAGAATTTATCCACAGACATTGATTAATGAAAGAAGAAACATGTGAAGCATGTTAATTATAGCAGTATTTGTGATAATGAAAAATAATCAAGAAGGGGAATTAAGTTGTATTTTCCAGGTAGAACATTGTGAAGCCATTAAAAGTGGTAAACACAGGTTTTAAAATATGTATTTGTTATGATACTTTGCAGATAATACCATTGTAATTATCTGTTATATTCTACTAAGCTGAGAGCTTTTCAATGGCAGGGACCTGATTTTTATCTATCTTTATATTTGTGGTACCTGGAATAGTGCCTGAAACCTAACATGCACTTTAATAAATGCTTGCTGAATAAGTAAATGAATCAATGGAAATACAAAAGGAGTTTTTTGCAAATTGAACAAATCAGAACACAAAATTGCATACACTAGGATAAAACCACGTAAAATGTATCTATGTGCTTGTGATCAAAGACTGAAATGGAACAAGAATTGAAAATGCTTTTGTCATAGAAGATGACTTTTCTTTTAATGTTGTAATAATGCATTAAGAAAAACCACAAGTCAAGACAAGGAAAATGATTAATACATTCTCAGGAATATTGCCCTCTTCTGCCTGCCTACTGGCTGCAGAGAAACTGAATGTTGATTGCTTAAAGGATAGAGACGAGTGCTTGCAGAGCTGTTACTGGATTTGCCTAGAGGCTGATAGGCCTTTGCTACCATCTACAATACCAGCCTCCTTTCTATTATTCACTGCCAGCTAAATCCTGTTCTTCATTCTGGAAGTGCTTCAAGTAAGAAAAAGGAAAAAATAACCATATAGTCTATGAGATTTACATAAAACAAAATATAAAGGCTGGCATTTTAATCCAAAGTTTTGAAATATCATCAAAAATTCCCCATTGTTCCAGTTTACTTGTTATATTGCAGAAACTGGGTCCTTGTCACTGTATAATATAAAATCTGTCCTTTTCTCTTGTAGTGAATGTTATGTAAATGCTAATGATAGCTCTTCTCTAATTCCACTGATGATTAAAAATAAACAGAAAAAAAAACTCAAAATAAACAAAACCCCTAAATCACAGAGACAGATCAAGGCAAGAACATAATGGTTTTGCAATACTGTAGGATTAATCAATATATTAATAAAATATAACATTGTGTATGTATAATATTTTTATTGGATTTCTCTAATTTTACAAAGCTGCAGACACACACACATACACACACTCTCTCTGTCTCTGTCTCTCTCTCTCTTTCTTTTTTTGCCCTGACGGATAGGCCTTAGGAGGATTTTGAATGTATGGACTAGTTTTTTTGAAAGAGTTGAATCAGGTAGGGAATCCTGAAGTCCTAAAACATCTGCCTTAATATCTAATTTTAGCTTAAAATATCAAAATGTATATTCGTTCATCATTTATCAATACAATCTTATGATATAGGGCCAAGGCCACTTCCTAATTATGGGTTTACTGGTTTGAGTTCCATCTATCTCTGCATCCATAGTGCATTCTCTATGATTCCCATTAGTTTCCTTCTCAAGTTCTATAGCTCCCCTGCCCCTCACCCCTTATCTTCTTTAGTTGTCCTCTTCACACCAAATTTGGCAACAGTGTTTTTTAAACCTTCAGATCATTGCCTTTATCCCTCCTCACCACCAACTCTTTATCTTCACACCTGTGTGTGTGTGTGTGTGTGTGTGTGTGTGTGTGTATTTTTTTTTTTTTTTTGAGATGTAGTCTCGCTCTGTAACCCAGGCTGGAGTGCAGTGGCACAATCTCGGCTTACTGCAACCTCCCCCTCCTGGGTCCTGGTTCAAGCAATTCTCCTACCTCAACCTCCCAAGTAGCTGGGATCACAGGCATGAGCCACCATGCCCAGCTAATTTTTTTTTTTTTTGAGACAGTTTTCACTCTTGTTACCCAGGCTGGAGTGCAATAGCGCGATCTCGGCTCACCGCAACCTCCGCCTCCTGGGTTCAGGCAATTCTCCTGCCTCAGCCTCCTGAGTAGCTGGGATTACAGGCACGTGCCACCATGCCCAGCTAATTTTTTGTATTTTTAGTAGAGACGGGGTTTCACCATGTTGACCAGGATGGTCTCGATCTCTTGACCTCGTGATCCACTCGCCTCAGCCTCCCTATTTTTTTTTTTTTTTTTTTTTTTTTTGAGACGGAGTTTCGCTCTTGTTACCCAGGCTGGAGTGCAATGGCGCGATCTCGGCTCACCGCAACCTCCGCCTCCTAGGTTCAGGCAATTCTCCTGTCTCAGCCTCCTGAGTAGCTGGGATTACAGGCACGCACCACCATGCCCAGCTAATTTTTTGTATTTTTAGTAGAGACGGGGTTTCACCATGTTGACCAGGATGGTCTCGATCTCTCGACCTCGTGATCCACCCGCCTCGGCCTCCCAAAGTGCTGGGATTACAGGCTTGAGCCACCGCGCCCGGCCCTCCCTATTTTTTAGTAGAGACAGGGCTTCACCATGTTGGCCAGTCCGGTCTTGAACTCCTGACCTCGTGATCCGCCTACCTCAGCCTCCCAAAGTGCTGGGATTACAGGCGTGAGCCACCATGCCTGGCTGACACTTGTATGTTTTTGTCCAATTTAAGCAAAATGCGTTAACGCATTTGGTTAAATTGGACAAAATAATGAGCAAGAGGCTTAAGCAGGTTTAGGTAGAAACAGCCTTGACCCTTGGTCAGGTGAACAGCTTGCTCATTTAGTAGGAGTCTACCAGACCTGACTCCTCAGCCTGAGCCAGCCTCCAAAGCATGGTTTAGGGAAGGAAGGGAGTGTTCAGGGTAGTCTGGGCATAGTGGAGTTGGCAAAGCAAAGCACCTGCCAAGAAAGCACCTGCTGTGCTTCTGGCTCCTAGCTGGAAAGGGGTGATTGTGCTGTGGGAAAAAAAATTATCATTGTGAACCTAAAGGAACCAGACTGCCAATTCAAAAGGAAAGTAGCAGGCTGTGAACTCCTGGATTGATAGTTTTAACGAAATCATTGTGAATACACACTGGGTCATTTTTATCCAAAATGGAGAAGACAAATAAATACAGGCAAAGTTCTAATTGTAGGTAGAACAGAGATGGCATGTGAACGAGGTTTCCAGGAGAAATGGCATTTGAAGGCCTCTGAAAATTTTATGTGGGCTTTTTGGTCTATAGAGTGGTGGGTTTTTTTCTTCTTCTTCTTCTTCTTTTTTTTTTTTTTTAATGTTATCTAGAGCCTGGGAAAGGAGCCACTTTTCCTTTCGTGTTAGATTAGTTTGGTCTTATCCAGTCTCTCATTGGTGGCCCAAGGGATGTTCAAAGATTCTTATTTTCATGTGTTCTTTTTGGTTACTTTTCGAGGTATTTCTCAGTGGCCCCCAGTCAGGCTGGCTTAAAGCTTAACCTGGCTTTGTGGCTTGCAAAGATAACTTCCACTTTTGAAATACTTCAGAATCTTCTTTCTTGTGCCATAGAAGATTTGGACCACTCAGCTAGAGTTAAATAGGCCCTTGAACTTCATCGAAACTTTAAATCAGTCAGACAACCTTTGTGGGTGTGGATGGGCAGTCTATCCTCATGTCATTTTTGCCCATGAGAAGTCAAGCTCATTCAAAGGCTGATCAGTTAATAGGTGATTGAAACATACCAAACTTCTAACCTGTTATGATATCGCCTTGCTTTAGAAGGGTTTATATCTCTTAAAAAAAAAAAAAAAAAAAAGATAACATTAGGTCAGGCACAGTGGCTCATGCCTGTAATCCCAGCACTTTGGGAGGCCGAGACGGGCAGATCACGAGGTCAAGAGATAAAGACCATTGTGGCCAACATGATGGAACCCCGTCTCTATTAAAAATAGAAAAGTTAGCTGGGTGTAGTGGCATATGCCTGTAGTCCCAGCTACTCGGGAGGCCGAGGCAGGAGAATTGCTTGAATCTGGGAGGCGGAGGTTGCAGTGAGCCGAGATCATGCCACAGAACTCCAGCCTGGTGTCAGAGCGAGTGTCTGTCTCAAAAAAAATTAATATATCTGTTTATTGGAATTTGATAATCCAAAGAGCTTGAGCTGTTTTACAATTATTTCTCCAAGTAACTTTGAGGTGAATACCTCTGATTTCCTAATGTGCAGAGATGGTAAAACATTCACATTAAGGAAAAGGAAGCCATGTTTAGAAGAGAAAGTTGATTAGATTTGAATCATCAGCATACAAAACAGGCCACAATCATATAAAAGTAACATATTTGGAAGTTTAAATGTATTTATAATAGATTTGCATAGCTATGGCATTTATCAAATATTTCAGTGCTTACACTCTGAGAGAAACTGTATTTATTGAGATTGGGAGATTGATTGAACAGACCCTGTCCCTTGAAACATTCTTGGTCTAGTCAGGGAGGGTAAGATACACACAGCTAACGTAGTTATCAACCCAAGATGTTTCCAGAGTGGCAAATGATGGCATTGACTAATGAGAGAGGAATTTAAAAATGGGAGGGGTCACACAACGTGAAGAAGTTGCTTTGTAGAATAGGTGAGGTTTCAATTGCACATGCAAACAATGAGTGGTGTTTGTCTTATGCACTGGAGGAAGGAGGACATGGTCTTATTAGAGCCTTTCTCTGCAGTAGGGGAAGACCTGCGAACCTTTGGGACAGGTATGTAGTTATAGGAAGCAGGTACTGGTAGATGCAGTGAAATGAGGTAGAGATCAAAGTTATGGTGCTGCCCACGCTGAAGTTTCAAAGGAGCACCCTGTTTAAAGATTCCTAATCTAAAGGTTTCCCAGGTGAATATATCCCCATAACCATTTTCTCACCTGGAAATAGTGATGGGAGAAAACTTGAAGATCTAGATTGATCAGAAAGGTTATCTTGCTGGCTTGTGTTACCATTTGTTCATATTTTCTAATTGGAATGGTAGTAAGACCTTAGCATTGGACTCACTTAGGAATTTGGGGACCTGTAGAATAGCCTGTGGCTGTTTTTGAAGGACAGGATTATCTAGCACTGCTGAAGGAGGTTTCCAAAAGCTGTAACAGAAACCCTTTCCACTCTGATGAAAAATCATGGATGTTGCGCCTTCTTTTTGGGCAGTTTGCCTAAGTCTTAAATAGAAATTGTATATGTTTTCTTAAATGACTTCCCTTCCAGTTACTCTAGAGATTTCTCTTTGAGGGCCCCCTCTCATGTAGAATAGCCTTGTTCTCAGAAGAGTGAGGGAAGGGAATAAAAACAATTTCCCTATGTGAATGTAATGTTCTGGCCAGCCAGAAAGAGGTAATCGTACAATGAACTAGACAGGAATTGGGGGAAAATACTGGTCTAACCATTTAGGACCTACATAATGCTTGTTTATATTTGGCATAGCCAGCTTTCCCACATCCTCTGAAATTGAAAATAGTGCAAGTGTTTATGCCTTTAGGAAATGGCCCCCTTAAAGAAATATTTTTTCCACCAGTTCTACTGATAGAAAAAGATGTTTACCAGAAACAATTTGTATTCTTTTCAGCAATATTCAGAAAGTTAAATTATGTCTCAGCACATTTATATAAAGTTCTAGAAGAAGTAAAATGGATCAAAGGTGATGGAAATCAGATTAAAATTGCTTGGAGGTGGATTGACTAGGAAGGGGTACAGGGAACTTTCTGGAGTGATGGAAATGCTCTGTATGTTAATAGGGTGTTGGTTACAATGGGCATTTGTCAAAACTAATCAGTTTGTATTGTTAAGTTCTGTGCATTTACGTAAATGATACTTCAATTTTAAAAAGTTTTAAAAGCTATCTTAACATTTTTCTAGGTTTTTGTTTTTTGTTTTTTTTTGAGACAGAGTCTCACTGTGTCGCCAGGCTGGAGTACAGTGGCGCAATCTCGGCTCACTGCAACCTCCGCCTCCCTGGTTCAAGCAATTCCCCTGCCTCAGCCTCCCCAGTAGCTGGGACTATAAGTACACACCACCATGCCCGGCTAATTTTTTTGTATTTTAGTAGAGACAGGGTTTCACCATATTGGCCAGGATGGTCTTGATTTCCTGACCTCATGATCTGCTCGCCTCGGCCTCCCAAAGTGCTGGGATTATGGCGTGAGCCACTGCGCCTTGCTCTTTTCTAGTGTTTTAAAAATTCCCAAAACACCTTTCCCTGCCTTTCACAAGTAAGAGAAAGGACCAGTATTGTAATTTTCATTTAGTTATTTCTGAAAAAGTTTTGAGCAAAATTTTAGCAATGTTAAGGTGTGGACCTTTCCTTAGACTTGGATGTGTCACTTTTATTTTATGGAAAGAATGGTAAAACACCTCTTGAAATAGTGAAGCTGACTTCATTTGCCTATGTGTGTCCACCTAACGCCAGGTTTCCCTCAAACCCACCCCTCCAGTGTGCTTCTGATTGGGGTTGGGTTAAAAAAAGCTATAGTTGTCCTTAGATGAGTTTTTTGTCTTGCTACTTGTGCCCTTGGGTCTGTTCCCCTTCTCAGTCCAGTTGACAGGTAAAACTTCAGGGGTGATAAATAGGAACTGGTCTGAATAGCCAAGTACTCACAGGCAGTATGCCATCTTTTCAGTCACAGACTTCCTCTTTAGTGCCTTACAAATGAGGTGCAAGATGGGGTGGGGATGGGGGTATTGAAGTTCAACCAGGTGTTTGCCCAATCTCCAACAGGGCTAAGATTTAAAAACTACTTCGTTGGACCCTGAACCCACTTAAATGCTGTTGATTGTAAAGACATGAGAATTAGGTCCTCAGAAATTGTTGAAGTTGTTTTATTCTGTGTTCTCAAACACTACCAGGTGTAAACTGCTCTGCTTCCAGCTCTGGGCCAAAGGTGAGATTCACTCTTGGTGCACAGTGAAATTATATCTTAGCACATGTATATGAAGTTCTAGAAGAGACCAAACTAATCAGAGGACTCCAGAGCTGGCTGGGTTGGTCATAGAGGGACACAGGTGGGATTTGTTCTCAGCCTAGAGCCAAGGCCTGCAGAAAACTGTTTATGAGTGGGGAAAGGAGAAGATGGGAAGGGAGAAGATCTGCCCCCCTTTTATTATTGTCCTTTCCTTGGGGTGGAAGTTATAAGCCCTTGGTGTGGTATTCATAATCCCTACTTAGTTACAATGAGATGCGTTTCTTTGCTTAACTATAGAAATGCAAACATAAGCAAGCTTGATTTCTAAGCAGGGGTTGTTCGGGCTCTGTACGGTCCTCTCTCTTGTTGGAAACTTCTCAAGGATGGAGTCTTTATCTGTTTTGTTGAGCAGTGAATCTGTCTGCAGGTACTGGGGCAGTGCAGGATAGGTGCTCACTAAATACTGGTGAAATTGATGGAATTGGGAGGACCATACAGACCTGGGTGTGACAGTGCCTAGTTAAGAACAGTGGTGAATATAGTCAGGATCTTCAGCTCCTTTTGCTTCTCACAGGAAGGAAACATTTTTCTGTGGGGAAATCAGGACTCTATAGGCCCCCATGGAGGATTTTTCCAGTGATGCCCCTGCCATTCATTCGTTCATGCATTGATTCAGCATGTGAGGTACTGTGCTTTACTCTTAGAATGAGTGAATGAATAAATGAATGAAATCATGTGACAGTGACCATGTCCTCATCTTTACACAAGAAGATGAACTAGAATATCTGAAGAGGGATAGTGTGAGATACCATTTTTCTCCTATCTCCAGCCTTAGTCTTGAGACCAAAACAACTGGACTGGCTATAGAAGGAAATAGTACTGAACGACTCTCATTGGTACTGGGGCCACCCCCACCACCCCTGTGAAGGGCTCTAGCTCACAGAGAGATTAGCATCATGCCCATGGTGCGCCTGTGATGGGAAGTGTGTCCCCAGGCATTGAGCAGTGGTTTTATTGTCTGTCCCTCCACTTACTGCGTGGCTAATGATAGACCTCTGCCATTTTCCTGTCAGCCACTCCTCTCAGACTGTGCTGTGACAGTGATACAGGCATCTGGGGGTGTGGCAAGGTGAAGATACCCCTATTTTCCCAGAAGGCAGCCTGTTTTTCCTACACATCAAGAGGGCTTCCCTCAGGGATATTGGGCTGGAGCCACTTATTACTAGGAATAGGAATGTTTCAGACATCTTCGAACTGAGTGGGTTGGAATTGGCCCAGCTGCCCCGTGCTGTTGGGGATTATGCCATGGACTGCTCATTTGTAGTTCGTGCCCTTGGTTTTCCCCTCCTGCCCTGTGCCTCCTGGGAGAGAGGTCGTTTTTTGATTTCTTATTCAGAACCAGCACAAAGGACTCTACTCTACAAATCCTGTGACGATTGATACTGAGACTCATGGTGCATCTTCCTAGCCATCTAAGCCTATAAAAAGCTCCTTGAAAAAATGATATGTCAGTTGAGTTGGCATAGAAACATGGAATGATTTCAGTGGGAATGCTGTGAAATGCCACAATTTGGTATCAGATAGTCATTGGGACAGTTGTGCACGGATGCCGTCATCTGGATTCTCTCCCAAAGATTTTGTGATCATGCAAATGTAATTGCCGCTCCACAAGTCTATATCCCATGAGTTTCCTTATAAATGCTCTAAACATATTGTTCAGGTTATCTCCATTCTACAGGCTCTATCAGCTCCCCTGCTTTCTCATACACACCTGTCCCCTAAGTATGGCTGCTATTTCTTCTCTTAAAAGCCTACCTTAATTTTCATTTCTTTTTTTCTCAAAGCCTTCCTTTAGCACCCCACATCTCAGTAAGCTCAACTTTGTGTAACAAGTTCGATGTGTGCTAAGTCATGGTCTTTTCTCATCTATTTACCTTGCATTGCTAATGTTTAGTCACACCTTTGTATCTTGGTAGAGTATTAGCTTCTTTAGGAAAGTTAAGGACATGTCCTATACAGTTTTGTGTCCGCCAGCCCCTGGTAAAGATTCATAATGTACATATGCCTCTAACACAGATTGAGATGCTGCCTAAAGATGACAATTGTCAAGTGTGTTAATTATTCCCATTATCTAGATGGGAATAAAATGGGGTTCACTTTGGTAGGACAAATTTGAATAAGGTCACACAACTGCTGAGTTTTGGATAGATAAAGTTTGAACTGGACTTTTGACTCGAATTTTCCTTTTCTTTTTTGTTTGAATCATTTTAGCTTTTAAATTGTATTCATTAATTTGGATTGGTAATAAAGATGTTCCTCAACTTACAATGGGATTATGTCCCAATAAGCCCTTCATAAGTTGAAAATATCATTAAGTTGAAAATGTGCTAATATATCTAACCTACCAAACAGCATAGCTTTGCCTAGCCTACCTTATATGTGCTCACAACACTTCCATTAGACTATAGTTGGGCAAAATCATTTGGCAGCAGCATACTGCAGAGTATCGGTTGTTTACCCTCATGATCATATGACTGACTGGGAGCTGAGGTTTGCTACCCCCACCTACCATTACAGAAGTATCATACTACCTATTGCTTGTCCAGGAAAAGATCAAAATTCAAAATTTGAAGTATGGTTTCTACTGAATGCATATCACTTTTACACCGTCATAAAGTCGAAAATCCTAAGTTAACCTCTTGTAAGTTGGGGAATGTCTGTATGTGCACATGGTAAAACAATTCCAGAGGTTCTATTATACCGCACCATACTGCTGGTAACTTAATACTTGCTTGTTTTCAAACTGCCCTTATTTTCCTCCAAGAAGCCAGTTTGCTCTTCTGACTTCTGCTGTTCTACTAGTGGCTCTATCACAAAATCCAGGGATAATTTTTTTACCCTGCTATCACCCATCCCTGCTACTTGATCACTCAAGGCCAGCTCAGACCTCAAAGGCCCTCAAATTCAAATCTGTCTCATCCATTCTCACTGCTCCCCCAATTCAGTCTTCACTCCCTACCCATATATCACAGTCTCACTGCCCTTCCTACCTCCTTACCCACTTCTGGTTCACTTAGGGTAACTTAGAGCCCTTCAGAAACATACAGAAAGCTCTTATACTTTCTGATTGAGTTCTTAGCCTGCAGATAGATTCTTAACTATATTTTTTAGCCTGTCTAGTTAGTAGTCTGAGGAAACCAGTCTCAGTTTTTAGATAGTGGTTTTAAATGCACAAAATAAAACACATAGGATTGTAAAGGGGACAATGTATATTGAAATAGTTATCAAATTATTTTAAAACTAAATTTTGATATAGTAATCTATTGGTATCCTTATTAATAGACTAAATAGTAAAAGTCTCCCAGTAGGTGTAATAACTATGATCATTTCAAAGCAGCAGTGAGCACAAATGATATTTTGAGATACCCACAGCGTCTATGATGTGACATGAAAATATCTGTGGTTTGTTTGGTGATGAGTCACAGGTCCTTCTAATATTGATGTTTTGCCTACATTCATAATCAAAGCAGATGCTAAATTTCAGTTAGAGGATAATGAAAATGAAGTATTAATTTTGTGTTTTTGTTTGCATTTATGGACCCCAGGTAAACACCCCCTTCTTTAGCCTGAATCTCAAGGCTCCATGTGATCTGCTTTCCTGTTCCCTGTTAACTTTAAAGCCATCCAGTCTCCCTGCGTCAGCTCTGCATGCTACATCCTACAGATGGGAGGCAAAATTGGAAACCACCATGTCTAACCTTACCCTTGCATCTCTGCTCTTTCGTTTGTATCTCTGCAGGTAGAGGAAGGATGGTGGGAAGGTGTTCTCAATGGGAAGACTGGAATGTTTCCTTCCAACTTCATCAAGGAGTTGTCAGGGGAGTCGGATGAGCTTGGCATTTCCCAGGATGAGCAGCTGTCCAAGTCAAGTAAGGAAGTCCACCCTACCAAGCAGGAGAGGGGCAGGGGACTGGCAGGCTGTGCTCCAGCCTCCCTTCTGTTCTGTATCCTATGCTGAGAGGCTATGGTAAACATTCATGAGTATTTTTTTGGTTGTACTACCTTAACCCATTGTGATTTAGGAAGTTGATCACTGTAAAGGTGTGACCTGCAGCCACACATTGTGTATGTCTCTGGATAGGTAACTGTCAGCCTTCATGCCTGGTAATAACTGTCTCATGGGTGGCCCACATTGCTGTGCCTTCATATACTTCTAGAGTGTTGCTTACTATAAGTTCCTAATTATTTTAAAAATGAACCAAATGGTATTGTCAGTATTTCTCAGCAACCCTCAAGGGACTTGGAGAAAAATTACCAAAAAAAGACAAATCACTGGTAGTAAGAAGTAAAGTGCTGTGACAAGATGAGTGCATGCCATTCCCCTTTAAGTTAAGACAACTGAGAGTCCAGGTCCCACCTTGGGTGTGAGCATGTGTGTCCTTCTGCGATGGTGATGACAAACTTCAGGTCTTTCTTTCTCCAGGGCCTGAAGGTCTCCCTCCAGCTTCTCTGCTGCCCTTTCCAGCTCACGGAGCAAAAGGTCAGGACTGGGACACTTCTTTCTCCCAGTCACTAACCCAACTTCCCCCATGGGCATCTTTGTATCTTTTGTGCCGTCTTGTGCCAAGGTCATGGCGATGAATGTTGTAGGAGGTTCAACTGTGCAGCACTACCTAGGGGTGCAGAATTTCCTTTCTGGCAAGAGGAGGGCAGCTTAGTCTGCCTAAATAATTCTTAAATGTCTTCCTTTTCCATTTGGAAAAACCTGACTTGAGTGGTGTTCTCGTGTTAGTTTGTGTCTCTTTTATTTAACTAGTGGTATGATTAGACAAATGTCTGATTTGGAGGTAACACCATTTCCAGAGAAGTGCTCAGGTGATCTCCTTCACTTGGTGTCTCAGTAGCTCTGGATGATGTAGCCTGACATACCCAGAAACAGCAGCACTGGCTGGTTACCCATTGGCTTTAGCAGTGCCCCTTTCCTCCACTGCCAAAGCCTGGGACCCTCCTACCCCTGAACCCCATTCCATCCTAGAGTCTGTGGTAGAAAGGACTGGAAGGTGGTGGGGGACAAACAAAGTGTCTTGGAGCTCCTGTTGCCTTCTCTGGGTTGGGGTAGGAGGGTTCTCTATTAACATGGCCCAGCTGATGAGTACTACTGGGAGGGGAGAAGGTATCCTTGATCCCACGTTAGTGGAAGTTACTATTGCTTTCAAAATCCGTATTAGAATTCTAGCTGCCCTGGTGTCTTTTTTTTGTACTCTGGAATAGTTATTGTACCTGATAATTAGGTCCTATAATAACAATATGCTATATCAGGGACATGGTGGATTAAATGGGATTTTTTAGAGGAAGGACCAAATTGGATCATTATAACATTATTTCCATGAATAAATTCATTATAAGTTCCAACAGCAATAATGTGCATAAACCACCTTGCTCTGTGGCAGACCTATAATAAATGGTAGCTCTCATTGTTAGTCAAGGTAACTGTTGAAACATAACCATTTAGTATCAGTTGCTTGGAGGCTGCTTGCATACTGATCAATACCATGTTCGCTGAAGCATTATGACTACATTTGGAAATTACTTTGGAGTTCCTGTACTGATGCAAAGGAGGAGATCTGCGGAGGTATTAGACTTTTCTTTGGAAAAGTCTTGACATCTTGGTGTCCTGCCATCTTAGCTGTGCTTTCAGAGCTGGAAGATCAGAGGAGTAATGCCTCTTGTATCTTGGAACTATTGAAACGAATTGACTTCTTTCATTCCAAGTCAGTAATATGGACAGCTCATCCTGCCTGACCCCTCAGCTAAAGGGATTTGGTGCTGGAATTCCTGGTACAGAGCATTAGGAGGTTGGGTGGACTGGTCTTTCTATTTAGCATTTTGTTGTCACCTACTCAGAAGGGGCATTTTCTCTTCTAGAGACTATTCCCCACACACACTTAACTCTATTCAGCCTTCCATTTCAAGACCAGGAGAGCCCAGTACTTTCAGCAGCCATGTTTAGTTGACATTGCTGATGGGATTTTGAGTCCTCTGGAGAGACATGTCTCCTAACAAGGGTGGCTGCTTCTGGTAAAGGATACATGGCCTTTGTAATCTTCCTGTATGTACAGTTAAGGAAAAGAGGACCCATCTCTCCATCCGTCTGTCCATAATCATCTATCTGTCCATCCTTCTTTCTCTCCTTCCTTCTTTCTTCCTTCAATCTTTATTGACACCCTGTTGTTACTAAAACACTACAAGGCACTGACGATATACAGAGACAACTCAGACAGGGTCTCTGCCTTCAGTAAGCTCACACTACAGAAAGAGGACATGGAAACCCAAGTTCAGCAAAGTGTCCCAGGTGCTCTGCTAGTAAGCATCTGAAGAAGAGTAGGGGCGCAAAGGCAGAGAGGCCAGTCCCATGGGGATTTAGGGCTTCATAGAAGAGCAAATGTGAGAATAATGTATAGCTTGCTAAATTGAAGTAATTCCCTGAGAGAGAGAAATAGTATCTCTCGGTGTTCTGACAGAATTTCCAGTAGCAGGCCAGGCATGTTGGCTCACGCCTATAGTCATAGCACTTTGGGAGGCCAAGGTGGGTAGATAGCTTGAGCCCAGGAGTTCGAGATCAGCCTGGCTATCATGGTGAAACCCTGTCTCTTCTAAAAAAAATTTAAAAATTAAAAAAAATTTAGCCTTATGTGCCTGGTATGGACCTGTAATCCCAGCTACTCAGGAGGCCGAGGCACAAGAAGTTCCTGAACCTGGGAGGCAGAGGTTGCAGTGAGCCACAGTCACACCACTATACTCCAGCCCAGGCCACAAAGTAAGACTATTTCAAAATATACATATATATATCCAGTAGCCATTTACCCCCTGAATTTGCTTCAGTGTGTAACTATGTTAAAATTTCTATAATTGGATCAGATCATATACAGAAATTATATGTACTGGTAGGATTTTTCTAAGTAGAGCCTTTGGTTTTAAAAGGAATCTGCTCATTCTCCACTCCCAGATAATGGTGCTAGTAGTTTTGATGTGCTTTACTTAAAAAATATATTTTGTTTTGAAATGTAGATTCACAGGAAGTTACAAAAATAAATACAAAACTGTACAGAGAAATCCCTTGTATCCTTTACCCAGTTTCCCCCAGTGATAACATCTTGTTATTATTATGGTACATGCTTATTTACTTCTGTCATAAAACCGTAAAAATCAAAATGTGGTCCATACACAAAAGACATCTAGCTTTTTACTCTGGTATGAGCTAAAATGTACTTAATCTAGGTCTTTGTTAGACCAACCATTAATACTCTTCACAAATAACAGTTCATTTTTCACAGAGATTGCTTAATTAAGACACAGATCTGGGAGTAAGTTAAATTCCTAATGTTTGTGCCATATTCCTAATTTTTTGAGATCATAGTGACATCATGTGCAAATCCTCTTAATTTAAATGCTACCACACATTAGGGTAAGGTTTTTCTAAGAATGATAAAATCTGCATCTGAGTATGAATCATGTGTACAGTGAAAGCACATATATCTCTTCTGACATACACACAAACACCCCTACTTCTGTATGTACACTGTTTATTTAGTATTTGTATTCTCCGCATTTCTACTTCCAGAAAATATTTCAAGTAGTTATTTATTCTTATTTTTTTGAGACGTAGTCTTGCACTGTGGCCCGGGCTGGAGTGCAGTGGTGTGATCTCGGCTCACTGCAACCTCTACCTCCCAGGTTCAAGCGATTCCCCTTGCCTCAACCTCCCAAGTAGCTGGGATTACAGGTGCCCGTCACCACACCTGGCTAATTTTTTTGTATTTTTAGTATAGACGGGGTTTCATCCACTGTGTTGGCCAGGCTGGTCTCTAATGAAGTAGTTATTGAGTTGAATTTTGTGTACCAATGGATGAATGTGATAGAAGAAACATTGGCATCATATTTATCAGGAAGTATGCCAAGACTGCTTGATACATGGTAGGTATCTAATAAATGTTTTGCCTTTTACTATAAGGAGACATTTTTATTTTTGAATGACAGGTGAAAAATCGCTTGAACTTGCTTTTCTCTTATTCTGATGTACTTTTACATATGGTAGTTGGTTTTAAAAGTCTCTAAACTTTCCTAGATCTTTGTTTAGGGTAATCTGGTCTATCAAGGAAAGAATTGCAGTGATTGTATTGGTGGATATTTTATCCATTTTATCTCAGAGAGGAAAATTTATAGTTATGTAGTAGCGGAAACTTTTTGCTGCATATTTAAATTTGAAAACATCTTTACCATTTACAGAACTTATGAAGCCTTAAAGGTAGTTTTTCAAAAAAGATTCTTATAAACTTTTTACTGTTGAGAATTTCTAACATATGCAAAAATAAGAATAGTCCAATTTGTTAAAATTATAGCCCTCCACACGCTTTGTCCATCTTATCTTGAAGGCAAACCCCAGATATTATATAATTTAATTCATAAATATTGTAACATGCATCAGTAAAAGAGTGTCTAAAAATACCATTTATCTCACACACATAAAATTATGGCAATTCCTTAGAATAATTAAACGTGTTCACTGTTCACTTCCCCTAAAGTCTTCTTTTTTATTACAATTTATTCGACTCTGAATCCAGATAAAGTACATAAATTGCAGTTAGTTACTATTTCTCAAATCTCTTTGAATCTGTAGATTTCTCCTTCATATCTCCTTTTTTTCCTTGTAATTTTTTTGCTAAGGAGACTGAGCCCCTTTGTCCATTAGTTTCTCACAGTGTAGCTTTTGCCAATTTCATCTCTGCTGTGTCATTAAATCTGTATTCCTATAAATTGATCATTAGATTTAGGGACTTGATTAGATTCAGGTTTGCTATACAGATAGCAAACCTGTTGCCTAGATGGTAATGGATAATCCACTTGGAGGCTCATGATGTCTGGCTCTCCTACTTTTTGAATGTTAGCAGCCATTGGTAAATGTCCCCCAAACCGAGTTACTCATTAGGACTTGCAAAGTGGTTTCAACCAGAAGTTTTAAAATAATAATAAAATGGGCTCCCATGTAAGAGATCAATAGTCCAAAAAATTGTTTAGGAAATTAGATTTTTAAAAATCAAGAGCCAAGTGGTTGTGCTGATAGTATAGGCAGAATCTTATGATGTTAAGGTGGAAAGGAATTTAGACATAGTTTAACTCATTGTCAGCTGAGAACACTGAAGCCCAGTGGAATTAAGTCCCAGGCTTCTGAGTAATGGGAAGAAAATTATATGTAAGCCTTCCACCCACACTCGGGTGCTGCCTCCATTACATGAATAGTTCACCTTTTCACAGGGCATCTGACAAATTTCAAGCCTGAGTACAGTTTAGCTTATTTCTTCTTATTGTCACAGATCATGATTAGTTAATTGCTTTCAGTTACAATTTTGCACATGCTACTGTTGACTAAATGTGTAGTGGCAAAGAAATCCAGATATGACTGTTGTCCAACTTCAATTTCATATGTATTTTGCCTTACATTTAAGAAATAAATGTGTCTTTTCTGTTTTTCACATCCTTTGATATTATTTGCTTTCAAATAATGGTTGTAAAACTAAAAGTATCCCTGTTTTTTTAAATTTTATAGCTACACAAACATTTTCAGTTATTTCCCACAATCTTCAGAGGAAGAAAGTTTGCATTTTCTTTCTGTATCTATTAATAACCATGAGTTTTCTGCTGGTATTGAATTTCTCATTTTCCTAATTCCTTATTTAAAAAGTTGAGGTTCTGGTATTTTAGTATCAGACTTGTCAGGCTAAGACAGATGAAGATGGAGGCTAGGTATGGTGGCTCACATCTGTAATCCCAGCACCTTGGGAGGCCGAGGTGGGAGGATCACTTGAACCTGGGAGTTTAAGACCAGCCTAGGTGACATGGTAAAACCCCATCTCTAAAAAAATAAAAAAAAATTAGCTAGGTGTAGTGGCATGTGCCTGTGGTCCTAGCTACTCAGGAGGCTGAGGCAGCCTCTTGAGAGGCTTAAACCTGGGAGGTCAAGGCTGCAGTAGACTATGATCGTGCCATTTCTCTCGAGCCTGGGCAACAGAGCAAGATCCTGTCAAAAAAAAGGAGAGAAAAAAAGATGGCTTTAAAAAACGTTCAGCAAACCACTGCCATGATACAGAAATAATTGTGTTTCATTAGCTATAAGAAATGGATTGCTCAGCGTCCCTTGCCTGTAAAAATGAAAGCCAGTATGACAAATCCCACTCTGTGGCATCATTAGACTTTTTTTCTTTTTAATATTAGATGGTATTTGTTTGGGGTATGATGTTCTATTAGCAATGAAGAACAATGAGCAAATTGATGTGAAAGTTTCAGGCAAAATTAGATGCTAGCATAAGTATATGGTTTTGTGTGTAAATTTTAAAATTCTTCCCTTTTATAGTGTTTGCTGCCTTCAAGTACTAATACTTAACAGTGACAGTACACCATTTCCCCCAGTAAGATCAATATCACTCATATTCATAACCTTTCCAATTGGCTGTCTTTTTCCTTCTTCACATAGGACACCCAGCCCCAGCCCAGACTGCATCTCAAATTGCCTTGCTGCTAGTGCACAGAGAGACTTTGCAGAAAGGCTTGACCATTCAGAGATATCAGAGCCATGGTCTACTCAGTCTTGGTCTTGGGGAAGAACACATGGAAGTTCTAGTGTACTTGGAGGAACATTATCAAAACACTGCCTTTTTAAAAATCTTACACTTCCTTATTTTCTGACACTTGAGAGGACTGCTGCTGTTAACTCTTGGAGGGCCAGGCTCACAAAACTCCTGTGTTCTGAGGAATAATGTTGACTTAATGACTGAAATTAAGCAGAATAAAAATTTGCCCAAATAAAAACTAACCTCTGTTACTTGTTCCACTTTTGTCATCAAAGTCCTTTAAGTGTAACAAGAACATCTGAAACTTTGTTCTGTCTTCATATTATTCTTACACAGCCACTGATTTGAATGCCTATGTTTTTGCTTTAATTGGATGGAGCCCATCTGTTGAAAAGGGCACATTTCAAAACCGGGATATACCACCATGGCTGTAGGACATGGAAATTAGAAATACCTGATCCCATTTAAGTTGTTGGTCTGATCTTTCACAAGTCCTTTCCTATATGAGGAGTGCCAAGGCCCAGAAACTGACAGTGTGGTTTCTCTGGGTTTCCCATTTTCACATGGAGTGTTTCTAAGAAGTGAGACAAGTTGCTCTCTCCCTTCACTTAGTGTTACTCTCTGCTTCTCTGTAAATGTAGCCTAGCTTTTTCATCCTCCAGACTTAATAGGAAGCTATATGACTGGCCTCCAGTATGAATATTTAATTAACAAGCCATAATAGAATTTATTCTCAGATAATTTAAAGTAATATGTTTATTAATTGAGTTTGCCTTTAGCAAATCATTTTGTGGTACTCTCTGTAGGCCTTTGTGGGTGGGTGGGCGTGGGAGGGTGGGTTGGAGTACACTCAAACCAGGGCAATATGTGTGTATTCTGTGTAGTTGCTCATGGTTCCAGAGATATTTGGGCTTTAGCTATGTGTTCAATCTTATGCTATTGGTAATCTCTACTTGTAATAACAAAAAATGATAATTTGATACTTGACACTGGGTGAGTCCTATGTCCTCATGCTTAAGTACAGTTTCATGACTGACACAGCAGAATCCCAATTAAGATACTTTGAGAAATAGGGTTTTCTGGTAGCCTTCATGCTAAGCAGGAAACCCCGTATGTTCATATGGATGCCACTGTTGGTTTCAAACCTCAGTGGTAAAACCCCTCTCGCCAGTATATTATTACATTTTCTTGCTTGAAGGTACTGAAGATGACAGATTTTTTTTTTTTTTTGTACAGAGTCTTTTTCTGTTGCCCGGCTGGAGTGCAGTGGTGCAATCTTGGCTCACTGCAACCTCTGCCTCCATGGTTCAAGCGATTCTCTTGTCTCAGCCTCCCAAGTAGCTGGGACTACAGGTGCATGCCACCATGCCCAGCTAAGTTTTGTATTTTTAGTAGAGATAGGGTTTCACCATGTTGGCCAGGATGGTCTTGATCTCTTGACCTTGTGATCTGCCCACCTTGGCCTCCCAAAGTGCTGGGATTACAGGCGTGAGCCACTGTGCCCGGCTGACAGATCTTTTAAAGAGAATTCTGTGTCTTGTTTAGATTCTTGAGGGCATGAATATTGATTTTTATCATATAGGTCTCTAGGAGTAGAAGATAAAGGATAATGGGTCTAAATATGTATTATGCATAGGTTGTACTCTCCAAAGAGAAGATGGTGCTGTACGATTGAGGTAATTAAGGAATCCACTTGATTGGATTCCCTCTGGTTAATTGAAGTTTTCCCATTCTTTAAGTTACAATGTTTGAAATGGCTTCCAGGTTTAAACTGGGCACAATGTACATGCCAGTCATTTACAGAGGCAAGCCCCAATTTCTGGGTGCTCATGCCATCCTGGTTGCATGGGGACTTTGGGCTCGTTCTGTAACATTCTTAAATCCTGCCTAATGGTCTCTGCTTAATTTTGTGGATGAAGCTCTTGCAGTGGATTCATTGAAGGCAAGTTGAGTTAAAGACTCTTCCTCTTCCTTCTTTTGCCATCATTTGCTTCCCCCTCCCCCCCTCTTGTTTTTCTCTCCCCTTCTCTTCTCTCATTCACTGTCAGGAAAGACTACCTTTGAAGGGACAATTCTGTACCGAGCTGCACCGGGAAAGACGGAGGGCCACAGACGCTATTACAGTGAGTGACCTTAACAGCAGAAGGCATTTGTAAAGATAAGATCTGGATACTTGTGTTTTTTGATGCAGCTGCCCTTTCCTGAGCTGCTCATGCTTATGCCAAGTGTATGTGTGAATATCTAATCCAAGGACATGGACTTATTTGTCTAAGATAAGTGCCATCTCCTTGGCGTGTGCTGAGGAGCATTTCCAGCACCAGCCCCTGGCGCTTTTGTTTGCTTTGTGCCTCTATTATGTATGTGATATGTGTGCATGAACCATACGTGCAGACAAAGGAGCAGTAGCATTTGTCATGGCATATGTATTTGTACCGGTATCTCTGGGCTTCTGGGGTGGTGTAAGATGGCTTCCTGCAGAGATGTCAACCTCTCATGGTTATTGCTTTTTCCAAGTGGGTCATTGAAAACCAATAAACCATTTTGTCATTGTGTGGTTCAAAGAAGTAAGAATTTGGCATGAAAATCCATGCCAGAAATGGCGTTTTGCTTTGCTCACTCAGCCAATCACCATATGGCAGACTTTTTTTTTTTTTTATTTTAGCAAGACCAATGTGTAGCCTTTTGTGTTGTGAAATAAGGCTGCAAAAAGTTGAAGGGAAGGAGATGAATGAGATACCCTTAGAATGGTTCTTGCCACATAGTAAGCTCTATCCATGTAAGGGTTAAATTAAAAGTCGTTAAGAATGGCTCATGGATCTCAACTGATCAATGCTGGAAGACTGGGTACCAGAAAAGTGGACAGTTAAAGGACTATCAGAAACAAAATTGAGGAGGCTTTGTTCTTTTTTTCGCACCTTGGAAGAGAGCATCCACCTTAGTTTCCATATACACGTATGCATACATACATATATGCATGGATATGATGAGAGAGAAGGTTCAGACGTGAACACCAGAGACATGCTTCACAAACGGGTCAAATTTGTTTTTCTTGCCACTCCACCATGGGAAGATGCATGGCCCTACTACACATGACCTCACTACACGTGCAGTGTGCCACCTGTGCCTCAATGTGGGAGTTTGACAGCACCTAGATTGCTCTGTGCCCTGTTCATTTAGATGACTCCACCACCAGCCATATGTCTGGAAGTTATACCAGTGCACACTGTTAAAACACTAAAGCATTGCTCCAGACACACATACTTTCTGTACTACTCTCACCACTGCCTACCTGTAATGAGCCCTTCATGAATTTGCCCCCATCCACAGTCCACAATCTGGGTTGTAGCACCCAAGAGTGTCACCTGACATTCTGGACATGACATGGGGACATTTTATGGCAGGCGTCCTCAAACTTTTTACACAGGGGGCCAGTTCACTGTCCCTCAGACCATTGGAGGGCTGCCACATACTGTGCTCCTCTCACTGACCACCAATGAAAGAGGTGCCCCTTCTTCCTGAAGTGCGGCGGGGGGCCGGATAAATGGACTCAGGGGGCCGCATGTGGCCCGCGGGCCGTAGTTTGGGGACGCCTGCTTTATGGGATAACATGTATGATGGGCACGAGTCGCTAAAAGTTGGAGCACCAAATGAACATGAAAATGAAAAGTCACCTTTCTTTTCTTCTAAAGGGAAGGAACTAGATTTTGAATTATTTCACCAACACAGATAGTTAGATGTTTAATTTATACACTTAAAAGTGATAGAACCAGCCTGTCAGAATTCCTGGAAGAAAAATCTGTGTGTTTCCTTCCAGGGCCATGCTTGTATGGTTGAATGACTGCAGCCTCTCCCTATGTAATGTAGAGTATTTCTTACAATGATTAGTATAAACTTATTAAGATGAGCCCGGCAGACAACAAATCCCAAAAACCAGAAGCTCAGTGAAATGGGGATGGCATTAGCTGAAAATATTATGGTTCTAGCTAATGATGAATGATAGAAGAACCTTTCAAATTCTTCTCTTTGAAGAACTAAAATACACTTGCCTTAATCTGTCTGCCTTGCTGCCTTCCGGTGGTGATGGGGGAAGTGTGCTGAGGAAGCGGGGTGGTGATGGTTTCCTTCCACTAATTGTTTCTTTATTTCACCCTCAAATGGCTCTTTCCAAGCCAGAAAGGAATATACAAGCCATTTATCACACAGAATCCATATACAAAATGAGAACATGTTAAGGGGGAAATGACACAATATTTAGACTCCAAAATTATACTCCAGCAGGGATATTTGCAAAAACAATGAACAGATAAACACACGAATGGATAGGTAATTGGGGGAGGGTTCTTGATGTTTACAAACTCTAATCCTGTCCTGTGAATTGCGGCTGACCCCATTGTTATGGGCTGTTTCTCATTCAGTCCTGTGTTCTTGCTCACAAATGCTGGTTTTCAGTTAATTAAAATGTACAATAGGGATCTTCCTTCTCCCCCACCCTTTTGGCTTAAAAATACCATTTTATAGAAAACAGCAGCAACAAGAAACAAAACCATTGTTTTAAGGATTTGATTTTGAAACGTGTTAGCAGTTTATAATGACCTTTCTACGTTTTGTCTGTTTTCATTTAACAGTTTCTTCCTGCACTGAGACTTCCTTATTTGAATGACTTCAACATTTTATGAGAGTTTATGTGAGCAAGTATTTGGTGTATCATTCTTTTTTTTTTTTTTTTTTTTTTGGAAAAGAAACAAAACTATCTTTATTCACAGATAACACAATCCTATATATATGTAATACTGAAAGACTCACAAAAATATACTGTAGTTAATCAATGAATTCAGCAAAGTTACAGTGTGCAAAATCAACATACAAAAATAACTTGCATTTCTGTACACTAACAATCTGAAAAAGGGAATTAAGAAAACAATTTCATTTATAGTAGCATCAAAAAGAATAAAATACTTAGAAATGAACTTAACCAAGAAAACAAAATACTTGTATACTAAAAACTACACATTGCTGAAAGAAATGAAAGACGCAGATAAATGCAAAGAAAGCTTGCATTCATGGATTGGAAGACAATATTATTAAGAAGTCCACACTATCCAAAGTGATCTATAGATTCTTTTTTTTTTTTTCTTTTTTCTTTTTTTTTTTTTTTATTGCATTTTAGGTTTTGGTGTATCATTCTTATGGACTAGGAGGCCACCTTACCTGTAGGAAGATAATGCACAATTGGCTAATAGAGAACAACATTTGATGGCGTATTTTCATTTCAAGGGCATGGGTTATGATCAGGAGATGTAGTAAATATTCAGGAGCTATTCTACACCTCTAGAGGCTTTCAGAGATGGGTTAATGACAGAGTTTAGTATTCCATAAAATATTCTTTGAATCCTCCCCGTTGATGGCATAATTGATATACTGACCATCAAAGAAAGAAAGTACACCCAGAAATTAACTAGATACAAATAGGCTCTTCCTTTTAGGAACATGATTGTGGGCAGAGCCTGGGGGAAAAAGAATCTGGGGAGGTAAGTGTCCACGTTGTCTTGCTGATAACTATTTTATGACTCTAAACACATGCCGCAAAAGGTCCAGGGAAGGGTGTCATGTCCCCAATGTTCTTCTTGGAAAGGAATTCAGCTTTGGGAAAACAGTGGTGTTTAAGGGAGAGAAGAAGGGCTGTAGGTTTGGGGGATGCTGGCCTCTGGGAGGGTGGCTTCCTTTCTGTCTTTAACAAATGATTATCTTGCTGGTGAAACTGTCTTAATGTCAAGTTTGGTTTAATGCTTTCCTAGAGAAACATGTCTGCATGCATTTATTCCTTGTGAAACCATCCAAAAAGATTTAATTCTTTGGCAGTTATAATTTTGTGTGGTTTCTTTAATTGCTAATTTGTTTAAATGGCTTTTAGCTTTACAGTTTCCCTTTAGGAAATGTTACTTTCATTGCTAATTGCTAATTGACATGAGTCATAGAGATTGGAGGTACAGTATGTGGTACTGACTGGGTGAGGAGGCGACAAGGTGGATGGGAAGGGTTACTATTGCACAGGCTCTGGCAAAACAAATTTGGATCGAAACCAGGCTCCCAGCTAACAAGGGGTGAAATTTCACATGTACAAAGATATTTGCTTAGAATTAGATTTTTTGAAAAGTTGTTTTGATTCACTTCTTAAAAGTTAGGGGTAGGGAGATCAAACAAAACTCAGAGCCAGTCAAACTACTCAACACACTGAATACAAAAGCCTAGTGCAAGTTATCCTGTGCCCAGTTACACTTATAGAGATGGTTCCTGGCTGGTTGTGAAGTTCTTCAGGGCTCTGACTGATTTCTGAGCTCTCTCTCCCCATCCCCACTCTTGACAGGTTTAAGGGAAACCACAGGCTCCGAGAGTGATGGGGGTGACTCAAGCAGCACCAAGTCTGAAGGTGCCAACGGGACAGTGGCAACTGCAGCAATCCAGCCTAAGAAAGTTAAAGGAGTGGGCTTTGGAGACATTTTTAAAGACAAACCAATCAAACTAAGACCAAGATCAATTGAAGTAGAAAATGACTTTCTGCCAGTGGAAAAGGTATGTTCTACAGTTTTTGTTTGATTTCAACATTATGTGGAATATCCAAAAGTATGTCGTGGGGTTTGGTTCTGGAAGCTTCCAGTTTCTCTTTTAGGGTTTCCATGTCCTCATGTACTAGCTGTTTGTCCTGTCTCATTTTTCAGCTCCCCCTCTATGTGGGAACAACTTCCTTCAAATGGCTCATACTCTAGTTTGCTGCTTCCTTTCTTACTGATCTCTCTAGGGAATGCTTCTCAGGATGACTTTTGAAATAGACCAGCACTTCTCTATCTGCTTTCCAGAAAAAACCCTCATTCCTGGGCTCATCTAAGTGTATGACCCTCACACTTTTCAGACCCTGGCCAATCCCTTTCCTTTTCTTGTACATTTCTCTAGTGCTTTGTGGTTAGGTGTGCTGACTGTGAAGGAATTGTGCACCTTTTCTCGAAGAGTAAGGTAGAGACAATTTCAGACTGTTGAAAGGAGTTCTCCTGTGTGAATGATGGAGATGGCTTGTGCTGTGACTCCCTGGGTTGTTCCCTTCAGGAAGCTGGCTGTTTCCTTCTGCCTCTGGTTCTGGGCTAGTGAGAGGCAGGTACCATATTGCTGCTAAGTACGCGGTTACCACAGCAACACACCCAGAGCCCTCGAGCTTGTGGCTGCGGATGACGTGTACTGTGGTATACTTCTAAGCATTGTAGCCTTGCTTGGGAGTTGATAAATACCATGGAATTTTCCAAATTATAGTAAGCTACACTCGTGTTGTGCTTAAGGAATGTTTGTTAATTCGATTTAGTGCTAAAATTTTTGCTTTGACAAGTTTGTGCCAGCAGGTTTGGGGGATGAGGTATTGGCAGCCTCTCTAATGCAGGTTTATGGGTGGCTTTTAAGTGTTTTTTTGAGGGGTGGGGTAATTTTAAAGATTGCATCATCTTCTGCAGCTGTAGGACTTCCACCCCTCCACTGGCCCTTAGCAACCTTGCCCAGTGTCATCATGCATTAGGAACAGAATCTGAAAAGGAAACTTTTCAAACACTGAATCCCTCTAGAGATGAGTCAGGCAGAAAGGACAGATACCTAGAAATTAAAATCTGTTTCATTTAAACTCTTTTTTTTTTCAATGTTGAAGTTTCTTTGAGCCAGCATTGTTCCTTTCAGCAATCAATATATGATATATTTTTTTAAGATCTGAAAACTATCTAGTGTCCCAGCTCATGAGCTCACTCTGTTTCACATGGTCACATTCAGATTCCTGTAAACATTTGTCAAAGAGCAAGTCCCTGTCTTGGAAAGGAACAATGGGTGTAGTTTTTCTTCATTTTATTCAAGTGATTGAAGTGAAAATGACCATTGACTCAGTCAGCAAACAGTTCATTCCTTTTGTTTGTTTTATGATTCTTGGCCTTTTTTTTCTTCCTGTAGGAGGACTGTGTCTGTGTGTGTGTGTGTGTGTGTGGGTGTGTGTTTCTCTTATTATGCTATTAATATTTGTTTTAGCCGCCAATAATAAATTGAGTTACTGTCGATAGCAATGTCAGTATCAAATATAATACTTTCAGGTTTTTATCTCAGTGCATTTCTTTCCTAAACCTCAGAGCTGTATGGCCCAACTGCCTACTTACTTCAATATCTCCACTTGAAGATCTTAAATTCATATCCGTTTGCCCAAACCTGAACTCATCATTCCCCTCCAACAACTCTACTCACAGTTTTTTCATCTCAGTTGAAGGCAGCGCCATTTCCCACTCCTGTTGCTCAGAACAGAAACCCTTGGGTTGTCCCTCTTTCTCTCAGCTCTGCTTCCTAAATATGTCCACCATCCACCTATGTCACACATCTACCATCGCCTCCAGAGCTCCTTAGTAGGGCTTTCTGCCTGTCCCCTTCCCCCTACAGTTTAGTTTCATGAGCGAAGCCAAGGAGAACGTTTGAAAACCCAAGTCACATCATGCTACTCATCTGCTCACACCTCTGCCGTTGCTTTCCTGAGAACGAAAGTGGAACCCAGCCCTCCTTACTGCTGGGACTTCCTTCCACACTGCTCTCCCTTCACTTTCTTTGTTCTGGGTCCTTGCTCTTCCTCAGACATACCATGTACACTCTTACAGGGGGCATTTGCTGCAATGGTCTCCTCAGCCTGGGCACTCTGCATCTACCTGCCCACTTGGCTGCCTCATTTTCCACCCTGCCATCTTAGCTGAAACCTCACCCCATCCCCCTTCCAGGCACTATGTATTTTGTTCTCTGTGGCACATCCGTCTTTTAACAGATTTATTTTTGTTATATCTATCACTTATTTTGTTTACTAATCTACTGTATGTGCTTAGAACAGTGCATGGCACATTATAGGTGCTCAATAAATATTGTTGACTGAATAATATTAAAATCTATATTAATGCTGCACTTTAGAGATTACAGATATCTCTAGAATGAGAATATTGGGTAAGATAATATAGCACTTGTGTAGCTGAAAATACATCCGTTGTATAGTTCAGTGTACCTCTGTGAAGCAGAGAGTTGATTTATTGCATTGGTATTAGTGCCGTGAAGTGTTAACCTCATCAGATATATATATATGTGTGTGCGCATGTGTGTTTAACATCCCTAATCCAATATCCACAACGCTACAAAATCAAAACTTACTGAGCCCCAACATGATTCTCAAAGTAAATTTTCGCTGGAGCATTTTATATTTCGCATTTTTGGATTAGGAATGCTCAACCCGGATATATTCTGCCTATATTCCAAAATTCAAAAAGAAAAAAAACCCTGAAATCCCAAACACTTCAGGTCCCAAGCATTTTGGGGGATATTTGATGTGTTTGTGTGTATATGTGCATGTGCGTGCATGCGCACACACACACACGCACACACACACATACTTGTGCATGCATCCTGATTCCTGATTTGTCTGCAGAATGAAACCATGTGCTGGAAGCTCCCTAAACCCATTTCTCATGTGGGGCCTCTGGGGAAAACATAAACTTCTCAGCCTGCTTTACTGGGTTTGGACAATTTTTACAACATCTAAGAGGATTTGCAACTATCTCCACCCTGTGTTGTTGGCATCACAGATAGTTGCATAGATTTTGGATCCATCATGTCATTGTACAACCTGGCACAAGAGCCGATAAGTATGATACGGTTTTATTAGTATGCAAAACCTGGTTTTCATCACTTTTGAGATGGTTTTGTGTCCAAGATTTATGTTTAAGGAAGAAAGCTTCCTTTGAGAATTGAGCTTGTTATTTTGATTTTTAGAAGCACAAATTGTATTTTGTGTGATAGCATTCGGTAGGTGAGGCTCAAGCAGGTCTCCTGCTCAAGCTGGGACAGTTGACCTGAAATGTCTGGCTTGATAACTTGGATGAGGGAAGAAGGGAATCTGGCAATTATTAACAGCTGTGAGCATTATATTATACTCTTCGTTCAAGATTGTGAAGCTTTTTTGTTTTTTGAAACAGTCTTGATCTGTTGCCTAGGCTGGAGTGCAGTGGCACAATCTTGGCTCATGGCAACCTCTGCCTCCAAGGTTCAAGTGATTCTCATGCCTCAGTCTCCTAAGTAGCTGGGATTACAGGTGCACACCAGCAACGCCAGCTAATATTTTTTGTATTTTTAGTAGAGATGGGGTTTCACAATGTTGACCAGGGGAGTCTTGAACTCCTGACCTCAAGTAATCTGCCCACCTTGGTCCCCCAAAGTGCTGGGATTACAGGTTTGAGCCACTATATGTGGCCAAGGTTTGTGAAGTATTGAGATCTACTTTTCTGAGTCAGTAGATAATCTTGTGCTTATCTTATATTTTAATCTATATTACCCTACCCAGAGTTAATGATTAGATTATATACCAGGAGAGATATTGCTTAACATCCCTCCACCAACTGTGAATAGATAGATAGTTCATGTAGGTATTCTTGCTTCTCTTATTAAGCTATAAGGAAGGATTCCATTTATGAATCTTTTAAATACCACCAAGTGGATATGTCTCCAAATGATTTTGTACCATTTAGCTGAAATATTTACAGCTGAGATGATTTAACGTCTGGGACTTGGTTCCTGTAGTCCAGAAGATGAAAGAGTGGGGCATAGAAGAGACACTGATCATGAATTGGTATTTGTTGAAACTGGATGGTATATACATTATTTTTGTGTCTGTTGGAAATTTCCCTTGATAAAAGGTTAAAAAGAGAAAAAAAAGAACCTTGGAGAAACATGTCCCATTTAAACTAAGCTCAGATGTAAGTATGTTCTGTATCAAAATACTGCTAAAGAGGAACCGAATTAAACCTTAGAAAATTATAGGACCATATTACCATTGTCCTAGCTGATTGACCTTGACAAAGTCAGCCTCGGCTGGCCCATCTGTAAAATGGGAATACTTTTTTTTTTTAACCTATCCTCCCTCACAAAACTTTTTTAAAAAGTACCTGAAAATACTTTCTAAATAAATATGACTCATTTCAGCTAGCGTGTATTGAGTGCTCACTAAGTATGCTCAGTACTGAGGATACAGTGGTAAAGGAGAACAGGTCACTGCCCTTGGGAAGCTACAGAAAAGTAAATAAGCAATAATAATAGAGTATAGGAAATGCCATAGTCAGGCTGAGAACACAGTGTTGTTTTGTAGAAGCCCTCAGGCATGGCAGGAAGTGGTACACACTTGTTGTTACAGAGGCTGGAAGGTATGTTTTCGTTCGTGTGTGTATACCAGCTTCCTACAGGAAGTGATATTTAGGCTGAAAACCATGGGTCCAATAGGCATAGAGTTACTAAGGTGGGGAGAGTAACATCTATAAATGCCTTGAACAGGGAAAGAGATACCACAGATGATGTATAGAGGCTCCAGCAGCAGGTGGTGAAAAAAGCAAGCTCCAGATCATGAAGAATCTTGTGAGACTTGTTAAGGAGTTGGACTTGATCTTGAGAGCAATGGGAAACTATCAAAGCGTTTTAAGCAAAAGAGTGACATGATCAGATAGGTGGTTTAGGGAAAGTATTCCAACTGCAATGTGAGGAGTGGATTACAGAAGACAGGGTGACTAAAATTTAGAAGAGTAGTAACAGAAACATGTTGGCTTTCCTGATAAATAGCCCCCCACTCCAAATCTAGGTTCTAAACCAGTTAATTAATTATATGAGTGAGTGAATGAATAATCAAAGTATTAATTTTACTGTTTTTTTTTCAGTATAGATGTCCAGTTGACCTAGCACTGTTTATTGAAAAGATTATCCTTTCTGCACTGCACAGCCCTATCACCCTAGTCATAACCTAAGTGGCTATATATAAATGGGCCTATTTCTGGACTCTGTTCTGTTGGTCTGTTTGCCCTTGTACCCATTCTGTGCTGCCTAGATACTTATTCCTCTTTAAGATTACCTAAGCTATTCATGGCCCTTTGCATTTTAATTTAAATTTTAGAATCAGTTTGTCAATCCCCCATCATAAAACAAAACAAAACAAAACAAAAAACTCTCCTGGGATTTTGATTGAACTTGCATTGAATCTATAGATACTTTTGATGACAATTGGTACCTTTCCAATTAATGAACATGGTATATTCCTCTATTTGTATGGATCTTATTTTATTTTCTGAAATGTTCTCAAGCTGAACACATATGATTTGTGATCTCTCTGTATATGTGTTATACTGGAATGTCGTTACTGATGAAGGCAAAGTTGGAAGGTACAGATTAGTGTGAGAGACAAATGGGCCTGCCAGCTGATTCCCAGAATTAGACAGATTTGCCCACACAATCTCAGAACATTGGACTGATTCAGGCCAGTGTGAAATAGAAGGACCTGCCCCTTGAGGAACAGCAGAGAAAGCTAACTTCCAAGAGGAGGAAAGAGAAGAGCCAAGCTGAGCACGCCCATTTTATTTTTCTTAAATCACCTAACAATTAAGTAATTTCACTCTCCCAGGGGAGAATGCATAAAGGGGCAGAGAATGGCAGGAGTTTCCAGTTGTGTCCAGAGAGTGTCCATTTGGATTTCTTTTCATAGACGGAAGCATCAAGGTAAGGGATGTTCAAACAGTTTGAACTGTGGGGAGAAATGGATGGCTTGGGGAAATATTTTGAAGATAAAATCAAGTTTGGCAGTTTGTGGGGGATAAAGGAGAGGGAGGACTTAAAGATGGTGCCTTTGGCAACTGGCTTAAGCCGCTGAGTGGGTGGTAGTACTGTTTCCTGATTAGAAAACACTGGAGGAAGAAGATACTTGGGGAAGAAGGACATGGGTTAGACTAACTGGATTTGGAAGTTCTTGTGGGCCTGTATCAAGTAGAGGCATCCAGCAGGCAGATGGATAAGTAAGTCTGGTGATTGGGAGAGAACTGTAAATGTAGGTTTCAGAGTCATCAGCCTAGAGATTGTATTGGAAGACTCTGAGGAAGAAGGCAGCCCAGACAGGATTGTAGTCTCATGAATACAGCTGGTACCTCTGTATCCCATTTGTGGACCTGAGAGGGAGTTTCCTTATCAGGCTATTTTCTGGTGACCCAGCCTGGCCCTACTCTTTTTCTAAACTCCTTCCCTTTTTATGAGTCACTTAGATGATCACTTCTGACCAATCACTTAGGGAAAGGAGTGTCAGTTATTACACATGGATAGGTAAGTTACAGATACTCGAGTGAGTCTCAGGGCCTAACCTGACATGGCTTTATATTGAATAATGCTGCTTTTTGGTGCCAGCACATTCCATGCCCTAGCCCTTTAGGCACTACCAGTCTTAGCCCATTTAATTATTGGAAAAACCAGTCGTTTTTGCCTTGCTGGAAAGAAGTGTCTAAACTTCATGGTTTACCAGGTTGGTTGTTTACTGGATTCCCTATAGAGAAATCTTCTTTCCCATAGTCTTTCTATCTTAGCTGATTTCTATTAGTGACTTCTGACATCTCTCTCTTGAATTTTATCTACACTTTCTAGAAGACATTGTGTTTGTGACGGTCTCTTTTTCAACTCTTGTCATCTTGAATCTCATTTATAGAATTATAGTCACCCAAATTAATGCCTTTATGGTATCAACATTGTAGCTTTTACTTGTGACAGATAATTAGAATTAAAATTGTATATAAATGAGAGTCACTAATCAAGTTTTAAATTAGCCATATTATAGTAAGAGATTTTAAATATTTTCATGCATATCTCAAGTAGTCTTTTTTTGGTTCTAATTTTTGCTGGTAAATAATAGGTATGTGTATTTATGGGGTACATGAAATATTTTGATACAGGCATGCACTGGGAAATAAGCACTTCATGGAGAATAGTGTATCCATCCCCTCAAGCATTTTTCCTTTGAGTTATAAACAATAAAATTATACCATTTAAGCTATTTTAAATTGTACAATTAAGTTATTGTTGACTATAGTAACCCAGTTGTGCTACCAAACAGTAGGTCTTATTCATTCTTTCTGGCGTTTTTGTACCCATTAATCATCCCCACCTCCCACCCAGCCCCCACCCAGGTGGTCTTTTTATCCATTCTAATAAAAACTTATTAAGCTGTATACTCATATAAAATTAAAACGTGACAATAAAGTGATAATCTTAGTTCCTTAAAAATGAGAGATCTATGTCCTAATCCTTTGAACACTAGAAATAAGCTCTGGAGACCTCCAGAAGCTAATGAGATATACTCTTTATTTATTTATTTTTTTTTGAGACGGAGTTTCGCTCTTGTTACCCAGGCTGGAGTGCAATGGCGCGATCTCGGCTCACTGCAGCCTCCACCTCCCGGGTTCAGGCAATTCTCCTGTCTCAGCCTCCTGAGTAGCTGGGATTACAGGCACACGCCACCATGCCCAGCTGATTTTTTGTATTTTTGGTAGAGACAGGGTTTCACCTTGTTGACCAGGATGGTCTCGATCTCTTGACCTCGTGATCCACCCGCCTCGGCCTCCCAAAGTGCTGGGATTACAGGCTTGAGCCACCACGCCCGGCGAGATATACTCTTTGACTAATTAAACACAAGAATCAAAACCTTGTTGTGATTATCTGAGACCTAGAGTATTGACTGTCCCTTATTTTGGTGGAAAAATAAGATTGTGTCTCTTGAATTGTTGGAAAACCTGTGGTTTTAAATGAGCAGATGGTGTTAAGATGCCCACTGGTTGCTTGGGTTGAATGAAGTGTTTGAGATTTTCAGACTTTTTGGCTTCTCTCTCTCCAGAGTGTCTCTGTTTTGTTTTCTGATCTGGTAAAAGTAAGGAAGGAGGAGGGGAGTTAGTAGGGAAAGGGAAACAGAAACAGTGAACCAGTAACCAGTATTACAGGATTATTCTTTGCCATGTTGGGTGCTGCTTTCTGTTTTATGCATGTTTGATATGAACTTTCTAAAACATTCAGCCTAGTGTATTTTCTTTTTTTTTTTTTTTTTTTTTTTTTTTTTTTTTTTTTTTTTTTTTTTTTTGAGACGGAGTTTCGCTCTTGTTACCCAGGCTGGAGTGCAATGGCGCGATCTCGGCTCACCGCAACCTCCGCCTCCTGGGTTCAGGCAATTCTCCTGCCTCAGCCTCCTGAGTAGCTGGGATTACAGGTACACGCCACCATGCCCAGCTAATTTTTTTGTATTTTTAGTAGAGACGGGGTTTCACCATGTTGACCAGGATGGTCTCGATCTCTTGACCTCGTGATCCACCCGCCTCAGCCTCCCAAAGTGCTGGGATTACAGGCTTGAGCCACCGCGCCCGGCTCAGCCTAGTGTATTTTCTAAGAAATATTTTAGTTGCAGCCAGACTGTCACCAAGAATCATAGTCCCAGAAGGTTTTTAAATTGTGTTTTTAAGAGTATAGTGGTTGGCTTGGCGTGGTGGCTCACACCTATAATCCCAGCACTTTGGGAGGCCAAGGCAGGCAGATCACAAAGACGGGAGATTGAGACCATCCTGGCTAATGAGGTGAAACCCCGTCTTTACTAAAAATACTAGAAATCTGGACGTGGTGGCACAAGCCTGTAGTCCCAGCTACTCAGGAGGCTGAGGCAGGAGAATTGCTTGAACCTGGCAGGCAGAGGTTGCAGTGAGCCGAGATCACACCACTGCACTCCAGCATGGGCAACAGAGTGAGACTCCATCTAAAAAAAAAAAGTATAGTGGACATGGAGGACAGGTAGCCCAGGTTCACATCTCAGCTCTGCCTCTTCCCGGGACAAGCTACTTTTAACCACTTAGTGTTTTTGATTCTTCATCTGTAAAATTAGAGTAACAAGAGACTCTATCACAAAGAGTTGTTGTAAGGATTAAGTAATATGTAATGGTTAGAGAAGTGCCTGGCACATAATAATCACTTGATGATTATTCTTGTTTTTATTGCTATTAGAGTAGAAAGAGTACTTATAAATGACAGTACATTTTCTAAGGCTATTTCTTGAATTTTTTTTTTTTTTGAGGTTGGGTCTTGCTCTGTCACCCAGGCTGGAGTGCAGTGGCTCACTGCAACCTCTGCCTCCCGGGTTCAAGTGATTCTCCTGCTTCAGCCTCCCAAATAGCTGGGATTATAGGTGTGTGCAACCATACTCAGCTAATTTTTATATTTTTAGTAGATACCAGGTTTCACCATGTTGGCCAGGCTGGTCTTAAACTCCTGACCTCAGGTGATCCACCTGCCTTGGCCTCCCAAAATGCTTGGATTATAGGCATAAGCCACTGTGCCTGGCCTCTTTAATTTTTTGTTATGGATAATTTCAAACTCCAAGAAGTAGAATTGAATTTTGCTATATCCGTGTTAGCTGTTTGTTTCACATCACCAAGTCTTAGATGTCAGCCACTAGAAAGTAAGTGCCATAATTTGGGACCTTGTGTGTGTTAGTCACCATTATATTTACAATTCATGAAAATAGTTTTGTTTTGTTTTGTTTTGTTTTGTTTTGTTTTGTTTTGTTTTTTTACTCTGACACAGCACAAGATCAGTAGTTTATTCCAATGAAGTATTCCACCCAAATGAAAGCATTACATACAATTAGTTATTTATTTCAGTCACTCCTATTTAAAGGTCCTTATTTTTGGAGAGCAGCCAGGCATTTTATTGTCCACTCCTTCCATTCCTTAAAGGCTTCCATGGGTTTTGGTAAATTCCCATTATCCTCACGACTGTGTTTTGGAGTTGCTCCAGGTGTGCCAGCAGATTCATCATCTATCCACTACACCAGTGCTTTGTATCTTTCTACAATGCTGAAGCCAATAGCACACTGCAACTTGCGCAAACAGATAGGGCAAAGGTTTAGAGGGCGCCCGTCAACTTCTTCCAAGTGATTGGAGCCTTGCATTAGGTATGCAAGCCACTGGCAGTGTCACAGTCCAAATATGTGTCCAATCTCATGGGTTAAAGTCTTACAGGATCAAAGCAGTAAAACACTAGTTATTTCTGGAATATAATAGTTGTCAAAAATTGAATAGTCACTTGAAGATGTTTTCTTGAGCTTCTTCACTTTGCCTTCATAGCGTAAGCTATAAAATTGCTGCCATACCTGGCAAAGCTGAATATCCCCACACCATCTGTCAAAGAGGCCTGTCCGAAGACAAAATTCCAGGATTCTCTTGGGTAAAGATCAATCATTGTTATTCCCACAATGCAGAAGGCATCTTGAGGTTTCTTCTTTTTCCAGAACTTCAGGATGTTCCCTGCATGAATTTGCAGGTTTTGTGTGTTCTCATTGACTCTAAAGGAACATTTTGTTGCAGAAACAGGAACTGGTTCTAGGAGTTTTACTCTCAAGCCATAGAAATATGCTTTACAACAGCCCTGCAGCCATTTAATATATTCTTCACTGATAATCCTGGTGTTTCCTAGAGATCCAATGGACTGTATATAAATACTGTGTCTGGAGAGGGTATCTTTCTATAAGGATCACTGAAGAACTGTTCAAAGTCTTGGGGGATCTCAGGGTGGGAGGCGATCCAATCTGATTGAGAATGCAAGGTATTGGGTCCAAAGAGATCACTGGCTGGCTGGAAGGCTTCATTCATTAAACGCTGCTCCCCAGCATCTAATTTCTCATACTGTGACACAAGCACTGGGTTCTTTGAGATGAGAGCTGTTTTTAGCGTCTGTTGAGAGTGCCATACTATCTGCATGATGACAAGTTTCTTCCATTCACGTCGTGTTCCTATGTAGAGCTTTTATCCTTCCTCTTGAATGGGTCAGATGTTCCACCACGAGACTTGATTTAGGAAGGAAGGCTCCCATGGAAGCTTTTATCTTACAAGGACGGACATGTCTGGGCCTGGCCAGAAAGATGTTACGGAGTGTGCCTTTATCCGCGGCAGCCCCGAAAATAGTTGTTAAACAATAGTTGGCCCTCAGTAAATATTTGTGGATGGGATGAATGAAGATAATGTTTTTTGCTAATCCAATTCTGTTTGGGATCTGCTTGTGGTCTAGCTAAGATTCACTCTTCCACTTGTTTATTAATTCACCCACTCACTCATTGATTCACTGAAGCCTTATTGAATGCCTTTTATGGATCAGTAGTGTGAAGCTTTATTGAATGCCTTTTACGGATCAGCAGTGATAGCTCTGGGATTTATATGTAAATGAACTAAGGGGTGGCAATCCATTGGGAAAGGAATTGGCTAAATGGCATGTCTAGATGTATTTGCATAGTAAGTGCAGTTATTTTTTTACCTGACGGGTTATTTATTTGGGGTGAAGTAGGTCTGATGTGGTTCGTTGGAATGGAATTAACACTTCCTGCCCCAAGTCACACCTTGAATCAGCTGTCATATACAGGCTTCTCATTTAATGCTTTGGATTGTCCCTACATTGGAGAGAAGGGGGTATGTATAAAAGTCATTATAATTTAAGGGGAAAGAGTAGCAGAGGCATATCCAAAGCATCAATGGGAATAGAAAGGAAGAAACTACTAACTTTCCTCCAGGTTGAGAAGGAAGGGATGGGGTATCCTGGATCTCTTTTTAAGGGAAGTGATATTTGAGCAAGGTGTTAAAAGATGTTGGGAATGCGTGGTGCTAGCAGTGTGAGTGTGGACAAGGAGAGATAGCATAAGTATGTTGAAGGAAGAGGTGGGTTGGGCTGGGGTGCAGGAGCCATGGTGGTGGAGGAGGAGGTGGGCAGCTGAAGGGGAGGGGGTATTTCTTCCCATAGAGCTCTGCCAGCCCTCTCATAAGCTGTCCTTCTTCTGGGTGGGCTGGCGAGTTGGTGAAGGAGTTCAGCTGTGCAGCAGCGTGATCAGATTTATACTTCAGAGAGATAACTGAGGAGGTGCTGAGGAATGTGGACTGGAGATGGGAGAGGAAGTAGCTGGGAGACTTGCCAGTCCTGGGACTCCATGGTTGATGACTAATTGGCCAGGCACCAGGAACTTCTAGTAGCTGTTGGAAAGGGGCAGATGGGCCCACCTCATGCACACTCTTTAAGCTGGATCGCCGTTGCCTGGGTTGGCAGCAACATTGACAAAAGAGCCAAGTTTCCTTTCAAAGAAAATTCTTTTGTGTATTTTGGGAATGAAAAAGCCAGGAGTCAGCATTCTACTATCTTCATTAATAGATAGGCTAGGAAGATAGAGACAATTTTTAAAAATTAAATTGAGAAGGCCTTGTTAAATAGATTTACATACATATACACATGGCCATAAACATGTATAACTATAAATCACACATACATGTTTATTTATATATACATACACATTCAGTAGATTTATCTTTCTAATAGTTTTTTAATCAACTTCTAATTTTAGAGTAGTTTTAGATTTATGGAAAAGTTGTGAAGATAATAGAGTTCCCAAATACGTCACACCCAGCTTCCTCTCTTGTTAACATCTTGCATTAACATGGTACATTTCCTATTATCATTTTTTTTTTCTGAGATGAGTCTCACTCTGTTGCCCTGGCTGCAGTGCAGTGGCATGATCTCAGCTCAGTGCAACCTCTGCCTCCCAAATTAAAGCAATTCTCCTGTCTCAGCCTCCTGAGTTACAGGCAACTGCCACCACGCCTGGCTAACTTTTGTATTTTTAGTAGAGACGGGGTTTCACCATGTTGGCCAGGCTGATCTCAAACTCCTGACCTCAAGTAATCCACCCACCTTGGCCTCCCAAAGTGCTGGGATTACAGGTGTGAGCCACTGCACCTGGCCCCTATTATCATTATTGACTAATAACCATGCTTTATTCCAATGTCCTTAGTTTTTATCCAGTGCCTTTTTTCTGTTCCAGGATCCCATCCAGAATACCACATTTAGTTTTCTCGTCTTGTTAGGCTTTCACAGTTTCCCAGACTTTACTTTTGATAACCTTCACAATTTTGAGTTTTGTAGAATGTTCTTAAATAGGGATTTGTCTGAAGTTTTTCTCATGAGTGGATTGGAGTTGTGGGTTTTTGGCAGGAAGTACACAGAGGTGAAGTGTTCTTATTACATCATATTAAGTCTCTATTTATCACTATAGATGTTAACCTTAACCTTAGTCACCTTGGCTGACTTAGGTGTTAGGTTTCTCCACTAGAACATTCTGGTTTTTTCCCTCTTTCCATACTTGACTCTGGAAAAAGGATACTCTGTGCTCCTCCCACTTAGAGTGGGGAGTTTCACTCTACCTCCTTGAGGGAGGAATATCTAAAGAAATAATTTAGAATCCTTCTACACAGGAGGTTTATTCTCTCCATCCTAGTTGGATTTTGATAAGATTTTTTTTTTGTCCTCTGAATTCCAAATGTTAATTCTGTAGCACTTGTATTATATTTGTCATTTGCCACCTAGCGACATCACCTATGTTTGTGTGCATGTGTGATAAGTGAACAGATTTATGTCTTATTTACTCAAGGAGATTGTAAATTTCTTGAGGACTGGGACAGCATCTTATTTAAAGCCCCTTACAGAGTTGGATACAGTGCAGGCAGTTACTAAATAGTAAGCAAATGGTTTTTAAATTAGTTTAATTAAAAATTTAAATATTAACCATAATTAATTGAAACAGGTCATCAAAGTCTAAGTATATGAGAAATGTGGTAAGATGAGGATACTGTTTACTTGGCATCCTGATTCGTGAAATTGTCCTGAACTTGTAATTGTGGCTAATATGAATTTTACTATGTGCCAAGCACTTCTGTAAGTAATTTACATATATTATTTAATCTTCCAGACAGCGCTATACGTTGGTACCATTATCCCCATTTTATAGATAAGGAAACTGAGATGAACTAAGATTTAATAAGTTGTTCAGGATCACAAAGATGGGAAGTAGCTCAACTGGGATTTTGATCTCAAATACTCTGGCTCCAGAGTTTTGAACTCTTAACCACTGGGCTCTAGATTCATTGAAGTGGTGATTAAAATGGTGTCTCTTTGGGAGGAAAGAAAAAGATTGTGATTTAAATATTTCATTCCAACCTGTTAGGATACTCCTGATGACACCACAGCAATCTTGCTGTATTTTTCCTAGGGGAAGTATTTACATAAAGCCACGGCTATTTTTCCTTCGTGTGTGTGTGTGTGTGTGTGTGTGTGTTTATGAGTAATTCTTGCGTAGTGCATCTAATTGTATTTCTTTAAAATATAGGCATGTTCATGATTAATATGTCATATACAGACTATATTCTAGATATCTCTCACTCTCTAGCCATATGATCTGTTGAAAGATAGTGGGCTTTTTATTTCTTCTCTGGCATTTTTAGACAGAAGTGGTCACTAGGTCTTGTCAAATAAACACTCCCTCGGTGTGTTTCTTGTTGGAGTGGTCACACCTGGGGGCCCCAGGAGGGAGCCTAAATTTCAGCAGCAACACAGAAGAGGAAGGAGGACTTCTTTCGAAGCCACCCAAGCCATGAATCGGTGCTGGCTTCCTGAACCATAAACAAATGCGAGCTTTGTTCTCCCCATTCCTCATTTGGTCCCAAGTATGACTCAGGGTTAGGCTGGGTCCTCAGGCTCCGTGCTGTTGGAAGGAAGTGGGAGGATTCCAGGGGTGTTCTGGGACCTTTTCAAACTGAAGAGAGGAGGCTGGCTGCATGATGGGAGAAGAGGTATTTCTTTCTTTCTCTCTCTCTGTCTCTCTCTCTTTCTCTCTTTTTCTTTCTCTTTCTCTTCCTCTTATTTCTTGCTTTTAGACTTGTAATAAATCCCCTTAACTTGTATCTTAACTGTATATAAGATTTTGTGTCAAGACTGGTAATGGGTTTGCATTAGTGGGCTGAAACACTGTGTGTGCCAGCTGGGATCCCACAGAGGGGAGCTATGGATAAGCTAAGGGGGAACCTACTGAGTATACAGATTATTTGCTAAAGCTGAATGTTACTCTGGAGCTATTTAGCTGTTTTAATCCCTCCCACTTTGGTCAATTTGGCCATTAATTTTCACAGATGTTTCCAATCTCTCTGTGTCTTGGGTTTTCATGTGCTCATAGTGCAGAGAGAAATTTAGATGGGCAATTTGCACAAGCACTAACTGTTACATCGTGTCACAGAGATGTTTAGCAATTACAGATGTTTGTTGAGTAAACAAATCCAACTTGCTTTTCAGGTTAGCTTAGCAGAGAAGGGTATGTCCATGCAGAGCAAGCCAGCTGTGGGGCATTTCACTCTTCAGGGGCATGGACTTTTCCAGTTTTCCTTGTGAGTGGAGAAGCTGTGAGTGGTGACTTCTGGGTGCTATTGAACTGCTTTTTTATGATACAGGTAAAGATATTTGGCTAGTTTTGTAGTGCTGGGTATTTATAGGTATGTACTCATGTATAGAGAAAAATAAAGACACTAAATTATTTTGATTTTCTAAAAGTTTGTTAGTAGTGGTCTTGTTTTCTTCTGTGAGTTGTTCGTATTTGTCTACCTAAAAGCAGAAGTCTGTCATTTTCCAAACACAAAATTCCCTAAACCACAGGATAAGTAAGGCTTACAGTGTGTCATATGTCTTCTATATCCCTGTCTCTCATCGAAAAGAAATTTTTAAGAGGGGAATTGATGAGGTCTATAAAATATGTCCCTTTATGTCTTTTTCTGTTGGCTTTAACTTATACTATCTTCAGAATTACAAAAAAAAAAAAAATAGCGTGGCGAAAAGGAAACACATTGTTTTAACATATTTTAAGAGTAGGGGAACTTCTTGAAAGGTTTTTTTAAAATGGCATCTGTTGCTTGCCTACAAAGAAGGACGGATGCAGATATATGAGGAGAGTGCAGTTAGGGGTTGGCTAGAATGAAAATATATTCATCAACAATGACTTGAGAGAATTTTCATAGGGAAAGATATCTTATGTTTGCTGATCTTATTGCTCGATGTCTTTGTTCTGAGTTCTGATCAGTAGAAATCTGAATGAGGTATTTATATGCAAAATTAAGATGGTGACTCTTCCTTGGGGAAATGAATGAAAGCATGAATGATTGTAAGATGTGAAAAATATGGAAAAGTCTCAGCAGCTAGGGCTTGGAGATGGGAGAGGAAAAGAAGCCCCTGGGGGGCCTGACAGGTTCTGCCTTGGCTCTGTGAGTCTGAGCTACTTGTTACACTGATGAATGTTCCCTTAACCCTTTGCTTGTTTGTGTCTCAAAATGGAAATAGCTCTATTACTTCTCCCATTACAAAAGCTCTTTGCATTAATAATAATAATTCAAAGTTGAAGAATACAAAGAAATAAATAGAAATCACCCTCAGCTGGATGCAGTGGCTCATGCTTGTAATCCCAGCACTTTAGGAGGCTGAGGCAAGTGGATCACTTGAGGTCAGGAGTTTGAGACTAGCCTGGGCAACATGGCAAAACCCCATCTCTGTGAAAAATATAAAAATTAACTGTGTGTGGTGGCACGCACACCTGTACTCCCAGTTACTCGGGAGGCTGAGGTGGGAGGATCGCCTGAGCCTGGGAGGTTGAGGCTGCAGTGAGCTGAGATCACATCACTGCACTCCAGCCTGGGCAACAGAGCAAGACCCTGTCTAAAAAAAAAAAGAAATCACCCTAAATCCTATCATTCAGGAACAACCATAGTTAACATTTTATATGTATCCTTCTAGACTTTTTTTTTTTTTTTTTTGAGACAGAGTCTCACCCTGTTGCCCAGGCTGGAGTGCAGTGTCGCGATCTTGGCTCACTGCAACGTCTGCCTCCCAGGTTCCAGCGATTCTCCTGCCTCAGCCTCCTGAGTAGCTGGGACTGCAGTTGCCTACCACCCCCCCCCCGCCCCGGCTAATTTTTGTATTTTTAGTAGAAATGGGACTTCACCATGTTAGCCAAGCTAGTCTCGAACTCTTAAGTTCAGATGATCCACCCACCTCAGCCTCCCAAAGTGCTGGGATTACATGCTTGAGCCGCCACTCCTGGCCCCTTCCAGACCTTTTTTTTTGAGCCTGAATATGCATGCAGTACACACATTACTCTTCATTAAATAATGAAGTCATATCAAATGTTGCCTGTTTTTAAAAATGTAACACACTATGAGACCCCTTTTTCTGTCAGGTAGCCTCATGATATCCGTAGGATCTCCATCCACTGTAGAGATGCAGCACCATTTGTTGAAACAATCTCCCAAGGATAACTATTTAAGTTGCTCCCCCATTTTTAACATTATAAACAGCATTCTTGTATATGCAGTGTTGTTTTGTTTCTGATTATTTTCTTAAGCTGAATTTTTAAAAGAGGAGTTTCTAGGTTAAAGATCGATTTAAGGACCGGGCGCAGTAGCTCAAGCCTGTAATCCCAGCCCTTTGGGAGGCTGAGGCGGGTGGATCATGAGGTCAGGAGTTCAAGACCAGCCTGACCAACATGGTAAAACCCCGTCTCTACTAAAAATACAAAAATTAGCTGGCTGTGATGGCACACACCTGTAATGCTAGCTACTCAGGAGGCTGAGGCAGTAGAATTGCTTGAACCCAGGAGGTGTAGGTTGCAGTGAGCTGAGATCGCACAACTGGACTCCATCTCAGAAAAAAAAAAAGATCTACTTTCTGAATCCTACACACTTAACTTTACTTCCTGGTGGAAATCACGTAAAAGTTATATACACTCTTCCAGATGTGTAGAATTGGTTTTTTATTGTTGTAAAATATAACATCATAAAATGTATCACCTTTGCCATTTTATGGTTTGTTTTGTTTTTTGAGACAGAGTGTCACTCTGTCACCCAGGCTGGAATGCAGTGGTGTGATTATAGCTCACTGTAGCCTTGACCTCCTGGGCTCAAGTGGTCCTCCTGCTTCAGCCTCCCAAGTAGCTGGGAGTACAGGCATGAGCCACCATGCCTGGCTGAATTTTTTTTTTCTTTTGTAGAGACAGGGACTTACTATGTTGCCCCCAGACTGGTTTTGAACTCCTGGCCTCAAAGGATTCTCTCACCTCACCCTCCCAAAGTGTTGGGGTTAAAGGCATGAGCCACTGTACCTAGCCACCTTAACCATTTTCAAGTGTGTAGTTCAGTGATATTAAGTACATTCACTTATTTGTGCAACCATCATCACTATCCATCTCCAGAACTTTTTCATCTTGCAAAAATGAAACTCCATACCCATTAAACAATAATCTCCCATGCCTTCTACACCTGACCCCTGGCAGCCACCATTCTACTTTCTGTCTCTATGAATTTGACTAGGTACTTCACATATGTGGAATCATGGGACATTTGTCCTTTTATGACTGACTTAGTTCACTTAGCATGATGTCTTCAAAGTTCTTCCATGTTTTGGCACATATCAGAATTTCTTTCCTTTTTAAGATTGAGGTATTATTTTATTCTATGGATATAATCCATTTTCTTTATCAGTTCATCTGTTGTTGGACATTTCAGCTTTTTTTATCTTCTGGCTATTGTGAATAATGCTACAATGTACATTGGCATGCCAGTACTTGTTTGAGTCCTTGCTTTCAATTTTTTTAGATGTATCTCTAGAAGTAGAATGGCTGGATCATATGGAAACTCCAATTTTAATTTTTTGGGTAATTGCCCTACTATTTTCTACAGTGGCTGCATTATTTTACATTCCCACCAGCAATGCACAAGAGTTCCAACTTCTCCATGTCCTCACCAACACTTGTTATTTTCTGTTTCTTTGTTTTGTTTTGTTTTGTTTTTGCTTGTAGCCATCCTAATGAGTATGAAGTGGCATCTCATTGCAGTTAGAGTTGGTGTTCATGTTGCCTGTCACTAAGGATGAAGGAAGTTATTATTATCATCTTGGAATGATGAGTTGGGAAACAGTCTTAGAATCACCATTAACTAGCTGATCAGTCATGTAATCTCAAAAGACTACAAATTGCTTGAAGGAGGAATACAGCCCCACTGTTCCCACAGCCCCAAAGAAAAAAAAGGGTGGAGTACCCAGGTAGTTACTTGGTTTCAGAGGTTTAATGGTGACCAGGACTGCTGCTTTTCATGTCACCTCATCCACTTACCTGAATCTATAGTCAAAGGTTTATTGGAGAGTAGATTTAAAACCATTCTTTTGAAAAAGGTGAATTCCTCTTTTGTACAACTGTTGTTAGTAATTCTAAGTGATGTTATCTGATTCATCTTACATAGTGGATAACCCTAGTTTTCTGATCGATTTTTTTGGTTCTCTTCACCTTCTACTCTGGAATTCTTTAGGGGTAGAAAATGAAAGTCCGTCCTTTACAAATTATTTGCTGAATTGTTTATTTATTTAATAATTCAATTGGGCTGGGCGAGGTGGCTCACGTCTGTAATCCCAGAACTTTGGGAGACCAAGGCAGGTGGATCAGGAGGTCAAGAGATCGAGACCATCCTGGCCAACTCAGTGAAACCTCATCTCCACTAAAAAAAGAAAAAAAAAGCTGGGCATGGTGGTGTGTGCCTGTAGCCCCAGCTACTTGGGAGGCTGAGGAGAATAGCTTGATCCCAGGGAGCAGAGGTTGCAGTGAGCTGAGATTGCGCACTGCACACCAGCCTGGTGACAGAGTGAGACTCCTTCTCAAAAATAATAATAATTCAGTTGGTAGCCTTTAGTGGCGTGTACTAAAGTCTAAGTATTTAGTTGTGACCCTCTTTTGTTCCTTACTTGTATTAATAATTGTTTTCATAATATTTATATCTTGAAGCATGCAGATAAATTTGATTCCTGAAATCCAAGGTTTTAAAAATTTTAGTGGCCATTAAAATTATCATGTTTTTGTACATAGCTGTCTTTTTCTCTCTGATATTCTCACTAGTTGTAAAATGATATTCTAGCCAACTGGGTTTCAGTGGGATGGAGTGAGTTTAATGCTATATAAAAATTGGCAACTTTAAAAGAATCTGTCTAGCTTACTTTGACTGCATGGTGGTATGTCTTTTCTTATATTTAAAGAATTTAGGTCACAGAGGTCAGTCAATCAGCAGCCTGTTTGTACTTTTCTGTGGCATTGGAGGCTATTTAAAAGCTATAGGATGACAGCCTTATTTCCAGCTCAGGCTCTTAATGTTGGAGGCTAGATCCCAAATAAATGTATAGCCATAAATGCTGTAGAAACAAATGGAAACATCACAATAAGCTATACTTACACCTCTAATAGATATTTTTCTCTCTAAACCTGGTCTATAAAATGAACGATTCACAAAATAAAAGTGTGCTGGAATTGCCTCTAAAGGACACTTCTTTATTGAAAGGCCATTCTCAAGCCATTTTAGGAATGCCCTGTGATTCAGAAGTGTCACCTCAATTAAAGTTATCCTTGAACTCTTAGGAATTAAATAGGCATGGTTTGGTAAAGTGAAGGCAGAAAGTTCTTCTAAATACACTTAAAAGTTGTATTTCTGTTTTGTTTATTTAAAATGAGGAAGGTAGAAATGCTGAAGATGGATTTACGGCCTCATTTTCTTTTTTTTCTTTCACTTGCCAAGAATTTTCACCCACCAGTGACTTTAATATGTTTTGCTCCATTTGTTTTGGTAGCATCTGCTCAGTCTGTTCTTTGTATTTTGAATTCTTAGTTGAGTTCTCATTTTTTCTCTACTAGAAGCAGCTTTTCTGGAACTTCTTAGGTACCTTTTCTAGATTATTCACAAAGTTGGTAACAAATGGAGTAATGATGTAAAAAGTGTCGGTATTTTTAGATCCTAGAGTGGTCCAAAACTGTCCTCTTGATGCAGTGCTTAGCATTGCCTAGTTCCTGCATTGGAAGAGCAAGATGCCTTGTATATTTTACATGTCTAATTGCATATTTAATTTCTTTTGCTTCAAACCCTGTTACTCCCCTTACATTCAGGCACTGTTAGAAGCAGAGAAAGTAGACATACAGTACTGTTGTTTTTTCAATTCAGAAGAGGTTGAAACATTGTGAAGCTGGCAACTTTATGCCCACACATGGAAATAATCTGCCTGAGCAATACCTGTCACGGTATCAATTTGCAGTAGAGGTGAGCAGACCATAATTCATGGACAACCTTGCTGAACTTCCCAGTGAAGGGTTATAGGATCTCTGACATTTTGATATAATTTTTGTATGCAGTACTCAAGAGTTCAAACAACTCTAGGTTTCTGTGACCTTCACTCATAGGTCATTTGACAGGAGAGGAGAAAACTGGTCTGGATAAGAGATGAAAGGAGTCTTGAGAAAATTAATGAGAAGCTGAAAGACATACAGCTGGGTGAGGGAGCGATCACTGTTTCCAAGTAATAAAATTGGTTCTATGAGGCCATAGAGCAGCAGTATGTTTGTGCATAGCCCAACTCTGACTTTTCTCTAGTCCATCTCTGTATCATTTGAAGATTGTGAGTTGATCATCTTGGCATGAAATTGAGTGGCTAGAAAAAAGTAAGGGTATCCTAGGGGATGATGACATAAGGCAGTGAAGATGGTTAAGAAATTAGAAATCAGGAGTGGTAGAGAAACAGTGGTCATTGCAGCAGAGAGAGACAAGTAAATGGAGTCCATGAGGAAATATATTATGTAGGGTTTGACAGTTGACTGTTTTCTGGTATCTCTGGTGACTGAGAAAGAGGAGCCCCATTGATTGATTGATTGAGATAGGGTCTTGTTCTGTTTCCCAGGCTAGAGTGATATGATCATGGCTCATTGCAGCCTTGACTTCCCAGGCTTAAGCAGTCCTTCTGCCTCAGCCTCCTGTGTAGCTGGGACTACAGGTGCACACCACCATTCCCAGCTAATTCTTAATTTTTTTGTAGAGATGAGTTTTTGCCACGTTGTCCAGGCTGGTCTGAAACTCCTGGCGCAAGTGATCCTTTTGCCTTGGCTTCCCAAAATGCTAGAATTACAGGCATGAGCCACTGTACCCAGCAGGGAGCCCCATTAAACTTGAAGCATGGTGATCAGGTTTGAAATAATGGAGAAGTAGCCAATACTGAGGGTCGATAAACTTCGTTGTCCCATGGGGGTGAATATGTGGAAATCTTTTACTTAAAGTCTCTATAAATTTGGGTAGATAACCAACTGAAACCTGTATGCCTGAATTAGATCAAACGTAATATCTCAAGATTAGCGAATGTGTTGTCAGTTCCAACAGTACCGTTCCTGGTCTTTGTCCTCCTTTGTCACCATGTTCCATGAATCCGTATTGTGTTTTCTCTGTGTGGAGCCTATAGCAGGTCTTTGTGGAAGGCACAAAGAAGAATTGCTGCTCCCCGGAACTCATAAGTGGAGAACATTGAAATGAACATTCTCCATTGTAATAGAAAAGGACAAGGAATTTCTCAAGACCAGAAAAACATATCAATTGGGATATTTTACTGTGCACATTGTCTTCTCTACTCTTTCTAAAAACAAAACAAAACAAAACAAAACCCAAAATAACCCTCTTAAAAAATAATAACCAAAAAGCACCATTTAAGAAGCATGTGATTAAAATAGGTGATTTCATGTTTTGTTTTGTTTTTAAAATGAGGGTTTTCTTCTGCATTTTGTGTGGTTTGGTGCTTTTGTGTGTATTACAGGGAAAGCAGAAAATAGTGGGGAAATATTTTAGTACAGGAAGATGAGAACATGCAAAATGAATAATGAAAGACTTACCATTTATTCAGATAATGAGGATTTAATTTGCCTAAAGTTCAGGCACCTTAAAAGAGAACTTAGAATCTTAAGACTCCTGTTCCTCCCAAGACTTGCTATTAAACTGAAGTTAAAATGAATGAAAGGAAGAATGAATCTGAATGACAGCCAAGTACAGACTATACTGACCTTTTGCTTCACCAGACTAGAAATTACTCTACAAAAGGGTTAATCTTAATTGCATTGAATGACTCTGTCCCCACCTCAAACTGAAATCCCATTAAAAAAAAAAAAAGGGTCAGTCTTGGTTTTCTAAGTCAGCAAAATCAAAGTATGTTTATGTTAAGTGGAGATGTTTGTCAAATAGCTAAGAAATGAAAGTATCTGTGAAATCCATATAATTTTTAAATTATGATATACTTAAGTAAATAGTTCTAAGAGTAGCAGAGAAAAAAATTCAACCTCAAAATTTGGGGAGCCTGGTTTTCATCACACTTGTTTTTTCTCCCATTTGAGAAACTGTAATTACTTTGATTTGTGTTTCAAAAGAATTTTTACTTGTGAAGAACTGGAGAACTACTAGAAAACTGAACAGTTAAGCCGTGGATCCTATGCAAATAGATCACACCCTTTAAATCAGTACTTCTTCAGATACTGGGAAATGAGGAATCTATAAGCATTATCCTTGAGTATATAAGAAAAAACAGTTACAAAGTGAAGTTAACTCTTTTTTTCAGTCCCTTACAGATAGATGTATGAATAAGGAATTCATGGGTTTAATGAAAAGAGCAGGAAATATGTTTTTGAGTTTAAAAACATTTGATACAATGTCTCAATACTTTACTTGGAACAGCATGAATTGGAAATTACATCATCTACTTAGTCACTGAAGATATTAACTGTAAAAACTATAAGTAAAAGGTGATGATAAACGGCAGGGAATATTCTATATGGGTGGTGTCTTTTGAATTACTGTCATGACTCATTTTACGTCTGATGTTCTTAACATTCTTATGACTTGGAAAAGGAAATAAAATGACATGCGAATGAAAGCTGCGTATGATTTCTAGTAGAGAGGTGTTTCAAACCAAATCAGACCTTATGGAAAGACATCAATAATGTAGGGGAGTAGAACATCATTTTTCGCTACCTCAGTGTATGTTATTTTCTTAAAGCATTATTTTTTCTGGCTGGATGCGATGGTTCACGCCTGTAATTCCAGCACTTTGTTGGGAGGCCAAGGTGGGCAGATCACCTGAGGTCAGGAGTTTAAGAACAGCCTGGCCAACATAGTGAAACCCTGTCTCGATATAAATACAAAAATTAGCTGGGCATGGTGGCAGGTGCCTGTAATCCCAGCCACTAGGGAGGCTGAGGCAGAAGAATCACTTGAACCCGGGAAGCAAAGGTTGCAGTGAGCCAAGATAACGCCGCAGCACTCTAGCCTGGGTGACAGAGCGAAATCCATCTCAAAACAAAACAAAACAAAAAAACTATTTTTTCTGATTATAAAAGTAATAACTAGTTTGTAGAAAAACTAAAAGTAAAAAGCTAAAAAGCACTGATAATCATCCTGGGGCAATCATTGTTAACTTTTTAAAAAATATTTACTTTCAGTCCTTTTGCCATGCATTTTAAACTGATTGAGATCATACCACACACATAATTTTTTTCCACATACATAATTTTGTATCTTTTCCACTTATATAAAGTCTCCCATGTCTTTACAAACTTTTTGTAAACATCTCTTTAAAAGGCTGTGTGTAATTCTCAGTCTTAAGGCTCTAGATACATAGAGGTCCAGATCTGGGAGAACTGGAATTTGGTGTTTGCGTGGATTTCCATCAACACTGTGTTTAAATCTACCATGTTATAGCTGAGAACATAACATTTTCTTTCTTTACAACATAAAAATAACATGGGAAAGCAATTTGGGCTTGTGGGCTGCGTAGAAGTAGACATTCTGCAAAGACTTGTTGAATTAATGTACTCTTATAGGATATGAACAGGATTCCAGTTCTCCCTTCCTTACCAATCTGGAAAGAAGATGCCTTTAAGAGAAGCCTTTGGCAGGAGGCCTGGCTAATTCCAGGTAAAGGACTATGAATTCAGCTTTTCATGTCTAAGTATCTGGCAGTTATTTCCACTAGTGGCTTTAGAAATCCAGATGAGTGGATGGTCTCATCTGGCCCCTGTTTCTTAACTGCTTTGGGAGGAGGAATATCTGGCCTGGCAGTTTAGGATTTCTTCATCTTTTGTTGAATGAATGCCAAGCTTTGTAAAAGATGGCTTTGGGTAATTTTCTGTGGTGGTGTGTTTGCTCCTGAGTATCAAAAGTTTCAATAAAAGGCTTTCTGTTCTCTGACAACAGCCCATTTTTCCCAGACACATGCCTTGTTGTTTTTCCATCGTTGACAGTAGATAAGTTTGGGTGCAGCCAGAAGCAGTTGGCATGGACCCACACTTGAGGGGCTCCTGGGATGGTCTTCCAGCCACTCACTGTAGACACCACCTTAACAGAAGTTTTCTTGACTTGAAAGCTCTTTGTTCCATTAGCTTTTTCCTCCTGGGCAATGACTTCTGTGATGATGGCTGTTGCTTTCCTTCTATTTCCATTTTTCAGTTACCACTTTTCTCCCAGCATGACTGTGGTGCTTAACTGTCCTGTAAAAGTTGCTTCTTGCTCACAAGTCCCCAAGCAGAGGAATAGAGCAAGCCTGCTGTTACAAAAAGTTGTAATCGAAACCGTCATTTTCTGTTACTAGAATTCATAAAAGAGGCATTATGGTATTGATTTTTTTTAAAAAAAGAAGAAAGAGAGAAAGAAAGAAAAAGGAAAAAAAAGAATGAAGGAGAGGAAGAAAGGAGGAGAAAGACGGAGAGAGAATGGGGGTGTTGCTTTATTGCCCGGGCTAGAATGCAGTCTAAAAATGAGTATGCCTATAATTATGCTTTGTAATAGAGACATGAAAAAAATGATGGAAGAAAATAACTAACAAGCAGCCAACCAATATTTCATTTAAACCTGTAAGTAGGTGTGATGTGGTACTGATGAGAGTATGTATTTTGTGTATTTAAAGTGGAGAGTTCTATAAATGTTAATTAAGTCTACTCGTTCCGGATCTGAGTTCAAGTCCTGGATATCGTTGTTAATTTTCTGTCTTATTGATCTGTCTAATATTGATGTTGAAGTCTCCCACTATTATTGTGTGCGAGTCTAAGTCTCTTTATAAGTCATATGTATCTGGGTATTCCTGTATTCGGTGCGTATATATTTAGGATCTTTAGCTCTTCTTGCTACATTGATCCTTTTATCATTATGTAATATCCTTCTTTGCTTCTTTTGATCTTTGTTGCTTTAAGGTCTATTTTATCAGCAACTATTGCAACTCCTGCTTTCTATTTATTTATTTATTTTTGCTCTCCATTTAGTTGGTAAATCTTTCTCCATCCCTTTCTTTTGAGTCTTTGTGTATCCTTGCATGTGAGATGGGTCTGGATGCAGTATACCGATGGGTCTTGGATTTTTTTGCCTGTCTGTGTCTTTGGATTAGGGGATTTAGTCTATTTAAATTTAGAATTAATAATAATATATGTGAGTTTAATATTGCCATTTAATGTTAGCTGGCTGTTTTGCCCATTAGTTAATGTAAATTCTTGATTATGTTGATGTTCTTTATTTTTTGGTATTTTTTAGAAAGGCTGATACTGGTTGTTCCTTTCTATATGTAGTGGTTCTTTCAGAAGCTCTTGTAAAGCAGGCATGATGGTGATGAAATCTCTGAGTGCTTGCTTGTTGGCAAAAGATTTTATTTTTCCTTCGCTTATGAAGCTTAGTTTGGCTGGTTGTAAAATTCTGGGTTGAAAGTTCTTTTCTTTAAGGATGTTGAATATTGGCCCCCACTCTCTTCTGGCTTGTAGGGTTTCTGCTGAGAGATCTGCTGTGAGTCTGTTAGGCTTCCCTTTGTGAGTAACCTGACCTTTCTCTCTGGCTGCCCTCAGCATTTTCTCTTTCATTTCAACTCTGGTGAATCTGACGATTATGTGCCTTGAGGTTGGTCTTCTTGAGGAATATCTTTGTGGTGTTCTCTGTATTACCTGGAGTTGAATATTGTCCTGCCTTGCTAGGTTGGGAAAGTTTTCCTGAATAATATCCTGAAGCGTATTTTTTAACTTGGATTGATTCTCTTCGTCACATTCAGGTACACCTATCAAACGTAGATTAGGTCTTTTCACATAGTCCCATATTTCTTGGAGACTTTGCTTGTTCCTTTTTATCCTTTTTTCTCTAATCTTGTCTTCTCGTTTTATTTCATTAAGTGGGTCTTCGACCTCTGATATCTTTTCTTCTGCTTGATCAATTCAGCTGTTAAAACTTGTGCATACTTCAAGAAGTTCTCCTGTTGTGTTTTTCAGCTCCATTAATTCACTTATATTCCTCTCTAAATTGTGTATTATTAACATTTCGTCAAACCTTTTTTCAAAGTTCTTAGTTTCTTTGCATTGGGTTAGAACAAGTTCTTTTAACTCACAGAAGTTTCTTATCATCTACCTTTTAAAGCCTGTTTCTGCTAATGGAACACACTCGTTCTCCATCAGGCTTTGTTCCGTTGCTGATGAGGAACTGCGATCCCCTGTAGAGGGAGAGGCGTTCTGATTTTGGGTATCCTCAGCGTTTTTAGGCTGGTTTCTTCCCTTTGTTATAGATTTATCCATCTGTGGTCTTTATAATTACCGTCTTTATAATTGGGTTTCTGAGTGGACGTCCAACTTGTTGATTCCCAGTGATAAAATCTGAGCAACCCACTGCACCGGCCAAAACAGCGGCATTAAGATTGATGGTGCTTTTCTGACTCTGCACCAAGAACCGCCACCCCAAGGCAGCGAGCAGCAAAACCGCCTCGCCGGCCACAAGAGTCATGCTGGTGACCCGTGGGACCCCTCCACTGGGAATCTCTTGGTATGTGAGCAACAAAAATTCGTCTGAAAGTGTGGTATCCTCTTGTTCTCTGCGCTTTCACTGGGAGCTACAATCCCTAGCTGCTAGTGATCAGCCATCTTGATCTCTCTCCCCCCATATTGATTTTTTAATTCAGTAAAATTCAATAACAGTAATAATAGCTAAGCACTTTACTTACCTAGAAAATCTGTGAGATACATATTGTTATGTCCATTTCAGAAGAGAAAACTGAGGCATAGAGAGGTTGAGTAGCTTCCTCAAGATCGCATAGCTGTAAGTCTTCTTAATACTAATTCAGTCTTACCACTAGATGTTGAAAGTGGCAAGGGTTTATTCATTCCATTGTTACATCCCTCGTGCCTAGATGATTTGGTTCACTCAGGCCTTTCTCCATAGATCTAAATATTTTGTGGTGGATGTTGAGTTTCCTGTTGACTGAAGTAAATTAAGAATATTTCTCATCTCATGTGCAAGGCACATGGGCAGATAGAAAGATTGCCAGGACCCAGTCCTCCTCCTCCAGCATTTATAGTCCATTGATTCAGCAGACACATAGAGAAGTAGCCATAAATACAAGGCAGAGGGCAGTGAATGCTGTTGTAGAAATTCAAAGTGAGTTGAGTGGGAACATGGGGGAGGTGAGAGAGAATTCCAGCAGTTGACATCTAGGATATTTTCATGGAAGGCATACAGTATGGGTTTTCCCTCATCGTTGAATATGTCTTACTAAGTGGTAACTGGAGTGTCCTGAGCTTAATTTGATTTCTTTTGGAATCCCCATTCTTGAAGCACCTTAGAATCATCTTTCTAAATATTTTGCTATGCATCTGGAAGATGTATCAGATGTGCACCTTGGCTGGGTGCAGTGGCTCATGCCTGTAATCCCAGCAATTTGGGAGGCTGAGGTGGGAGGCTCTCTTAAGCCCATGAGTGCAAGACCAGTCTGGGAAATATAGTGAGACCCTGTCTCTAGAAAAACATTTTAAAAACTAGCTGGACATGCTGCTGGGCATGGTGGCTCACGCCTGTAATCCTAACACTTTGGGAGGCTGAGATGGGCAGATCATATGAGGTCAGGCATTCAAGACCAACCTGACCAACATGGTGAAACCCCTTCTCTATTAAAAATACAAAAATTAGCTGGGCATGGTGGCGGGCACCTGTAATCCCAGCTACTCAGGAGGCTGAGACAGGAGAATCACTTGAACCTGGGAGGCGGAGGTTGCAGTGAACTGAGATCATGCCATTGCACTCCAGCCTGGGCTACAAGAGTGAAACTCCATCTCAAAAAAAAAAAAAAAAAAAAAAAAAAGTTGGTCATGATGGTGTGTATCTGTAATCTCAGCTACTTGAGAGGCTTGCTTGAACCCAGGAGGTCTAGGCTGCCGTAAGCTATGATGGCACCACTGCACTCCAGCCTAGGTAACAGAGCAAGACTCTGTCTCTTAAAAAAAAAAAGTATACCTTACCTCTGGCTGTAGTTAGGAAGCTTCTGTTATGAATAAGTATGTGGCTTGAACTCATTCTTTCTAATAAAAACAAAATATAAAAATGATATCATTGGGCGGGCGTGGTGGCTCACACCTGTAATCCCAGCACTTTAGGAGGCCAAGGCGGGTGGATGACAAGATCAGGAGTTCGAGACCAGCCTGGCCAACATGGTGAAACCCCATCTCTACTAAAATACCAAAAAGTAGCCAGGCATGGTGGCATGTGCCTGTAATCCCAGCTACTCGGGAGGCTGAGGCAGGAGTATCGCTTCAACCCGGAAGGCAGAGGTTGTACTGAGCCGAGATAGCATTACGGCACTCCAGCCTGGGCAACAGTGTGAGATTCCGTCTCAAAAAAAAAAAAAAAAAAAAAATATATATATATATATATATATATATATATATATATATATATAAAATTGCGCCTTCTTAAGTAACTTGATGTAATATTCTCCACATTTTTCTGCAAAATAGAGGAGCCCAGATAATGGGGAAAAAAAGGAATAAATGTTATTCTTTGGAAATCTTTGAAATAGATGATGAAAGTAAAGAATGAGTCCTAAGATATTAAAGTCAGAACTATTTAGTGTTAGCGAGATTTAGATGTAGTCTTTATGGAAGCAGTAGGTTATCTTTCAGAGCTGTAGAAGGAGTGTTTCAGATAAGACCAAGGTGAATGAACACAGCAGGCATCCCTGAGATGGAAAGCTTCTGGAAAAATATTTGTTCTCTGACTCACCTCATTAGATACTGACTGCACCTCTGATTATTTGTGGTTGATTGTTAAGTATCAGGATATCACAGCCTCACAAGCAACTTTTTTTTTTTTTTTTTTTTTTTTTTTTTGCGATTCTTATTGACATTCCTAACCAGAAAGAGGCTTACAGGAAAAGAAAAATATGTGGTAAAATATACATAACTTTTTTTTTTTTGGAGACGGCGTTTTGCTCTTGTTGCCCAGGCTGGAGCGTGATGGTGCGATCTTGGCTCACCGCAACCTCCACCTCCCAGATTCAAGTGATTCTCCCACCTTAGCCTCCCGAGTAGCTGGGATTACAGGCATGTGCCACCATGCCTGTCTAATTTTGTATTTTTAGTAGAGATGAGGTTTCTCCATGTTGGTCAGGCTTTTCTCAAACTCCCGACCTCAAGTGATCCTCTCGCCTTGGCCTCCCAAAGTGCTAGGACTACAGGTGCAAGCCACCACGCCCAACGCTTAGCCATTTTTAAGTGTGCAGTTCAGTGGCATTAAGGACATTCACACTGCTGTGCAACCATCACCACCATCCATCTCCAGAACCTTTTTTTAATCTTGCAAAATTGAAACTCTATACCTGTTGAACACTCGCTCCCTTTTCTTCCCTACCTACCCCCCAACCCCTGGCAACCACCAGTCTACTTTCTGCCTCTAATTTTGACTACTCTAGATATCGTACATAAGTGAAATCATACAGTATTTGTCCTTTTTGTAAGTGGCTTATTTTTAATTTAATGTCTTCTAGGTTCATCCATGTTGCAACATATGTCAGAATTTCCTTCCTTTCTATTATTATTATTTTATTATTTTTTTGAGACAGAGCCTCACTCTGTTGCCAGGCTAGAGTATGATCTCGGCTCACTGCAACCTCTGCTTCCTGGGTTCAAGTGATTCTCATGCTTCAGCCTCCTGAGTAGCTATGACGACAGGTGTCTGCCACCATGCTCAGCTAATTTTTGTATTTTTAGTAGCGACAGGGTTTCACCATGTTGGCCAGCATGGTCTTAATCTCTTGACCTCGTGATCCACCCGCCTTGGCCTCCCAAAGTGCTGGGATTACAGGCGTGAGCCACCGCACTTGACCAGTTTCCTTTCTTTTTAAGGCTGAATGATATTCCATTGTATGCTCTAAGTCTTTTTTTTTTTTTTTTTTTTGGACTGGGTCTTGCTCTGTCACCCAGGCTGGAGTGCAGTGGCATGATCATGATTCACTGCAACCTCAACTTCCCCAGCTCAAGCAATCTTCCCGCCTCAGCTCTCCAAGTAGCTGGACTAAAGGCGTGCACCACCACATCCAGCTAAATTTTTTGGAAATATTTAGCAGAGACGAGGTCTAACTGTGTTGTCCAGGCTGGTCTCCAACTCCGAGCTTAAGTAATTCTCCTGCCTTGGCCTCCCAAAGTGCTGGGATTACAGTCATAAATATTTAAGTAGCAGTTTTTGGGTTGAAAACAAAACAACAAAACACTATTGTAAGCATTTCCCTCTTTTCTGATTGAAACTGTTTTGTTTCCTTTCCCTAGGCTGAAAGATAGAAAAACTCCTCTGTAAATTTCTGCTGGGGAAAGATATTTCCCATTTTTGTCTTCAGCTCAAGACATTTTTGGAGACATTAGACTAAACTGTTTACTTTAAATTTGTCAGATTAGAGAGATGGTTTTTCATATGTGTCAAGTTTCTCACGTGTCTATATTTTTACAAATGTTTTAGTTTTCAAATGGTAGCTTGATTGGTATTTTAACAGGAAGCTAACTGTTCAGAATAATTACAGGCCCATAATATTTCCACTAAACGTTTCGACACCAGCATCAGAGCACTGAAAGACACCTTCACTGTGATTCTTGTTAGGGTAGATTCTCCACGATGCTTCCCTGAGCCACCATATCTGTCTCTCTGACTCTCTAAATCAGAGTCTGAACTTAGTATTATTCTTTGCACTTGATTGACACCCAGTAACTATGTAGCATGCATATATGTGGACTCAAAGGCCTAACAGAATTGGAAATTTTTCTATCCTATTCAAACCAATTCACAATCACTGATTTATCCCTGTAGTGAGTGTGAACTATGAACTGCCTTGAGATAGGCAGTCTAAGTATCTCTCGAACCTTAATTTCATCCTTAATTTCACTGCCTTAGGTGGATTATTGTGTTAACCTCCCCATTGTCTTGTTGGCCTTTGCATGTCCTTGCTTTTCTTCTTCATTCCTCCCAGTACCACCAGATCGTCTGTCTTAAATTCACAGATTTGATTGGGCCATACCTCTGCTTAGTTTTTGGGACTCCTGGTTGCCTTTAGGACAAAGCAAAAACTGTAATATTGACCGTAACTTACTTTGCTGGGCTCTGAGCCCAAGCAGCTCTCCAGTCACCTCTCTTCAACTCCCACTGGAAATCTCCACACGCCCGATGCTTTGCTGGGAAGTCCCCATTCCCTGCACACATACCTGCCTTGCCTCTTGTTTTTCTTTGGGTAGAATACCCTTTCTACCATTCTCTACTTGGCAAAATTTTACCCATCCTTTAGAATGTAATGCAAGCTGCACCATTGTTGTGAGGCTTATTTTCCCATGAACATTGTTAGTAGTTCTTTATTTCTTGTTCTATAGGTGCCTTTATTGTAGTGCTTATTCCTTTGTACTTTGATGCTCTGTTAATTATTCTGTTTCTGCCACTATACTTTCTTTTTACATTTTAGGGTCACGGGGTACATGTGCAGGTTTGTTACATGGGTATATTGCATAATGCTGGAGTTGGGTTTCTGTTGAACCCATTGACCAAATAGTGAACGTAGTACCCAGTAGATAGTTTTTCAATCCTTTCCTCCCTCTCTTCCTCCCCACTTTTGGAGTCCCAAGTGTCTATTGTTTCCATTTTATGTCCCTCTGCACCCACTGTTTAGCTTCCTGTAATAAATGAGAACATGTGGTATTTGTTTTTCTGTTTCTGTGTTAATTTGCTTAGGATTGTGGCCTCCAGCTGCATCCATGTTGCTGCAAAGGACATGATTTCATTCTTTTTTATGGCTGTGTAGTATTCCATGGTCTATGTGCACCACATTTTCTTTATCCAGTCCACTGTTGATAAGCATGTAGGTTGATTCCATGACTTTGTTATTGTTAATAGTGCTCTGCTGCTAAATTTGGAACCCATTAAAGATCTAGGACTCTGCCCATCTCATCTTTGTAGATACAGTATCTGGCTTAGATTGAGGCTCATGCTGAATGAAGTAATGAATGAATGAGTGATTTAACCCAACTTTCATTTTAGAGATATAAAGAAAAACTGAAGACAATGTGGCTCTGACCTCAGGTATCTCTTACACATAGAAATGTTATGAGCAAGTGTGGGACATGTGTCAGTCTGTATGTCCCACATGTTCCTGAAAGCTGGTACTTTTGGCCAGCTGGACCTTAGTTGAATCTTAAAGGTGAGATGGGATTCAAATATATTGGGAGAGGAGGTGTCATCTGCAGGTAAAGGCCTGGATTATGTCATGATTGAAAACATACAATATTTTGGATCTGAAAGGATCTTTGTATGCCAGTTGAATTCATACAGCTTCTTTATAGGAAAATTAGGGCTTAGTCCACATGTGTATAAGCGTGTTTCATGATAAAGCACTGGACAAATAAAACCCCAACCAGTCCCATGATACTCATTCAGGCATATCATCTTTCTCTCTCCCTTACCCACCATCTTAAACTTTCAAAATATATCTAAAAGGAAGGCATTGTTAATCAAAAGATAAAAAAACTAATCTTCTAGTAGGAGGAATGTTTATGATTTCCTTTTATCTGTCATGACAACAGAAAATAGTATTTTAAAGCATGATGGTGAATTGTGTTTTGCCAATGTGGTATATGAAATGGAAATTTACTCTGGCTCGTTCATCCTCTGTGAATAAGATGATCCTACAACAAAATAGCATGCAGGCTCCTCTCTCGGGAACAGTGGGGGTAAAATATAAACAATATTTTTATATACTGTCAGATGTTTAGAGGGCTGCCTTCCATGATTTTAATATTGTCTGACTGTACCTTCTCCATTTCATTGAACACATAAGTATGTTTTGATCCCGTCTTTGACACTGCATTTCTCCATCATGAGAATCCCCTACTCAACCTTCACAGGGTCATTTTTCTTCAATGAAGAGAGTCTTACTCCTCCTGTGACTGTCATATGCTTCTTTCCAGGTTTTTAGAACATGGTCTCTAGTGTGCAAAAAGCAAACAAATGAACCAAATGGTCAGATTTTGACAGAAGTTAAACTACATGATATATGATAGAATTTGGCTCAAATTCTACTGGTATACACAAACTCACACATGTCCCTGTGTGTGTGTGTGTGTGTGTGTGTGTGTGTGTGTGTTTGTGTGTAATATACAAATGTAAAACAGACTTCATCTGTATGTGTTCAGTAGAATGATAAATACTAAAGTTTTTTTTGGACAGATTGAAAGAGTAAACCCTGAAAGACAAACAAATATAGAAGAATCTAACATGGGTCCAGGTGTTTTATATTCAGAGAAAGTTTCTTATTAGTCTTGAGAGCTCAAAAGAAAGATAGCTGTTGGGAGACATGGCAGGTTGCAGCAGCAATTAGAAGTAAATGCTGAAGTTTCTTCCAAACTTTGGGAATTTATATGAGCAGCTATTAAGAAGCAGTATATATTCTGATTGCATTGGTGTAGGGGTGTGTAAGGGGTGATGGCGGAAGATGATTAAAAATTGAGTCTTGTGGGAGATCAAATGAAGCAGGTGGAATCTGGTGATAGCATCTTTGTCTAGAAAATTATTGAAAAGGCTAGTGTGGTGGCTCATGCCTGTAATCCCGGCACTTTGGGGGGCCAATGCAGGAGGATTGCTTGAGCCCAGGAGTTTGAGACCAGCCTGGGCAACATAGTGAGACTTTGTCTCTACTGAAAAACAAGATTAGCCAGGCATGGTGGTACATACCTGTGGTCCCAGCTACGTGGGAGGCTGAGGTGGGAGGATCACTTGAGCCCAGGAGTCCAAGGCTACTACAGTGAGCAGTGATTGTGCCACTGCACTCCAGTCTGAATGACAGAGCAAGACCCTGTCTCAAAACAAAAAAAAAAGACAAAAAATTATTGAAATAGTCTCCATGATGGTAACAAGGCTCTAGACTGGGATCATAGAGGAAGGAGATAAATCTGAAAGCACAGCCTTGGTGATGGATTGGATATGAGAAGGTGCAATAAGAGGTGAATTTAAAGTCATGACCCTTAGGAGACAGGATAGGAAGAGAATTTAGGAAGGGGGAGATGATCATGGTCACTCAACTATTCCGTAGACTACTCATTTTTGTGATGTGTTCATGGGTGCCACAAGAAGTAAGAATTCTGTGGTCAGATAAGTTTGGAGTATACTGACATAAATGTTAAGGATAAAGTTAAACAGTAACTGAAGGACTTTTCATAGCCTTTAATATGCTATGATGAATTGATTAGACCGAGTATGCAGTGTTTGCCAAATTTATCAGATTATGGGGTTAGGTGTTTTGGAGATTGTGTCGGGAAGGGAGGGGACACTTCGGAAAATGATTTCAGAACAAAAGAATGGGGTGTGTTCGTGTGTGTGTACACATACCTGGGTGATAATGACCTATCCAAGTGAGAGTCTTTTGATCATAATAGATATGGAACTTGAGAGAATGTGAGATAGCAGACTAGTATGATGAGTATTTGGAAGTCAGGTAGAGAGATGTTCACCAGAAACATAGCTGAGATTAGATTCTTCTTTATGGCAACCAGTAATTAATAGGAGGACAGGTGATGTGTGTTGGGGGTTGAGGTGGGGTGGACAAGAGAGAGCAAGGCAAGGGCAACAGATGCCCAGGAAGATATCCCAGACAAGTGTGCTATTACCAATAACCAGGTCGGAAAGAGCTGGTACACAGCAATGATTGAAACAGTGGAGCTCTAATCTAGGAGGTATAGAAGCTGTCTAGTTTGTCAAGGAGGACATCTCCTCTCTGTGTGCCTGTTGTGGTAGGTGCTAATGCTAGGGCAAAGCATGGGTAATGGTATCCCAGTACTCCCTGCTCCACTCAACAAACACTTCACTGATCTCTCACTTTGTAGGGATAAGATAAAAATGAACATTTACGTCCTGCTCTCAAGGTGGGCACTATTTCTGAAGGAAAAGGGTAAGAAAGGTATTTAAACTGTTAAGTGTGATATACTTCATTGATTGATTGATGATTGAGTGATTGACTGACTGTAGAGACAAGGGCTTGCTATGTTGCCCACGCTGGTCTCAAACTCCTTGGTTCAAGTGATCCTCTCACCTCAGCTTCCCAAAGTTTTGGGATTACAGGTGTGAGCCACTGCCCCCAGCAAGTGTGATATACTTGACAACTGCTTTTACAGCAGCTATGAATCTGACAAGGTCTTTAACTGTGATTTGGCAAAGAGGTTTAATATATTTGAATTCTCTAACTTTTTGAGGCAACCAAGGAAAGAAACATCATATGAGTAGCTCTAAGTCTTTTTTTTTTTTTTTTGAGATAGAGTTTCGCTCTTGTTACCCAGGCTGGAGTGCAATGGTGCGATCTCGGCTCACCGCAACCTCTGCCTCCTGGGTTCAAGCAATTCTCCTGCCTTAGCCTCCTGAGTAGCTGGGATTACAGGCACGCACCACCATGCCCAGCTAATTTTTTGTATTTTTAGTAGAGACGGGGTTTCACCATGTTGACGAGGATGGTCTCGATCTCTCGACCTCGTGATCCACCTGCCTCAGCCTCCCAAAGTGCTGGGATTACAGGCTTGAGCCACCATGCCCGGCCTAGCTCTAAGTCTTAAGCCCAATTTCATCATCAGAAAATTACTTTTTAAATTTTATTTTTCCTTGTAACCAAGTTTAAAAATAGACTGGGAAGTACACCCCTTTGGAGAAGTTGAAATTGGCATAACGATATGGGAGGTGTCACAAAAGTAAACACTGGCCCTGGAATAGAACTACAAGTGTAGTTTTTTTCTTTTAATGGACCATGCTTTTTATTTTTAGAATTTTGAGTTATGTTTTACTCTGGCGTATCTTCCACTGTTATCAAATAGTTTAAGCTGGGCCCACCAAATGTGGACAAGATGATAGTTTCTAATGTAAATTTCCTCAGGAGCAGCAAAGGCTTCTGGAAGCACACAAGGCGCCCCATTGTAAGGACATTCCTTTGTGCTAGTTGTTTTCTGGCTCTGACTTGAGCTGGCTCAGGAGGCTTCTGCTCTGCGCCTACCACTCCTCGCTGAGAGCCAAGAAGACTTTTCATAATGCCATCTGTCATAGGTATTCATGAAGGGGGCATGGAAAAATAAATATAAAAAGTTTACAGTGAGTTTTAATAGTTTAGGGGTCTTTCTGAATTATGGTAAAAAGAACCAAAAAGTTACAGATATGGTCATATATAGATAACTGTTTTATCCCTCCTCCTGTCACTGTGTCCTGTAGCTCTCCATATCCCATATATGAGCAGGATTTGGGATATCCATGTGGAATGGTTGGGTACCCCTCAGCACACCGTTCTGGAGAACCAACTCCACAACTGCAGTTTCGGTGTTTGCTTTGATGTTCACCATTCTCCTTTTTTTCTGCTTTCCTGCCTCACACTGAATGGGCACTTAATAAATCTGTTCTGAACAGAAAGGGAAGGAATACTGTCAGATACCAGTGCTGTAAAAGGAGTGCCATCAAAGAGTCATCTTTATCTTGTTTGAATAGTCATCTCTTGTGTTTGGCTTTGTGTGAGTGAAATGGTCTAGTTATCTACCTGCTGTTTGAAAAGTCATCTCTTGTGTTTGGCTTTGTGTGAGTGAAATGTTCTGGCTCTGTGTCCCCACCCAGATCTCATCTTGAATTGTAATCTGAATTATAATTCCCATGTGTTGGGGGAGGGACCTCATGGGAGGTGATTAGATTATGGGGCAGTCCCCCCATGTTGTTCTCGTGATAGTGAGTGAGTTCTCAGGAGATCTGATGGTTTTAGTAGGGGATTTTCCCCACTTCACTCATTCTTCTCCTTCCTGCTGCCATGTGAAGGACATGTTTGCTTCCCTTTCTGCGGTGATTGTAAGTTTGATGAGGCCTCCCCAGCCATGCTGAACTGTGAGTCAATTAAACCTCTTTTCTTTATTAATTACCCAGTCTCAGGTATATCTTTACTAGCAGCATGAGAATGGACTAATATGGTGAGTATTTCAGTATTCTGTATGGATAGCTTCTCAGACCACCATCCTCTTTTATAATAGCTGCCAGAAAGCGAGGCCTCTGGACAGGGGAACTTCCTGATCTGCTAGAATGCAGGGAGCTCTCTCTGTCTCCTCCTACTACCCATTGAACCTGACTGCCTTTGTGATACAAGAGTTGTATGTGGTATTCTTGGAGAGGAGATTCAGAGATGTGGCTTAAACTTTATTCTCCTTAGCATTGTCCTATAATTGGAAGCTTGATGTTTGCATGTGAATTGGAATAAAGTAGGAGAAGGGATTTTATATTCTTCATTTGAGCAGGATCTTGGTCTCACATTCTACAGTCACAAAGAGAAACAGATACATTAGTCATTTGGGAACTAGATTCCCCTGGACTCCAATCCAGCAATTGCCTTTCCTGTAAGCATTAGTTTCTTCATTTTGGCAGAGAAAAGACAAAAAATTAGTTGTTCACTAACTGAAATCGTATGGTAGTATCTGTCTTGATGCTGTAACACTAGATTTTGTACAGCTAGGAGTACGTATGATCCTCTCACTGTACACAAAAAAATCCCAAAACGTTTGTTTAGCGCTTTTGGCAAGAGAGCGAAAGGGAGAGGTAGTTATGTTATTAAATGTTCAAAGGAATGAACTTTCTGAATTATTGATTTTTTAAAGTTAGGTTTTAAATGGAGATAGGGATGTGGCAAGAGAGACAAAAGTTAACAACAGCCTGGTAATTACCATGTGTAGAAATAGATCCATAGCAATATAGATATAGCTCTATCCATTCAGCCATATGCACATCCTTTCCCAGACCAAGCAGATCTGACTAATGTGGGTGTGTGTACTGGGAAGTCTTTAGCTGCCTCATGGAAGGAAGAAAAAATAATGGGCCAAGTTAGGAAGCGGAACCTGAGAGTCTGTTCCATCCAAAGTCATATGGCAAAATGGGTCTGTTTGCAGGTCCCTTAGGAGGTGAATGTGCTGTGTCCTGAGCATGTCAACACAGCCCCTAAGGGTATGGCTGGTGTTTGTCGTGGACAAGCCACCTTCCTTAAGGCACCCAGGGGAGCAAAAACTCTGTGGAGGAAGCCAAAGGGGAGATCCTGTATCCTCCTCTCCAGCCACTACAAGCCTAACATCCCTCTTCGCTGCCTGCTAGGTGGAGGAGAGATGTATGGATGTGATTCCTGATTGTTCTGTCCACTTAGCCCTACAGTGTAGCTGACCTTCAGTTATCCATGACATACCTGTGTACTGGAGCTAGACATTGTGTTCATGAGGCATGCCCTTTGAAATTTGGGATTCTATTCATTTTAAGCCCAATTGCCCAAAGATGTTTTCAGAGGTAGAGGGAGCTAGAAGGCTGATGGGAAAACAATAATTCACCACCCTTTGTCTTCGTTCTTGTATCTAGGGAAGGGCAGGGCCTAAAGGTTCTCAACCAGGGGTGTTTGGAAAGGTGCTTGGTGTTCAGGGTACATGCAGTGACTCAGGGGGCACTATAGACTTTGAGTGGGTAGTGGCAAGGGTTGCCAAATGTCCTTTAATGTGTGAGCCAGTCTTCTACAATGAAGAAGCACCTCACCTAAAATGCCAGTAAAGGGAAACACTGAGGAGAAACAGGATTTTGCCCTCTGAAGGCTCACACAGTCATGGTAGTCTGCCTGCTTAGCCTTCCGGGCAGTCTGAGCCCAGAGAAGCTAAGCCACGTTTCGTTTCCTTCCTGCCTCCCTGCCTCCCTTCCTTCCCTGTCTTCTTCCTCTCTTACCTCCTCCCTTCCTCCCTCCCTCCCTCCTTCTCTTTTCTTCTCCCCTTCCTTCCTTTTCCTTCCTTCTCTCCTTCTCCTTCTTTCCCTCCTTTTCCTTCCTTACTTCCCTTTTTCTTTTTCATTCTGTCCTCCTCCTTCCTTCCACCTAGCCACCTCTACAGTGGCCAACTATCCTCCCCCATGTTTCCCTCAGTGATGTTGTCACATTGTCTGATCTAATGTACTCAAGTTCCTCTCTGAACTGAGTCATGTAGTAGCAATGACAAGTTCTTAGACCAGTGAGAATAGAGAAGGTAGATGTGTTTGGTGGGAAAGGAGAGGGAGAAGGAAGGAAGAAGAGTGAAAAAGATGTTTTATAATTTATCTAGGTATGAGAATAGACCCCTGAGTCTTTAATCCAAGAAAAGGCATTTGATTAATACTAATGGACTCACTCCCACGTCTAGGTCAGTGGTTCCCAAATGTGAGCGTGCACTAGAATCCCACAGAGGGTGTGTTCTGAGAGACTGCTGGGAACTATCCCCCGAGTTTCTGATTGAGAAAGCCTGGGGCGGGGCCTGGGAAATTGCTTTACTAACAAGTTCTCAGGTGTTGCTCATGCAGGGACCACGCTTCTCTAGGTCTAGGTTCTAGAGACAAGAGAAACACTGGGCCAATTCCCATCTCCAGAGCACCAGTAGGAACAGGCTGAGATGGGGAGAAACTTTGCTGTTCTAGACTTTTAATCTTGGCCCATGAAGGAGAAGAGAAGATTTGAGGGCCAGCACTTCCCAGGAGATGAGGATAATATCAGCTTCATCATCACCCCTGTTGCTGGGATCCATGCAGAGGCCAGTGTGCTGTGTTTTCTGAAATAGGAAGGAAACAAACCACAGTGAGCTTTGCTTTTTTGTGTCCTTCTGTACCAAAGTAAGTGCATTGAACTGGTGGTCTTGCGTGATGTCTGGTAGCTTGGACGTTTCAGCAAGCCAGGATATCAAAGATAACAGGCAATACTTTCTTTTCTTACTAAAGAAGGGGAAGTTGTAAAAAATGGGCAACCTGTTGAAGGTTTCTCTAAAGGAAGGCATCTGGTTTAATGCTTGGACTGTTAAATGTGTCCTTTTATTTCAGGAAAGCAAACAAAGTCAGGAGTGGGGACAGTGTTTACTATTGCCTTTCCTGAATTCTTTGTTCACTGATAGCAGAAGCACTGGTTGTTTTTGTTTTCCTCTTCCTAATGTGTTAACAATAGTAATGCTTTATTCCAGCTCCAGAAAGGGAAAAACAAATATATTGGCAGGGATGCTGCTGGAAGTGTGAACAGGAATATGAATGAAATGAACACTTTGAGAGCTGTTATTTTTACTATCGATACCTGATTTTTCAAAATAATTCTAAGAGCAGTTTTTCATCAGATTTGATCTGTTGCCAGAATAACATCAAGCTTTTTTCATCCCTGATGTTCCCCTGGAATCATGAAATGTTATTAGTTTGAGTACTTAGCGGCAGTTTAGAGGTGGCATATTATTTTGGGTTTCATTTTTTATCCAATATAGAAGCCCCTGCGGCACTAAATAAAAATGTCACCGTGTAAAATGTAAAGGCTTTCTGTCACAAATGTTTTTAAAAATTCATGAAGAGTTGAGGATTTGATTTATCCTCTTTCTGTGATTTATTCATATTTAATGTTAGGTTCAACACTTGAAGCATGAAGAACTTTTTAAAATTAAAAACTGGTGAATCAGTTTTACTTGAAGAAAAATTCCACCATGCCAGTTTTTGAATTATGCAGTTCATTCCTCTTCACGTGTTCAAGGGCCAGAGATGTTTGGTTTTCCCAGTGGCTGAAATTCTCACTGGCGAAACCCTTCATTGTTGGGGGGAGGTTGATTTCCCCAGCTATGTGGTTGTGACAGCTGTTGCCCTGGTATCAGTAGACATTTACCCTCAGGCATTAATCATGATCACACATGTGTGGTAGCAAAGGGGAAGAGTGGGAACAGACCTTGCCTTGGGAACCATTGGGTTTGTGTGCTTCTTTGTTTTTGCATTTTTTCTTTGCCTGCGTTTTCAGGAGCATCTTTAGGCAGAGATAAGATCCAGTTTTCTCTATGGATGGTTCATAAATAATGATAATAGAATTAGCCGCAAATGAAGGAAATGAAATGAACTGAAACTCATAATCTTTCTTTTTTTAAACTAGTCACTAGAAGCATAGGGTCTGAGACACTGGATTTTTTCCAAGCCCTGGAGGCTTAAAAGACTGTAGAGAAAAGACCTTCTTGGTAGACTTGTTTTTGCCTTCGGGGCAGGCAGGTAGATCTGTCTAGAGCAGGCGTCCCCAAACTACAGCTCGCGGGCCGCATGCGGCCCCCTGAGGCCATTTATCCGGCCCCCTGCCGCACTTCAGGAAGGGGCACCTCTTTCATTGGTGGTCAGTGAGAGGAGCACAGTATGTGGCGGCCCTCCAACGGTCTGAGGGACAGTGCACTGGCCCCCTGTGTAAAAAGTTTGGGGACGCCTGGTCTAGAGGATGTGAGAGTATCTCCCCGTTCTCTGGGAGGCAGGTGGAATTCTAGATGGCTAGACAGAGATGCACTAGGGTACACTGTCCTGGACATCCTGGCTTCTGCCTGTCCTTCCACCTACCTGCCTATCCTGCCCTCCTGGGCCTCCATTCCTGTGTCCCTTCCTTTTGATTTCTTCCCTCCTACTTCCATTCTTCCGACTTGCAGTGACTTTTTAGCATCTCCATTGGGCTGACTATTGTACCTCCATAGATCGAGTCAGCTTCTTATAAAATGAGGGGAACTATGCCTATTTTCTTTACTAAAAATAGTCAACCTTTTGTAAGAGCATCAAGGAAGAAAGAAAATAAAAGCTGCTGAGTGCCTACAAGGATAAAGGTCTTTTTAACCTAGTTTTCTCTTGTTTCTCATTGAAGATCAAACCTATTAAAGGGTGGCAGCCAGTACACAGAGCAGGGCATAAACCAAAGAGCATGGCTTTTTAAACCAATTTTGAGCATTTTGTCATTATGATCTGGATCTTATTCCTTTGCTTAATGGAAACAATTATCTTGATAAGTAAAATCTGTTTTTCCCCTTAGACTATTGGGAAGAAGTTACCTGCAACTACAGCAACTCCAGACTCATCGAAAACAGAAATGGACAGCAGGACAAAAAGTGAGTTTCCTTAGTTGTCTATTTCACATTTAAAAGCATTTAGGGATTTCAGAATAACAGTTTAACCTTGATAGTTTTTGCAAACACATCAGAAAAATGTACGCAATTGTGTTTCATTCAGTCCCCATCATTAGGGTGGGCACAAGTTAGATCCATAACTCTTGTTTTGTTTTGTTTTTTTCTTTTCCATTATTACACAACGTGGTTCTCTCCTGCTATATGTATCTCACTCATGTACAGAGCTAGGGTTTATTCATATATAATGAAAGCATTTTGCACAGTTAAGGTGGCTGAAAGATTTTAGAGAGTGGCAATTTAAGTGCTTTAGGGATTCATGAGCCTTCAGGTCAGAGAGGCCTAACCACGTGACCAATATTACTTACCCTTTACTTACTACCGGCATCTTCAACACACATCTGCTTGAATAGCTCTAGATACCACTGCATGTCTGCAAGCAGGAGGCTCAAGCCTTTTTGAAAGGATTCGGTGAATGAATGAGAGGGGTTAACTAGAACAGTGCTAGCCAATAAAATATCATGTATGAGCCACATATGTAATTCTAAATTTTCCAGGAGCCATGTTAAAAAAAAAAAAGAAAAACAATTGGACTTAATTTTAATGTATTTTAATTTAACTGAATATATCGAAATATTATCATCTCTACATGTAATCTACATAAAATTGTTAAATGAGATATTTTCATTGCTCTCTTCATGTGAAGTCTTCACAGTCCCGTATGTATTTCACAGGCATAGTATATCTCAATTTGGAGTAGCCACATTTCAAGTACTCAGTAGTCATGTGTGCCTAGTGGCAACCATATTGGAAAGTGTAATTTTATTTTTTTTAGTATTTTCTTTTGAAAAAACATTTTTGTGGTTACATATAGTAGGTGTATATATTTATGGAGTACATGAGATGTTTTGATACAGGCATGCAATGTGTAATGATGACATCATGAAGAATGGGGTATCCATCCCCTAAAGCATTTATCCTTTGAGTTACAAACAATCCAATTACACTCTGTATTTTAAAATGTACAATTAAGTTATTATTGACTATAGTCACCCTCTTGTGCTATTAAATAGTAGGTCTTATTCATTCATACTATTTTTTTGGATCCATTAACCATCCCCACCTATCCCCCAGCCCCTAACTACTCTTCCCAGCCTCTGGTAACCATTCATCTACTCTTTATGGACAGTATAGTTTTAGAGTAATTCTGGGGTCCAAGAGGGGCTTACTGTGCTTGAAAACAAACACAGTTCCAAATGCTTAGCTCTTCTAAGCACGTGGGAGAATCCTGGCTCCAGCCCAAGCCTTGTTCAGTCCTGAAAGCGTCTATTAACTACATCCACATACCTGGCCCTCTAGGAGCAGCATGATGGGGGATGGGTTACTCATAAGAGTGGGTTTACAGGGGCTGGGTGTTACGTTTTGGCTGAGAGTCAGGAAGCCCATATTCTAAGACCAGCTCTGTTATTAGCTAGCCATGTGAACTTGGGCAAATGATTTTATTCCTCTGGCCTTCCTCCTCATCATCTGCATTGTCTGTGAAGTCAGAGGGTTATACTAGAGAAAACCCCAGGGTTTATCCCAGCATCTTCATCCTCTCATTCAGTTCTGAAAGCTTTATAACTCAGAGGGGAAGGTTTCTGCATTCAGAAAATTAAGCAGCTGATGGAAGAGCCAGAAGGAAAATGTGAACAATTTAGTAGGAAAATGAGAAAGATGTCTTTGGGTATAGATATTAATATGCCTGTAAATGGTAGCACGTCAGGAAGGGGAATTACTACTGTCAGTGAAGCCTTGAGGGATGTTTATTGACACACTCTTTTCATAGACATCAGGATAAGAATTTCTGCAGTTGGGCTCGGCACAGTGGCTCACAGCTGTAGTCCCAAAACTTTAGGAGGCTGAGGCAGGTGGATCGCTTGAGCCCAGGAGTTTGAGACCAGCCAGGGCAACAGGGCAAAACCCCTAGCTGGGCACAGTGGTATGTGTGTACCTGTAGCTCCAGCTTTTCAGAAGGCTGAGATGGGAGGATTACTTGAGCCCGGGAGGTTGAAGCTGCAATGATTGCGCTGAGGTCACACCACTGCACTCTAGCAGGGCGACAGAGTGACACCCTGTCTTAATAAATAAATACATACATACATACACATAAATACATACATACATACATATATACATATATATTCTGCAGTTTCACCCCACACACTGTCTCTGGTTGTCAAGAGCAAATTCTGGGGTAATTGTTCTTCCAGGATTTCCACTTAGTACCACCCCAGGCACTAAGAAGCCCCCTAAAAAGCCCCTTTCACTTGAATCATTTCCCTGCTTCAGGATTTTGATGCGATGCCTATGTTTAGGTAACAGGCCACAGAGTAACTGAGCAACTACATATTAGAAATGACCCTGAGCTTGGAATCCGAGCAACCTCCTTCCCTCTACCTTCTGGCCAGAAGACAAATCTATGACAAAAATTGCCCAGCAGTGCAGAAGATGCACAGATGTCTCTCTCCTTAGCATGCTAAAATACTAGCTCACATCAGGGTTAAGAATTGTGATGATTTAAAAAATGTTCATATGAGTTGGTATTTTCTGAGTGAAAGTGCAACTCATCTGATTAGGATTAATTTAAACAATTAACATTATCATCCCTACCCCCTCAAAAGAAAAGCTTTTATGGCATTGAAATTCATCAGAAACTCATGCTGGGGAACAGATTGGCATAATTTTCATAACAAGAGGAATACCATCTAAATATTCATAATGAAGTGCCCTGAGGTTCCTCCAGCTTGCCACATCTGGAGTTTCCCTCTTTCTTATTATAATTGATGCAGATTTGTGGCCTCCTGGGATAGAAAAACAGCCCAAAGAAAGGACTATTGAATATTTTTCTGAACAAATAGTTTAGTCTTATAGATTCAGAAGACGAGTTGAACTGGTGGGTTGGGGAGAAAAATCCTTGACAGAATTTGTACAAGGGCAGATCAGGCTTCTGCATAAATTATGACTGCAGGACAAAGGCTGTTTTCCCTGCTAAACCTCATCTCACTTCCTAACTGGACACTCATACCACCTTTGCAATCCCTTTGTTCACTGACTTGCTTCTTAGGATTTGTCATCTGTGATGGTGACAAATGCTACCTCCTTGCTCTTGTCAGATCATTGTTCCTTTTAGGTTGAGACTGTATCTTCTACTTGATATCCCCACCACACAGCCTAGAAAAGTGCCATGGATTCAGTGGGCACCTAAAAAGCGGTGGTTGAGCAAATGGAGAAGTATAAATGATTTATGATCTGTCAGGCTCTAGATTGGACAGTCTTTTAAAAGCTATTAGCACTATGCATGGTGGCTCATGCTTGTAATCCCCACTTCATGGGGACAGAGGCAGGAGGTTCTCTTGAGCTCAGGAGCTTGAGGCCAGCCTGGGCAACAACTACAAAAATAGAAAAAATTAGGCATGGTGGCACATGCCTATGGTCCCAGCTACTTGGGAGGCTGAGGCAGGAGGATCACTTGAGCCCTGGAGGTCAAGGCTGTGGTGAGCCACGATTGTGCACTGCAGTTTGGGTGACAGAGTGAGACCCTATCTCAAAAAATTTATAAAAATTAAAAAGCTATTAACCATTGGTCTCCTTTGCCAAGTGTATATATACATGTATACGTAAGCTCCTCACAATGAGACCTTAAACACAATGGTAAGAAACGTCTTTCAAAAGTATGTTTTAAGCACCTGCTTTAAGAGCCCTCTGCATGGAAAACAGTTCCGTTCACTATAAGAAAACAGTACATAATGGTTCTCTTAAAAAGTGTACTTAGATTTAGCTATAAAACATGTATATATAAACCCCTTACCCACAGTGAGATGCGATGCTAGAAACATCTGTCAAAAGCATGTTTGAAACACTTGCTTGCAAAGTTTTCTGCTTGGAAAACAGTTCCATTCACTGTATGAAAACAGCACATAAGGCATCTCTACAGAAGCAGGTAGATTTAGCTTTTAAAGGTGAATATGGAAACCACATATAATGAAACTTGAAACACAATGGTAAGGAACCTCCTTCAAAAGCACATACAGAACACCAGTTTACAGAGCTCTCTGCTAGGGAAGCACTTCCATTTACTGTTAAAAGAAAAAAAGAAAAAGAAAAAAGACACCTTTGTTCCTCTAAGACTCTTGAGCTCGATCTGGGGTCTGAGTGGTTAGCAGTGGTTGCCCATGTTCCTTGGCTTGCTGGTGTTCCTTGGGACTTGCCAGACCCTCTCTTCTTACCAGCCACTGCTCTCCCAATCAGCCTAAGACTGTTACCAGCGGAGGGTGTCCAGGTTCTTGGCGTCTTGAGCAAAGAATTGGACAAAATGCACAAACAAAGCAAGGAAAGAATGAAGCAACCAAGGCAGAAATTTATTGAAAATGAAAGTACACTCCACATGGTCAGATCGGGCCCCAGCATAGGGACTCAAGAGCCCTGTTACAAAATTTTCTGGGGTTTAAATACCCTCTAGAGATTTCCCATTGGTTACTTGGTACACATCTTATGTAAATGAAATAGTGGCCCACAGTCAGTCTGAAGTTACAAAGTTACACTACTATGCCAACATCAGATTGGTTACAGAAAGCAACTAATCAGAGATAATTTCATTTTTCCATCTGCCACGCAGAAAAGGAGGGGTATTTGCCTCTGGTCCTTTTGGTACTTGGGTGTGGAAAGTTGGGGCTTTCCTTTTTATTTAGTTCTAGAAAGTTAGTGTGAATCAGCCTTAGGTTCCCTGCCTCCAGACCCTATTCTGCCTCAAGACCACCAGGGACAAGCCTGTAGTCTGATGAATTCAGGTTTATTGGCTCATTGCGACCAGGGAGACTGCACACCAGGGGACATGTGGATGTCACACCAAGCAAAAGAAAAAAAATAAGATTTCGAGAAGGGGTAGAAATTAGTGAAATGTAAATAAAATGGTGTTTTGATAGGGTCAGTGCAAAGCAGGCCTGTGTGGCAAGGGGTCAGCATCAAGTCTTGACTGTGAGGTGGATTCAGGTCCTGTTTCTTTAGCGGCTACCAAGTGAAGATAAATGTGCAGTGCTGTGTCCAGAAACTCCTTATGTGAGGTGCTGCACTTGGGCTGAAAATAAAGACTGCTTCTCTGGATCAAGTGACTTAGTGCCTTCAGGCAAGAGTGGAATGTTTCATTCTTCCTGATACAATTTTTTTTTAAACCAGGTTTCTGGTAGTTTGTCTTTAAAATCACAGACTTTGTCAGGGAGTGAGAAAGTAGGAGCACTGAGAGAAGGGGATTGTTATGGACATTTTGCAACTACTGCATATGCTTGGGAGAAACACTGTTTCCTGATCACTTTACAGGTGGCCTTATCTGTGTCTGTTATCCCAGCCTCAATAATGGCTGGACAGATTGCAACCTACTCAATATGGCTCATTTTTGCTTTCTCACCACATGTTTAAAAAGGAAAAAAAAAAAACAAACATAAAGGTCAACTCTCTTGTGTTGGGTTTTCCTCAGCCTCATAATATATAACCAGGAACTATTTGATCCTATTTTTTCAGCCTGAGTGTTTTTCCTCACATATCCTCACCCAAACTCACTCATTCTTGGGCCTGAGGATTTGGGCGCTTCCAGTTTGCAGCATCTTTCATATTCACCCCTTTAGTGCCTCCCATGCCTGCCGGGTACTGAAGCCCCTCACACTTGAGGTCCCAGCAGTACCTACCTCTTCCTAAGAAGCACCTTTCATCACTTGCCCCCCAGCACAGACATCGCTGTCTGGGTTCAAAGTGGGAGCCTTCTCAGGAGGGTGCCCAACCTACCCATGTGGCTTGAGATCTGCATTTCAAATACAGTCATCTTGGAGAAAAAGGTTATCTCCTTTTGTGTTTTCCTGGTAGGTTTTCTTTCTCCAGAAGACTCTCCAAGGAGCTTCTTCGCATCTTAGCCGAAGATTGTACCATTGAGAGGAGTAGTGATCTAGCCTCTGCTCCATTGTAGAGACCAGAAGGGCTTTGCTTGTCACATTTTCATTTCTTCTTTTTAAAATATACTTCTCTTTTTAGAAGAGAGTAAACTGTGTCATAATTAATACTTGTGAAATAATTTGAAAGTCAAATTCCCAACAGTGTCTGAGACTGAAGGTGGTGGTTTGGAGTTATGGTCAGCTTCTCCATAAAGCAAGGCGCTGGATTGGTGTTGACAGACATACTCATGGATACATCGTGTTTCATTTCCCTTTCTAAATTTAAATGTAGACCAGGGCTTCTTCACCTTGACAGTATTGACATTTGGTCTTGATCATTCTCTGTTGGTCAGCGTTGTCCTGTGTTCATTGTAGAATGTTTAGCAGCATCCTTGCCCTCTACCTACTAGATGCCAGTGGCACTCAACCCCCATTCCCTGCCAAGTTCTAATAAGCAAAATTGTCTCCAGGAATTGCAAATGTTTCCTGGGAAGCCCTAGTTTCAAACTGCTGGTATAGACTGTAGTAAGCCCCACGAAGGGCATTGTGGCATCCCTGCTGCCTGGCACGCAGTAGACACTCAGTTGTTATTTACTAAATAGGTGACAAGCCTAGTATGTATTTCACTACTCCTCACTAGCCCCAGATCCTCAGAATCTGACCCAGAACTGGAGTTCCCGTCTAAATCTAGCATACGACACACCCACCCCCAGTGCTATCACCATACTGGTCCACCCTCCAGGTCCTCACAACTGTTTTACTCCTTCCTAGAATTAAACATTTGCTAATACTACTAGACCAGTGGTTTTCACAGCATGGTCCCAGAACAAGCAGCAGCAGGAGCATCACCTAGGAACTTGTTAGAAATGCAAATCCCAGCACTACAGAATCAGAAACCCTAGGGGTGGGGCCCAGTTGATCTGTTTTTAGAAGCCCTCCACCTGGCGCCAATGCCCACTCAAGTCTGAGAACAACCAACCTAGACTCAGTTTTGTTTTGTTTTGTTTTGTTTTTTCCCCTGAGACGGTGTTTTGCTCTGTTACCTAAGCTGGAGTGCAGTGGCACAGTCTTGGCTCAATGCAACCTCTACCTCCCAGGTTCAAGTGCTTCTCCTGCCTCAGCCTCCCTAGTAGCTGGAATTACAAGCACCCAACAGCACGCCCGGCTACTTTTTGTATTTTTAGTAGACATGGGGTTTCACTATGTTGGCCAGGCTGGTCTCAAACTCCCGACCTCGTGATCTGCCTGCCTTGGCCTCCCAAAGTACTGGGATTACAGGGAGGAGCCACTGTGCCTGGCCAGACTAAGGTTTTTAAAGCTTCCCTGATGAGAATCACCAGAGTGTTTGTTTAGTAAATAGATTCCTGGCCCAACCTCAGATCTGAAGATTCAGATCCACAGGGAAGAGGTCTGGGAAGATAATAGAATGAACAGGTACCCCACAAAATTCTTATCAGGGATGACTGGGAAACATACCCCAATCCTACTCTTCTGGTCAGTGTCCTAGAACATTGTACAAAGCCCACTGCCATTTTCTTACTCTATGACAAGATCCTGAGTCTCTTGTTTGGGAAGTGATTGTCCCATTTCTGATACTCTTGACACTTTAAGCCAAATGCATGGCTCTCATCCTCTCTTCACTGCTGTCTGGTCAATGTTGTGTGTATGCATGCCCATTTCTGCTACTTGATTATAAGCTCCTCAAGCAGATAGTGTCTTATTTACCTTAATTTCTCTTTCCCATTAGCATAATAGAGGTCCACACCCTTATGTGCAATTCTAAAAATACAAAAAGCTCTGAAAACTAAAATGTTTTATTGCTCTTTGGGTGATAAAACTTGTTCTGGACTGGCATATAGATATTCATAGTCTTTACGTTTCCCACTTGGAGTGACCAGTCATCCATTTACTGCATACTTTTAATGGTTAGGTGCAGCCCCAGTCCCCAGCTGAGGATGTTACATATTACATGGTATATGCAGTATATTTCCTTTCTAAAATCTGAGTAATCCTGTCCCCAGGGGTTCTGAATGAGGGATTACCAACCAGTAGTGTCTGAGATAATATTTGTCAGCTGAACAAGAGAATTTTTTTTTGTTGTTGTTGTTGTTATAGAAAGGGCTGGGGTATTAAGTTGTTTATTTGGCCTTGACCAGAAAGATAGATTTAGCACTTAGAAATGTATATTGTCATTTTTATGACCTTATTTTCCCACATCTAAGAGAAAAAGATCAAGATCTCAATATCTCTTTTACAAATATGAGGAAAGTGGAAAGTTAGCTTATTTATTCTGGATGCAATTTGTTTCCCTCCAAAGAAAATAGAGCTGCTTGTCCTGTGCTGAAAATAGCCGAGGTAAATTTTCGCAAAAATCACACTGCGTATGATTAATTTACGGAAATTATCATCAGTTACATCATTTAACTTACATCATTATTGTTTTTTTTAAACATTATTGTAAATTTTATTAATGATAAGAGAAGTGCAAATTAAAAGTGCAATGGGATTTTTTTTCACCATTCAGATCAGCAAAGATTTAAAAATCTGAAAACATTGTTAGTAGGAATGTGTAGAGACAGGTATGCTACCCATACATTGAGTGGAAAGATAAATTTATATATTTATGGTGACATGACCAAAATTTCAAACAAGAGAATTTTTGATTATGATGTTGGTAAACTAGACTATCCTTGAAAATTCCAGTTCTAGGTGAGACCTGGTACTTTCCAAACACTGTAAAGCTTGGGAAGGCTTCCTACCAGGATCTGCCCATGACACATGGGGTTTTGATCTTTATACCCTAAAACTGAGCCCAGAGAGTTGTCCTGGATTTAGTGTTATTTCCCTCTGTGTATATGTTCAGCTTGCTGATATGTTTATTGTGTTGGTTCTGCTTTTATTTTTTTTTAAGCTGAGAATTTTTGCTTCTTTGTTTGAAGTTGGTTTGTTTTTTATTGAATAGATTATAAAACTAGCTGCAGGCAGTCATGTGCTGTGGGCATGTGAGTTCAATTCCTTTAACAGTCTGTTTTTAATATTATGTAAATTTCTAAAAGTTTAGAGATTGAAATAATGTTTTTTGGGGAGAGTGTGAATCATGACTGGACTTCTTGGTGATTTTAATAGCGCAAGCTTCTTAAAATTTGAAAGCCAGTAATTGGTACAAGGGCTCTTGATGTGGGAACTAGGTAACTAACAGCTTTGGGGTACTCGAACCTTCTGATATTGTACACATTATCTATGCACATTTGAGTGTGTGTGTGTATGGTTTATTGTGTTGTGGGTGTGTATGGTTTGTTGTGTTGTGGGGTTTTTTTTTTTTTTTTGGAAAGAGTCATTGCTTTTTATCAGGTTCTTACAGGACTCTAAGACAAAAAAAAAGACTTAACTGATTAAGAATTTCAGTCTTATGCTAATTCATTAGTCATTTTCAACCTTTCTAAATAAAAAAGACAAAATCATCTCAAATTGCTGGATACATTGTGCTTTATTTCTCTGTGTGTGTATGTGTGTGTCTATTCATTCCTATTTTATCTCTAATTAAATCCATCCAATTGATGAATAGATGGAAAATGCCTTCCTCCCAAAATTAGTTTCATTCCCTTCTTCTCCAACTCTGTCCAATACTCATTTAAAATTTATAATCTTCCCATGTCCAAAGGATCTGGAATTACACCCTTCTTTTAAGCCATATCAAATGCTTCCGTTTTTGAGACTTCTCTCCTGAATGTAATCTTGCCTGTCTCTGAAACATAACAATATGCCATCATTGTGAGTTTTTGTGTACGCATGGGTTTGTCTTTTCTTCCTGCCATTCTCCTGCCCTTGCCTTTCTCTAGGAATTAGATTGTCACTTCCATGCAGGGACGGGAGGCGGTGGTTGGGCTTACTTGTATATCACAGTCCCCAAATTGGCAATATCTTTTTATGGTAGTGGCTCAATAAATATTTAAGTGGAAGTCAGGAACATCTTTGTTCCATATATTTTAACACTGAAACCACAGACTCAGAGTTAATTTTTTTGCAGATAACAGTTTTGAGTATCTTAAAGCAATTGATACGTCCAAAGCAACATAATATTTTTTTCTTTATTTCTTCTTAAAAATGGTGGGGGGGGGATACATGTGCTGAACGTGCAGATTTGTTACGCAGGTATATGTGTGCCATGGTAGTTTGCTATGCCTATTGACCCATCCTTTAAGTTCCCTCCCCTCACCCCCTGCCCCGCAACAGGCCCTGGTTTATGTTGTTCCTCCTCTCTGTGCCCATGTGTTCTTTATGTTCAACTCCCACTTATGAGTGAGAACATGAGGTGCTTAGGTTTCTGTCCCTGTGTCAGTCTGCTGAGGATGATGGCTTCCAGCTTTATCCATGTCCCTGCAAAGGACACGATCTCATTCCTTTTTATGACTGCATAGTATTCCATGGTATATATGTACCACATTTTCTTTATCCAGAAATCTTTTTATTTTCTAAAACTACTGAATTCAGGCTTAAATGCCTCATCAGTAAAAATAAATTCCTATTTTAAAGTATATCGTAATAAAGTATGTGAAGCTAATGGTTGCTCGGTTTGGTCAGGAGTTCTGGGTGATAGTGCCTGTGATTAGAGTCATGAAAAGTCACAGCTTAAAGTCAGAGCTGCCAGGAACTCAAGTCTAGCCCAGTGTGCTCCTTGGTGCCCCCAGAGCTTCACTGACATGTCTTTGGGGACCTGGGTGGGACATAGGACAGTCCTACTCCCCAATCAGAACAGCTGTTTTAGTTGCTTTATATTTGAGCTCTGGAATGCATTGAAATTTGCTGAATGTCCTGTTGAAGTTAACTAGACCCTCTTCTCACTCCTCATTGGCTGGCCCCTGATTTTACACCTGAGGACACTGAGGTCATCCAGAGCTATAGTGTGATTGTCTCAGGTCATGTGCTTGGTAAGGCCCAGCTGGAAACCCAACCTAGTCACAAGTATCCTGCCTTCTGGCTCACAGTCCTCTCCTCCTTCTCCTCCTTGTGGCCCCTCCAAGTGTTCCTCCACTTTATAGTGATCACTTGGAGATCATCAAGAAACATTGAGAAGGAGCTCTGTGGCAGGTTCTGGGGATGAAAAGAGGGGCAATACATGCTGCAGCAACCCCTGGCACCAGTATCTCCTCTTCTTCTCTAACAGTGGTACTTTCCAGATAATTCTATGTGTGATGCCTTACACATAAAACAGCATAGCTGCATGGTAGAGGTGTTCTACAACTGGATTATGGCAATAGTTACACAACTGCATAAATTTATTAAAACTCATCAAATTATCACTGATTTTCTCGGCATTCCTCTTGCACTTGAAATGTGATCTAGTATGATCTCAGTAGCATGAAACACTGTACTGATGTCCAACAAAGATAAAACTGTTAAACAGGGGCTACTGTGTTCCTCAAGTCTGTCTCTGTCTCTCCTTGTCTCTCGCTCTACACACACACACACACACACCCATCCCAGGGACAAAATCTAACAGCCTCTCTCACCCCCAGCAGATTTCCTCTCACATCTCATTGGCTGGAAATAGATCACAAGCCTATCCAAAATAGATCACATGCCCATCCTAAACCAATCACCAACAAAAGGGAGTGAGATTAACATTATTTGCCTGGACATATTCTACTTTTATCTCCAGGACTGTGAGAGGGTTCTGTGTTCCTGAATGTAATTCCTGAACAAATTAGGATTGTGTGAACTAGGAAGAGGGTGGGGAATGTCTGCTCGGACATTAACCAACAGTCTCCGTTATACTTACTAACTTTTTTAACTGAAGAGAACAGAAACATGACCTGTTCTTTCTTTGCTGGCTGTGGGTATCTGTATTCTTAGTAAAATGCCTCCATGATTTCCATACAAAGAATTTTTCTTAAAGCCAGGACTCTGCAGTGCAGTTCTTCACTGATACTGTGTTTGTGGTGTTATAAGTTTTGAGGTTGGCAGCCATATTTCACTAGCACGGTCAGTAGGAAAATTGGTAAGGAGCTGTCATTACCCAATTTAGAGATGTTTTAACTTTTTCCCTCTCTTTAGAACATTTGACCAATTCAGATTTGGGAGGTTGACTATTACTAAGTAAAGAGAGATAGAACACTGGTAACTATGTGGGTTTAGGAATATGGTATTGATGGGATTTAGAACTATTGCTGCTCAGCACAGGTTAAGAGGCAAAAGCCATCAGAGGCCCAGAATACCCAAAATGGAAGGTTTCCAACACTAGGATAGGGGATGTAACTAATATCTTCAACCCATTGTATAAAATATGAAAACATCTGCACAAAAGCAAAGTGATTACCACCTCTTCTCCCTTTACTTTTTCCCCTTCCTCCCTCCGTTCTCTGTCCTATCCCAACCCTAGACCAAAGTGTATCTGTATTATGGATTTCTTAATTGCTTTTATTTCATGTGTCACAGTCTCTGGTTGTTGGGATGTTAACCAAAATAAAGAAACACATTTCAATAATATAAATTACACTAAGGACAATATAATTGTCATCAAGAGGTTACCTCTAAGACATAGCTCTAGGTCGTGATCCATCTGCAGGAACAGGCCTAATTTGGGAAATATCTAAGGCCATTCAAAGCCATTAGGTTTGTTGGCTTTGATGCAGAATAATCGATGCCTGTCCCAGTAGATACTAATTCTCTTGAATTTTTCTTTCCGCCTTCTGTCCTGAGTCATCAAAGCCTTGTTTTCCAAGTCTCCACTTCTGAAGTACTTTACAAATGTTTTCACTGTCTTCGTAACTTATGCTTTTGGATAAATAGAGATGATTTAACAACAGACTTTCAAAGGCATGTAATTCAGGACATACTTAAATTGATTTATAGTGGCCTTAGTATTTTTCCCTCTTTGGTGAGGGCTGTTGCATCTCTTTGTTGAGGAACAGCCATCTATGCATAGGCAGGTTCCCACAGAAAAGCCATGGGACATATTTGAACAAGCTCACCCCAACATGTATATGTGTAAAGAATGTTCAGTCAATACTTGTTGGCTGTTTATGGTTGGTGGGTGCTCACATAGAAATACATTGACATTTGTCTCTTAAGGAATACCATAATGGGGTAATTTTTCATTGTTTTATGTACCCTGGTAGCTTTGTAACATGTAAAAATACCTTGTTTCTAGTTTAGTATTGTATGGAAAAAGGCAGTGAGACAAAACTTAAGTTTTTCTTCCTCTGTAGACTATATGTATTTATGCATGCATTTGAAGAGTATATAAAATGGTATATGTCTGTTTTCCTGACTAAGGAAACCTTTTTGCTTTTCTGCCAGAGAAAAGCAAAGCAGTCAGTGACATCTCATGATGTCGCATGATTTCTAAGGGTAAAAAAGTGGAAGCCAATAAATGTACATGAACTAAAAATGAGCAATCTTGGGTCATTTCCTGAGGGTCACCCTTTCTTCATGCAGCAGTAATATCCTACCTGTTAAGTGTGCCTTTCCCTGAACTTAATGTGATAGAGAATATTTTCTCCTGGGCCAGGTCATTAGATAAAGCATTTTAAAGGTTGTGTTTTCTGTTTTTTTTATAGGCAAGGATTACTGCAAAGTAATATTTCCATATGAGGCACAGAATGATGATGAATTGACAATCAAAGAAGGAGATATAGTCACTCTCATCAATAAGGTAAACAAAGGTTGTCTCCTACCTTCTGAACCATGAACTGTTTTGGGGTGTTGACTGGATAGTACAAACTTTTGCTTCAGTGCTTAAAAACTTGGTTTTCTCGGTCCTGAACTTGGGAGGGAGAATCTTGCATCTTTCCTTTTGATCAAGCTAAGCCCAGCATCCAGATGAATGCATTCCTTGGGACTAGCGTAGATTTGTTTGCCTTATGGCCAGCTGGAGATTTGTGTGGTCCTTCAGAAAAGTCTGTTCCAAAAGGAATAACCCAAAAGGCAGTCTGCTTGGCTGGAGATCCTGCCCTCCACAGCAGCTAGGCTGCAGATTTTTGTGTCCTGAGGTATCTGTAGAGGAGTTTTTAAAAGGCTGGTCATGCCTCACAGGCAGAAAACGCTTAAAGAATATTTGCTGTTCAAATCAAAGACAGGTAGAGTGCCTGAGAGAATTTTGCCTTTCTCGTTTGGACTAAGAAGGTTGAATGATTTTATTATTAGAGTCAGAGTCCTGTAAACAAATGGAGAGCTATAAAATCTGTGTGAAGTGATGCAATTGAACAAGCGCCTTGGCCGTGTACTGTGTGTGCTTTCACACAATGGTACTCACCAAGTAGGTGGTTGAAAGATGTATTATTTAAGCAATACCTAGAATATATGACCTTTTCTTTGAAGAACAGCGTTTTTGTGATGGTCAAATACCATGAGAAGCTGAACAATCTTGAAGGTGTGTATAGTAGTTTTATTCTTGTATTTGGGGGAGTGACAGGGAACTTAGCACAGTTCCCTTAGCACAAATATGACTTGGGAGATCGTTGTGGCTGCCTGGGCTCTCTCAGGGCTGGGAAGCCTTGATGGGGTGGAGTATGCAAGGAGTGGGGAGAGATTGCAGGGGCATAGAGGTGGAGTAGGCCTAGGATCCTGTTAGACTCTGGCCATTACTGAGAGGGAGGGGACTGTGGTGTCACCTGGCCCTACCCTTGCCCCCAGGCTTGCCCATAAGATGATCAGTAAAATTTGCCTTTGTTATCAAGAGGTTATCTCTAAGACATGGCTTTAGAGATTGTGTGTTTTAACAGTCTAATCCAAAGATGCCAGGGAACTAATGACCCTGGAACTTAAGTAGCTTGCCAAAGGTCAGGAGTTTTAGGGAGAAAGCTGGTCCTCTTACAAGCCCCATATGACAGTGGTATGGAGTATACAGTGTTTTCTGAAATAGCAAATCATTCCCTGTTTTGTGGATCACCCAAGAACTTGTCCATCTTTTTACCTATAAATTATTCTCCCCTGTATGGCTCTGTAGGTGTTGAACGTGGCAGGAGAAAATGAGGGGAAGAATGGTTCCCTTGTTCTTTTCTGCAAATGAGGCAGAAGAGGTTCTTTTCTATCTCTTTCAGATTGCTTTCAGATACACAGTGCATTTCCTATTTTTAATCAGACCTGTAACCAAACAAGTGGAATAAGGAAGTTGTTAAATGAGTTTGAAGCACAATATGAATGGTGTAATAATTAGCATAGATATTTGGTTTTAGAAATATTGGGAAAGGGCTAGAGTGCTTTTCTCTTCCTTGATGATAAAGCGACCAGAAAATTAAATGACTGCTATTCTTTGCAGTGGGGAGGACTCACTAGCCTGTTTTTGTCTTTGGAAGAGAAGGAGCGTCTTTTTAGTTGAAAACCCAATATGTCAATAATATTTAATGAGGTTTGAGGAAACAAACACATCTATTTCTATTTTGACATATTACTCCAGTCCTTCCATTTGAATACATATCATAATGAGAACACATTCATCTTGGTGATTTTGTTCCTAACCTCCCAGCCTGAGATCCAGTCTGATAAAAAATAATGTGATTTTTCTGAAGACCTTAGTCAGAAAGGGAATATCTATCAGTCCCATCCACATGGTACAGAGAAATGAACAGGTAGATGTGGCAGGCTGCTTTCAAGAGTGTCCCAAGGGTTGCATCCTATTTCTCTGGTTTCATAGATTAATGTATTTATAAGCAGTTTAGAAACTGAAGCAGCATACTGCTATTAATATTATATTTGCAAAACTTGATGTTGTCATCTCCTCTGTACACTTGGTCCCTTGACCTGACTTGCACACTGATCTGACTCTTCAGGCGTAGAGTTCTCATATCACCATTTTGATACTTGGTCTTCCTGGTCCCACCCTGCCCCACCCCCAAGCCTTTCTCCATCCCTGCCACTTCCTGCCCTGCAGAGCTGAGCAGAGGCTTGAGTCATTGTGCACTTGCCCAGGCCAGGTGAACAGGACCAGGCTTCCTCCATCTTCCTTTCTCTAGCACCCACCACAGTACCCAGTATGGAGGAGAGCCCTGGGATAGTGAAGGGTGGAAGGATGTGTCATCTCCCCAACCCCCGCTTCAGTGTCCCCTACCCACTTCATCCCTAGCACCTCAGCCCCTTCTTTTTTGTCATTCCCTAACAATGCTGTGCTCACCATTCTGCATCAATCAAAATCTTAAGTAACTTTCTTTTTCTTTATTGTAAACTCCAGATAGATGATCCTAGCACTCCTTCACCTCGCCTGGGCTCAGTGTTTTAGTGGCCTTGGTCCATGTGGCTGCTCTGCAGGTACCCCCCGTATATCCTCCTCCTGCTTATGTGTCCTCACTAACTTGACTCAGACCATGTTCCTGATGCCTGAGACGTCCTCTGCCGACCCACATCAATATTTTTTGGTTTTTTGTTTTGTTTTGTTTTTGAGACAGGGTCTCACTCTGTCGTCCAGGCTGGAGTGCAACAGTGTGATCTCAGCTCACTGCAACCTCCCCTTCCCGGGTGCATGCGATTCTCTCACCTCAGCCTCCTGAGTAGCTGGGATTACAAGTGTGCACACCATGCCTGGCTAATTTTTGTATTTTTAGTAGAGACGGGGTTTCACCATGTTGGCCAGGCTGGTCTCAAACTCCTGACCTCAAGTGATCCACCGCCTCAGCTTCCCAAAGTGCTGGAATTACAGGCCTGAGCCACCACACCCAGCCTAGCCACTGCACCTGGCTTCCACTTTGCTGTTTTTTTGATAGCTGGTCACACAGCCAGTCTTAACTCTTGCTGCTTTGGCCCATTTTAGAGCTTGCTGCTTAAGAAAATCCTTTGTGGCCGGGCACGGTGGCTCACGCCGCTAATCCCAACACTTTGGGAGGCCGAGGCAGTCAGATCACGAGATCAAGAGATCGAGACCATGGTGAAACCCTGTCTCTACTAAAAAATACAAAAATTAGCTGGGCGTGGTGGTGGGCACCTGTGGTCCCAGCTACTCGGGTGGCTGAGGCAGGAGAATTGCTTGAAACCAGGAGGCAGAGGTTGCAGTGAGCTGAGATTGCACCACTGCACTCCAGCCTGCCGCCTGGCAACAAAGCAAAACTCTGTCTCTCAAAAAAAAAAAAAAAAAAAAAAAAAAAGGGCGAGGGAAAGAAAAAAGAAAATACTTTATGCTCTATCATTTTGCTTTTATTTATTTTTTATTTTTTTGAGACCGAGTTTCACTCTTGTTACCCAGGCTGGAGTGCAATGGCACGATCTCAGCTCACTGCAACCTCCATCCACCTCCTGGGTTCAGGCAATTCTCCTGCCTCAGCCTCCTGAGTAGCTGGGATTACAGGCACACGCCACCATGCCCAGCTAATCTTTTGTATTTTTAGTAGAGATGGGGTTTCACCATGTTGACCAGGATGGTCTCCATCTCTTGACCTCGTGATCCACCCGCCTCGGCCTCCCAAAGTGCTGGGATTACAAGCTTGAGCCACCGCGCCCGGCCTGCTTTTATTTTTTTTTTTATACAACCTGCTGGGAAATCTCTTGCTATCCCGCTCTTGTGTGCATTTTTACTTTTATTTCCATGAAATGCCTGCCAGCCTTAACCTAGCATTCCAGTTTGCTGGAAGCAGTGTGTTACGATGACAAGTGTTATGTAGGCTACCAGCTCCCAGAACCAGGGTTTGAATCCCAGCTCCACTGTTCCTGGCTGTGTGTCTTCAGGCATGTTACTTACCCCCTGAGCCTGAGTTTCCTCAGCCATAAAGCAAGGGCCATATGACAAAGGGCTAATATCCAGAATCTACAAAGAACTAAAACAGATTTATAAGAAAAAAACAAACCCATTCAAAAGAGGGCAAAGGGCATGAACAGACACTTTTCAAAAGAAGACGTATATGAAGCCAAGAAACGTGAAAAAATGCTCATCATTGCTGGTCATTAGAGAAATGCAAATCAAAACCACAGTGAGATACCATCTCATGCCAGTTAGAATGGCAATCATTAAAAAATCTGGAGACAACAGATGCTGGAGAGGATGTGGAGAGATAGGAACACTTTTACACTGTTGGTGGGAGTGTAAATTAGTTCCACCATTGTGGAAGACAGTGTGGTGATTCCTCAAGGACCTAGAAATAGAAATTCCATTTGACCCAGCAATCCCATTACTGGGTATATATCTAAAGGATTATCAATCATTCTATTACAAAGAATATTGCACATGTATGTTCATTGTGGCACTGTTTACAATAGCAAAGACCTGGAACCAACCCAAATGCCCATCGACGATAGACTGGACAAGGAAAATGTGGAACATATACACCATGGAATACTATGCAGCCATAAGAAACAATGAGTTTGTGTCCTTTATAGCGACATGGATGAATCTGGAAACCATCATTCTCAGCAAACTGACACAAGAACAGAAAATCAAACACCGCATGTTCTCACTCATAGGCGGGTGTTGAACAATGAGAACATATGGACACAGGGAGGGGAGCATGACACACTGGGGTCTGTTGGTGGGGAATAGGGAGGGACAGCAGTGGGCAGGGAGATTGGAGAAGGATAACGTGGGGAGAAATGCCAGATATAGGTGATGGGGATGGAGGCAGCAAACCACATTGCCATGTATGTACCTATGCAACAATCCTGCATGATCTGCAGAACCTAAAATACAAATATATATATATATGGCGCAAAGGCCATAAAGCTGACCTCATAGGTCTGCTGCGAGGATTTACTCTGGCAAGGAGGGGTCTCTCTGTGGCACCCATGATCCTAGAAATTGTCACCTCAACTCTGGCTGCTCTTTCTTGGGTCTTGGAAGTGGGAATGGAAGGGCTCTTGTGTCTGAGCCCAGTTTGCTGCCAAGGCTGGAATGCCATGACGTTAAGTAGGTTAAAATCGTGAAAAATCCACCTAAAATAGTAAAGTATTCACAGTGGAGAAGATTTTAGTAAGAATTTGGAAAGAAAACATGCCATAAATATTTTGCCTGCTGAAAGTGGGAAGAATAGAGTTGAAGCCTGTAAAACCCTGCTGACATTATAGAAAATTGTTACTCTTCCTATAAGTTAGGAATCGCCCAGAAGTTCATTGAGATGATTGTATACTATTGCTATTATAAAATGAATGGTTTCACCATGTTCTGTTTAATATGCATTCTGATATGCATATTTATTGGTTGTAGGAGTTGAGGTGAAAGACCCGAATTGCTGTTCTCTAAATTCAGCGTTTGCTATAGAGGTTCTTGATAGACCTCGAATTCCTCTGATGTTTACTTTGGTATCAGTGAAGGTGGTTTCCCTTTGCCCTGCTTTTCTGTGCTGTGGCAGGAGTCACAGAACAGGTTTTGCCCTCATTTTTAGCCCTAGGTTGTCATTTCGTGTGGCTTTCTAGAAAATGAGTCAGATACCTTTAGTGGGTGTATATAAGCCCTCTGCAGTTCCTGAAATAATGTGCAAAGACCCAAACTATTTCTGTGTGTCCCTGGAAACCAGGAGGAAATGTGGCAACCTGAATGGTTTGTTTTCTAGTTTATTTATAAAGAATTCTTGTGAATTTGGGAACATTTCCACTCGTGCAGAATACACCTGTGTTTAGCTTTTATTTCCAGTCATTCAAAAATAGCTTCCACGTCTGTGTTCCTGCCGCCCCCATCCCTGCCTTCCTGATTTGTGCTCAGAGTGTGTTGGAAAAGGTTCCGAAGCTTCTGGGTCTCATTCCCAACTGGAGAATCTTCCTGGAGAAGGCCTGAGGGCAGCTAGGCAAGAGCTATGCCACGGCTCAGCTGCAAAGGTGATGGCCATTGGAGGGTGTCCCATGCTGTGGCCACTGCCACTTGGGGCAGAATGAGCCCCGCTGTGGAGAGGAGCCACATTCCTACTCTTAGCCAACAGCCTCCTGGCCTCAGAGCAACAGCCATTCCTCACAGCTCTCGCTAACCTAGGAGGAAAGGCTTCCTCCATGACCCCTTTGTAAACAAGGACCTTTAGGTGTTTCTTATTAAACTGGCTTCCTTGAGTAGTTGTGTCTTTGACCCTTAAAGCATACCCAACCCCTGTGTCTTCATTGTTTCAAGTCTATTTGATGACATCAAAATCAATGCTTAGAAAGCGAACATTATTGGCCAAAATCATGGAGTGGTAGAGAATCATGGAGTGGTAGAGATGGAGGGAAGGGGACAGAGGCTATATTAGCTAGCGTTAATGTTCATGGAAGGAAACTGATAGACACATCCTAGGGAAAGAGAGGACCCAGGCCGGGCTCAGTGGCTCATGCCTGTAATGCTAGCACTTTGAGTGGCTGAGATGGGAGGATCACTTGAGCCTGGGAGTTCAAGACCAGCCTGGACAACATGGTGAACCCCCAACTTCACAAAAAAATACAAAAATTAGTCAGGTGTTGTGGTGTGTGCCTGTAGTCCCAGCTACTCGGGAGGCTGAGGTGGGAGGATTACCTGAGCCTGGGACATCGAGGCTGCAGTGAGCCATAATTGTGCCACTGCACTCAGGCCTGCGGGACAGAGTGAGGCCCTGCCACCTCCACCACCACCACCACCACAAAAAAGAGGGGATCCAGAATATTAGCTAAAAACAGTTAGTGGCATCCCCAAAACAGTAGTACAGTCACCTTTCCTTGGACCATGAGGATTATCCACTGAAGATTATTGACAGCAATTTAAATTTTATACCCTGTCCTCTTCCCCTCACCGTGTTCATTTGTTCATTCATTCATTGATTTAATTCATTCATACATTTAAGAATATTTATGGTGTGCCAGGAGCTATGCAAAATGCTGGGATACTCATTCATTCATTCATACATTGAAGAATATTTATGGTGTGCCAGGAACTATGTAAAATGCTGGGATACACTGTTGAGGCAAAAATTCAAACCAGGAATTTTGCTTCTTTGTAGGGACCCCAAATATTTGGAGCTAGACATGCTGTGAGGGCACAGTTAGAACCGCTCCCTTCATCTATACCTCAATGTGTTTTCCTCCCTCCTGTCCCAGACAACAGTTGAACATTTAACTTAGTGATAGCTAGATCTTTCTGCAGGACCACAGCTTCCCAGCACAGGTTTCTGGACCACTGGCAGCAAGAACCCAGGAGCATCATCACCATTCCCCTTTCCTCAGGAGTCCTCAGAGCTCAGCATCTCCCCTCATCTTCACAGCAGCCCCGGGAATTAGGTGGGACCACGCATGTTCTCTCCAGATTACAAAGGAGAAGCAGAGGCCCAGAGTGCTGAAGCAGCATTACCAACAGACTCCCAGCAATTCAGTGGCAGAGCCAGGGCAGAAGCATCTGCTGATCCTGGGCCAAGTGCTCTTGGAACTTGGGGGCTGGGCAAAGTGGTAACTGCAGGTGGAGCTCGTGTTTCCTGTGGGGCTGAGTCACTCCCAGAGGTGACTCTTTTCTACTCATTGAGAGTCTTCATTGTTACTAGATATCCAGGGCAAGTGTCTGTGGAGTTTTCTTTCTAAGGTAATGCCATTGTCATTGTTACTTACCAGAAAAACATTATTACTATGCCATCACCCCATCCTTTGTTGCTGATACTTGCATTTAGGAATCTATGTTTCTGATCTGTTAGAGTCGAGACATCACTGTGGTGGTTTCTGGATCATCCATGACTGTGTAAGTCCACTGTCACCTCTAAAGGAATGAAATGACGGTCCATGCAGAGGGGATGATGAGTTTGGCTCAGGGCTGATGTTGGTTCTTTTTGTGCCTGACGCCTTCCTCCCCAGCTTTCTTCCGGTTTCTTCCCAAGCCCAGAGTATTTTGCCTTCCTCTTTTCTTCCCAGCCTGGTTGCCACTTAGCTTTCCACCCACTGCTGTGGTGAAAAAAAAACCACACACAACAACAAAAAAATGCAGGCGGGAGTCCTGAGCTCCTTCCTAAGTTATTCCATGATCAACTCTGTTATTTTGTTTGTTCTAATATTTATTTCCCCTTCCTGCCTCCCTCCCATTAATTCATTAATGAATTGAAACATTTATTCATGAAAAAAAATGTTCTCAGACTTCCTTGCTTCCCACTCCACAGGGAAATAAGGTTGCCTTCACAAAGAGAAGTGGCCTTAGGAACCTCAAGCAAGATGCTTAGCTTGGTAGGAAGAAAGCCAATCAGCTGAATCGATTGCTGGCCCTGACCCTTTCTCTCTGAACTGCTGAAGCTTTTAGCAGAGCTCAAATCCTAGGATTAAATGTGGTTCCAAGGGGAGGAGTAAATTAGTAGGTGTCACCCTGAAGATGATTACATGCTGACAGACTCATTCAATGGACACGTTTAATGAGTGACTGAAGAAGTTAAGCATAGGTCTGGGATCATCTGGGTTTACAGACATTTGGAAAATGTCAGTGTTGAGCAAATGAGTCATTTATGTCATAGAGTGTATTTCTTGCGGCATGACCTATCTTTTTAAACTGCTTATGTCCTTACTCTAGACAGAAGTCACAATATATCTCTTCCTCAGAGCATTTGAAACCCAAAGGAATACAATTTGTTTCTGTTTTTTCTTTCTTTTATAAGCAGTCAGGAACCTGGGACCAGTGAGAATAATCATTACCATCACACAGACATAGTTTTAAATTAGATAAGGATGGTAAACATAGGGCTTGGGGTAGGAGAAAATACCTTTTTAGTTTACCGGTAGACAGTCGATGCAATGCCACCCCAACATTTTGATGGTCATTATTATAGATTTTTCCTTTGCATCATGGACAGATGAGTTTGCAGCTGATGTAAATTCCCAGGTTCACGTGCCTCCACAAATTATATAAAACTGTCTAAAGAGATCCTGTGTTTGTTCAACCTAATTGTCATATTTCTCTGGAATGCTGTGCCTAAATGACAGGATATCAGTAATTACCCACCTTGGGACTCTTTTTTTCTCCCCTGCCACACACAGAAAAAATTCTGCAGGTATCTTAAGGAATTAGAGAAACTCCCCTGTTTTTTCTATTTTCTATCTCCACCCTTTCTGTTTGTATTACTCTGATAGGGATGTTCCGAGGCTTAAATGAGATGTTGTACCTAAAAGTGCTTTAGAAACATTAGGTTAAATCACAGGGCTGGGTATGGTGGCTCACGCCTGTAATCCTGACACTTTGGGGAGACTGAGGTGGAAGGATCACTTGAGTCAAGGAGTTTGAGACCAGCTTGGGCAACGTAGTGAGACTCTGTCTTTACACACACACACAATTTTTTTAAAAAGATTAAATTGTAGTTATTGCTATGATAAGTTATTAGAGGAAGATGAAAAGACAAATGCCTGGTAACTGAATGTTCTTTCGTGATATATTGAAGTGTCCTGAAATTAAGGTCAGTACTTCCCTGAAATTCCTTTTCATTATTTATTTTAGTTTTTTTAGGATAAAAGTAATGTACTACAGTTGGGTAACTCGTGTCTTGTTCAGTATCTCAAAGCTCTTTACATTCATATTTGCATTTTATTAAAATATACAGTTTTTGAGATGAAAGTGGCATGGGATACACCTTTTTTTTTTGAGGCTAAGTCTTGATCTGTTGCCCAAGCTGGAGTGCAATGGTGCTAGCTCAGCTCACTGCAACCTCTGCCTCCCAGGTTCGAGTGATTCTCCCACCTCAGCCTTCCAAGTAGCTAGGATTAAAGGCAACTGCCATCATGCCCAGCTAATTTTGTATTTTGTAGAGACAGGGTTTCACCATGTTGGCCAGGCTGGTCTCGAACTCCTGACCTCTGGTGATCTGCCTGCCTCGGCCTCCCAAAGTGCTGGGATTACAGGGATGAGCCACTGTGCCCAGCCAGGATACACTTTTAAGTAATGCTTTAAAATTGTATAAGTAACACTTACTCTTGGGGAAAAAAATGAGAAAAACAGACAAATAAACACAAAGAAAAATCAGAATTACCAGTGACCTTACCACCTTCACATACCTCTTAATATTTTAGCATTATTCTTTTGAACTTTTTCCATATGTACACATAATTACAGTTTAAAATAAAAATAGGATCATATTCTATACACTTTTTGTAATAAAGCTCTTTGTACAAAATACATCATGATTATCTTTGGCAGCATGGTTAAATGCTTTCTTAGCATCCTGCATCCTAATGTATGGAGAGAATACCAAAATCCTCTTTTTTTTTTTTTTTTAAGACACAGTCTCGCTCTGTCGCCCAGGCTTGCGTGCAGTGGTGCCATCTCAGCTCACTGCCACCTCCACCTCCTGGGATCAAGCAATTGTCGTGCCTCAGCCTTCTTAGTAGCTGGGACTATAGGTGTGCACCACCACACCCAGCTAGCTTTTGTATTTTTAGTAGAGATGGGGTTTCGCCATGTTGGCCAGGCTGGTCTCGAACTCCTGACCTCAAGTAATCCACCTGCCTTGGCCTCCCAAAGTGCTGGGATTACAGGTGTGAGCCACCACACCCAGCCCTCCACAATCCTCTTATGTTTAGCTTGTTTCCAGTTTTTCTTTGTGTTAGACCATGTTGTACACAGTCATTACCTTGTTCAGCAGTCTTTGTGCACATTATTATTTTTGCCACTTTCTCCTAGTTGGAATACCTCGGCAGGTTACTCATCTCTGCATGCATCAGTTTTCACATCTGTGAAATGAGTATGATAATAGTACCTTCATCCTGGTGTTGTGAAGATTAAATGGCATAAAGTAGGTAAAGCACTCAGAAAGCCTGGCTCCTAATAGGTGCTATATAAATGTTAGCAGTTACTATTTCCTGCTGATGAATTGCTCAATGTAACACTGTGTCAGTGCATTTTGAGGGCATATTGAGGATACATCCTGAAAGATTGTGCCAATTTAGTCTCCTCACTGGAGTGCTTGCAAATATATTTTCCTATTCTTGTCATCCCTGGATATTATCATTCTTTTTAATCTCTGCTAATTCTGCATTTTAAAAAATGGTTACCAAACTTGAACATTTTATGCATCATTTCCAATTGATTTTTATAAAAATACCTTATATTCATGACATTAGCCTGTCATCTTCATATTTCGAATATTTTTTCTTAGTTTATGACTCATGGAGATCTTTAAGAAAAAGTTATTAAAATAAATGCCTTTTAGACTTAACATTCCTTCATTTTATAGTTAACTGTATAGTGCAGTAAAATTCATCCTTTTAAGAATAGTTTTGATTAAGGCTTTTATATTTTATTTCCACTTGGAAATGGTATCCAACTATTAAATGCATTCTTTTTCTGCCTTCCACAGGGCTTTCAATGTTTCTATTTAAAGCTTCTGTCTTTACACTATTTTTTTAATAGTGGCATTCAGAGAGTTCCTGAGGTTCTGCATGGATGCCTATAAGGATCCTAATATCCTAGACCATGGTTTGGTAAACTTCTGTAAAGGGGCAGGGAGTAAATACTTCAGGCTTTGTGGGTCATGCAGTCTTTATCACAACTACTCAACTCTGCCATTTTAGAGCAAAAGCAGCCATAGAGATAAATGAATGGGTGTAGCAGAGTACTAATGAAACTTTATTTATGGACACTTAAATTTGAATGTCATGTAATTTTCACATTTCTTGAAATATTATTATTCTTTTGATTTTTAAAAACCATTCAAAAATGTAAAAACTATTCTTAGTTTGTGGACCATAGAGAAATAGGTGGCAGGCTAGCCTTGGCCCATGAGATGTAGTTTGCTGGCCCTTGAAATAGAATATCTGGAAATAGACTCATAAAAAAATCTAGCCAATCAATTTTCACCAAAGATACAAAGACATTTTAAGAGAGGATAATCTGTTCAAGAAATAGTGTTGGCACAATTGGACACCCATAGGCAAAAAAAAAAAAAAAAATTGAACCCCAACCCGAACCTAACATATTATACAAAAATTAACTCAAAATGGACCATAGATACACATGGAAAACATAAAACACCAAAAGTTATTTATGAAATATGGGAGTTGTTAGACATGATACCAAAAACACAGTCCATAAAGGGAAAAAAAAAACTTGCTAAATTGAACTTTAGCAAAATTTAAAACTTCTGCTCTGCAAAGACACTCTTGAGAGAATATTGTTGGCTAGTCTGTTTTTCCTACAAGGCTGTCTAAGCCCCAGTGTTCAGTAATTGCCTGCTATGTAATTGCTTGAATTTGAAGGACCTTGGTTTCATTCTGAGTCTTCCTGGAGTATCTCTTATAATACATGAATCTTTCACATTGGTGCCTTTCCCTGCCCTGTGCCCTTTCTTCCCCATGAAGGCAGACATAGCCATACTCCACTAGTCTGCTCTGGACTCAACTGAGCAGCCTAAGGACCTGGATTTGACTTGGGAATTGTAATTTTTTACTCGCTGCACAAGCCTAGAAACTAAATCAGCTAAGTATAAATTAAAAGGTATCAAAAAACATTTTAGGCCAAGAAATATGTTTTCCTAATAGAATTTCTTAAAAGAAATGGAAGGGAAGATAGGAATTTAGGAATTTACTAATAGTTGTTGCAGCTGGCTTCAATGTTCTTGACCTTCAAAATGGTGATGACTATGCCCTTCAACTCCTGTTCCTTCCCAGTCCTTATCTGTGGAATGAAGAATACCACCTTCTCCCTTTTTAAAGCTTTTTTTGTATCTCTTAGAGGTGGTGCAGGAGCTAAGAAAATCTCCTAAAACATAATAAAAAATGCTTTGTAATCGCCATTGTCTTTACCAATGAAGCAAAATGATTTTCTGTTATATCTACTATCCTTTTAATGGAAGAAAAGCATGTATTGGATGCAGAGTCAGTGCAGTTCTCTAAACAATAAGTGAAAGTAAAATTTCAGCTATAGGATGCATATTCTGGAGGAATAGACTGTACATTCAGCCATATGCTATGGATGAGCTGAAGGTGCCATTAGAAACAGCTTTTAAGATTTCACATTCAGTGGCCATCTCAATGTAAATGACTTAGCAAGGTCCCTAGCAACTTTCCCACAAAATGAGAAGTTTCTGTGAAAATGTTGTTACGTAAGTTTACATTCTTGGTTGCATTTATTTATTTATTTATTTTTGAGACAAAGTCTCACTCTGTCACCCAGGCTAGAGTATAGAGGCACCATCTCAGCTCACTGCAACTTCTGCCTCCTGGGTTCAAGTGATTCTTGAGCCTCAGCTTTTCAAGTAGGTGGGATTACAGGTGTGTGCCACCACACCCAGCTAATTTTTGTATTTTTAGTAGAGGTGGGATTTCACTGTGTTGGTTAGGCTGGTATCAAACTCTTGAGCTCAAGTGATCCACCCACCTTGGCCTCCCAAAGTGTTGGGATTACAGACAGGACCCACCACACCCAGTCATATACTTGATTATATTTAAATGGACAGAAAAATAATGTAAAAGTGCTACCTTAATAATTTGTATTTTGTATATGACTTGTTCATATGCTCTTATATGTAGTTAACATCTCCTGGAATACTTAGAGCCCTCTTATGAGGACATTGGTAAGGTCTAGTCTGTGTAAGGATCTCCTTTTCACATGATTACTGATTTTTTTTTTTTTTAAGACAGAGTCTGGCCCTGTTGCCCAGGCTGGAGTGCAGTGACAGTGCAACCTCCGCCTCCTGGGTTCAAGTGATTCTCCTTCCTCAGCCTCCCAAGTAGCTGGGTTTACAGACGTGTGCCACCACGCCTGGCTAATTTTTGTATTTTTAGTAGAGATGGGGTTTTACCATGTTGGCAAGGCTGGTCTTGACCTCCTGACTTCATGATCCTCCTGCCTCAGCCTCCCAAAGTGCTGGGATTACAGGTGTGAGCCACCACTCCTGGCTGATTTTTCTTTTTTTTCTTTTTCTTTTTTTTTTTTTTAAAGACAGGGTCTCGCTCTTGTTGCCCAGGCTGGAGTGTAGTGGTGTGATCATGGCTCACTATAGCCTTGACCTTCTGGACTCAGCCTCCCACCTCAGCCTCCCAAGTAGGTGGGACTACAGGTATACCATCACATCTGGGTAATTTTTTGTAGAGATGGGGTTTCACCATGTTGCCCAGGCTGGTCTCAAACTCCTAGATTCAAGTGATCCAACAACTTCAGTCTCCCAAAGTGCTGGGATTATAGGCATGCACCACTGCACCCAGCCAATTACTGATCCTTAATAGATTTATGGGAGTAGAAATTCTTTCATTCCACAATTAGAAAAAAGGCAAAAACAAACATTTTCTAGAATGCTTAAGATTGTATATTTGCAAAGGAAATTATGAAATCAATAAACAATTCTGGTATATTTTTGTGTACAAACTATATAGCCATGTTCCACAGCTTTAGGAAGTACCAAATATAAATGGTCACTCTGGAGTTGGGCCAGCATGGCAGGCAGCAGATCTGCTGGGTGCTATTTTCTGAAGAGGCTCCAGATAGAAACATCTTTTTCTCTTCCTTTTTTTTTTTTGGAGATAGGATCTTGCTCTGTTGCCTAGGCTGGAGTGTGATGGTGTGATCTTGGTTCACTGCAGCCTCCGCCTCCTGGGTTCAAGCAATTCTCTTGCCTCAGCCTCCTGAGTAGCTGGGACTACAAGTGCCCGCCACCACACCCAGCTAATTTTTGTATTTTTAGTAGAGACAGGGTTTCACCATGTTGGCCAGGCAGGTCTCGACCTCCCAACCTTGTGATCCACCCGCCTCAGCCTTCCAAAGTGCTGGGATTACAGACATGAGCCACCCGGCCCTAGAAACATCTTTTTGAGGAGGAAAACAGGCTGTGCGCACAGTGGCCTTTAGGGATTCTGCCCTTGGTTGTCTTCTGTGAAAATCCCATTGGGCCTTCTTGATTCCTGCCTTTGTGACATTAAATGCCGGTGAAAGTCCTGTTCTCTTACTGGGGACTGAGATTTGGTGTAAGGTGTTTTTTTCTCATTTTTTTAATGACATCTGGACTCAAAGTTTACTTCTGTAGCTTTTCCTAACCTATGTGCTATGAGGGTAGGGGAGTGATTTCTTTACCTCTCCAGGGTGGATGGAAAGGGACTTAGCTGGTTGGAATCACCCCTCTGGGCTGATGGCTTTCAACAACCTTTGGCCTCCAGCAGTATGTCATAAAAATACTACCATTTTATGTGTGTGCCATTATCTGAAAAAGGCTAGGTGGCACTAACTTACTGCATGTGTTTATCTTTCTGTATAAAGATGTTCAACAGTGGCTCTACTTTACCTTAGGGAATATTTCACCTTCCTTGTTAGAGAAAGGAACATATGACTGACAAAGAAAACTCCAAGATAATTAAAAACTCTTGTATGTATCTTCATTTCACACATTCTTTCTATAGGACTTCTTTTGGGAATTAGACCTTGAAATAGCTCAGACTTTTAAAGATAGAGCTTAAAGTTCTGTTATATCTAGAGTGAAAAAGTCCAGTCTAATTAAAGAAACAAGCTTTTTGAGGAAATATACAACTTGGGGTTGTAACTATGATGGAATATAGGGTATTAGACTTACCCTTCTGCCATAGACAACTCTAACATTGGCCAAAACATATGAAGTGGCTGTTTTTCAGCATTGGACAATACATATCACGAGAATGTGATCCTGGAGACAAGGGAAGCATAAAAGTGAGTTTTACATCAACCCTGGCTTTTTGCCTGGAGGCGCTTTCTGAATTGCAGCTCAGGGCAGTGGAGCCTAAACAAACAGCAGCAGACTCATTTACTGGATAGAGGAAACAAATTATAATTCAGGACTGCTGGAGTGGCTCAAATTTTCAGGGCAGGGAACTGCAAAAGAATGAGCTGCACAAGGAAAGAGTGCCGGAAATGTATAGATCTAGATGCTTTGGCCAAATACTAAGCCAGGCATCAGTAGGGCAAGAGTCCACTAGGCCTGGCAGAAAATAAGAACTTAGAGGGTCTGTGAGCTGAGTGGATATTCCAGAGATCACCAGTAATGGGAGATATTAGAGTTCTAGCTAAGCAGAGTAGAAAACACGAGGTGCTAAACACATCTGGCATCCAGTTGAGAACCCAGAAAAGGCAGCCACAGAAACAGCACTACCCTAGACCTGTTGTGACAAAGCCTAAAAACCAAGCCTTGACCAGTCAAGCTGTCCTGCAGGTAACTTGCCCACTTAGCAGAACTCAACACTCTTTCAGGGAAGACAAAATCCAGTCTCTCAACAATGTAGTATGCACAGCTGTTGAGATAATACAATCATAAATGACTAGATTTATGAAGAAGCAGGAAAATGTGAGGTGGCTTATAAAAGACATGGGAGCCTTTCTGAGTACAGTTTTCAGGCATTGTTACCTGCTTCAGTTAATACTGGCATGCCCAGGAGGAAGTGTGTTTACTGTTTTTTGTGTGTGTTATCCACCCAATTTCTTGTTACTAGTTATACATTATGTAAAATGAAAAAAGCAGAAGTTAGTATAGCGAAGACTGTAAATTGTTGACTGGTAAGATGCCAGGATTTTTTTACAAATAGTTCAACTCTGGGTCATGACTTCATTGTATCAGGAAAGACTGAATGACTGCCAGTCACGCATGGTGCCTCACACCTGTAATCCCAGCACTTTGGAGGGCTGAGGCGGGTACATCGCTTGAGTTTAGGAATTTGAGACTAGCCTGGGCAACATGGCAAGACCCCATCTCTACAAAAATTTAAAAATTAGCCATGCATGGTGGCTTGTGCCTGTAGTCTTGGCTACTCAAGAGACTGAGTGGAAGGATTGCTTGAGTCTGAGAGGTCAAGGCTGCAGTGAGCCATGATCGCGCCACTGCACTCCAGCCTGGACAACATAATGAGGCCCTGTCTCAAAAAAAAAAAAAAAAAAAAAAGTAGTGAATGACTGCCTAAGCCTCAGCTATCCTGTGATGTTGGCATTTGGAATGTAGTGTTTTCTTGAGTGGGCTTGTCCCTAGGACTGTCTCCTCAGGCTTCCCTCTTTAATTGCGGTCTGCCAGGCATTGCTTCTGACACTGAATGGTAGTCAGTGTAGTCGTCGTTTTTTTCTGTTACCTTGTAAACCGTGATATGTGGCCGAGCCTGCTTTAGTAACTGATTTATGGGGATATAGAAAATTCTGAGCAGAAATCCAAGCCATGAAGAATAATTGCATCTCTTGGGGAGATGTTAACAAGCAGAGGCAGAGATGAGTGCTTCTGGGCTCCGGCTTCCATGGAACTTTCGCTCAGCAGCCCCCACCCCCAAGCTCCATGCAGAAGGCGTTCATTAGCAAATATTAAATGGCTGTTTCCATACTGCTGGTGGATGCTGAGGTTGTGAGGCCCCTTGGGGGCGTGCTGAGGCTCACTTAACAGCCTCACCCAAATCATCCAATGCTCACTTTCTCCTCAAATGATATCTCAGTCATCAGGGAAGGTCATGAAGAACAGCCATGCTGGATAACTTCTGGGAAATTGGGACTGGGGAGCCCAGGGGCAGCTGACCACCAGAAGTGACTGAACAGAGTACATTTCTTTTTCGTTTGCATCAAATGGTGAACCCATTTTTATGTGTTCATTTTTTTTGGTTTGAAATGTCTGTTTCTAAGCTGCATGTTCCCGTTTGAACTCAAAGAAGACATTTACAATGCCTGAGAAAATGTGGCCTGCCTTTTGAGAGGGCACTTTTAAAGTTTTTGCCACAATTATGAATAAATAATAAATTCAGAACAGATCAGCAGGTAAAGCCTGATCATACAGATGAAGCTTTCTTTGTGTAGTAATTCTATACCTGCCTCCCCCTTGTTCAATTTGATCTCACTTGTGATGTTTGAAGTGGAGAGAAGTGGAATAAATAGTCTGGAGGAAGATTGGACCATTTATCTGTTCAGTCACCATTTATTCAGAATTGATATGTACCAGGCACTATATTAGGAATTAGATGGAGACAAAGGTGTGAAGATAAGAATCCTCATTTTCAAGGAGCTTACCGCTTTCAGGAACCTTGTGACTCAAAGTATGGTCCATGGAATAGCAGCATTAGCATCACCTAAAAACCTCTTAGAAATGCAGAATCTCAGACTTGGCCCAGACCTATGGAATCTGAATTGGCATTTTTACACAATCCCTGAGTGAAAAGCATGCACATTAAAGCTTGAGAAGCACTGATCTTAAATCACTGATTCTCAGCCTACACATGGGAAAAACCTAGGACTATCGGAAAAGCACTGATTTCCTGTGCCCATTTCCCCACCCCCAAATTGTCATTTAATGGGTATGGAGTCTAGCCCAGGCATCAGCTTTTTTTTTTAATTCCCAGGTGATTCTATGTGCAGTCTGGTATAAGAGCCACTCGTCTAGTACGTGGCTTTGCATTCTTGATAAAACAACCCAAGATGAGATTGTAGCTCATTCTGTTAACCAGTGTACAAGCTAGTGGCAAGTTTGTCTTGGCTATAGATTTCAAGTGCCTAGGCTAGAGATAGGCACACCAGGTCTCATGTGGCCCTCTCTGTGCCTACAAGTGATATGTCAGGGAGTCGCTCTCAGCTGTGTGGAGCACTTCGGCCAGGTTACAGGGGTCCATGCTGGCAGGTTTGAAGAGACTGAGGCCCAATACTGAAGTCTGGGCAAGGCCTCCTTCCTCAGACATACCCCGGGGACTTGGCATCCCTCCTCTTGGTCCCCCTCCAGGTATGTGAGCTATTGCCAGGAGGTTTCAATCGAGGCAGCCAGGACTAGGAGTGGCCCCTTGGCACTTGAGGATGGCACTGGATCACATGATGAATGCACATGAGTGTAATTAAGCAGCTCTCCTGGTCACATTATCCCTCAGGGATTCGGACCAGACCATATAATCACGATGACAATAACAACAACCAGTTCTTGTGTCACTCTTTATACTTTGCAAAGATTTTCACGTATATCAAGAAACCGAGATCCAGGGAGCTTTTTGTCACTAAAACAGCTTGAGTATCACATGGCCTGTGCTTGCTCTGTTCCACCTCTCTCTGAGTTCCACTTGAACATGTCAGGCAAAAGAAGGAATGGCTCCCTTGTGACAAAGTGAGTTCCCTCTTATAAGCAGTATGCTAGGAGAGAGTAGATAACCTGAGATGGAGCAGAACATAGAGGCTGGACTACAGAACACCTAATATTCTATTCATTCATTCCTTAAAAGGAAAAACATTATTTGCATTTTATAGGGAAAAATATATGTTACCCTAGTATCTGCCTGGTATTGAGGCATAGAGAAACCATTTTGGCCATTTTAAGGACTTGAATTTGGAAGAGTGAACATTATATGTCAGAAATATTATTTCTTTCCATATTCTTGCTAAGGGTTTAGGTCTACTTTCCCCTGAGTTCATGCCAATAGACCTTATGTCTAAACAGCAGCTTTCTAGAAGCTTCATTCATACATACCGCTCCTTTTCTCATTTCTGCCTCCTACCTCATTCAGAGTTCATCCCCTAACCTGCCTACACTGCCCTTTCTCATTCAAATTAGACTCTGAAACTCCATGAAGGTAACTGTTATGCCTGGGGTCCTGGTGTAATTTACTAATAGCATCCCAGATTTGGAAACAAATTATAGTACTTGGGCCACACTATGTCTCTCCTCGGTGGTCAGCTACTGCCTCATCACCCTGCCATCACTCAACTCCTACCATCTTCCTTGGGGACATCCACTTCCGCCCTGATGGCAGTCTGGCCTCACAAGCAGTTGACCACCTGCCCCTCCTTTCTGCCCCTGTCACTCATGGGTGCTGTCTTGCCTCATGCCTCATATCACTGTTCAGTAGATGTTGGAGGGCTGGGTTTTGTTCCAAGCTCTAATACCTGTATATTCTCTTCCATAAGCACAGATGTCCTTTCTCCCTATTCTCTTCCTTTATGCTCAGTGAGTCTGCCCTTGACCTTCCTCACTGCCTTGGTTCTTGCCCTCGTTCTCCGCTTCCAGGTTACTCAGATTCTCTTTGTCCCACTTGTTTGTAAATCCAGCCTAGCACAGTGTTTCTGTGCCATTCTGATTCACTATGTCTGCTTCTCCCACTAGACTCTGAGCTTAGGATCCCCACAAGGACACGATGGTTTTCTTTTCTTGCCTGGATTCCTCTCCTGTCCTGCACATTTTAGGAGTCTATCCCAGCCACTGGCATTTTTTAAAAATTCCCAGGTGATTCTAAATGTGCAGCCAGGTTTGAGAGCCATTTTATGTTCTCAATAAATAAATTGAGGCCAGGCGTGGTGGCTCATGCCTGTAGTCCCAGCACTTTGGAAGAGTGAGGCGGGCAGATCACCTGAGGTCAGGAGTTCGAGACCAGTCTGGCCAACATGATAAAACCTCGTCTCTACTGAAAATACAACAAAATTTAGCCAGGCGTGGTGGCAGGCACCTGTAATCCCAGCTATTCAGGAGGCTAAGGCAGGAGAATCACTTGAACCTGGGAGGCAGAGGTTGCAGTAAGCTGAGATCATGCCTTTGCACTCCAGCCTGGGCGACAGAGCCAGACTCCATCTCAAACAAACAAATAAATAAATAGAATTTGCTGCTGTTTTATGCTTCTGAAAGCACAGCCCTCATACAAGTCTCTTCATCTCTGCCATGAAAAGGCTAGTTCTTTTGTCTGGTTTGTTGAAGAGGACTTATTTTCACTTCTCGTTTTGCTGTCAAAATTACTCCTATTTCCCTTAAGTTAGCTTCTGTTGCTGGGGGAAAAAATGGCTTGTTTCTCTGTAAATCTCTATCCTACTCCAGGCATCCTGACCCTGTGCCCACTTTCTGTCCTCCAGCAGACTCCTTTTTGGGCTGGTTTGTGTGTGTGCGCGCACGCACGCGCACGCACTTCGGCTGGTAGCACTAAATCACACTGGCAGTTTTCTCTTTTGACTGTGCTTATCTCATCCATATGCCTTGTGTTTATTCTTGCGCCAACCAGAACAATTAGACATATTGTGTTCTCCCTTCATGCTTTCCCTCCCTTGTTTGAATTATGCAATGAGTAGCACTGTTAGTGTTTTCCTTAAGGAGCAGAGTATAGATGGGCCATCCAAGCCAGTCATCACCAAGGGCATGTGAAGCATGTGAGAAAAACAATACAGAAAATGTTAATAAGCAAACCCAAATACTTGGGTTATTATTTGCATAAGACTAAGATGAAGCATGGATTTGCATTGTTTAGAATGTTTGAGGCCAGGTATGGTGGCTCACACCTATAATCCCAGCACTTTGGGAGGTGGAGGCAGAGGCAGATGGATCCCTTGAGCTCAGGAGTTCAAGACCAGCCTGGACAACACGGTGAAACCCCATCCCTGCTAAAAATATGAAAAATTAGCCAGGCATGGTAGCACATGCCTACAGTCCCAGCTACTCGTGAGGCTGAGGTGGGAGGATCGCTTGAGCCCAATCAGTTGAGGCTGCAGTGAGACAAGATCACACCACTGCACTCCAGCCTGGACAATGAGAGTGTGACTCTGTCTCCCCCCAAAAAGTTTTTTTTTCAAGTGCTTTTCGTGAGCATAGTTCTGTATCAGATGATCTGAAATGAATGTGGAAGGAAATCCAGTCCTCACCTAAGCAAACCATTCACACATGAAAAGATTTCAGATTATTGCAGAAATGGTTAATGGTTCTCTCCTCTTTTGGTACTAGAGCACTTAGTTGATACCTGTTACCCAAAGGACCTTGCATAATATTGTATGTCTATCTTTCACATACATCTTTAAGCTCCCTGGAGTTAGAGATCATGTTCTCTGCATCTGCATGTTTAAGGTTTGGTGCCTACAGAGCTTAAATATATTTTGCATTTAATAGATGTTTGTTGAACTGAATATCATTAAGTACAAATTAATACTGTACTGAGCATTAGAGAAAAGATAAAGCATTCATCACAGTTTCTTAAAGGTGAGTTTCAAGTTGAGTTTTGAAGGAACCTAATTCCAAGAATTAGGGTCAAAGAAATTCTACTCCTAGCTTTCTTCAGAAGTTTTCCTGGTATCATTGATGATACTTGTAACATCCTAGGATCAGAAGAACCTCAGGGGCCACCAAATCCTGCCACCACTCCTGTTCATAAATCCTTTCTTTGCAGACTGATGCTTCAGGGGGTGATGTGACATGGGCAGGACCAGACTATCTACCTGGACTTCTCATTGTCATTTTTCCAGAAAGATAAGCATCCTCTCATGTTGAAAGACTTTTGAACCCTTGTTTTGTTCTGGGTAAATCTGAATTTGATACTTCAAGTGTCTTTGTTTTTTGGTGTTGGTTGGAGCTAGAATTTATATAACTAAGGACTGATTTCCAAACTCTGCACTTTTCTAAGGGTCAGCTTATCTTTGTAACAGATACCATTGGGGCAGTGGAAGGTGGTGATGAGTTACTTCCCACTTGAGGTGGGCATTATGCTAACTTATAGAGAATCCACATGAGTTCAGTCAGATAGAGGCCATCCTGTTCTACAATAATTCAAGTGTTGGATTGCAGGAGATCACAGAACTCTCAGGGTTAGGAAGAGTCTTCACTGATTCTACAAATACTTGTTATATGAGGCATTGTGTACAGGGCTGGGGGTATAACGGTGAAAAGTCAGATGTGTTTCTCACCTGAATGGAATGTATGATCTAACAAGGTACAAATGAGCCATACAAGCCATGGCGCTCCCAGGGCCCTACAGCAAGGCCTTGGGCCAGCTGCACATTCGGTACTTGAGCCCTTTTCTAATCCCACTGGTGTCGTGGAGACCATGGGCCCTGAACACGATCTCCTCTCTTTCTCTATCACCTTCTTGCTTTCCTTCTGTTACCAGTAGGTAGGTTTGTTTGTTTTTTGGAAAGCCTTTGCTCATTTTGGGCTTCAGCTGGAAGTTGTTGATCACAAGACTTGGGAGTCTGCTGTAGGACAAAAAGCAGGTGCAGGGTCAGGATGCCTGAAGTGGGATGGAAATTTACTGATTATAGGGTTTTTATTCAAGGAATTTTGTATTTGACAGTGGTATGTGTATTAGACATACACTGGGCAGAAAACAATGCTCAAGCGAGAAGGTTCACAGTAGGCTGGGTGAGTCCTGGATCAGGTGATAGAAGTGGAATTGGACTCAGAGGACAAATGTGAAACATACAGTAAAACTCCAGCAAATGGTGCTTCCAACCAGTTGAAAATGGGAAAAACTAGAAGTGGTTTTGTGGCATGAAGTTGTGTGCCCAGGAGAACCACAAGGCCATTAGTTTCATGAAAAAGGCCAGGCTCTTGCCAGTTTTGCTCATTGTCCTCTCTAGCAACTGGCTCAGTGTCCAGCACAAAGTAGATGCTTGATAAATGTTTGATGAATGTATAAACAAACTAGAGGTTATCCAAAGGGAAACAAGTTTGCTCTAGAAGAATGAAGAGCCTTCTTCATTCATTTAAGAAGCCAACATTAGTTCTGTAAGGTGGAGGAAGGGCTTTTCTTTTCTTTTTTTTTTTTTTATTGCATTTTAGGTTTTGGGGTACATGTGATGAACATGCAAGATTGTTGCATAGGTACACACATGGCAGTGTGGTTTGCTGCCTTCCGTCCCCTCACCTGTATCTGTCATTTCTCCCCATGCTATCTCTTTCCACCTCCCCACCCCCGCCCCTCCCCCATTTCCCCCCAACGGACCCCAGTGTGTAGTGCTCCCCTCCCTGTGTCCATGTGTTCTCATTGTTCAACACCCGCCTATGAGTGAGAATATATGGTGTTTGATTTTCTGCTCTTGTGTCAGTTTGCTGAGAATGATGGTTTCCAGGTTCATCCATGTCCCTACAAAGGACGTGAACTCATCGTTTTTGATGGCTGCGTAATATTCCATGGTGTATATATACCACATTTTCCCTATCCAGTCTATCATCGTTGGGCATTTGGGTTGGTTCCAGGTCTTTGCTATTGTAAACAGTGCTGCAATGAACATTCGTGTGCACGTGTCCTTGTAGTAGAATGATTTATAATCCTTTGGATATATACCCAGTAATGGGATTGCTGGGTCAAATGGGATTTCTATTTTTAGGTCCTTGAGGAATCACCACACTGTCTCCCACAATGGTTGAATTAATTTACATTCCCACCAACAGTGTAAAAGTGTTCCTATTTCTCCACATCCTCTCCAGCATCTGTTGTTTCCCGATTTTTTAATGATCGCCATTCTAACTGGTATGAAATGGTATCTCGATGTGGTTTTGATTTGCATTTCTCTGATGACCAGTGATGATGAGCATTTTTTCATATGTTTGTTGGCCTCCTGTATGTCTTCTTTTGTAAAGTTTCTGTTCATATCCTTCGCCCATTTTTGAATGGGCTTGTTTGTTTTTTTCTTATAGATCTGCTTTAGTTCTTTGTAAATTCTGGATATCAGCCCCTTGTCAGATTAAATTTTTTCCCATTCTGTTGGTTGCCGATTCACTCTACTGACTGTTTCTTTTGCCGTGCAGAAGCTGTGGAGTTTGATTAGGTCCCATTTGTCTATTTTGGCTTTTGTTGCCATTGCTTTTGGCGTTTTGGTCATGAAGCCCTTGCCTACACCTATGTCCTGAATGGTTTTGCCTAGATTTTCTTCTAAGGTTTTTATGGTATTAGGTCTGATGTTTAAGTCTTTAATCCATCTGGAGTTAATTTTGGTGTAAGGTGTCAGGAAGGGGTCCTGTTTCTGCTTTCTGCACATGGCTAGCCAGTTTTCCCAAACCATTTATTAAACAGGGAGTCCTTTCCCCATTGCTTGTTTTTGTCAGGTTTGTCGAAGATCAGATGGTTGTGGGTATGTTGTATTTCCTCTGAGGCCTCTGTTCTGTTCCATTGGTCTATATCTCTGTTTTGGTACCAGTACCATGCTGTTTTGATTACTGTAGCCTTGTAGTATAGTTTGAAGTCCGGTAGTGTGATGCCTCCTGCTTTGTTCTTTTTGCTTAGAATTGACTTGGCTATGTGGGCTCTCTTTTGGTTCCATATGAAGTTTAAGGTGTTTTTTTCCAGTTCTGTGAAGAAGGTCATTGGTAGCTTGATGGGAATAGCGTTGAATCTGTAAATTAACTTTGGGCAGTATGGCCATTTTCACGATGTTGATTCTTCTAACCATGAACATGGAATGTTTCTCCATCTGTTTGTATCCTCTCTTATTTCATTGAGCAATGGCTTGTAGTTCTCCTTGAAGAGGTCCTTTACGTTCCTTGTTAGTTGTATTCCTAGGTACTTTATTCTCTTTGTAGCAATTGTGAATGGCAGTTCGTTCTTGATTTGGCTCTCTTGAAGTCTATTACTGGTGTATAGGAATGCTTGTGATTTTTGCACGTTGATTTTGTATCCTGAGACTTTGCTGAAGTTGTTTATCAGTTTCAGGAGATTTTGGGCTGAGATGATGGGGTCTTCCAGATATACAATCATGTCATCTGCAAATAGAGACAATTTGATTTCCTCCTTTCCAATTTGGATACCCTTTATTTCTTTTTCTTGCCTGATTGCTCTGGCTAGAACTTCCAGTACTATATTGAATAGGAGTGGTAAGAGAGGGCATCCTTGTCTAGTGCCAGATTTCAAAGGGAATGCTTCCAGTTTTTGCCCATTCAGTATGATATTGGCTGTTGGTTTGTCGTAAATAGCTTTTATTGTTTTGAGATACGTTCCGTCAATACCTAGTTTATTGAGGGCTTTTAGCATAAAGCGTTGTTGAATTTTGTCGAAAGCCTTCTCTGCATCAATTGAGATAATCATGTGGTTTTTGTCTTTGGTTCTGTTTATGTGGTGAATTACGTTTATGGACTTGCGTATGATGAACCAGCCTTGCATCCCCGGGATGAATCCTACTTGATCATGGTGGATGAGCTTTTTGATATGCTGTTGCAATCGGTTTGCCAGTATTTTATTGAAGATTTTTGCATCTATGTTCATCATGGATATTGGCCTGAAATTTTCTTTTCCTGTTGAGTCTCTGCCGGGTTTTGGTATCAGGATGATGTTTGTCTCATAAAATGATTTGGGAAGGATTCCCTCTTTTTTATTGTCTGGAATAGTTTCAGAAGGAATGGTATCAGCTCCTCCTTGTATGTCTCATAGAATTCAGCTGTGAACCCATCTGGACCTGGGCTTTTTTTGGGTGGTAGGCTCTTTATTGCTGCCTCGACTTCAGACCATGTTATTGCTCTATTCAGGGTTTCGGCTTCTTCCAGGTTTAGGCTTGGGAGGATGCAGGTGTCCAGGAATTTATCCATTTCTTCCAGGTTTACTAGTTTATGTGCATAGAGTTGTTTGTAATCATCTCTGATGATGGTTTGGATTTCTGTGGAATCTGTGGTGATATCCCCTTTATCGTTTTTTATTGCATCAATTTGGTTATTCTCTCTTTTCTTTTTTATTAATCTGGCTAGTGGTCTGTCTATTTTGTTGATCTTTTCAAAAAACCAGCTCCTGGATTTATTGATTTTTTGAAGAGTTTTTTGTGTCTCTATTTCCTTCAGTTCTGCTCTGATCTTAGTTATTTCCTGTCTTCTGCTAGGTTTTGAGTTTTTTTGATCTTGCTCCTCTAGCTCTTTCAATTTTGATGATAGGGTGTCAATTTTAGATCTCTCCTTTCTTCTCATGTGGGCACTCATTGCTATATATTTTCCTCTAGAGACTGCTTTAAATGTGTCCCAGAGATTCTGGTATGTTGTGTCTTCGTTCTCATTGGTTTCGAAGAACATCTTTATTTCTGCCTTCATTTCATTGTTTATCCAGTCAACATTCAAGAGCAAGTTGTTCAGTTTCCATGAAGCTGTGCGGTTCTGAGTTAGTTTCTGCATTCTGAGTTCTAACTCGATTGCACTGTGGTCTGAGAGACTGTTTGTTATGATTTCTGCTCTTTTGCATTTGCTGAGGAGTGATTTATTGCCAATTATGTGGTCAATTTTAGAGTAGGTGTGATGTGGTGCTGAGAAGAATGTATATTCTGTGGATTTGGGGTGGAGAGTTCTGTAAATGTCTATTAGGTTTGCTTGTTCCAGGTCTGTATTCAGGTCCTGGATATCCTTGTTGATTTTCTGTCTGGTTGAGCTGTCTAATATTGACAATGGGGTGTTAAAGTCTCCCACTATTATTGTGTGGGAGTCTAAATCTCTTTGTAAGTCATTAAGAACTTGCCTTATGTATCTGGGTGCTCCTGTATTGGGTGTGTATATATTTAGGATCGTTAGCTCTTCTTGTTGCAGTGATCCTTTTACCGTTATGTAATGTCCTTGTCTCTTTTGATCTTTGTTGCTTTAAAGTCTATTTTATCAGAGATGAGAATTGCAACTCCTGCCTTTTTTTGCTCTCCATTTGCTTGGTAGATCTTCCTCCATCCCTTTATTTTGAGCCTTTGTGTATCCTTGCATGTAAGATGGGTTTCCTGGATACAGCACACTGATGGGTTTTGGCTTTTTATCCAATTTGCCAGTCTGTTTCTTTTGATTGGGGCATTTAGTCCATTGACATTTAGGGATAGTATTGTTATGTGTGAATTTGATGCTGTCATTTTGATGCTACCTGGCTGTTTTGTTGGTTAGTTGATGCAGATTCTTGATTGTGTTGATGCTCTTTTACCATTTGGTGTGTTTTTGGAGTGGCTGGTACTGGTTGTTCCTTTATATGTGTAGAGCCTCTTTCAGGAGTTCTTGTAGAGCAGGTTTGGTGGTGATGAAATCTCTGAGTGCTTGCTTGTTCACAAAGGATTTTATTTTTCCTTCACTTATGAAGCTTAGTTTGGCTGGATAGGAGATTCTGGGTTGAAAGTTCTTTTCTTTAAGGATGTTGAATATTGGCCCCCAATCTCTTCTGGCTTGTAGGGTTTCTGCTGAGAGATCTGCTGTGAGTCTAATGGGCTTCCCTTTGTGGGTAACCCGACCTTTCTCTCTGGCTGCCCTTAGCATTTTCTCTTTCATTTCAACCCTGGTGAATCTGACGATCATGTGCCTTGGGGTTGCTCTTCTTGAGGAATATCTTTGTAGTGTTCTCTGTATTTCCTGGATTTGAATATTGGTCTGCCTTGCTAGGTTGGGGAAGTTTTCCTGGATAATATCCTGAAGAGTATTTTCCAGCTTGGATTCATTCTCTTCATCACATTCAGGTACACCTATCAGACGTAGATTAGGTCTTTTCACATAGTCCCACATTTCTTGAAGATTTTGTTCATTCCTTTTTGCGCTTTTTTCTCTGTTCTTGCCTTCTCTTTTTATTTCATTGAGTTGATCTTCGACCTCTGATATCCTTTCTTCTGCTTGGTCAATTCGGCTGTTGAAGCTTGTGCATGCTTCACGAAGTTCTCGTGTTGCGTTTTTCAGCTCCATCGATTCACTTATACTCCTCTCTATGCTGTCCATTCTCGTCAGCAGTTCGTCCAATCTTTTTTCAAGGTTCCTATTTTCTTTGCGTTGGGTTAGAACATGTTCTTTTAGCTCATTGTAGTTTCTTACTACCCACCTTCTGAAGTCTGATTCTGTCATTTCATCACCCTCCTTCTCCATCCGGTCTGGTTCCCTTGCTGGTGAGGAGTTGTGATCCCTTTTAGGAGGAGAGGTGTTCTGGTTTCGGGAGTTTTCGTCCTTTTTGCGCTGGTTTCTTCCCATTTTTGTGGGTTTATCCACCTGTTGTCTGTCTCTGTCCCAGGGAGTTGGAGCTTTATGAGTTTCCGTTGCACTACTGCCTTTTTTGATTTTTCTTTCAGGTCGGACCCGCCCAGCTAGCAGCAGGCCTAGCTTCTGCCTGCCCGCAGGGGCTTTGCTGAGCTGCTGTGGGCTCCGCCCAGCTGCCCTGGGCTCTTCCCTGTAGTCCTTTTTATATGGGCGTAGTTAGAACTGTCTCGGCAATGGTGGCCCCGCCTCTGTTATGGCGGACTCTCTCTGTTGTGGCAGGTTGCCTCGGCAACGGCAGCCTGCCTCAGTAGCGGTGGAGAGTCTCAGTAATGGCGGAAGCCCCTCCCCCACCGAGCCGGACCGTCCCGGTTCAGCTGTGCTTGGTTTGAAGGGCTCAACCCAGAGGGTTTCCAATTACTGTTTTTGTTTTCGTTGTTGTTGGGGGTGGAGGGGTGGGACCAACCGAGCCTGATCACCTGGCTCCCTGACTCAGAGTCTTTTCTTTTAAGTTGAAGGACCCCGCGTTCTGGTCGCTTGTTGAAAAGGCGCCGGGATCTCCCGTGCTGCGACTCACGGAGTCGGCTCGAACTGCGGCGCCGGCTCCTGGCGGATTTTTTGCCTAGGAATCTCCTGGCCTGACTCACTATTTCAGATGAATGGGCAGCTCTGCCGTCTCAGGGCTCTGCTCGCCAGCTAAGAGGGCTCCCAGACCAGTGGCTTTTGTAAGGAGAACCGCAGCAACAGGGAGTGGTCACAGCAGCCCTGCGGGCGGAATCAGCCCCGCGGGGGCCAAAACAGCCGCACCGGCTGGGACTGCGACGCTGGTGACCCCTCTGCCTGGGTATCTCCTGGTCTGTGGGCAATAAGAGTTCGTCTGGAAATGTGGCGTCCACTCACCCTCTGCACTTTCACTGGGAGCCGAAGTCCTGAGCTGTTCTTAGGCGGCCATCTTCCCAGCATTCCTGGAAGGGCTTTTCATGAGGAGAACTGTGTGCCCTCAGTATCCAAAGGAAATGGTGAAGGAGAGCAGTGCATTAATGAGCTTGTGTAAAGTATGGTTTTTCTTCCAGTTGGCTGACTGTTGCAAAGGCCTTTTTTAATTTTGACAAGCTTTGTGACAGGCTAATCACAGAGGACATTTGTGCATGTGATATTTTCTAAGCCACGTTTGCAGTTAATAAAATGCTTTTATTTCAGTAAAATTAAAATGAACAAAACACATATTCTCTCATCTTTAAAGAAAAAAAGAAAGGCTGGCCACAGTGGTTTGTGCCTGTTATCTCAGCACTTTGGGAGGCTGAGGCAGGCAGATCACCTGAGGGTCAGGAGTTCAAGACTAGCCTGGCCAACATGGTGAAACCCCCGCCTCTACCAAAAAATACAAAAATTAGCCAAGTGTGGTAGCACACACCTGTAATCCCAGATGCTGGGAGGCTGAGATGGAAGAATCACTTGAACCCAGGAGGCAGAGGTTGCAGTGAACCGAGATTGCATCACTGCACTCCAGCGTGGGCAACAGAGTGAGACCCTGTCTTAAAAAAAAAAAAAGAAAAGAAAAGAAAAGAAAGGGAGGAAGGAAGAAGAAAGAAAGAAGACCTTATTGATTCCAGGCATCTAAAAGCAACGCTGGGTTTTGCATTCCAGCTGGCAACGCTAAGCAGACTTAAGCTTTTGTTTTCCCCTCTGACTTTGGAGTTTGTGCTGACTTGGTAACCATTGTCTGATTAACACAGAACTCCAGTAGAGGGCCTCCATTATCTTGAAAGGGGGTGTTAGAAGCCTCTGGAGGCTGCTTGTCCCATCTCTTACTCACTGTTCTCCCGTTTTCTAGGACTGCATTGACGTAGGCTGGTGGGAAGGAGAGCTGAACGGCAGACGAGGCGTGTTCCCCGATAACTTCGTGAAGTTACTTCCACCGGACTTTGAAAAGGAGGGGAATGTAAGTCTCCCTGGCTTTGATTTCAGTGCCCCCCATGCTGGCAGAATTGTGGCTCCCATGATGGGACTTGGGATGGGGGAAGTTTGGTGTAACGTTGAAGAGCACTGGCATTTGAACATTCAGCAGACCCACATTCTGAGCCCTCAGCTGCCGTATACTCTGTAACAAGTTTCATTGTAGGATGCATCTGTTAGCTGGCAACGGTGATCTCTACCCTGGGGTTGTTGCATACATAAACAAGATAGTGCGTGTAAAACACTCGGTGCAGCACTGGCACATTTCAGCACCTAAATAAACTGTGAGAACCTTGGGTGCTCTTTTTGGTAAGTGGACTGCCTGCATCCCACATAGCATGATCCTTGGGGGTGGTAAAGTAGCCAGTGTTGTGGAAGTGCCTGAAAAGCACATTGTAAGGCTGAGGATGCAGGGTAAGGCCTGCTGATTTTTTTTTCTTTTATTTGGGTCATTTATTTTCCTTCTAGTCCTGGGTTCAGTACATAGATGGCTTCTCTTCACCCTTTGGGTTGACAATTTTCTACAGGTTGCTGCTTATGATATGATAAAGCTCAGCATAGAAGGCCCTCAGGTCCAGCACCATGGCCCTGAGCTCCCCATAGGCTGCCTCATCTCGCTCATGCACTGAGGCCCGGCAATCCATCACATGAGTCTCCTTGGAGGCCTTGGCCACAGCACTCCCACGTTCTGAGAAGTACTTGGAAATGGTTGTCTGGAAAGCTTCCACTTTGGTCTTGACGGCATTCACCCTCTCCAGTACCTTCTCCTGGATTGCTACCTCAAACTCATTTCCATCTTCAATCTTGGGGATCAGGTGCTAGATGCATGTGATTACCAGAATGCATTTCTCTTTGAGAGTCCAGACTTCTGGCTTAACCAGGGCAAGCAGGGACAGGACCTTCTTATTCCCAGGGAGAAATCCACCTTAGGGACTTCTTTCTTCTCCTGCTTATCTGTTTTCATCTCATCATCCTTGGGTGGAGGATCTGGGATGGGGATGTCCAGTGTGGCTCGGAGGGAAGTCAGGTCAGCCACATTGAGGGAGTCCTCTTACAAGAGCTGATTCAGGTATATGATTTTCTGTGGCAAGAATCTGTAGAGGAATTCCTCAGCCTCCTGGAAAAGATTCTGCCTGAAGACCTCCACCTGTTTGTGGGCCTCCCCGCTCAGACGCACCCCACATGGCTTGGTCATGCTGCTTCAAGTCGCTAGATCTCTCTCTCTCTCTCTCTTTTTTTTTTTTTTTTTTTTTTTTTTTGAGACATAGTCTCACTCTTGTCACCCAGCCTGGAGTATAATGGTGTGATCTCGGCTCACTGCAACCTTCACCTCCCAGGTTCAACCTATTCTCCTGCCTCAGCCTCCTGGGTAGCTGGGATTACAGGCACATGCCACCACGCCCAGCTAATTTTTGTATTTTTAGTAGAGATGGGGTTTTACCATGTTGGTTAGGCTGTTCTTGAATTCCTGACCTTGTTATCCACCTACCTCAGCCTCCCAAAGTGCTGGGATTACAGACGTGAGCCACTGTGCTGGGCTGAGGCCTGCTAATCTTTCTATACTAGATGTGTACATGTGTGAGTACACCTACACATATCCATATATGAGTATATACACATCTTTTATCCATGGTTTCTCTTTAGTTGTGGGAGCCCATTTGATCATGCCATTGTTTAAATCAGCCACTCCATTTGTTTGCCTCACTCCAGGTGTATTGTTTCCTTGCTGATGATGTAATAAGAAATGTTAGAAAGTTAGAAGCACTTTCCAGTATAAGAGGGTAGCAGTCCCATCTTCAGGGTTCTTTGCCCAGGTTTTCATGTGACCTCTGCCCACCCTTCCCAGCCTCAGTCTACTTTATGCCCGTGAGGACTCTGTTACTGAACCGTGCTGAGCCTGATCTTGCCGTGGCACCATTTCAGTAGGGCTGAGGTGTGGGAAGGATAGCTACAGTGCTGGTGGATTGGTTGCCAAGGATACTAAAGTAGCATTTAATGGGATTTGTGCTGCTTTGATGAATGGATGTAATTGTTTAAGAAGCTAGATGGCATTGGCACCTGCCAAGATTATGCCCCATAGACCATTAGGTTGATTTGAAGGCTAAGTTAGCCACACTTCATAAGCTTTTTGATTGCTTTCTTTCTTGTGTTGTTTAAGTGTGGAATGTTCTGTTCCACACCTGTTATTCTCTCTTGGAGTCTGAGCTTGGGTTTTAGAGAATCTGTATTCTGCTTCCTAATGTTTCCTAGATTCTTGATACTTAAAAGTGAGATCCATGGATCAGCAATAGCAGCATCACCTGAGAGCTTGTTAGAAATGCTCAGACCCCACCACAGACCTGGTGCATCAGAATCGCGTTGTAACAGTGTTCTCTGGTGATCTGTTTGCATGTTACAGTATAGGAAGCACTGGTGTAGAAGCAGGTATGTGTCTAAGTGGTGACAACCCACCTTCTGGTTTCCTCCCCCATCCCTCATACTTCAGGAGGGAAATAAATTCACACAACAGAGAAGAACTCATCATTCAATAAGGAAATTTTCCACCAAGCAAAATCACTTGAAATGTTTTTACTGATGACTGTAGCAATAGTGGATTTTCATTTGACAAAATCAGTCACTGAGAAGAACAGATACTAAACACTTAGTAATGACTGCATAGGAAGTGTTTTGAAATAGTAGGACACAGGAATGAGGTTTGGCAAACATTGCATAGAGTACAGTGGTTGTGACCCTAGGCTGTGGCATCAGATAGATCTGGGTTTGAATCCTAGCTCTGTCACTTACTCGTTCTATAGCCAAAGCCAAGTCACTGAATGTCTCTAAGCCTCTGCATTCTCATCCACAAAATTATACGAATAAGTGTACCTACCTTGTTGAAGTGTTGAGAGAAAATTTACTGGGATGATGCACATAAATTATTAAGCATGATGCCTGATAGTTAGTAAATGCCTCACACAGATTAATTATTCCAGTCTTTATAATTACTATTTACCATGAAGGTAGGAAGGCTGTAGCTGAAACTGTGAAGCAATGATAGAAGGCTGACTCTAGTTCTTTTTGCTCCAGTTGATCAAATCAACACAGTTATCTTGGTGTCTTGGCAAGCTTCCCTGGGAATCCAAATGCATCTAAAAACTTTGATAAATGGCCATTAAAAAGAAATCTAGAAACTTAGAAAATATATTGGTAGAGACACATGAGCATAGAATGGCGTAATCTTTATGTTATTTCTCATGTTTTTTTCAGGATCTGCTGCCTGACATATATGTTTTATTTTCATTCATTCACTCATTCAGTATTTATTGAGTCCTTTCTGAGAGCTGGCCACTGTGCTGGTTGATTGAAAGTGAAGCATGCACATGAGTGCCGTCCTTGTGAGCTTAGAGTTAGGCAGTTAGGTCTGGCATTTAGGGCCGTGGAGACTTGCCAAACTCTTCTGAAAGGATACCTGATATAGGCCTCTCCAAGTGAGTGGAGGCAAGGGGGCTGTCCAGTCTACCTATACTTCCCTTCTTCCCTATCTTTGTGAGGCTAGTAAAAGCTAGGCACATCCTGAAACACTCAGGTACCAAGACCTTCATGATGACTCCTCTCCCTTCAACCAAGGAATCTTAGCAAGCATACCATCCTACTAGACATTTGCCATCTTATTGGTTATAATTGAGGCAGTATGTTTTTTAATTGACAGATTTAATGTGTACAGCATGATGCTTTGAAGTATATATGCATTGTGGAATGACTGAATCTAGCTAATTACAAATATGCATTACCTCACATCGTTATCATTTTTGTGGTGATGGCCAGTAAGGTTTTGAAGGCTAGGGTAAAATCTAGATCTTTCTTTTAACAAATGGATAAAAGCATGCCTTCTAATTCCCAGTCATGTTTTAGGGGGACAGTAAATTCACTCAGGTGAGAGCTACTCCGTAGTGTACTTTTCTAGAAGCTCTGTGTTACATAAGCTATTAAGGGAAGCACTTCCACCAGGAGAGTGAAGTTGTCAGTGATGAGTGGACTGGGCATGGCATGCTCTTTGGGACATGCACACTCCCCATGGGCATCTCTCCAGTCCCAGACAAGCAGCCACCATCTCTTTGATAGGTCTTTTAACCTTGTCCCTACGAAGCAGAAAACCCAATTTAAGGGAAACAGTAATCATACCTGTCAAAGTAGTATCTATAGCTAAAAAGCGATCATATAATGTAACATTTAACTTCTAGAAAATTCAAAATACAGCATCCTTTTCCATCCCCTCTGGCCTATAAAAACCAGCCAACCATGTTCACATTGGTTGTTATACCAGCCTTTATTGCTGCACCCAGAGTATTGGTGAGTTGGTGACAATGTGACGAGATGGGGCTGTCATTTGCTGAGTTGAGGATGTAAAGATGATTAGAATCATTAACATGGAGGCACTATGTGAATGACAGAATTTGAAACATTCTGCCACTGGTTTCAGCAGATGTCATCTTGTCTTGCCAGTGACTGGGGTTACAATCATTCACCCAGAAAAGAGGATGAGCTGTGATGATTAAGGTAGACAGAAGCAAACAACATTTATTCAACAGCAGGCCTCTTGACTCTGTAGGTATCACCAGAGCATTCTGATGAGGCTGACATATTTTCCTCTGGGGTGTGAATTCAGGTGGTTACTGTAAGGCCTTTTAGAATTCCTGGCCATCTTTCTTTCAGAGAATGCTTAGTGGATTCTTCCTCACCAGGGTGACAAATGCTTTGGGATTTTTCCTCAAGATATTCCAGAAGAGCATCTGTTGATCTCTTGGTGCATGTTTTAGAGCAATTACGTAAGCTATTTATAAGAGAACCTAGATTCAATGGCTGTTTATTTTAGGCCTTGACAGTAAAATTGAGTACCAGAACAGAAAGATTAAATACTCTGAGAGTTCTAATGAAGCGATGTGTGTGCTGTATCATTGTTACAGAAGGCTAATGGGGAACTTAGACTCTCAAAAACTGCAGAAACAACTGCTCATTGTCATTAACAAAAGAACAAAATTACAATAGGTATTTTGAAAGATAGTGTTAAGAAAGTGGTCAGGTGTGGTGGTTCATGCCTGTAATCCCAGTGCTTTGGGAGGCCAGGTGGGAGGACTGCTTAAGCCCAGGAGTTTGAGACCAACCTGGGCTACATAGCAAGACCCCCATCTCTACAAAAATAAGAAAAATTAGCTGGGCATGGTGGTACATCCCTGGGGTCCCCGCTATTCAGGAGGCTGAGGTGGGAAGATCACTTGGGCCCAGGAGTTCGAGGCTGCAGTGAGCTGTGATCATGCCAGTGCACTCCAGGCTGGGCAACAGAGTGAGACCCTGTCTCAACAAAAAAAGAATAAATCCCAGGCTGTAGTTCTTCTAAGAAAAACTGTTCGTATCACCAGAAGATATTACTAATCTACCACACATTTATTTGGAGGGTCTTTTGAGTTAGTGCAAGTCAAGAATGAAGGCGTTGCTAAGATTCCCATAGGTGTTTCCCTAGTGAATACTCCTCAGTGGAGGCTCAGCCTCAGGGACTCAGAAACCTGCCCTCAAAGATGTCCCTGTGACTATGATGCAGGCTCGCCTTTGCCTAGTCACAGAGACTTAATCAGGTAGCAGGCAGCCAGTTTACTCATTGCAACAGGAACTCAGATGTCAGCCAGTCTGGAATGCAGGGGTCTGCCTGCCCCAGTCATTTTGTCCCCTATAGGCCTGATCCCTTAGAAGCCAGGTTCCACCAGAAGCCACATTTATCCAGTGCTTGCTGGGAGGGCAAGGAATCAAAACAAGAGGAGTTTGTTGTTCTTACCAAGGCTCTGGCAGGTATTACTTGAGACCACCTCAGACACCAAAGGCAAAGGTCTGCCAAGGGAGCCACGTGTTGAAGTCAGCTAAGTCTCAATGACGCGTGCAAGAGCACTGCACCATTGCCTTCGGTCTCCATTTGTCTGTTTTCATGACTGACTGGACCTTTCCTGTTCACATTAATCTTCAGACACACTGTGATGCAAGCAGTTAGATTTCCCACTTTCTCCATTGTAATTAGGTGCCAACCTAGCCTCTTATGATTTTTTTTTTTTTTTTTTTTTGAGACGGAGTTTCACTTTTGTTACCCAGGCTGGAGAGCAATGGTGCAATCTCGGCTCTCCGCAACCTCCGCCTCCTGGGTTCAGGCAATTCTCCTGCCTCAGCCTCCTGAGTAGCTGGGATTACAGGCATGCACCACCATGCCCAGCTACTCTTTTGTATTTTTAGTAGAGACGGGGTTTCACCATGTTGACCAGGATGGTCTCGATCTCTTGACCTCGTGATCCACCTGCCTTGGCCTCCCAAAGTGCTGGGATTACAGGCTTGAGCCACCACGCCTGGCCATGATTTTTTTTAGCACAAGTTTTACAGGTTCCAAACTTTTGCAGGAAAGGAAGTCTCTTGCTCGATTCCCACAGTAGCTGAATTTTGCTGGTTTAACTCTATCTTTTCTATACCAGGTTCTTTGGAGGCCTCCTACCTTACTTGGCCTCCATCTTCTGACAACCCTGTCCTTAAAATCTGTTCTTGGTCGACATTTTCTTTATTCTTCATCATGCCCTTTAGCCTTTAGCCCTGGTCCTGATTTCTATTTAGAATTATCTTAAAAGACACCTTATCTGAAAACATGGCATCTATAATAAGAACTGTTATTTTTCTAGTTTCTGAAGATGTCCAATAAATTATTTCCCTATTTGTTAACCTTCCAAAAGAAAGAAATATGTGCTTCTAATAAGCAGCCGTATGAAAAATATTTACCTAACCATTATCTGTCTTGAACATTTAGTTTCATGGGTGGTTTCACTTGCAAAGAAATGGAGTTTGTCAAGGAGTTAATGTCATCCAAGTATGACCTGTTGACTCAGCCCCAGTGTACTTTCTCGAAGCCACCTGGGTGGTATTCCCTCTCCCTTCTCCAGTCGTACTTACAGCCTGTAGTCTTTGAAGGCAGAGCCCATGTCCCAAGCTTCTCCTTCATGGGACCTTATAGCATGCATGGTACATGGTTGCTGGTGAAGAATCTCTGGTCTTTTAGTTGGTTGGTGCCAGAGTGTACCTTCTCTTCCTCCTGGCCCTCCTCTCCTACTTGCTGCTCTCTCTTGTACAAAAGAGGAGGAAGAGTGAAGGGGAGGGGCGGGGGGAGCTGGCCTCCTGTCAGATTGCCCTTCCCAGACCAAAGGAGGCCCAGATCCTTCCATTTGATCATGGGATCTGGACACGGAATCGAGGCATCACTTTCAGGGTGGGGCAGATGGAGCGAAGGGGTAAGCCAAGGGGGTGAACTGCGAGAGCATCTTAGGGAGAAGCCAAATGCCAAGGCCTGGCTGACCACCCAGTAGGCCATCAGTCTAAATGGGAGATGATGGATGTAGGCCAGAGGCTGAGGGAGGAAACTACGGAAAGACTCTTCCAAGAGTGGGTTCCCCAGGTCCCTGGGTATCTCCAGTGCGGGTTACAAGGCAGGCAGTTGCTGGGGACTCTATAGAGTACAAAGATGCAGTTATAGACACTGTCATCATCTAGAGCATGGCTTCAGCTGCACATTTCAAAGGTGTGGCTGGGCTTCCAGGGGCAGGGGAGAAAAGGGCAGAGTGGAGGTCCCCATGTGTTTCTAGAGCTGCAAGGGGGTGCCCTAATCAGGAGCTGTCCATTTGTGTCCCCTCTCCAGCCACACACACACACACACACACACACACACACACACACACACACACCCCTCCAGAGAACTTAGGAGGATATGTGGAGGAGGTCTTCTAAAGTCCGGAATTGCTCAAAATCAAGCTGAGACTTACTTCCAGGACCTCACTATACTCCTCTAACAAAGCCCCTCTAAAGGGTACCCAGCCATCAGGGTATACTTCTTTTTTTTTTGTTTGTTTGTTTTTTGTTTTTTAACAAATCACATCTCTGGGGCCAGAGCTCTGAAGGCAAACCAGCTCAAGAGTCAAAGGAACAAACCAAATTCCTGCCAGGGGAACAGATTAGCCCTTTTGCTTGGGAAGGGCCAGTCTTACCAAACAAGGGGCAGAGTCAGTTCTGAAATCCTTCACAGGAAACAAAGCTTGTCTTCCTGCTATTCTCATTCCAGAATGTTCATATCTATTTCCTTCCTAGTAGTGTAAAGGCAAAAATCAAATCTAGCTAATATATCCCTTGAAGGATGGTGTCTGCATGTCTTGGCCCAAGCCAACAACCCCACACACAGGCAGACATGGACACACATGCACTTAGGCCTATGCTCCCTCCATGTGTGAAGACCGTGGAAGGCATTCAGCTCTCCCAGAAATCAGAAAATATGGGTTCATTGATTTTGTTATCATTATATTCATGTTGGCTCTTGTGAAGTGAATTCCCATAGTCTGGACATTGAGAAACATTGAGTTCTCGGCCCTCTGGCTACCAACTAGCTGCTGAAAAAGCCTTTCTGGGCCTCAGTGATCTCAGCTGTATGGGGGACTCCTGTGATCACTTGCAGCTCTTAATATCCACTGTTTTTTTAGCACTTACCTGCAAGTTGAGCAGGCTGAAGCCACCTGAGGTTGGAGCTGGAGCATTTTACCTTCACCATGGAGGAAGGAGTAAAGAGAATAAATAGAACAAGTGTCTCTAAAAACTTAGGACTTAAATACTTGCCTGACTTGAAAGGATGTTTTAGTATGTACACCTAAAGGAGCTGGTTAATATCTTATTACTGTTAAACTCTACACAGGAAACCTTGACCTACTACTTAGCCCAGAGGACCCTAGCCCCATTTTCTTTATCCAGTCACAATTGGATGTTTGGAGGGAAATCAACTAAGTGATCTCCTCATGTCTTTTTATTTGAGAATAGTGAACTCATGTGATGAATTTTCTACTGTCACATTTTGTTGGAGAATCACCCATTCTTCCTTCTCATTTCACACTGCCACCTTCCTGTTGCATTAAAAAACTTTTTAAATTTTATTTATTTTATTTTTCTTATGGAAACAGGTTTTCCCTCTGTTGCCCAGGCTGGAGTGCAGTGGCACGATCTCAGCTCACTGCAGCCTCTGCCTCCAAGGCTCAGGTGACCCTTCTGCCTCAGCCTCCTGAGTAGCTGGGACCACAGGCGTGTGCCACCATGCCCTACTAATTTTTTGTAGAGTTGGGGTTTCACCATGTTGCCCAGGCTGGTCTTGAACTCCTGAGCTCAGGCAGTCTGCCTGCCTGTCTCCCAAAGTGCTGGGGCCTGTTGCATTTTTCACAAAACATTGTAGGCCCATGTGCAATACTTTATGAATCATTTGGGGGAGGAGGGCAATCCAGAGCTGCATAGAACCCTGGCCCTGATTTTTATTTAGAATTACCTTAAAGATATCCTGTTTGAAAATGTGGCATCTTTTCTCCTCTGAAAAAGCATGAAGGCTAAGTTTGATGGAACCAGAGAAAGTGAAGTCAGTAAAGAATTAAAAAAGAGGAAAACTTATAAGCCTCCTCTGCTAGTAAGCAAAGCAGGCATCTGGCCAACATTGATCAAGAGTGGTAGATGCAAGACAGACAGCTCACAAACTGTTCCTTCCTTTCAAAACTGTGCCCCCAACTGCCTCTGCAACTGCCGGGTTTCCGAACAAAACTTCACGCTTCTGTCTCTGTCCTTTGCCACATTCACACACATATTTGCTGTGACCACACTTTTCATACACTGTCTGTTAGTGTAACATTTTCCCCTCTCCCTCCCCCAGTGCCCCTCTGCTTTGCTCTGTCACATTTCATGTGTCTGCTACATGCCAAATGTGACACAACAGTAAGGGATTTTTTTTCTTTGACCAATAATCTTGGAAAATACGATGACTTGTAATTGTAGTTTTTAAATTTGGGGCCCTGTGGTTTGAGGCAAGGTCGCTGGGGTAATGGCCTCAGTGAAACAAGGCTGATATGGAATTGGTTATAGAAATGTTCAGACTAGCAAGGAGTGAGGAAGATGTCCAGGGGTAGGCATCGTTGGGATTTGGCTGGGAAGAATAAGGCCACAGGTTGTTGGCAGTTTTGTGTATAAGAAATGACAGACATACTTGATTCTTCTGTGCTTTCCCTTATTGTGTTTCAGATATTACATTTTTTACAAATTGAATGGTTGTGGTAACCCTGTGTGGAGCAGATCTACTGGCACCATTTTCCAACAGCATGTGCTCATTTCATGTCTCTGTTATATTTTGGTAATTCTCACGACATTTCAAACTTTTTCATTATTATTATATCTGTTATGGGTAATCTATGATCAGTGATTTTTGACATTACTATGGTAATTGTTTTGAGGCACCATAAACTGTGCCCATAGAAGATGGCAAACTTAATTGATCAATGTTGTGTGTATTCTGACTACTCCACTGAGTGTTGGAGTAATTCCCTGCCTCTCTCCCTCTCCTTGGGCTTCCCTATTTCTTGTGACACAACAATGTTGAAATGAGGCAAACTAACAGCCCTATGATAGCCTCTAAGTGTTCAGGTGAAAGGAAGAGCCACACATCTCTCACTTTAAATCAAAAGCTAGAAATGATCAAGCTTAGTGAAGAAGGCATGTTGAAAGCTGAGACAGGCCAAAAGCTAGGCGTCTTGCACTAAACAGACAAGCTGTGAATGCAAAGGAAAAATTTGTGAAGGAAATTAAAAGTGCTACTCCAGTAAACACATGAATGATAAGAAGGTAAAACAGCCTTATTGCCAGGCATGGTGGCTCATGCCTGTAATCCCAGCACTTTGGGAGTCCAAGATGAGAGGATCACTTGAGCCCAGGAGTTCAAGACCAGCCTGGGCAACATAATGAGACTCTATCTCTAAAAATAATTAAATAAAAACAGCCTTATTGATAATATGGAGAAAGTTTGAGTGGTCTGAATAGAAGATCAAACCAGCTACAATACTTCCTTAAGCCAAGGTCTAATCCAGAGCAAGGCCGTAACTCTGTTCAAGTCTATGAAGGTTGGGAGAGGTGAGGAAGCTACAGAAGAAAAGTTGGAAGCCAGCAGAGGTTGGTTATTGGGGTTTAAGGAAAGACGCCATCTCCATAACATAAAAGTGCAAGGTGAAGCAGTAAGTGCTGATGGAGACGCTGCAGCAGGTTACTCAGAAGATTGAGCTTAGTTGAGGGTAGCTACGCTAGACAGCAGATTTTCAGTTGATGAAATAGCCTTCTATTGGAAGAAGATATCATCTAGGACTTTCATAGCTAGAGAAGCTGATACCTGGCCTCAAAGCTTCAAAGGACAGGCTGACTCTCTTGGTAGGGGCTAATGCAGCTGGTGACTATAAGTTAAAGCCTGTGCTCATTTACCATTGTGAAAATCCTGGGACACTTAAGAGTTATGCTGCCAGACACGGCAGCACACACCTGTAATCCCAGGATGGGGAGGCTGAGGCAGGAGGATCATTTGAGCCTAGGAATTTCAGACCAGCCTGGGCAGCATAGCGAAACTCCATCTCTACGAATAATTAACAAAATTAGCCAGTTGTGGTGGTGTGTACCTGTGGCCTCAGCTACTTGGAAGGCTGAAGTGAGAGGATCTCTTGAGCCTGGGAGGTCAAGGCTGCAGTGAGCTGTGATCATACCACTGCAACGCTGCAATCCAGCCTGGGTGACATAGTGAGACCCTGTATCAAAAACAGAAACAAACAAAAAGAAAGAATTATGCTAAATCTACTATGACTCCGTTCTATAGATGGAAAAATAAAGCCTAGATGATAGCACATTTGTTTACAGCATAGTTTACTAAATATTTTAAGCCCATTGTTGAGACCTACCACTTGGAAAACAAGATTCCTTTCAAAATATTACTGCTCATTGACAGTGCACCTGGTTACCCAAGAGCTCTAATGGGGATGTATAAGGAGATCAATGCCATTTTCATGCCTGCTAATACAACATCCATTCTGCAGCCCATGGATCAGAGTCATTCCAAATATTATTTAAGAAATACATTTTGTAAGGCTATGGCTACCATCAATAGTGATTCCTCTAATCAATCTAGGGAAAGTCAGTTCTGGAAAGGGCTTACCATTCTAGATGTAAGAACATTTGTGATTCATGGGAGGAGGTCAAAATATCAACATTAACAGGGGTTTGGAAGAAGTTGATTCCAACCCTCATGGATGACTTTGAGGTGTTCAAGACTTCAGTGAAGGAAGTAACTGCAGATGTAGCGGAAATAGCAGGAGAAGTGGAATTGGAAGTGGAGCCTGAAGATGTGACTGAATTGCTGCAATCTCATGATCAACCTTGAATGGATAAAGAGTTACTTCTTATGGATGAGCAAAGAAAGTGGTTTCTTGAGATAGAATATACTCCTGGTGAAGATGCTGTGAACATTGTTGAAATGACAACAAAGGATTTAGAGTATTACATATGCTTAGTTGATAAAGCAGTGGCAGGATTTGAGAGGATTGACTCCAATATTGAAAGATGTTCTACTCTGACTAAAATGCTATCAAACAGCATCGCATTATACAGAAACATTTTTCATGAAAGGGAATCAATTGATGTGGCAAACTTCATTGTTGTCTTATTTTAAGGAATTGCTACAGTTACCCCAACCTTCAGCCACCCCCACCCCGATCAGTCGCTGCCATCAACATTGAGGCAAGACCCTCCCCAAGTACAAAGTTTACAACTTGCTGAAGGCTCAGATGATCATTAGTTTTTTCTAGCAGTGAAGTATTTTTAAAGTACGAACATTGCTTTTTTAGACATACTGCTATTACACACTGCATAGACTAAAGCAGAACATAAACATAACTTTTATATGCACTGGGAAACCAAAAAATTCCTGTGATTCACCTTATTGCAGTAGTCTGAAACCAAGTTTGCAATATCTCTGAGATATGCCTGAACTCTGATTCCAAGGTAAAGGAAGGTTAACTAGCAGAACCTCACCGATCCTTTTGATAGGTAAATACACGTCTGTCCCCAGTCTTATTAACACAATGGCAGAAAAGGGAGGAAGAAAAAGAGTAGAGAGCTAGAAGGGGCTGGCAAAAGGGGAAAGAATAATGTGAGACCATGAGGCAGAAACACATCTATCCCACGGAGCGCCTGTGTGTAAGGACTGGTGGTCCTTAGAGCAGCTTGCTTTCTTTATTTTAATAAAGTATATTTCTCTGCACTCGTAGAGACAATACAGAGAAAACATTCAGAATGACACACACACATGCACATGTATGCACCCAGAATCTGATTTCACTGCTTTAAATTTCTTTCCTCTCTTTCTGTGTATGTTGTAGCCTAGTTGAGCTCATACTGTAGCTGCAATTTGATACCCCTTTTTTCAGCTTTAACACAATACAGTCCCCCTGTGTCTTTTTAAACTCCTTGTGTGTGGTTTTATGGCTGTGTGATGGCTTGTTGTGTGGATATTTTCTGGCAAGATGGACTCTTCATGGTGGCTAAGAGTACGCCTGTGGATCAGACAGCCCTGGGCTTGATGCCTAGCCATGCCCCACCCTCCTAACCCCTTCTACTAGCCTGGTGACCTCAAGAAATGACTTCATCTCTGGAAGCCTCAATTATTTCCTCTGCAAAATGGGTATCATAATTCACAGATTAAACAAGTCAGTGCTTACTGACTTTTGTTTATGAATTTAAATTCTCCTAAGAGGGAGGTCATATTATCACCAATTATAGATGAGAAAGTTCAGCTCCATGAGGTCACTTGCCCCATGTCTGTGGGTAATAGTGGAAAGAGCCAGGATTTATAATGACAGTAAAGTTCTGAACTCCCCCATCCCTAGCCCATACCTAATGGAATAACTTGGCTTGAATCACCCAGCTGATAAAAAACAAAGCTGATATGTTATTGAATCCAGAGCCTATATGCTATGATGCCCCCTGAGAAAGTTCCCTGTGGATGTAATATTCTCTGGGTTTTATTTAATACCATTTCTTTCCTTGTCACAGTGCTGCATCAGGCACTGATGGGTCAGGGCTGGTGATGGGCAGGTGCTTTGGCTAGTCCCTGTGGTAATAGTAATGTCACAGTAATACATTTTCAGAGAGCAGAAGAGACTCCATGGAGCTTTTTAAAAACCACGACCATATGATGCCCAGAGAGGATGAGAAGTGTCGGCAGTGATGCGGATCTTCTGCTCAAAGCCTCCCCATTCTCGTCCTTCCTTCCTTCCTTAAAGATTTTGATGTTGAGATGGTTCTCCCTTTGCCCTTGATCCCCCTTCCTCCTAAAACAGCTGTCAAAGAACAGTGCCCCGGCTGGATTTTCTGGCCACAGAATAACTTACCAAGTCCAGCCTGATCATCTCTCTCCCACAGTCAATCCTGGATGACAAGAAAATGCTGGCTACCCTGGAACCAGTTCAGGGATGTATGCCATTGGTTGCATTGCTGCCTCCATCACCTACGGAGTGACAGGGTGTGAGAAAAACAAATCACGGCTGATATGCAAAAAAAAACAAAACAAAACAACAACAACAAAAAACCCCTCTGTTCCAGTTTATCAGTTGTACAATGAGTCTGTGGAGTGTCTAACAAATGGCCTGCCAGACTCGGCGTAGGAAGGGGCAGAAGGCTTGCAACCTGATGTGGCTGCAGCAGGTCATTAGCCTGCATTTTGTTGAAGGTCCTACATCCAGAGCAGATTCGATTTTGAATCTTTACAGTGACTCTTTTCGAATTGCATGATTATTCAGCAGATTAAATCTTAATTGCAAATGCAGCTTCAGCGTAGGAGTACCATTGTGCTTGCTGGTTTCAGGCCATTTTTGCTGAGCCAGGCTTTTCCAGAAGGCTGTTACAAATTTAGAAAGGGGGAAATGGCGTTTCATTTGTCGATTGGAGCTTTGTTTTGCCGACTGGTTTTATTTTAGTGTTTATTTAGAGATGCCAAAAACTGACGTCCCTGGAGAGCGAATTGCTCAATTTTTTTGGAGAGGTTCTCTAAATTGTCCAAACTGCACATAGAAAACAATGTCTATGGTCCTTCTGTGAGAGGATAGGCTTGCCAACAATCTCATGTGGTATAATTTTGATTAATTTTTCAGAGACCCAAGAAGCCACCACCTCCATCCGCTCCTGTCATCAAACAAGGGGCAGGTAACGTACCTTTCAGTTCCATCAAATAAAATGTGAGTTTTTCTTTTTGCATATATTCAAATCATCCTCAGTGTAGAGTTCAGGATTCTTGGTTCGAATGCCATATATTGACAACTTGGGAAGTTAACAATTTGATCTCAGCAGGCAGGTTTTAAAGATACTTCTGTTTTTCCTAAAAGATAAACATACCATTAAAATGTAACCCTGGTATAGTGTAAAAATCTAAGCTCCCAAACAGGATGATCAGAAAGAACTTTTAAAAAAACAAGTTTGGATTTTTAAAATAAACAGCTTTTTTGGAGAAAAGAACTTAATTGTCCTGTTTCACCTGTGCCCAGCTGAAGGTCAGCTTAGGGAAAATTGTTTCCCAAGGGTCATAGCATTGTTGTGCACGTACATTGTTGCTGAATTTTCAGTGTCTGTTTTAGGTGGTTAACCAAAATTTGTAATGACTTCACTTAGCCCCCAACAAAAAGATGTTTTCTCTAGCAATAACTACTTTTTCTCATGCTTCTTTTTTAATTTTGAAAAATCTAATTGACTTTTTTTCTGTGTCGTTCAGCTATTCTGGTTAAATCATATAGGAAGACTTGATATTGTACATTTGGTAGCTCGTTGCACACTGGATTCTCGTATATAAAAATCATATTTCATATTTCCCAATAGAAGTCCTCTTTATAATTGTTAAAATTAATTATAGCAAAAAATTCCTCCACGAATAATTAGTTAAGTGGCATTTAAAAAATTAACAACAAAAATAGAAGAAAAGGAATATTTGTAGTTCTGTACATTCACAATTACGACATTTCTTTAACAGTTAAATTATGAATAAATTTCCAGATTTGTTTATTTATAAACTTATTAAGAAGTGATTTTTAAGTTCTTTTGGCTCACCAAGTTAGGGAGAAAAACTTGACCCCAAATTCCTTTTTCCATTCCCTCTGGCATTATTGAGAATTACAGAGATTAAACCCTGAAATAGGATGTTAATTACATCTTTTGCTCCACCCCCATCCTTGTTTGCATTGAGCAGTTTCATTTTGCCACCTAGTGGTTCTGGCCATATATTTTATTTTGCTGAAATTGAAGCAAGATATTTATTTGCTTTTTTCTGAAGACCCCTTTCCCTATAGACCTTGGTAATTAATCAGAGACTGTGGAGCTTAGTTGAGGAGTCCAAGGCTCAGGCAATCTAGAATGTAGCTAACATTAGATTCTTCAATATAGTAGGATTGTCAGTTCTTCCTGTGTCTCTAGGAATAATACTGACTTCATTATTGTTAGGAGCCTAGATTGTAATATGGTAGACAAATTCTTACCCTTTTAAAACAATTTTACCAAAATTTATGATGGGTCTCTGTGGGGCAAAGCACGATGGCGTTTAATCTTCATCGATTATTGCTCATTGATCCTGCTTGAATGATCTTGGGAACTGCTTTGTAATGGAGAGGTAGATATTCATATTTTCTCCATCATCAGCTTTCCTTGTGTTTGATTATTTGATCAAAAAAATCAGATATGAAATTGACAGAAATGAGATGTGGTATTTAATTTGTAGTGAAACATTAAGAGGATTTAAATAAAGGGTGTGTTTGATGGATTTTTTTTTTTTTTTTTTTTTTTTTTTTTTTTACTTCTTTTGCCCTCTGAGATTGGGTAATTGAGATTTCCAATACCAAGCACCCATATATGGAACTGGTCATGTAAAGAGTTTGTTAAGAACTCAACCCAGTCCATACATAAGAGTAGTACTTTTGACTGGTTTGTGCTTTAGCTATTTCTCAAGTGCTCTTACATGCCTGAGGCCACTGGCACCAATGAGAAAACCCCAGGTAAGGGAGCAGCTGCAGTCCATGTGGGTAAAGACTAAGTGCTAAGTGGTACATATGAAAAAATGTAATACTTGAAGGACCCCAAATTTAGTTGCATAAAACAACAATCTTCTTATGTTCACAGATTCTGTGGGTCAAGAGCAGGCCATAGCTGAGATGGCTTGTCTCTGCTCATATCTGGGACCTCAGCTGGGAATACTGAACTAGCTGAAGCTGGAGGATCCGTTTCAAAGATGAATGTTTCCCTCACATGTCTGGCTCCCCTTGACAAGGGTAGCTGGAAAGCTGGGCTCAGCTGGAGCTATAGGCTGGAGCATCTATATGTAGCCTCTCCAGGGTAGTTAACTCTTAGATGGAGGTTCAGTATTCCAGCAAATAAAGCATAAACTACAGGACCTTTTATGACTTGGCTTTGGAAATTACGTAGGATGATTCCTGCCACTGATCGAGGTAGTCACAAGCCCACCCACATTCCTGGCAAGGGGATGTAGACCTCACCTCTTACTGAGAGGAGTGTCAAATAATTCCAGGCCCTATTTTTAAATGGCTACAAAATGGGATCCAGATTCCTATGAACCTCCCCCCCGCCTTTTTTGGTAGAATGCAACATTCAATGGCCCCTTATTTGATAATTGACATTTATTTATTTATATACATTCTCTGCCCCCACCCAGTGATTTCCTGTGACTATTTTGATGTCTAAGGAAATCAGGCTTAAATATCAGAAAATATTAGTGGTGTTCTTATAAATTAAAGATACATAGGCAGGTGAATTTAATGACATAGGCCAGTAATGACTTCTGCTCTCTGTTTCTAAACAGCTCCTATTTGCCAGGTAATGCTAACACCCAACTTGGGAAACAAACTGATTTGCTCTACCTGATAAATATTTAAATGCTGGTGTGTCTAATAAATGAATAGAGAAAACATTTTCTGATCACTATTACCCTTTCCTTCCTAGGTACCACTGAGAGAAAACATGAACTTAAAAAGATACCTCCTGAAAGACCAGAAATGCTTCCCAACAGAACAGAAGAAAAAGGTATGAAAGCAATTCTTCATTGGCACTTCTAGAACAGCAAGAGCTGAAGCCGTCTGTTACATGGCTAGTCCAGAATACCCACAGAATTTGCTTTTTCTTTGGAATATGCTGATTATGGTTTTGTTTTGATTGCTTTTACAAATCCTATTGCTAAGGAAGTAGGAGAGGGTTATGTGGTACTTTGTGGGACCAGAATTTCTCATCAAATGAAAAATAACCAGCCTGGTCAGTTAACACATTGCTTCTATTTCATGATGTCTCTACCATGGCCACCCTTTCCACACCTCAAAGTTGGGTGTAAGTTCCTTTAGGGCCTAGTGTGTATCTGTCATTTTCTACTTAGCGTGCCCTTCATGCCTAGTGTCCCAAGGTGCTTGTTAGCTGTTGATAGATGGATTTGGCTTAGTGAAATCCACATCCAGAGAAATAAACAAATGAAAACTCTTTTCTGTGGTCACTGATGGACCCTTGACTCTGGCTAATGTTATTACAGAAGGATATCCTTAGTCAAGGATGTTGGAGGAGGTGGGGTGGCATGGTAATACTGGGAAAAGCAGCTCAGTCCCTGGAGTCTCCTGAAGGTGGTCAGGAGCATCATTGGCAGGGAAGTAGCTTAATGTGTGTCCTGTAGTCAAGTTTATGAACGTGTTTCACTCTTACCATTTTGAGAGTCTCTCTCAAAGAAATCTGCATACTGTAGAAAGACTCATGTTATTAGGTGTCTGGGATTTGATTGATCACACATTTTTATTGGAAAAGTGCCATGTTATTATTATGAACAGGAGGCTGAGAAAATTCCATTTTAAAAAGCAGTTATTTTTAAGTCACAAGAGAAATGCTGAATTAATGAATGTAATTATTTGGAGGTGCTCCTTGGTGGCCTCATGAAATTTTATTGTGAAATTTAATATTTCATATAAGCCTGCCAAAAATTTTACCAACATTGCAAGCTCTTAACAAGCTATACCTCTTTCTTTCACAGTGAGCAGTTAGAAGTTGAGTTGTGGAACCTCATTGTGAAGGCCAGGTCTATGTCACAGAGTGATGAAAAAAACAGCCATTGAGTATATACCATATGAATAACTCTTTGATATAAAAGCATTGGTATGGTCAGGTGCAGTGGCTCACATCTGTAATCCCAGCACTTTGGGAGGCCAAGACAGGAGGATTGCTTGAGCCCAGGAGTTCAACACCTGCCTGGGCAAAGTAGCAAAACCCTGTCTCTACCAAAAAAAAAAAATTTAGCCAGACCTGGTGGCCCACATCCATAGTCCCAGCTACTTTGGGAGACTGAGGTGAAAGGATCACTTGAGTCTGGAGATCAAGACTGCAGTGAGCTGTGATCACACTACTGCACTCCAGCCTGGGCAACAGAGTGAGACCCTGTCTCAAAAAAAAAAATAAATAATGTGTGGTATGAAATAACCAGACACCACCCTCTGTCCTCATAGAGGATAGATAGCTAGTTTCTGGGTAATAGCCAGGCTCTGTGATGGGGACACTTCCTGCACTAGTCCATGCTGACATACAGACTAGGCTTACATGTGAACAACCACCCTAGTTGGCTGACCAAGTGACCCAACATTGCTGGTTCCTTTCCTTCCCATGATCCCTTGTTCTATGCCACAGTGGGTCAGGGAGGCAAAAGCCCTGGTCAAATGCAATAGGAAATCGGCCCTACCTAGAGACTTAGTCTCCCTATAGGGTCAGCACAAATTCCCTTTTCCATTTGTCCTGTAGGCTGCTGGAGTTCCTGTCCCTGTCCTACTGCCGCAGGAGAAATGTCCCCTCCTTTGCATTTCAACAGAGCCCTTCTTCCTCTGGCCCCTGTGTGCCATAAAATGAGTTCCCAGCATTCCTAATTGGAGCATATTTCCCCACATTGTGGGGATGAGCACAGTAATACCTGATGGTATTATTTTAATTTTAATTTTTTTAGAGACAGGGTCTTGCTCTGTCACCTAGGCTGGAGTGTGGTGGTGCAATTGTAGCCCACTGCAGCCTCAAACTCTTGGGCTCAAGCAATTCTCCTGCCTCAGCCTCCCAAGCTGGGACTACAGGGACAGGACATGTCACCATGCCTGGCTAGTTTTTTGTAGAGATGGGGTTTTACTGTGTTGCCCAGGCTGGTCTCAAACTCCTGGCCTCAAGGGATTCTTCTGCCTTGCCCTTCCAAAGCTCTGGGATTACAGGTATGAGCCACTGCACCCAGCCTCTATGAGTTTTTTTTAACCTTTTGCCAACCATCTGGGCACCCAAACAACGTGAGTCTGTGTTTGCAAGTAAAAGGTGTCCTGAGTACCATCTTACAAGTAAGCATAGGGAGCTTGCCTATAGTCCAATGGGAAACTCTTTGAAGTTCCATCTTTATCAAGAAGAATGTCGTTGTATGCTTTTTATGCCACACACAGGGCAAGGCTAGTTGGGAACAGAAAATAGGAGGTCCTCACTTAAAACTGCCCCGTTCAGCCAAAAGAACTGGCTTCAACTTCATTCTAATAGCTCTGACTCCAAAAAGCCTTGGAAACCATATACCTGTAAAGTCCTAGTTTACCTTCCAAGTTTCAAACTGTGCACAAGAAGAATCCAGAACTCACTGTTCCCCAAAACGCTCCCCCTTTTATTAACTCACGGCCCGTTTCAGAGGCCAGCCTAAGACATGTCAGGCCTCTTTCCTTCGCACACCCAGCAGGTCTCATGGGCCATTGACCAAACCCCTCAGCCGTCTACTGAGCACTGGCTCCATGCCACCACCACATATGGCTCTGAGGAGATGGCCAGACATGGGCCCTGCCCTCAGGGGCTGTCAGCCTACAGGCTGTGCCAAACATACAAACACCCAAAAAGTGTCTGAGTGTGTTTGTAAAGCGCTGCCCTGTAATGCTCAGGTGAAGAAGGAAGGAAGTCTGTCTTTGAGCTGTTAAGAAGTGAACATGACAGTGTCACGTTTCAGCCAGGCTTCCAAGGAAGAGCTGGAGTATGCTGAGTGTGGGGGGTGTTCAGAAGGGCGCTTCAGGTGAAGAACCCACATGAGTGAAGGTGAGCAAGGGAGGGAGCAGTGAGCTCTCTGAGACTTCTGCTAACCTGACAAAGAATAAGTGGTGCTCTTGGCCTTCCGTATTCGCCTTCAGAGATGGCATCAGTGATTTTTTTTTTTTTTTAAGCAGGAAATGAGTAATCTGCATCTAAGTACTGTTACTTACACTAGATCTGTTTTCTTTAAACAATGATTTAAAGAAAGACCAGAGAGAGAGCCAAAACTGGATTTACAGAAGCCCTCCGTTCCTGCCATACCGCCAAAAAAGCCTCGGCCACCTAAGACCAATTCTCTCAGCAGACCTGGTGCACTGCCCCCAAGAAGGCCAGAGCGACCGGTGGGTCCGCTGACACACACCAGGTACTGCTGTGCTCTCACCGCCTGGGGCGGGTGTGGGGCGGCTATGGAAGGAACACAGGAGGGGAACTGACTGCCACAGACCTTGAGAGGAAGGGAGAGGAGAAGGGGCCCTCAAGCTTCCCTCTTATATCCTCCAGCGAAATTATCTGAAGACACCAGCCACTTCTGTCCTTGCTTCTGCACTCAGGCAGAAGTGAGTGCAAGGTTTAGGGGCGATGTGTGGGTTTCAGGATTAGCAGATGAGGACTGGTTACCCAGCATTTAGACCTTGCTCACACATAGAGATTTTTCCTGGCCTTCATTAGAAGCAAGGCCAACTACCCTTCAGCCTGGAAATGCAGGTGGCATGTTCCTCTTTGTCCCTCTGGATGTTGTGCTGGCCTCAAGTGTATACATCTCACATGTGGCTACAACCCTGACCCTCTCACTGCTCTGCAGGGCTTCTTTTCACACCCCAGGCTCCGTCTGCTCTTCACTGTATAGCCTATTGTGGAACCCAGAGCCAGGAATGTCTCTGAGCTCTAAGACCCTCAAAGGCTGGGGACATGCTTTATGCAGGCATGTGTTCTGAGATGTGCTTGACAGAATGAAAATTCATTCGCCAGCTGGCTGGATACATGTGTTCCATGAAATCAGAGTTGGACATTGTGTGTTCCAGACCTGAGATACTTAACACAGAGCAAGGAACTGTTGTATTTTCTCAGTAAGTTCATTGCTAGAACTTTCTACCATAATATTAAAATATATATGTATTATACATGTTGGTGTAACACACCAGGGCAGGTCAGTGACCCAGAGGTATTTAGATGTACATGTCAACACACAGTCACTGAATTTTTGTTCTTATGAGCTAAGTTGGCATGGTGAAAGTTGCGTGAGTTTCAGAGCTCTTGTGTTGGAGTCAGACAGGCCTCTGGACTGAAATCTCAGCCCACCTCATTCATAGGAGGAGTAGGAGCTTGGCTACACTGTCCTCTCACCTCACTTTCTTCATCTGTAAATAGAAGATGATAATGGAATGCACCTAAATAATTCTCAAGTGTGCAAATCAACATTATTTTCATTGTTATTTTGATTATTGCCTATTGATTTAGGCATGCTGCAGTAAGACAAGAAGAGCTAATTTCCTTTTTTTAAAGACAAATTTTAATTAGTGGTAAGATACATGCAGTGTAAAAATTACCATCCTAACCATTTTAAGTGCACCGTTCAGTGGCATTAAGTTCACATTGTTGTACAGCCATTTCCAGAACTCTTTTCAGCTTGTAAATATGAAATTCTGCACCCTTTAAACAGTGACTCCTCATTTTCCCCCTTTCCCAGCCCCTGGTAGCCACCATTCTACTTTCTGTCTCTATGTATTTGACTTCTCCAGGTACCTCAATAAGCAGAATCATACAGGATTCATCCTTTTATGACTGGCTTATTTCACTTAGCATGATGTCTTCAACATTCATCCATATCGTAGCATGGCTTAGTTGCTTTTCTTAACAATGACAACAACAAAAACACAATCCCCAGGCTCAAGTATAGAGGCAGATGGCAACGTGGGTGTGTGGGAGGCTGGCTGCCCAGTCCATACAGAGCTGTGGTCATCTCAGGTGCGTGTGAACCCATTTGAGTAGCAGCTGGTTCACCTGTGTCATTCTGCAAGCATCTCCCAAGAATCAATCTAACAACTGCCTCCATGTGATACCCCCTTTTGAATTGGTGAGGCTTCTCCATGTTGCACGCTCTCCTATGGACTGACAATAGAAGGTTCTTTGCACACACGTATATTGGGGCCACTTGACAGTCCTGATGATCTTAGCAAGGACCATTTCAGTGGTGTGGTCAGCCCAGAAGCTAGTATATCAGAAGAAAAAGCTTAGGTAAAGGAAAGTGCTTCCAAAAAGAACATGAGCTATACAAACGGGGAAGATGTGGAGCAGCAAAGGTTGCACATCACTTTGTGGTTGGTGAAAGGAGAGCCGAAGGCACACCCTGGCAAATTCTATTAGTCTCTCGGGCTACATACATTTCCGTTAGCTCAATAACAATTTCCAAAATATTCCAGCTGCTCTTTCTAACAATCTTACTGGAAGAGAAGTGGAATTTCAACTGCCACTTTGCCTTCTAGAGTTGCTCGCAACTCTCTGGTTATAGGATAGGTATAGGCTTTGCAAGCCTGGTGGAAACATGTCATCACCACCAAACTTCTGGGCTCACAGAGGTTAATTTGCCTCCCTTCTCTGCTTAGCTCTTCTCTGCCTCCGGGCCTTCCAGTATACAGCTGTTAGAAGTCCAGGCCATGAAGGCAGATGCATGAGAGAGGTTTGTAAAGCCAGTGGAAGATGTAATTGTTCTTAACAGTGCATGCCTTCTGAGCAGTCTGGGAGACGGTGGTCAGCCCCCCAGCCCTCCACACACTCCATGGCTGCCTAGCTCCCGAGACACTGGTTTGCAGGAGGGTGAGAGGGAGGAAAGCCCTGAGATTCCTGCTTAGTCAGTTTAAGGGAGGGCAGCGCCTGCTCTACCTCAGTGGTTCTCAGACTTGAGCGTGCCTCCGAATCACCTGGAAAACTTGTTCAAAACAGATCACTGGGTGCTATCCCCACAGTTGCTGACTCAGTAGGTCTTGGGTGGGCCTGAAAATTTCCATTTTTAAAAGTTGCTGCTGCTGCTACTGGAATCCACTCCATGAGAGCCATTGCTCTAGATTCTTCCAAGTTGTTGACAGTGCTCACCCCTCCTTGTCTGGCTGCCTCTCAAGCGCCTGCTCATGCTCCAGACTTGAGAGTCCCTGTTAGTATGCCCTCCTCTGGAAGCCTTCCCTTAGATCTCACGATTGCTCTCTCCTCCAAATGCCTGCCACCCGTGTTTAGCCTAGTGCTGGGCCCCATGCTGTGCTACTTGGGATGCAAACACCCCCGGACTTCTTCACCAGATTTAAAGCAGATCAAGAGTGTATTTTGTCATCTCCACATGCCTTACGGTGTTGAGCATATGGTAGTGGCTCATTTAACAAACACTTGTTGAATGCCATGGTTCCTTAAAAGAGGGGGAGGTGCCAGTGCTTATATTTTGTTCAATTTTGCCTCTCCTGTCGTCCTTCCCAGACTCTGTACAAGCTCTTTAGTATGTGTGTCTTAAATTCTACGTAAACTATTATGCCATGGATTGCCACACAAAAACACTTTTAAAAATCAGAGAAAGGCTTATTGTTCCTCAGTACTAATGTACTTCATATTTTTTTGCTAAGCAATTGGACAACTAGCCTGTATACTGGTTTATGAACTTGTTTTGTTCTGCCAAATTAGTGGAGGTAGAAATGTTAATTCAAATAGTTTTGTGTCAGTGGTCTTCTGGAGAAAAAGAGTATTGTGTTCTTTGTGAACCCAGATCTTCACCAGTATTTACCTGACCAGATGAATGGATGGACAGATGGATGATTGAATGCATGGACATGCAGTCACTGTGAGCAGTCTCATTGAGAGCTAGGCATTGCCACTCCAGCTACAGCGTCCGGGCTCATGCTGCTTCTCACCAGCCAGAAATCTTGCTGCCAAGTGTGGCTTTCAGAGGAGAGTAATTTCTTTCTCTTTGAACGGGAACTGGCATCTTTCACAAAAAAGGAATACTGTACATGACTTTAGGAAAAGCATCATCACTTTTAGATACATTCACTTAACAAAAAAATGTTTTACAGGGCTGGGCACAGTGACTCGTGTCTGTAATCCTAGCATGTTAGGAGACCAAGGTGGAAGGATGACTGGAGGCCAGGAGCTTGAGACCAACCTGAGACCACATCTCTACAAAAGATTTTTTAAAATTATCCAGGCACGGTGGTACACATCTGTAGTCCCAGCTACTCAGGATACTAAAGTGGGGGGATTGCTTGAACCCAAGAAGTTGAGGCTGCAGTGAGCTGTGATGGCGCCACTGTACTCTAGCCTGGGTAACAGAGTGAGACTGTTCCTCAATAAATAAATAAATATGTGTTTATGAATATATGTTAATAAATAATATATATTTATAAATCTCAATATATTGCTTATGTATTAATACATATTTATAAATAATATAAATATATTATAAAATTATATATTTATATATAAATATATATTGTTAAATATATGTTATAATGTATATATTATGTTATAAATATGTTTATAAATATATTGTTAATATAACATATTTATAAATCTATTTTAGTTATATAAATTTGTATTATATATTATAAACATACATATATAATATATAGTTAAATATATAAATGTATGTTAAATATATGAACATATGTTAATAAATACATATATTTATGTATTTATAAGTATATATAAATGATATATATTTATATATTATTAATACTTGCAATATCATTATATTAATATTATAATGGAATTAGTAATAATTATATTAGTGGTTGGACTCAGGTGTTCCAGTTCATAGTTTTCAGAAATTCTATCTAGGAAAACCAGAATGACACAAGTAAGCAGCCCTTGTCCAGTCTGAGCAAGTGGAAACGCACATGAAGGCTCTTACAGTGATGGCTCTCTTCCTCAGATTGTAACATACTTGACCTTTCATCAGAATGTTCTCCCCACTTCTAGAAAGTAAGTTTGTATGGAATTTCAACAGAAAGAAAAGACTTTCAAAAATGTAATACCAGTGTCGATTTAAAAATTCAATGATGGGCTGGGTGCAGTGGCTCATACCTGTAATCCCGGCACTTGGGGAGGCCAAGGCAAGTGGATCATCTGAGGTCAGGAGTTTGAGACCAGGCTGGCCAACATGGTGAAACCTCGACTCTATGAAAAATACAAAAAATTAGCCAGTGCGGTGGTGGGCACCTGTAATCCCAGCTACTCAGGAGGCTGAGGCGGGAGAATTGCTTGAACCTGGGAGGCGGAGGTTGCAGTGAGCTGAGATTATGCCATTGCTCTCCAGCTTGGGCAACAAGAGCAAAACTCTGTCTCAAAATAATGATAATAATAATAAGGTGTATTAGCAGTTGACTAAAAATGGGTTCCTCTATGAGAAGAGTTCCTGAGACTTGGGAGAAGAGTCCAAAAGAAGAAAAAGAAAAACCCGAGGAAATGCTGAAGAGAGGCAGGCTGCTCTTAGCTCTAGTAATTGCATGCACTGGGAGGCAGCAAGCCAGAAACCTGAGGGGCAGGGCAGGTGTGTGCCCTCAAAAGGAAATAAATCTGATAGAGAATGAGGTAGAAGCAGCCTGGCTAGTCCAAAGCAGGCTTGTTAATCCTCCCAAACTCAGACATCCCAAGGTATAAGGATTGGTATTTTTCTTCCCAAAAAACAGAAGCATAAGGATTGGTCATTTTCTTCCCAAAGATCAGAGAAGCTAGAGCAGCACCTTCACTCTGAGTTGGGGAGCTTTGCCTGTCTTCCGCTGCACATGCTCTCTGAGTGGCCAGGGGCAGGTGTCAGGGAGCTTTGAGTTAGAGATGTGGGGAGGAGGTCTGGGATGAAGGAAAGAAAGTGAGGCAGGCGGGGATGGAGTGGGAGCAGGGCAAAGTCAGTGGCTGGAAGGAAGCACATGAGGTGGTATTCAGAAAGGGGAGGTTGGTGCTTACAACCTTGGAGGTGGGTTTGTTTGGAAGATGAAAATATCCGCAACAGTTGTGGCCACAAATGTGGGTGACTGAAGATGAATGAATGAAGGTTATAGAACTGAAGATACCAAGGAAGGAAGGGCCAGAGTTGGAGATGGATCACCCACATGGTCACCATAGGCCCAGGAAGATAGCAAGGGCTGGATTTAGGGAGGCCAATGTTCTATGAGCCAGTGTCCTACCACATGGGTACTGATGTGTTCTGGGAGTTGATGATAGCGACAAGAAGGGTTTGACAGTGTAGTAGCAGGTGGTGTGAGCCTGCTGGCTCCATCCTCTGTTGGGCAGAGTTGATAGCTTTTGCTTTGGCTGGTGGCTGAGAGTGTCAGGGTGGAAGCGGATCATTCAACAAAAAAGTTCCAGATATGGGGGAGTTGGTTACTGTGTCTCAGACATCCCAGAGGGCACTGACCATTGACTTTACATGTGGAAACATGTGCCCAGGAATTGCTTTCAAAGATAGGCAGTTGGGTGGTGGACACCATGTGGGCAGGAGGCCCAGTGACTTTCCAGACCTGTACCACGTGGAGAGGATCTATCGCTTTAAATGTTAAACACACCTTGTGCCCTTCTTGTGAAGGGCTGGAGGCTATACTGAGAGAATTGGAGCATAGGATAAGGGGAGGGGCAGCATGCAGTGGAATTGCTTTTTTTTTTTTTTTTAACCTGTGATGATGCTGGAGCACTGGATTTCAGAGAAATACCGGGAGTTAAGTGACTGATGACCTCTGAGGCATTTTAGCATGAGGCAAAGATTAAATAAACATTTGTATGCCAAACATCAACTAAGTACTTAGAGAAGGGCAGATGTCTCTCTTGGGACCAATTTACGAGCATGGAAATTTTTTCTTTAGATTTACCAAGGCATCTTGGCTTAAGACCCTGGGGTTATGTATGATATAGCAGGAAATAAACTTCCAGGTACCGATCATTCAGTGAGGTGTCCAGCTCCCATGCCCACCAAAAGAAAGCACTAGAAAAGACCTCGTTCCTTTTGTTAGGCATAAACTAATCCATCCATTAATCAAAAAAGAGGAAGAGAAATGTAGTGAGTGCGTGTGCATGTTCCCTAAGTCAGCAGGTAAACTGTATACTTAGATGCTTAGCCCATTATTTTGAGTTGGGATTACTCAGGTGTTGTAAATTTCTTTCTAAAGATTACTAGTTATTCCTTGTGTGATTTTTGTGTGTTTCCCTCCTTTAATACAAATCAGGATGAAGAAATATCTTTGGAGAATTCAGGAGAGAGGTCTTGGCTAGAAATTACAGAGGTCAGTTTAGTGCCATGGCTCACATGTGTAATCCCAGTGCTTTGAGAGTCGGAGGCAGGAGGATCACTTAAGGTCAGGAGTTCTAGACTAGCCTAGGCAACATAGAGAGCTCTACAAGGTTTTAAAAATTAGCCATGCATGGTGGTGCATGTCTGTAGTCCCAGATACTTGGGAGGCTGAGGTGGAAGGATCACTTGAGCCTAGGAGTTCAAGGCTTTAGTGAGCTATGATTACACCACTACACACCATCCATCCTGGGTGAAAGAGCAAAACCCTGTCTCTAACAAAAGTTAAAAAGAAGAAAAAGAAATTACAGAGTTGAGTGTCATTGGCTTATAAATGGTATTTATAAGCATGGAGTAGATATGACCACTCCAGGAGATTATGGAGAAGAGGAGGAGGAGAGAGTAGAGACAGCAGCAGGGAAAATCACTGTATAGGGTGGAGGAAGGCCTAGGAGCCATCCAAAAAGATAGGAGGAGTGTGATGTCATGGAAGCTAGAAGGAGGAATGGAGCAACTACTGATCAGCAGTGCTCACGCTTGGGCATGCATCCGAATCACGGGGGTTTGAGGGTGCTTGTTGAAACATAGATTGCTGGCGCCCCAGGTTTCTAATTCAATAGGTCTGAATTAAGGCCTGAGAATTTGCATTTCTCCTAAGCTCCCAGTGCTGGTGCTGCTGCTACTGGTCAGGAGACCACATTGTGAGACCACTGCCATCTCAAGAGCCAGGGAGACCCAGGCTTTGCTCATTAAGTGGCCCTTGGTGATCCCAGTTGAGCAATTTCCATGGAACAGTTGTGGGCAGTAGACAGATTTGGGGTGAGTTGAAGAGAGAATGGGCAGGCAGCCAAGGTTGAGTAGACTTGTCTTGTGAGAAATTGGCTATTGGCTATGGAAAGAAGATGGAGAATGGGTGCTAGATATAGATTCAGGAAGGAAAGAGAATTCGTGTGTGTGTGTGTGTGTGTGTGTGTGTGTATGTGTGTGTATGATTCATTTATTTGTTTCAAATACTTTTTAAGTGCCTACCTTTGTCCAGGTCCTCTTCTAGGTAGTAGTTAACTATGGTAACCAGGCCCACACACTGCTTGCTTGGGTTTTGGGCCAGGCACACCAGGTTTGAAACCCCACTCCTCTTCTTAGATACCCTGTGACTCTTCTTAGATACCCTGTGACTTCGGGCAAGGTCTTCACCTTCTTGGGTCTCATTCAGTTTCCTCCCCTGCAAAATGGTACAACAAGGCCTGCCTTGCTCAGGTGTGGAGAGTTTAAACAAACTGCTCCACCTCAGGGCCCTAGTTCATTGCCTGGCAACTTGAGAGGCACTCACCAAATCTGTGACCTCCATGGGAGAGGGGTTCCTGTGTCAGGCTCTGTGACCCCAATTGGGTGGAAAAGTGGACATCCTCAAGGTGGAAGCATAAGTGGCCTCTCCAGCTACAACAAGAGCCAGGACTCAGTGAAGGCCAGGAACTAATAGAAGGTAGTCCCATAGAGCACAGGAGTTGGGGGAAGCACCTTGTCATAATTTAGGGACATCTGCATGATTTGCTGACCTCATTCCATCTGTACATATTATCTTCTCACTCTTTCCGTCCACCCACACATAGGGCGTACCAGCCATAGTGATGGGATTTAGCCTCGGCCCAGACTGAGCCACATTGATTTTCCTGCCACTGATGGCCAGAATCAGGCAGTGAAACAGTAGGAAATGTTAACACCTCATGCATGCATTGTGCTAATTGGTTTCTATAATGTGTTTTCCATGGGCTATTTCTTTGAGTAGTACTCTTCCTCCATGTGGCACCCTGCAAACTTTTCTCACAGACACACAATGATGAATTCTCCCTCTTCCAGACATTGCTCGAGTGGGAGCTAAGCATCTTTAAAGCCCCTTGTGCCTCTTTGAGATGTTAAGCTATGGGTTTGTGGATGAGGTCTATGGATGTCATCATTCTTGTGCCATAGTGGATTGCAGGGCTTGTTGGGTCCTGGATGGGCTCTGGAGAGAGGCCTGCTTCCAGATATGTTTGCAGAGTCTGCACAAAGAACAGAAATCTGGAGAGGAATTGAGTGAGCACTTTCCCATCACCTTCCAGCATGTCTTCACTGTCTATAAATAGCCGAGCTTGTTTGTGCTTAGCCAGACAAGGACGCACAATGCAAGGGGAGAGCTGCCAGGAAAACCACTCTGGTTTTTGCTTCTTGTGCCCCTGGCCTCCCTCTGGTTGTCCCACATTTAAATGGGACCACTTTTTCAATCCAAAAATGCCTGAGATTCCTGGGACATTTTCAGCTACCAGGTGAGTATGGGGGGATTCATAGCAGATAACAGCAGATAACCTTTGGATTTGGATTTCTGGGAAAGGGAGGGAGGCTCCTTCTGCCCTCCATCTGAGGAGCAAAGGAAACTAAGGTTACTGATACTCCCACTTTGTCCTTTCCTGATGGAAGGATCCAAGTTCCGTAGGCAATAACATTCCTCCCGGGGCAGAATGCTTCTGAAGGACTGGCTTCACATCTGCCATCTTCACAGATGGGCGGAGCCCTCTTGTCATTGTTGATTTGAGAGAAAAACATCCCTTGGAGCATAAAACCTATGCATGCGGTTGCTCACTTACATTATTGTCATCCCAAATGTAGTAGGAAAAGATTGAACTGGCTTGGCATGAGGAACTTTCCATCTGGTTTCAGCTCTGCCACCAATCAACTAGGTGGTCTTGGGTATATCACTTCCCACTATCAGAGCGCAGGACCTTTGTCTGTAATAAAATGGGGGCTTCAGCTGGATACTCTCTACCCAGCTTTAACAATCAGAGCTGAAGTCTGAGATGTTACGAGCGGGCAGCCAGGAGAGCAGGAAAGGAGCACTCAGTTGCGCTGGTCTCGCATCCTAAGGCACGTGACTGGACAGGGCCACAGAGGTAAACAGTGAGACACAGTAGTTTTACACTAGGATGGAATGATAAACAAGTTTGCAGAGTTGGAGAAAGAAAGAAGACAGGTACTCAGATTACAGGTGCTCTAAAATCTTAGACTTCACTGCTCTATAATCATCCATGTAATCACTTGTACACCAAAAGCTATTGAAATAAAATAGTCATAGAAAAAGAAGATATGATAATTCGAGTGATTTCTCCAGGATCTACACATTTGACATCCATTATCATCTATTCCCAATGCAATGAAAAGTGATGAAAAATAGAGGATGCATGGTGTGTGCCTCAGTGGTTTCCTAAGCACAGGCAATGGGGTGTTTCTGTTTCTTTTCGTTTCCTTTTTTCCCAGTTTTCTTTCCCCACTGTACAATTTTGTAGACAGTTGAAGCCCAAACACTTGTACGGGGCCTCAGGAGGACTGCCAAAGTCACCATATGGACTTAGAATCTTTGGTTCAGTAGGAATTGGTAGATTTGCTCTTTCTCCCTTCATTCTTGCTCACCTCCAAAAGGTTGTGGATTCTTTGTGTGTGTGTGTGTGTGTGTGTGTGTGTGTGTGTGTGTAGCTGCTGTTAGTTTTGCTGCTAATTTATGTTTGTTCGTTTGCTTGCCTTGGCTTCCTATGCATTTCAACACCTTGTCCGTACCACATGTCTTGGCTTAACTGTCCCAACTTGGGCTAAATTGGGCCATGCCACTGGCTGAGTTCATAGTCTCAAGAGATGCACATAGTGCATCTTCTACATTCCCATCTGTACACAAGCCCCATCTTATATCTTGGGTCTGAGTGGGAAGAACAGGCTCCTGTGGATAGGTTGAGTGCATGATTTTTGTTTATTGTTAGTACTTTTAAGCTGAGAGAGGCAAAGGTAATTTACTTAGCTGGCAGTGAGCCGGGGTAACACAGGCTGCCTGGCATCCTCGATGACTCACTGTCCCCAAGGCCAGATCCCCACCCTGGAAGACCAGAAGGCTGACTAAAGCAGCTTGAGAAGGAGTCAAGAGCTTGGGCTCTGGAGTTGGACTTAATAGGCCCAAATCTAGACCCCACCACTTTACTGCTTTTATGGCCCGTATTCAGCAAGTGACTTAATCTCACTGAGCCCCAGTTTCCTTATCTATATAAATGAAAACAAGGGCGTCACAGGTGGGGTTCTCCAGGAGGCAGACCCCGAGCCAGCATTTAGTATGAAGATATGTTTTAGGGTCCAGTACCTATGAAGCAAGAAGGAAGCAGGATTGGGTGGAGGGAGAAGTCATAATGTGACACTGGCTCAGAAAGTTTTGGAGCTAAAACAACCCATCTGAGTTATCTCATGTTGGACTTAGATGGCTAAGACTTTGATACCATGGGGTGTGGACTGCCCTGGAGGGGAGGGAGTGCCTTGGCTGAGGAGCCTTTCTGCAGCTGAGATGGTCCCTGGAAGAGCTGACAACTGGCAGCTGCTTGCTGACAGCACTCCCAGTAGGCAGTGGGGGCAATGAGCCCTTCACTCAAGGGCCTGGACATAGTAGGTGCATCAAGGAGTGGTTGTGAGGATTAAGTACTTAAAGTATGCCTGTAATCCCAGTGACTTGGGAGGCTGAGGCTGGAGGATTACTTGAGGCCAGGAGTTTAAAACCAGACTGGGCAACATAGAGTCCTATCTCCAAAAAAATGTAATAAATAAATAAATAAATAGCCATGCATGGTGGCATGCACCTGTAGTCCCAGCTACACTGGAGACTGAGGCAGGAGAAACACTTGAGCCCAGGAATTCAAGGCTGCAGTGAGCTGTGATCATGCCACTGCACTCCAGCCTAGGGCAACAGAGTAAGACTTTGTTTCTTTTTTTTTTTAAGTACTTATTCTAGTGCCTAGCACATGATAGGCATTCAGTAAACAGTGGCTGCTGCTGTTATTTCTTTTTTCTTTTTCTTCTTTCATTCTCAAAGGAGGTGAGCTGCTGTTATTTCTGTGGGATCATAGGTTCTAGTTATGCCTGCCGGGGTTCTTGGGCTCATCGGTCTCTTCTCTGTGATTTAGGTTCCTATTTCAGTAAAACAAGACTCTTAGCTGGTACTTGCCTATCCAAGTCATGTGTCCTAAGGTCCATAAGGAAAACTGCTAGGTAAAATATGAGAACATTGCATTACTTTGATTTAAAAATTAGAAACAAGGACAACTTTGTTCTGATGCCTTTGGATATATAGTGATATCACCTAACTTCTCTTATGTTCTCCTTTTAGTTAACAGCTGTGGGCATAGAAACCCACCAGATAAAAACACTTGCAGGAGCTTGCAGATCACAAAAGGATGGGCTTTTTCTTTTTCCTCTGAACTTAACAACATCCCTTTTGCCAAAATGGTACCCACATGTTGGGCAGACTGAGAAGAACAGGAACCATTGAGGGGCTGCATCCTCACTGGGTGTCATCTGCTCCAGACATGCTTCACAGAATTTCAGAAATTCTGGTATTTTTCAGAAGTGAAATTCATTAGCATTGTTGTAAGAATCTATAAATACAGTGAAAGGCATTTACAAATAGACATTGTAAAGTGCTTACACACCCACAGTCTGAACACTGTCAAAACACCAGCTGCAGCTTCCCTACTTGGAAGGATCAGAACCTTTTTTAAACTTCACCTACTGTGTTTTCAAAATAGGCTTGCTTCTGGCCCTGTGTCGAAGATCATTTCAACTTAAGCCTGTGTCTGGCACTTGGCATGAGGGATCAGGGCTCAGTTGGAAAGACTGAAGGGATCCCAGTCTCCTTCCTATCAACATGTGGCTGGTGCTTTAGAATCTGGAGAGGAGTTGCTCAGGGATGATTAGTTCCTATTTCTTCAGAATGGTCCCTTGTGGTTCAGGCTGATGGACAATCTATGGAGCCTGCAGGCAAATCCCAGAGATGTAAAACATTCTCCTGAGTTAGAAGCCCCTCCCTGACAAGGGTTCACCCCAGGTCACACTAAATGCCACTTGAGGGGCAGCTACCTTGGCCAACTTGGAACATAATAGTTCTTTCCTTTTATCCAGTGCCATTAGAACAATGCTCCTAAAATTGGGCATAGAGCTTCTAGTAGCTACAAGATTTGCACGCTTGTTTTTCATTTATGTGGTATTCTTTATAATTTTAACAGTTGCAAAGAAAAAAAATGCCCTTGTACCAACAGTTTTCCATTGATAGCCATTGTCGTGGGCTGCTTTTTGTTTCTTATGATTTCTCAAACAGGGATGTTGTATTAGTCTGAGTGGCTTAAACAATAGAATTTATTTCCTCACATTTGCAGAGGTTAGAAGTCTAAGATCAAGGTGTCAGCAGGGTTGTTTCTTCTGAGACCTCTTCTAACAGCCTCATTTCAACTTACTCACTTCTTTAAAGGGCCCATCTCCAAATACCGTCACATTTTGAGGTATTGAGAGGTTACAACTTCAACGTATAAATTTTGAGAGAACACAATTTAGCCCATAACAGACATATACATGGGGATCTGCAAGAATTTGTTTTTTGTTTAAAAAGTGTTGACACATTACTCAAGCATGAGAAGCACTTTGAGAATGGAGGTGCTGTGGTCTGAATGTTTATACCTCCCCCTCCCACAAATGCATGCGTCCAAATCCTCACCCTCGAAGGACAGAATAAGAGGTAGGGCTCTTAAGAGGTGATTAGGTCGTTGGAGCAAAGCCCTCATGAACCCATTCATGAGTCTCTTAGTGCCTTTATAAAAGAAACCCCTCTCCCTTCCACCATGTGAGGGCACAGCAAGAAGGTGTCCTCTGTGAATCAGGAAACTGGGCCCTCACCAGACATAGAATCTGCCAGCACCTTGACCTTCGACTTCCCTGCCTCCAGAACTGTGAGAAATAAATTTCTGTTGTTTATAAGCCACCCACACTGTATCAAGAATATAATTTATCCACAGGTTATTTCCTGAGGTGTACAAGGCCCAGAAATATCACAATGTTAGCTTATTCATTTAGTTAAACAAAAGCTTTTTGGCATACATACATGTATAATGCATTATACTAGGAGGAAAATGCCATTCTGAAGAATAAGTAGGGAAGATTACTAGGTACATATATAAATATGAAATGCTGTGATAAGAGTTGGGATATAGGGGTGTGATACAGGAAACACGAGGAAGAGAGGTGGATCTCTGAGTGCTAAAAGGATGAGTTACATTTGCTCAAGTCAAGTGGGAAGGGAAGGAATTCCCAACATTGACCAGAGACAAGAAGATTTGGAGGCAAAGGAGATGATGAAACGTCCCAGAATTTGCCCACAACTCATAGGACCATCTCCACCCCAATCCCACCCCAAACTCTAACATTTCTGTAATGTTGAAATTATGGAATGAGAGCTCTAGAATGCCTCTCAGAGGTGATCCTGTTCAAGCTAGCCCACCAGTTGTTTTGTTGATGAAGCACCCAAGTTCCAGAGAGGTTCAGTAACCTGGTCAAAGTCACGCAGGTGATGAACAGCAGGTTTAGATATAGCACACCTGGCCTGGATTTTTAAGTCTAGGATTCATAACTCCATGCCTGCCCCACAAATCAGTTCCCAGGAGAGATGATCTCGTGGGGCACCTACTGCCTGGGTGATTCTTAAAGGAGAATTTGTGAGGCAGGACCCAGGCAATCTCAGCTTTTACCTTGATGATACTATTGGTGGGAAAGGAGAGAGAACATGAGTTGCCTGAATTAGATGAGTCTCTAGTCGATATTATTAAAAGTAAACTTTAGGCCAGGCACGGTGGCTCACACCTATAATCCTAGCACTTTGGGAGGCCGAGGTGGCCGGATCACTTGAGGTCAGGAGTTCAAGACCAGTTTGGCCAACATTGTGAGACCCTGTCTCTATATAAAAAGTAGCAAGATGTGGCGGCACATGCCTGTAATCCCAGCTACTCAAGAGGCTGAGACAGGAGAATCACTGAAATCCAGGAGGCAGAGGTTGGTTGCAGTGAGCCGAGATTGTGCCACTGCACTCTAGCCTGGGTGACAGAATAAGAATCCATCTCAGGAAAAGAAAGAGAGAGAGAATATGAATCTCATCTTTTTTGTATGTATGATTTGGTTTGTTTTCTACCAGTTTTCCATAGATGTGATCATCTTGAACAGCATACAACTTTAGGTATTGAGGGAAAAGTGTATTTATTGTACAAATACATAATGCATTCCCATTTCAGAAAATCTGGCAAATGTTCTCTAGTTCCACAGATGTTTTCTGAGCCCCTGCCATGTTCCAGCTGCTAAGCTGGGTGGTAGAAATTACCCATCAGACTACCCAGGAGTAACCACTGTAAATATTCTTCCAGTCTTAAAAATGCTCTTCCTAATATGTCAGGAGGGCACATGGGTGTATGTGTGCTGCTGTGTGTGTTGTTTTTAACTTGCCTTTGTCCCTTACCATTGCAACATAAGCATTCGTTCTTGTTAGTATAAGACATTTATAAATATCGTTCACATGGCTGTATAAAAGTCCATCAAATATCATGGTTTATTCAAGTATTTTCCTATTTATGAAAGATTCCAGTTCTTTTCAGTTTTTCTGCATTACAGATAACACTGCAAAAAAATACTGTTTCATAAAACCCATTTGGGAGGTGGATGTTGCAATGAGCTAAGATCGCATCACTGCACTCCAGCCTGGGCAACAGAATGAGACAGTATCAAAAAAATTTTTTTTAAAAACATATAAAAGAATAAAATAGTTGAGAATGACAATAAAAGAAAAATAAGGGCAGTAAAGTAATAAAGCCCCAGGTGAGACGAGCACAGTAATGCACAATAGGGTCCTCTACAGTTTCTGCAGACAGGCTCACATTTGACTGGAAGCTTCCAGCTGTCAAATCACAGAGGGAAACAGCAGCTCCCAGATTGACAAATCATAATACACAAATAAGCCACATGTCAGAAACTGCTGAGTTGTTCCGAGATACATGTGATTAACTCATGAGCAAAACTTCATCTCTCCACCAGCAGCCCCTCTGACTTAATCCCAGCTGCCCACAGGGTGGGTGTCACCTCAAACCATCTTTCCCTCTTGACTGGAAAAAAAAATATTCCCCAGTAGAGTTCACTAGACTCACTGCCTGAGTGTTCTCTCTCCTGGGCAGGACATGTGTTCTTATAAGTTTTGGTCCTTGGTGTGTTCCAAAAAGGACAGCACTGTCTGGCTGTGAGTATAATTTGTGTTTAGTCTGTTATTTTGAAGGATGGCAGCACCCAATCCTTCTGGGCTCTATGGATTCCAAATAATGATATTTAAGGGTCCCCAGGAGCGTGTTTCTTTATATCTGGGGAAAAAAAGACATTTGAAAATGAAAACACATTTCTGCTAATAATTCTGCCTTTCTGAAACACTTTATTCAGGTTACCTTCAAATTAGTGGGTGCTGGGGCCCTGAAATATTTTGAAATAAATGTCCTTCATCCTACCCTTCCTGTTGGCTCAGGATCTATCAGAGGCAGTGGCCCTGCGGGGCCCGGGCTTGGGTAGCTAGGGGATGGAGGAGTCTGCTATGGAAACCTGGCCTGTGGGAGCCCACAGCCTTAGGAAATTAGGGTGAGGCAGGAAATAAAGGTCCTTCTCTGAAGCCTAAGCTGCTTCTCCTTTCCAAGTACAGGAGTTCATGCTCTACCTGAACTTCTATTTCAGCCTAGTTCAAAAGGGCACAGCCAGCATCATAATGCATACTCCCAGGACAGTCTTGGAGCTGTATTTTCTAGTGGAGGCCAAGCCATCAGTCCCAGGCCTGGTCCCTGGTATTCTCACCTCTGCCCCTCCTCTGGTGAAGGATGCTTGAAGATTGAAGAGGCAGTGTTGTTTGCTTGGGAATTGAGGACTCACCTCCTTCCGTTGGTCCTTTTCTACCATCACAAAAATATAGATGTTGTGCTGCATATGCCACCAACACCCCCTTTTTTGAGATAGGCTCTCACTCTGTCACCCAGGGTGGAATGCAGTGGCACAATCACAGCTCACTGAAGCCTCAATTTCCCTGGGCTCAGGTGATCTTCCCTTCTCAGCCTCCCAGGTAGCTGGGACCACAGGTGCCCACCAGCACACCTGGCTAATTTTTGTATTTTTAGTAGAGACAGGGTTTCACCATGTTGCCCAGGCTGGTCCCAAATTCCTGGGCTCAAGTGATGCTCCCGCCTTGGCCTTCCAAAGTGTTGGGATTACAGACATGAGCCACCACGCCCTGCTCACTACCATTCTTGAGTGAAAAACCCAGCAGTCTCCCCTGTCAGCTGCCTGGTTTGTAGTTCATCCACAGCACCTGCCCTGACCTGACCTCCAGGTATACAGGTCTCCTGCTACAACTGTCCCTCGGCCCCTCATTGCCTCCCAGGTAAACCAAGCCCCGCAGTATCCAGCCCAGCAGTTGGGTGTTCACCAGCCTTGCCAGCCTTTGTCCTGTCACTTCTCTCTGAGGACTTCAGGCTTTGGTCCTGGAAGTCTTGGCCACACTGGCACTCTCACCTACGTTGGGGTTGTTGCTCAATCACACCTCTTAGGAGTATGTCCTCTCTCCCTTTTCCTCCAAGGCTCAAGTGTAACGCCACCTCCTCTGTGTGCCCCCCTACCCTCTGCCTCATAGATCTTGCACTGACCCAGTCCTTTCTCCTTATAGGACTGTGACACCTGCGTCTTATAGCCTAGGCCATGTGAACCTGTGGTTGGCTGGCTGTCTCTCCCATTTAGACCATGAGCCCTTCCCGAATAGGCTCCACCTCTCAATACTTCCAGCGCAAGTGGTACATGACAAGTGCCTGCTGACTAAATCTGTTACTACTCATTGTGAGGTGTAACTTCAGGCTACAGTGGCCTTCAGGGGCTGTGAGATGGACTATTTCGGTTACTTTGCTGGAAACAACTACTCAGATTCTCTCTCTCATTTTATGGGCAAGGATCTTTTCCTGTTTCACTGTTCTCGTAGCCCTTGGATAAACTCGTTTGTGACTCATCCCCCCAAAAGGGCCTGAAGAGCTGTCTCACGGAGGAGTTTGGAGGAACCTTCTGTTTGTGCATGAGAAGGCTGGGTTTCTCTCATCATCTTGGAGGCCTGTTCTCATCCCAAAGACCTACTCCTAGCCCAGATACAGAGGGAAGTCACTCGTGTCCTGATGAACATGGGGCACCCATCCAGGAGCCGTCTAGTGTTACAGGCCTGAGCCCCAGCGCCAGCATTCAGGCCGCCAGCTCTCAACTCGACACCTTGCGCCTGTCAACAGCCTGGCTGATGCCACAGCCCCAGGCCAGAAAACCTTTTTCTCAAGGTTAAAAGTAGCTGACCTTTGACAAGCAGCATTGGCTAAATTCCCTGTTCCTTAAAAAGAAAGCTCCCAGTTATCATTAGCCAGTGTTTATTTGGCCACAGGGCAGGAGCAGGCCCTTCACTGCACCCGGTGTACCTTGCAGGATGGCTGGAGGTGCATTGGCAAAAAGTCATTATTGAAATAGCCATCTTTGAAAACTTGTGCTGGAGAGGGGGCAGATCCAGCCTGTCAGCTGGTCTGCACCCCATCCCATGTGGCTAGTCAGCTTGTTGGTTCTCGGCTCCCTCACAGGCGACAGTGCCACCCACTCCACATGCAACACACTCCTTCATGTGTGTGCAGCAAGAAAACTGACAGAATGACAAGGACACACACCAATTATTAAATGTCTGGGCTTGTGTTTTTAATGTAGGGGTGACAGTCCAAAGATTGACTTGGCGGGCAGTTCGCTTTCTGGCATCCTGGACAAAGATCTCTCGGACCGCAGCAATGACATTGGTGAGTAAGGACGGTGTTCTCACTTCTCTTTACAGAGTTAGTAAAGAACTGCACAGCCTGGCTTGCTTTCAACCAGCATTATGAGAACTAACAAAGCCACTGAAATGCCAGGCTGGCACCCTCGCTTGGCTTTAGGTGTTTCAGTTTTGTAAAGAAGGGAAATGATTGCCATTCTAACTGGCGTGAGATGGTTTCTCAATTTGGTTTTGATTTGCATTTCTCTAATGACCAATGATGATGAACATTTTTTTATATGTTTTTTGGCCACATATTTGTCTTCTTTTGAAAAGTGTCTATTCATGTCCTTCACCCACTTTTGAATGGGGTTGTTTGTTTTTTTCTTGTAAATCTGCTTTAGTTCTTTGTAGATTCTGGATATTAGCCCTTTGTCTGATGGGTAGATTGCAAAAATTTTTTTCCATTCTGTTGGTTGCCGGTTTACTCTAATAATTGTTTCTTTTGCTGTGTAGTTGCCGGTTTACTCTAATAATTGTTTCTTTTGCTGTGTAGAAGCTCTTAAGTTTAATTAGGTCCCATTTGTCTATTTTGGCTTTTGTTGCCATTGCTTTTGGTGTTTTAGTCATGAAGTCCTTGCCTGTGCCTGTGTCCTGAATGGTTTTGCCTAGGTTTTCTTGTAGGATTTTTATGGTGTTAGTTCTTATGTTTAAATCTTTAATTCGTCTGGAGTTAATTTTTGTATAAGGTATAAGGAAGGGATTCAGTTTCAGCTTACTGCATATGGCTAGCCAGTTTTCCCAACACTATTTATTAAACAGGGAATCCTTTCCCCATTACTTATTTTTGTCCAGTTTGTCAAATATCAGATAGTTGTAGATGTGTAGTGTTGCTTCCAAGGCCTCTGTTCTGTTCCATTGGTCTATATCTCTGTTTTGTTACCAGTACCATGCTGTTTTGATTACTGTAGCCTTGTAGTATAGTTTGAAGTCAGGTAGTGTGATGCCTCCAGCTTTATTCTTTTTGCTTAGGATTGTCTTGGCTATGTGGGCTCTCTTTTGGTTCCATATGAAGTTTAAAGTGGTTTTTTCTAGTTCTGTGAAGAAAGTCAATGGTAGCTTGATGAGAATAACATTGAATCTATAAATTACTTTGGGCAGCATGGCCATTTTCACCATACTGATTATTCCTAACCATGAGCATGGGATGTTTTTCCATCTGTTTGTGTCCTCTCTTATTTCCTTGATCAGTGGTGTGTAGTTCTTCTTGAAGACATCTTTTGCCTCCTTTGTTAGTTGTATTCCTAGGTATTTTATTCTCTTTGTAGCAGTTGTATATAGGAGTTTGTTTTTGATTTGGCTCTCTTTAAGTCTGTTATTGGTGTATAGAAATGCTTGTGATTTTTGCACATTGATTTTGTATCCTGAGACTTTGCCAAAGTTGCTTATCAGCTTAAGGAAGTTTTGGGCTGAGATGATGTGGTCTTCTAAATATACGATCATGTCATCTACAAATAGGGACAGTTTGACTTCTTCTTTTCCTATTTGAATGCCCTTTATTTCTTTTTCTTGCCTAATTGCTCTGGCTAGAACTTCCAATACTATATTGAATAGGAGTGGTGAGAGCGGGCAGCCTTAAAAAATCTGGAGCCAACAGATGCTGGAGAGGATATGGAGAAAAAGGAACACTTTGATACTGTTACTGGGAGTGTAAATTAGTTCAACCATTGTGGAAGACAGTGTGGCGATTCCTCAAGGATCTAGAAATAGAAATTCCATTTGACTCAGCAATCCCGTTACTGGGTATATACCCAAAGGTTTATCAGTCATTCTGTCATAAAGACACATGCACACGTATGTTCATTGCAGCACTGTTTACGATAGCAAAGACCTGGAACCAACCCAAATGCCCATCGATGATAGACTGGACAGGGAAAATGTGACACATATACACCATGGAATACTATGCAGCCATAAAAAACGATGAGTTCGTGTCCTTTGTAGAGACATGGATGAACCTAGAAACCATCATTCTCAGCAAACTGACACAAGAACAGAAAGCCAAACACCACATGTTCTCACTCATAGGCAGGCGATGAACAATGAGAACACTTAGGCACAGGGAAGGGAACAACACTCACAGGGATAGGTGGTGGGGTGGAGGGGAGAGGAGGGGAGGGACAGCAGGGGGCAGGGGCGGGGAGGATGGAGAGGGATAACACTGGGAGAAAGGCCTAATGTAGGCGACAGGGGGCAGGGGAGTGATGGAGACAGCAAACCACCATGGCATGTATGTACCTGTGCAACAGTCCTGCAGGATGCACCTGTACCCCAGAGCCCAAATTAAAAAAAGAAAGAAAGAAAGAAAGAAATGGGATGTGCTAAGTTGAATAATAGTCCCCCAAAGTTATCCATGTCGTAATCCCCGGAGTTTGTGAATTTGTTACCTTACACGATAAAAGGGACGTTGTACATATGATGGAGTTAAGGATCTTGAGATCGAGAGACTATCCTGGAATTTCTGGGTGGGCCCAATACATTCACAAGGGGGAAGCAGTGTAGTCAGAGAGGAAGCGGTTGGAGGATGGTCCGATGGCCAGGGCCAAGGAATGCAGGCAGCCACCAGAACTAGGAAAGGTGAGGAAACATTCTTGCCTAGGATCTCGAGGAAGAACAAACCCCCGCTGACACCATGATTTCAGTCCACTGAGACTAACCTGAGACTTCTACCCTCCAGAAGTATAAAATAATAAATTTATTTTAAAGACTAAATTACAGCACCACAATGGGGTTGGTAACCAACCCCATAATGAGATGGGTGATTTGTTACGGTAGCAATAGGAAACTAATACAGATAGCAGGAACCATGAAAACAGTTCTAAGGTTTTGAGAGTTTCCAATATAAACAAAAGGAAGTCGGTTTTGTTTTTTTGTTTTTTTTTTTTGAGATGGAGTCTCACTCGGTCGCCCAGGCTGGAGTGCAGTGGCTCGATCTTGGCTCACTGCAATCTCTGCCCTCCTGTTTCAAGCAATTCTCCTGCCTCAGCCTCCTAAGTAGCTGGGATTACAGGCATGCACCAACACGCCCAGCTAATTTTGTATTTTTTGTAGAGATGGGCTTTCACCATGTTGGCTAGGCTGGTTTTGAACTCCTGACCTAGTGATCTGCCCGCTGCAGCCTCACAAAGTGCTGGGATTACAGGCGTGAGCCACCACGCCTGGCCCAAGTAAGTCATTTTCTATTAAAGCTATTCTGTTACTTGCTGTCCTGAAATTTTTAATAAACAGATTTCTTCTTAAAAAAAAGAAGAAGAAGGGAAATGATTGTGCTTTGCACATTAAAACACAATGCCTGGGACTTTTCCCCTCCCTGGCTTTAGGAGAAATTCCTTGCAAGGTCTAACAAAAAGAAATAGTGAATAAGCCTTTTTGTAAAAGTGGCCATTAGCTCTTATGTTCACAGTTTCCAGTGATTTGTGTATTTTTTGTAAAAAGGTGAGTGGGTGCAAATATGAGATGGCAGGGTTCATTGTTGATACAGCACTTTTGACTTTGAGTTTTAAATGAGCTTTGGTGTCATAATTGCCACTTAGTTCAGTACATGAGTGAGTTTTCCCAAGGTCAGGATACTTCTATGTGGTAAATGGGAAGGAGCTACAGTGTCTCTGGGAAAATAAAAGTCAGAGGTCCTTTCTGAGGTATGCATGGGTGGGTGTGAGGCCACCTGTGTGCTGTTAAGACCACTGGTGGTCTGATGTGGGTGACAACCCTTTTAAGAAGTCCAGATTCAGGGACTAATTTTTTCTTATTATTTTGTTTTTTGACATAAAGGCCATTTAATGATAGAAATATAAAAAAATTATATTGTTTAGCAACAGGATGTCATATTTCTTGGGAAGAGGAAAGTGATCTGCTTTAAGAAAAACTTGCAACTGTGTACAAGATTTCATTTCAACACATTTTCCCCATCAGCTTCAGCGTTTATCCTTTCAGTTATAAACAATCCAATTACACACTTTATTTTTAAATGTACAATTAAATTATTATTGACTACAGTCATGCTATTGTGCTGTCAAATAGTGGGTCTTATACATTCTTTCTAACTATATTTTTTGTACCCATTAGCCATCCTCTCTCCCTCCCCTCCCTGTCCCCCTGCTGCCCTTCCCAGCCTCTGATAATCATCCTTCTACTCTCTACCTCCATGAGTTCAATTGTTTTGATTTTTAGATCCCACAAATAAGTGAGAACATGCAATGTTTCTCTTTCTGCACCTGGTTTATTTCACTTAACATGTTGTTGTAAAGGATAGGATCTCATTCTTTTTTATGGCTATAATAGTATAAATTTTTTTTAGCTTTACATCTTCTGTTTGTACCTTTCAAGGTCATAAGTCAGCGTTCTCTCATATTCTACATAATTTAGAAGGCTATATTTCAGAATTTACTTTGTTTTAACTTAACTTTTTATTTTGAGGTCATTATAGATTCACATGCAGTTGTAAGAAGTAATAGAAATCTATGTCATCAGTAACATCTTACAAAACTATATAGTACACTATCATGATCAGGATATTGACATTGATATGATCCCCCAATCTTACCCAGATTTTCCCAGTTTTACTAGTACTTGTGTGTGTATTTCACTCTTTGTAATTTTTTTTTTTTTTTTTTTTTTTTGAGATGGAGTCTTGCTCTGTTGCCCAGGCTGGAGTGCAGTGGTGCGATCTCGGCTCACTGCAACCTCTGTCTACGGGGTTTAAGTGATCCTCCCACCCGAGTAGCTGGGGCCACAGGTGCATGCCACCATGCCTGACTAATTTTTGTATTTTTTGTAGAGACAGGGTTTCACTATGTTGCCCAGGCTTGTATCGAAGTCCTAGCTTCAGGTAATCCTCCTACTTTGGCTTCCCAAAGTTCTGGGATTACAGGTGTGAGCCACTTTGCCCAGCCTGCAATTTTATTATACATGTAGGTTTATGTATCTACCACCACGATCAAGACAGAGAACGATTCCATTACCGCTAGATCCCTTGTGTTGCCCTTTTTAAGCCACACCCATCTTTCTCCGCCCACCCCCTTCTGTAACCTCTGGCAAGCATCATCAGGGATTGATTTGACGTGGAAGACAGCTTTCCAGCATCATCTGCTTGGGCCACTGACTTTAGAAACAGATATGCAATGGTTTGCAGGCCTTATAAGAGCACTAGAGCTCCTGACATGAGCATTCTGCTCACCTGCTGCTGTTCCTCTGTTTGGGTACTGTTTTCTTCTGAACCTGCTGATAGAGTTGCATCTTTGCAACTGCTGACCTGCGGTCTCTGGTCTGATCTCTTAGAGGCTTGGGGGTAGGATGTGTGACTGTGACTGTAAATGCCAAAAGTACTTGCCCTGTTTCCACAAGTTCGTTTACATCCTCAGCCCTTGAGAACCCCAGTCAGGAAGCAAGCATAACCTGATAGCTTGGGCTGAAGCAATAACAGAAACTCTGGCCTGCTATAGCTTTTGATCTGCTTAAAGTGCAGGCAGAGCAATGATCCACTGTGAATGAAAACAGATTGTCGGAAATAGCCTGACTAAGTTCTGGTTCTACCACTGTAGTTTCATACTTGGGCCCTGTTTTAAGCCAGGGTGGCTGGTTGGTGAAGCTCATGTGTGACCTTAGGAGGCTGTCTTGTCACCTCCCTCATGTCCTAGGAAGGGAGGTATTCTCCCTTCTCCAGAATATACAGGATAATCTGTCTTGCTTGTTAAAAGCATTGACCTTTGACCTTTGTATTCTTTGGGTCTGGAGATGTCTGTGATTGCTGTCATCAAAATATGAACCACATGTTTTTCAGTCTGACGAGCTAGTGTGGAAATATTGGGGGTATTGATGAGGGGGATTCATCTACAGAAACTTCTTAGGCTGTGGAAACTAAGCACAGTTGCATATATTTGGGAGCCCAGAAATACAGTGCTGAGGTTTGCTTCTCTGTCTCTCTTTGCCACGAAGACATTAGTCCTAGAAGACTAAAACTTCTCAAGTTTATGATTTTTTTTTTGTTTTGAGGTAGAGTCTTGCTCTGTCACCAAGTATGGAGTGCAACGGTGTGATCGTTGCTCACTGCGGCCTCCAACTCCTGGGCTCAGTGATCCTCTTGCCTTAGCCTCCCAAGTAGCTTGGATTACAGGTGCGTATTACCATGCCTGGCTAACTTAAAAAATTATTTTTGTAGAGACAGTATCTCCCTATGTTGCCCAGGTTGGTCTTGAACTCCCAGGTTCAAGTGATCCTCCCGCCTTGGCCTCCCAAAGTGCTGGGATTACAGGTGTGAGCCACCACGCCCAGCCTCAAGTTAACAATTTAATGTATATTTTATTTGCATTGTAAGAAATGATGATTGGCAGTCTCGTGATCGTGATCAATAAATATTGAGTACCTACTACTGAAATGCAAGGCTGGCTGGAGACTGAGGCCCTCACACAAAGGCTCTGCCTTCCAGGGGCTTTGGATCCATTTCGGCCCCTAAGATGGCAAATGAAAAGTTAAATAATACTGTAGGTCTGTATAAATGACTGAATGGTAGAAAGTAATGCTGGTCAGAGGAGAGAATGTTCCCTGGGGCCCTGGTTGTTGAAACAGGCTTTATAAAGGGGGACAGATTTGTCTGTATCTTGAAATTGGATTTGCTTATGTGGGGGTAGTGGAGGTGGGCAGGAAAATCACGTGGGGAGTGCTGACCAGCCTGGCTGTGGTAGAGGGTTTGCGCTGGGAAGGAGGGAGGGCTATCCTGTGTATTAGTCCATTCTTGTATTGCTATAAAGACATATCTGAGACTGGATAATTTATAAGAAAAGAAGATTCTGCAGGCTGTTCAGGAAGCATGGCAGCATCTGCTTCTGGAGAGGCCTCGGGAAGCTTCCAATCATGGCAGAAGGCAAAGGAGGAACAGACACTTTTAAACACCCAGATCTCTTGAGAACTCACTCACCATCATTAGGACCATACTAAGGGTATACTAAACCATTCATGAGAAGTCTGGCCCCATGATCCAATCACCTCCCACCAGGTCCCATCTCCACTGGAGATTACAACAGAACATGAGATTTTGGTAGAGACCCATATCCAAACTATATCACCCTGGAATTTTAAGTAGGGATTGGATTAAGTTTGAGGGAGATGGATTTGTAATGTATTCTGTAGGCAGTGGGGATCACTGATGGTACACCAGAGTGACAGGATTAAGTCTAAAAATTTAGATAGTAACTGCTGGAGCTTTGTGAGACTAATCAGATGAAGGAAAGATGGGTGTCAAGGAGTCAGGTTATTTGATACTTGAAGTAAGAGGCAGAGAGAGCCAGAAAGAAGCTGCTTATAAAAGGATCAGGAAAGAATAGCTAGATGTGGAAGCAGCAATACAGGAGAATTATTGCCAGGCAATATTGTCAGGCAGTAGATTGGATTTGGGAGTCGGGAGGAGGAGAGAATGATTTGTTAGTCTTGAGGTTTTTAGAATCGGGTGACTGGGGAATCCAGCAACATGGGTAGAAATGACCATGTCAGGAGGAGGAGCTGGTTTGGAAGAAAACGAGATGAGTTTAGTTAAGTATGTTGGCTTTAAGAGTGGGCCAGACATGCCCGTGTCAGTGCCAGGTAGAGGGAGGAGGTAGAGGGCTGAGGGTCAAGAGGTTGGCAGGGGTTAGACATAGGGATTAGGAGCTTCCCAGTGGCTGGAGAGAAGAGGGCAGGAGTGGCCTCTGCAGACCTGGGTTTGAGTGCTGAATTGGCTGCTTCTCAGCTGAGTGGCCTTCTGTAATTTGCACAGACTCTTTGAGCTTCAGCTTTCTTATCCGTAAAGAATACTAACATCTCTGCTGGGCGTGGTAGCCCACACTTATAATGTCAGTACTTTGGGAGGCTGAGGCAGGAGGATTGTTTGAACCCAGTAATGTGAGACCAGCCTAAGCAATATAGTGAGACCCTATCTCTACAAAATTTTTTTAAAAAATAGCCAGGTGTGGTGGCACCTGCCTGTGGTCCTAGCTACTTAGGAGGCTGAGGTGGGAGGATCGCTTGAGCCCAGGAGGTGGGGGTTGCAGTGACCTGATATCATGCCACCACGGTCCAACCTGGGTGATAGAGTGAGATCCCATCACAAAGAAAAAAAGAAAGAAAGAATAGTAACATGCAGCAGTGACTCACACCTGTAATCCCAGCACTTTGGGAGGCTGAGGCAGGAGGATTGTTTGAGTTTAGGAGTTCAAGACCAGCCTGGGAAATATAATAAGACTCTATTTCTACAAAAAAATTAGCCAGATGTGATGGCACATACCTGTGGTCCCAGCTACTCAGGAGGCTGAGGTAGCAGGATTACTTGAGCCTGGGATGTCAACGCTGCAGTGAGCTATGATTATGCCACTGCACTCCAGCCTGGGCGACAGAGTCAGAACCTGTCTCAAAAAAAAAAAAAAAAAAATCTCTATCATCTTCCTCGCTTTGTCTTCCAGAATTATGTCAAATCACTTGATGGCCTGCAAAAAAGATAGAAATGCTTACTATTAATGTTGTTTGCTTAGAAGTGTTAGTTGGGTCAGGAAGATAAAGTCCTTGATGTGAGAAAAGGCAAAGAAGAACCTAGGGCTGAAGTCCAAACCCCTGCCAAGTACACATTTAAGGGAAAATCAGGATCTTGAAACATCACAGAGGCCAAGGGAGGAGAGAATTCTAAGCAGAATGTCTTTAGGCCCAAAGGCAGAAATGTTCTTTGTAGTTGGGTCGGTCAAGGAGAAAAAGACATTGCAGAAGCGGGTGGCTCTCCTCGGGGCTGCTTCTGTAGCATTTGTTCATTGCATTGGATCAAGGAGGAAATTATTTGTACCAGAATGTTTTGTTAGTGATTCAGACAGTTAAAGCTGTCTAAATGTGGGCTGCAATGAACAACATAATACAACCCTGAAAACCATTGGAAACCATCAGTGTTAGCTATAAATAAATCTGGGTTTCCACTTAATAAAGCTATTAATTTAAAATTATTATAATATTAAGTTAGAAAACATGGTTTTTTCAGATCTCGTGTGGGTGGCTCCCAGCATCGGTCAGCCAGCAATCAATTAGAATGAAATCAGTTGGTCCAAAACTAACTTGTTGATGTCAGTTTGAGATATTGTTTGTATCAAACTATGAAGCCATATTTCAAGTAACATAATAGAAAACATGGACAAACTCCAACACAGGCCTGTGCGTGAATAGAAATGAAAATTAAATTGTCCAGTTTTCTCTTGCTGATTGAAGAATCTCTGTTCTGATTAAATGGGAGATTATAGGCCGTGAAGTCAAGTGCCATAACATTTACTTTTATTATGCCATATATTGTAGTTCCCACTGCATGGCAGGATTTATTGTTACACTTCAATGCTACTGAGATTTTCGGTTCCTTTCCCACGAAAGCACATAGCAACAGGCCTTCAGATAGGAAGCCTACTATGAAGTATGCCACCTGTTTTCAACTAATTGACTTAGAGAAAGCCCTTATCATTCCTCCTCAGTTGCCTAGCGTCATTGTTAGAACTGTAGTTTTTTTTCCATCCAATCCAAATCTCAATCTATTCCCACTTCCGTCTCTTTATGTAGACCCCACCCCACCTTCACTTGAGTAGAGTGAAGATTTCTTCTCTGTCTTTTCAACTTGACCACGAAACACACTTCATGCTATAGTCAGTTTTGGGGGCCAAGCATTCCTCGCTTTAAAGTCAACGGACTTGGGATGTGGAAGTGGTTTGAAAGGTATCAAGGCTAACTTCCACTCGTGCTCAGATCTCCCACAGATACCTGGGCCTATGGTTCATTTGAACCAGGAAACATGGAAGTACTTCCCTGTGACCTAGGAATACTATTAAGAGCCAGTCAATTTGAGGTTCCAGAAAGGTTCTCAAAGGGAATTGTAGTGATAGTTGCACAACTCTAAATTTACTAAAATTATTGAGTTGTACACATAACATGGGTGGACTTTATGATACGTATAAATTATACTCAGCAAAGCTATTAAAAAGGAAAAAAAAGAGCTAATTGGAATTTTCCTAACACTCACATTGAAGTCCCAGTGTTAAAATAGATACGCACACCACTGATATGTAAGTATGGGATTCAAAGTGCTCCTCTGTCCCCACTTTTTTTTTTTTTTTTTGAGAGACCAGGTTTCATTCTGTCAGCCAGGCTGGGTGATTCGCCTACCTCAGCTTCTTGAGTAACTGGGACTACAGGTGCATGCCATCACGCCCGGCTAATTTTTGTATTTTTTGGCAGAGATGGAGTTTCACCATGTTGGCCAGGCTGATTTCGAACTCCTGAGGTCAAGTGATCTACCTGCCTCAGCCTCCCAAAGTGCTGGAATTACAGGCGCGAGCCACCACACCAGGCCTCCTTTGCCCCACTTTATAAAATAGTTGTGATTATTTAGAGTAACAACTGCTACATTGATGTTTCTGTATCATCTGTAAACCAATCCTTTATATATAAAATTATGTTTTAGATGTGTTAAGAAAGCTCTTTAGGCTGGGCGTGGTGGCTCATGCCTGTAATCCTAGCACTTTGGGAGGCCAAAGTCGGGTGGATCACCTGAGGTCAGGAGTTCGAGACCAGCCTGGCCAACACGGTGAAACCCTGTCTCTACTGAAAACACAAAATTAAAAAAAAAAAAAAATTAGCTGGGCGTGATGGTGGGTACCTGTAATCCCAGCTACCCGGGAGGCTTAGGCAGGAGAATCGCTTAAACCTGGAAGACGGAGGTTGCCAAGATCACACCACTGCACTACAGCTTGGACAACAAGAGTGAAACTCCATCTCAAAAAAAAAAAAAGGCCAGGCATAGCGGCTCACACCTGTAAACCCAGCACTTAGGGAGACCCAGGAGTGTGGATCACCTGAGGTTGGGAGTTCAAGATGACCAGCCTGACCAACATGGAGAAACCCTGTCTCTACTAAAAGCACAAAATTAACCAAGTGTGGTGGCGCATGCCTGTAATCCCAGCTACTTGGGAGACTGAGGCAGGAGAATTGCTTGAACCCGGGAGGCGGAGGTTGCAGTGAGCTAAGATCACACCATTGCACTCCAGCCTGGGCAAAAAGAGGGAAACTCCGTCTCAAAAAATAAAAATAAAGCTCTACAAAAGCTAATAATCATTTTGTAATGTAAAACATCCCCCTAGGGTGTTAAATGTGCATATTTTTTACACCATTTAAAAAAATCAAGTCCTACCTGGACATTGATCTGTAGCTGATTACAACCCTGGTGATAAAATAATCCCAAAGTGTTTGAAAAGCTTAGGAGTGTTTTACAAGCATGTTTGGGGTAGAGCATGCCTTTTAAGTTTTTGTTCCTCTTTGAGGTACAGTATGAGTACTGGAGCTGTGTGTGGAATATCCTTGTGTTAGAATCATTCCACTAATACAGTGGAGAAAAAACACTCCCCCTTCATCTCCCCTCGTCCATCATCTGAGGTTCTAGTGTTGAAGTAAGAGCAGTGAGAGCAAGCAAGAGTAAGGAAAGTAAGAACTAATATTCACTGGGTGCCCACTAAATGTTTTGTCTAGTTTTTTCTCACCATCCATAGCCCTGTGAGGGAGGTGTAATGATTCGTGTTTTTACAATGAAGGATCAGGGAAGAAAGCAAGCTGGGGAAACTGAGCAAGATCATCTGGCTAGTAAGAAATTGGAGTTGAAGCCAGGTCTCCCCTACCCATGAGCCCAAACTTTCAGTGCATGGGATAGGTCTACATTAGCATTTCTTAACTTCTCTCTCCAAGGAGGTATTTGGCAATGTCCGGAGACTTTTTGGCTGTCACATTGTAGGGGTGGGGTGGGGGTGGGGGTGGACATGCTGCCTGGTATCTAGTGGGCATAGGCCAAGGATGCTGTTAAGCATCCTCCAGTGCACAGGACAGCCCCCACAGACAACAAAGGATGACCCATCCCAAATGTCAATAGCATTGAGGCCAAGAGAGCACAGTCTGTGTTAAGAATGGGAAGAGGACAGGCCTCCCCCACAAGTACAACTTGTTCTTCCCTGGAGTGGCCTATCTCATTTCCTGAGAATCTCTATAAAACCTAGTTTGAAAATAATTTCAGAGCTTTGGAAAATCAGAGACTTCATATACAAAAAAGAAATTATATTTGAAATAATTAACTTAAACATCAACCAAGGACACGAATGTGACCTTTGTGTGTGTGTGTGAGAGAGAGAGACAGAGACAGAGACAGACAGAGACACGGAGGGGGATCTTAAGGCTTGCAGCAAGTGAAATGATACCATTTGAGTCTTTAAGTCTGATTTCAAATAGAAAGAGTGTTGGATTTGGGATTAGATATTTGCCAAAGATCAACTACCCAGTGTTTAAATGGGTATTACATAAAAAGACAATAACAAATTTGATCAATACTAAGTTCTAAATCTGTGCTCTGTATAGTAAAATTATACAGGAGAGCAAGAGAGAGCAATTTTAATAGTGACCATGAACACGAAATTTTTGTGACTGTGATGCCAAATCTCTATAAACAAGTGATTGCATTCTTACCTTATTTTGCAATTTCTACCTTTTATGATAAGAAATCACTTCTAGGGTTTTCTTATACAAATTTTGAGGACAAACTCAGATCTCCTGACTTGGGGCTGTTGGTTTTTCTGCACTCTTTTTTAAAGACTTATTTAAAACTTCCCCTTTTGGAGCTAGAGAGCCAGTTATTGGTCCTTGCAGCATGTCAGATTGTTAAGCAATTTCTCAGGTTCAATAAGACAAGATATAGTGTGTCCTGCTTGCCATAAAAAAAAGAAAAAAGAAAAAACCATGAGTGTCATTTGGAGTGTTCCACATTGACTACTGGCTGAGTGTGTGTAAACAACAGCCGCACCTTCCAGCTCTCTCAGGGTTAGACATTCAAACATACGAACTTTCATTCAAGAGCCGTGGCTGGCTCCTACAGACACTGTCTCCTTACTGGCAACCTTCAGACACAGCTTGGAACCAAGGATGTGGTTGACATTACCCACGCTGAAGAACAGGAGATACAGTTGCTATTGGTCTGCAGTCAAGTCTGCATATGATGGGATAGGGTGCCCGTGTGTGGACGTGTGCAGCTCCAGTCCCTATTCAGGGACACAAATCATGATCAAAGATAAATTTTTATCAGGAGTAGCTGAAAAGTACTATACATTTCTCAAGAGTGGTGACAAAAAGCAAAAGAGATTGTGCTGAGGGTCAAATACTTTATACAAAGGAAGTGAAACAGGTTGCATTTCTAATTGATGCGTTTTAACCCAGGCAGTCCTCTGAGCATATTTGGTTCCCTTGTCAAATTTACAGAGGCATAGTTAATTCAGAACAGTATCCGTGGCTGGCCCTCTCCCTGCATTGCCCTTGAGCCCTCCCCTGGTTCCCAGCCTCTCAGGCTCACAGTGGAGGTGTGCTGCTGAGGAAACAAGGTCCAGCTGGCAGCCAGCACTCATTTTGAAAGCCATCCTCCAGTCCTACAGGAGATGGTCCTTCGGGGCCCTTTGAAGGGCCAGCCTGGTCCTGGATGTAAACTGAGTGTGTCCACTTAGACCTTCTCAGTGAAAGATGTTGGTGCTCATCAGAACTGAGGTACTCACCTCTCCCTGTGCGCCCTGCACAGATTGGTCCTGCTGGCCTTTGGTGGTCCATTGTGGTGGCTGGGTTTGTGCTTAGTTATGAGGGGTTCCACGAACATCTTTCACCCTATCACGCCCCGTAAGCACCAGTTCAATAAACATTGAAAATGCCAGTAGGAAAAGCCTCACAAATGCTGTACAAATGGGGGAAGGTTAAGTCAAAGTGGGGACATGATGGCAAATGTTGCAGAACCTCATTGGAGCAGTGCATTCAGTGGTATGGGAATACAGAGAGCAAGTTAGTGCTGTCCTACCCACGTGCTCTATACCCACCATCCTGCAAAATAGCTGACCTGAGAGAGGTAGAGTGACATTTACGGAGCATCAATTCAGATGGCCCTTGGCTTGGAGAGGGTCACAGAGCCTAGTAGCTTTGTGGACTTGCAGGCAGCCGCAAACGCTCACCTGTATGCAGAGTCAGCATGTCCTCCCTCCCCTAGTATTGTGATCAGCTGCATCTCTGTGGCCAGGGCTCTTGCTCATCATTCAGTCTGATGTCTGAGTGGTTCTACCTTTTCTACATGCTGAGACCATATTCTAGTGCTGTATTCTGGAGGTACTGAGTGTACCTCCAGATTTAAGAATGCAAATCTGGAGGTACACCCAGTAGATTCAAAGTATTCTCATAGAACAAAGAGACTTGTATAGTAACTTTTGCTGCATCCACAGTATATTCCACAGAGGCCTCTGAGCTAAAAATGAATGCAGAAGCAAGAAGGAAACAGGTGATGTTCAGCTCTCAGATCCCACATGGCATTTATTTGGCTTGGGGTGCCCCCCTCCCCCCATTCTCTGGCTGTAGGCTCATGGATTGGCAGAGCCTGGTTATGGCTTCCATTTTACTTCTATTTTCCAATATTCAGAGGAATGTACAAGCTACGAGAAAATCATACTTAGGCATCCCTTTGTCACATTAAAAGCATTATGGACACATGACATTTTATTAAGTATTTTGTTTTAGTATTACTTTATTAAGTAAATTATCAAAATCCTTATTTAGCCATGGTCTCTTATTAAAGCATGGTCTTGGAAACCTTGGCCAAAGTTAAGAGCCTGCAAAGTTTGATTCATTACAAAAGAAAAATGATTAGCAGTTGGAGAGTGACATTGATGGGCCCCATTAAAAGGTCATTGGATTTAGTGGTGGCAAGCGAAGGCTGGAGTTCAAGGTTAGCAGGATGCCCTGATTTAGAACCAAGCTTACCTTTGTGTAACCTGCAGTGACACTCTCTTCATCTCCCCAGGCCTGATTCATGTCTCCCTGAGGTTCATACTGTTTGGAATTTCTCTTTTTTTTTTTAATTTTATTTTTTATTTTATTTTACTTTTTATTGCATTTTAGGTTTTGGGGTACATGTGAAGAACATGCAAGATTGTTGCATAGGTAAACACATGGCAGTGTGGTTTGCTGCCTTCCTTCCCCTCACCTGTATCTGTCATTTCTCCCCATGCTACCTCTTCCCACCTCCCCACCTCCCTGTCCCTCCCCCATTTCCCCCCAACGGATCCCAGCGTGTAGTGCTCCCCTCCCTGTGTCCATGTGTTCTCATTGTTCAACACCCGCCTATGAGTGAGAACATGCGGTGTTTGATTTTCTGCTCTTGTGTCAATTTGCTGAGAATGATGGTTTCCAGGTTCATCCATGTCCCTACAAAGGACGCAAACTCATCATTTTTGATGGCTGCATAATATTCCATGGTGTATATGTACCACATTTTCCCTATCCAGTCTATCGTCGATGGGCCTTTGGGTTGGTTCCAGGTCTTTGCTATTGTAAACAGTGCTGCAATGAACATTCATGTGCATGTGTCCTTATAGTAGAATGATTTATAATCCTTTGGATATATACCCAGTAATGGGATTGCTGGGTCAAATGGGATTTCTATTTTTAGGTCATTGAGGAATCGCCCCACTGTCTTCCACAATGGTTGAATTAATTTACACTCCCACCAACAGTGTAAAAGTCTTCCTATTTGTCCACATCCTCTCCAGCATCTGTTGTCTCCAGATTTTTTAATGATCGCCATTCTAACTGGTGTGAGATGGTATCTCAATGTGGTTTTGATTTGCATTTCTCTGATGACCAGTGATGATGAGCATTTTTTCATATGTTTGTTGGCCTCCTGTATGTCTTCTTTTGTAAAGTCTGTTCATATCCTTTGCCCATTTTTGAATGGGCTTGTTTGTTTTTTTCTTATAGATCTGCTTTAGTTCTTTGTAAATTCTGGATATCAGCCCCTTGTCAGATATGTGGACTACAAAAATTTTTTCCCATTCTGTTAGTTGCCGATTCACTCTACTGACTGTTTCTTTTGCCGTGCAGAAGCTGTGGAGTTTGATTAGGTCCCATTTGTCTATTTTGGCTTTTGTTGCCACTGCTTTTGGCATTTTGGTCATGAAGTCCTTGCCTATGCCTATGTCCTGAATGGTTTTGCCTAGATTTTCTTCTAGGGTTTTTATGGTATTAGGTCTGATGTTTAAGTCTTTAATTCATCTGGAGTTAATTTTGGTGTAAGGTGTCAGGACCAAAAAAAAAAAAAAAAAAAAAGGCTTTTAATTTGGGAGACTGCTTGATTTTTCTTTTATTAATGATGCACATTCAGAAATAAACAAATGCCATCTCCTATTGGAAAGGGTATAATCTCCGAGTGTAAAATTGAACACATTTAGCTTAATGGGAAACTCACAATGTTGATCTGTTTCTCAGTGCATTATGACTGGTGATAATCTTGGCACGGACACATGCCAGTTCTTGGCAACTTTTGAAAACCACAGGTCCAGCTCATATCTGCAGGGATAGAAGGTGGCAGGAAGGAGAAATGTTGGGGGCAAGGAAAAGGCCCTAGAGAGAGTCAGGCGTTGAAGCCATAGCTCAGGTAAAAACTTAGTGTCCAGAAATGTACAATTAGCAGATTAACTTTTTTTGATAGAGATAGGATTACTTGTAATTTTTTTCCTAAGAAAAAGTCGTGGAGTGTCAGATTTTTAAGAGCACTTTAAATCCTTTTTACCTAAGTCTTCTCCCTTCTCCTGATGTTTACAAATGAGAAATAGCTCATCGAGTTACCCAGGTTGCTGAATGGGAGCCTGCCAGCCCCTTCTAGCAGTTTTGGGGGACTCTTGTCCCTCCTGGGGTAGTAAAAAGCACACTAGGCTTTGAGACAGGAGGTTTTTCCTCCTCAAATTTTGTAGTCAGTGTAATTTTGGCTTCCATGTAATTCTGGACATTAGAATATTATTGTTTCACATATGCATTAAAGTTTCATATTAGAGTATCAGACTTTTTTTTTTTTTTTTTGAGATAGGGTCTTTTTTTTTTTTTTTTTTTGAGATAGGGTCTTGCTCTGTTGCCCAGGCTGAAGTGCAGTGGTGCATTCACAGCTCACTGCAGGTTCAACCTCCCAGGCTCAAGCAGTCCTCCTACCTCAGCCTCCCATGTAGCAGGGATCACAGGTATGCACCACCAAGCCCAGATATTTTTTCATTTTTTTGTAAAGATGGGTCTCACTGTGTTGCTCAGGCTGGTCTCAAACTCCAGGGCTCAAGCAATCCTTCCACCTCGGCCTCCCAAAGTGCTGGAATTATAGGCATGAGCCACTGCACCTGTCCCTGCTCCTCTTCTGTCTAGGTTAAGTGCTGTTAAAGATGAAATGACCTGTACATCTTACGCTCCAAAAAGAAGTGTGCACTCTGCTCTGGCTGCTCATCCCACTGAAGCTGACCATCGAGCACACCATTGCACCTCCTTGGATCTTGGTTTTTCATAATTAATCCAGTGGCTTGGATGAAATGATTATGAAGAACCCAGTTCAGGCTAGGGCATGGGGTCTCATTCCTGTAATCCCAGCATTTTGGGAGGCTGAGGCAGGAGGAATTGCTTGAGTCCACCAGTTCGAGACCAGCCTGGGCAATATAGGGAAACTCTGTCTCTACAAAAAATTATAAAAGAAATAACCCAATGCAGCCTCATAGTCTATGTTTCTGTAACCCTGCCCATTTCTTTTAGCTGAGTTTTCTAGACATTGAGAAAACTGCTGGCTTGGTAGCCTCTGAATCCTCTTTGAAATTAAGTAGCTTATTCTTTCCTTTGGCTCTTCAGTTTCTTTAGTTCTGTTCTTTTAATCTAGAATGATAATTTGGCCCTTTCTACAGTCTAATCTAGGTTTTTTGTTTGTTTTTTTCTTTTGCTTAATGATTTTTTGCTTTTAAATGATTTGATGGCTATATGGAGATTTAAGAAATTGTTAAAGGTTATGAGTATAACTTTGACGTTTTAAAATTTTTAGTGATGGGGTCTCACTATGTTGTCCAGGCTGGACTTGAACTCCTGGGCTCAAGTGATTCTCCTGCCTTAGCCTCCTAACTAGCTGTGACTGTAGGCATGCTACTGCATCTGGCTCGTGAGCATAACTTTTTGTAAAGTTTTAAAAAGTACTCATTCATTTTTAAAAATAATTATTTTGATTTTTTTAACCCAAGTTATTACAGGGAAATGTAAAAGAATAGGATGTTTGCCATCCTAAGTAAGTTTGGGATCCTAGAGCAAACCCTGACATAGATGCAAGTTCCAGGTTGCAAGTTCTGTTTTCAAATCAGTTGGCTAGTAATTCTTTGCTTCCAGTGACATTGAAGGAGGTACCCACTAAGTTGTTTGATGGTGGACTATTAAAAACAATAATTCCTGTTGATGCTAGACTGTGGTCTAATTTTTGGTGTATAATTTGCAAGGAGTTCAGAGAATTGAGTGACATTGATGACGAAATTATTTCCATTCTGGTTAGGCACAGTGGCTTATGCCTGTAATCCCAGCACTTTGGAGGCTGAGGTGGGCAGATCACAAGGTCAGGAGTTCAAGACCAGCCTGGCCAATATGGTGAAACCCCGTCTCTACTAAAAATACAAAAATTGACCAGGTGTGGTGGTGGGCGCCTGTAGTACCAGCTACTTGGGAGGCTGAGGCAGGAGAATCACTTGAACCCAGGAGGTGGAGGTTGCAGTGAGCCAAGATTGTGCCACTGCACTCCATTCAGGGCAACTGTCTCAAAAAAAAAAATTTTATATATATATATATATATGTATATATATATATGTATATATGTGTGTATATATATGTGTGTGTGTGTGTATATATATATATGTTTTCATCTCAGTTACTTTTTTGTGTTTTTTTTTTTTTGACACAAAGTCTCACTCTGTTGTCCAGGCTGGAGTGCAGCGGCACTGTCTCAGCTCACTGCAACCTCCGTCTCCCGAGTTTAAATGATTCTCCTGTCTTAGCCTCCAGAGTAGCTGGGATTACAGGCCTGCACCACCACACCCAGCTAATTTATTTTGTAGTTTTAGTAGAGACAGGGTTTCACCATGTTGGCCAGGCTGATCTTGAACTCCTGACTTCAAGTGATCCACCCACCTTGACCTCCCAAAGTGCTGGGATTATAGGCGTCAGCCACCACAGCTGGCCTCCATTCCATCTACTTCTATTTAAGTGAACAAATTTTTTTGGCACTTGTGTCTCTAAAATGAAAAATAGAGAGTTGATACCAAACCATCTCTTTCTGGTATTAATAATCATACACACATGAAGTGTTTGGGGGAAAAGCCCAATAAAATTGTTTTGTCATGCTTAAAAATTATTTATCAAAATGTGTGGTATGCGTGTATACTTATGTTCTGATCATTTGTATACTAATAATAATTGTAATGAGAACTCAATCCAGAAGAAAAATAATTTTTACACTTAGAGCCTTATGATTTCAGGAAAGAAAAAGTCTTAAATTTCAATTTCTATACATGTTTTTACAATAGAAAGATGACAAAATAATTAACAACAGACTTAAAAATACATTAGGATAAAATTCAGCAGTAGATGTTGGAAATATGAATTTAAGTAGGAAAAGAAATTATGTAAAATTTCCAACTTAAAATCTAATGATGTTTTTAAATGGATGATGGTGGTGCTTAAATTGCTGCAGTGTTCAAATATATATTGGATATATTTAAGAAATCTATATTATATTTTAAAATCTTAATATTTAGAATATGACAGAAATTACATCCCTTGTGAGTAAACTTACATAAAAGTTTAGATTTCAACTTGTTATGTGTGAGGAGGCTATAAAGGGTTTCCAAAATTGTTTTAGAAAGTATACTGGCTTCATAAATATAGCATTTTATACTTACACAAACATTTCTATGGATTAATTTCTAGAAGTGACATTGATATATCTGAAGGTGTACACCTTTACATTTTGTAATAGGTATTGCCAAATGGCATACAGAAAGGTTGTGCCAATTTATGATCCTATAGATAATAATGTAACCACTGTTTCCAGTAGAGAATTAGCTTATTTATCAGATCACTTAGCATAGCAAATTTGGGCCTGTAGCGAGCAATTTTTAAAGGAATGCAATTGTGGAGAGCTACTTTTCCCCACTTAACATTGCTTGTCATCAGTCCGAGTGAATCACTACCTCTCCTCGAAGCAAGACTGCAGTAAGATATGTCCTCTTTCCCTGATCTAAATTAGGTCCCCATGCTATCATTGGTAATTTCACCTTTTTTTTTTTTTTTTTTTTTTTTTTTGAGGCGAAGTCTCACTCTGTCGCCCAGGCTAGAGTGCAGTGACGCAACGTTGGCTCAGTGCAACCTCTGTCTCTGCGGTTCAAGCACTTGTCCTCCCTTAGCCTCCTGAGTAGCTGGCTGCACACCACCATGCCCAGCTTTTTTTTGTATTTTTAGTAGAGACACGGTTTCACCATGTTGGTCAGACTGACCTCGGATTCCTGACCTTGTGATCTGCCTGCCTTGACCTCCCAAAGTGCTGGGATTATAGGCGTGAGCCACCACACCTGACCTAATTTCATCTTTTATTATTCTTTCATAGTAAGTAGTAGAACTTGTAATTATGCAAACAAAAAGCATGTGTCCCTCAGTGGGCTCTTAGCTCCATGTGGGCAGGGAATGTGACTGTTTTCCACCCCTGTATACCCTTTGCCTAACCCAGTGCCTGGCTCATAGTGTATGCTCAGTAAATAGCCACTGAATGAATGGGCTGAGCGTAAGTGAGGAGAAATACCAAGATGCAGGATCATAATATACAGTCTTCATTGCCACTAGCCATGTGTGACTATTTAAATTTAATTAAAAAGCTGTACTCATCCATAATCCATGCACTCTGTAGCCATGTGGGGCTAGTGGCTACCATTTGAATAGTACAGATTACAGAAGACTGCAGTCATCACAGCAAGTTCTACTGGACAGTGCTGATATAGGATGATTGTACATTCATTCTCAAAACTATCCCTATGCTTGGCACAAAGTAAATAATAAATGTTTGATTAAATTAATGAGCAAATAAACATTGTGTCTCCCTCTCTTATTCTTGAGCTACACGTTTTGATGTAGAAGTTGCTTGTATCGAATAGCCAAACATTCTGTTAACTTGCCTAACACCTTATATTTCTTGCCACAGAGTGCCTTGAAGAAGCCCCTTTTCCTGCCCATTTCAAAACACATTTGAATAAAATTTAAATAAAAACAAGCAACATTCTATAGTGGAAAGAATCCCTTGGATATGAATCTGTGTGTGGGCCCTGTTACTTGTTGGTAGTGACCTTGGGCATGTTTTCTAACCTCTGATTCTCCATCTCTTTCTTTGTGGAGTATAGTGATGCCCACACAGCATGTGGTTTTGTGCAGATGGAATGAGGGTGTGTGCATGTGAAGCATCTAGTAGTAGCATGGCCGGCACATGGAGTTCAAAACAGTAGCTCAAAACTTGTTTATGGCCAGGCACAGTGGCTCATGTCTATAATCCTAGTGCTTTGGGAGGCTGAGGCAGGAGGATTGCTTGAGGCCAGGAGTATGAGATCAGCCTGGGCAACATAGCAAGATCCTATCTCTAGCAAAAAATAAGACAAAACAAAAATTAGCTGGATATGGTGGCTACCTACTTGGGAGGCTGAGGCAGGAGGGTTGTTTAAGCCCAGGAGTTTGAAGCTATAATACCATGAGCTATGATCACACCACTACATGCACTCCAGCCTGGGTGACAGGGTGAGACCCTGTCTCTAAAAAAAAAAAAAAAACTCCAACCCCCCCAAAACTAACTTACTTTCAGCAGCTTGTGTCCTGCAAACTTCACACCTGGATTATAAATGAAACCACAACAGCTGATCTGCTGTATCCTTACATGTTTTGGAGGGTTTATTTTCCTGCAGAATCTAATCATTGCTAATAATTTCATTTAGTGATTCAGCTAACACAGGTGTTCGTTTGACTCCCTAATAATGGGCCTGTCTCGATAGTCTGCACTGATTTTCCACATTAGTCAAATGACTGACGCATGGAGTGAGACTTCCTCCTCCCATCCAGACTGCCTCATGATGCCTCTGCAATGCAGATAAAGTACCTGTGGCCCTGTGGGTTTAGGGTTTTCTTATCTTAGACCTAAAAAAAAAAGGTAGAGGTGGGGGATTTCTAGCCTTGCTCTGAGATCCTTGTTTCCAAATCCCACAGCTCCATTAATGGTACATGAAAACAGAATTCTATCAGCGTGATCTGAAAAGGTTTTCACATAGTCTCTCATTTACGAAAGAATAACCTTATGAAGCTGATGGCTCATATATTTCTCTCATTTTTTTCCTGCTGGAAAACCTGAAGCCTAGAAAGATTGTTTGTTAATGTATTAAATAATCATTTTTTGAACACTCACTGCAAGCCAGGAGTGATCTTAAGTTCAGGGAAACAGAGAGAAAATCCATAGCTTCTTCCCTGGCTGGTGGGGGAGGCAGAGAAGTCAGCAGAGAATGTCAGTACAGGGTACTAAGTGCTGAGATCAGGGTGATGGGTCAGTAGGGATGCACCCAACCCAGGCCTTAGGGTGCACTCTGGCTTCTTGAAAGAGGCCCCAGTTGTGGCACTGAAGCGATTAGTGGGGAGAGGAAACCCTCAAGGGACACACTCAGATCGTGACTGTACACCTCTCTGGTGGCAGCATGCGAGTGGTAAGGGGCTTAAAGTGAGAAATTATTACAGTGGTTCCAAGCAAGAAATTGAGCCACCTTAATAATCTGAGACAGGGTGTGGAGAAGGGACAGCTTCCAGAGATATTAGGAGGTAGTAACATTGCCAGGTTTTAGTTGTAGGCAAACTTCTATCCTAAAGCTTTTTTTTTAAAGTCCACAGCAACACGCTATAATAAATGCAGAGAACCATTTACGAGCTCCCAAAGAACTCTGCTGGTGCCAGCTAGCCTGAACTTAGCCTTTTAACTGTTTCTCCTCTGTGCCTTCACTGGATGTGCTTTATGCACCTGTGGTCACTGGTACCATTCCTCCTATCCATGGAAAATGAGACTACACTTTCTAATTGAACCAAATAGGGTGTGACTGAAGTTCATGGAAAATGGGAAACTCCATCTGCCATGAAGAATCAGAGGCCCTTTCCAAGCCAACTCCATCGTGCCCAACATGAATTATCCCCATATGTCTGCAGAGAGTTTGTCGTCCAAGTATCACAAAAGCCAGAGGCCTCTCATCCTTATGAAACTAACTTCTTAAAAATACCCTGGCATTTGCCAGTTCAATAGCTTTGGACTGGCTTAGGAGCATTAAAACCTTTTTAAGAGGAAAAATTCCCAACCAGGCTGAGAAAGCTCATATCAGGTTTCAGCTTGATTCATTTCAAAACCACCATGAAAATTGGGACATTTTCTCCACACCACGATGGGTTAGTCATGGAAATTCTGCCTTAATTGTAGCTACCATGGCCATAGTCATGAGATGTGTGCTCTGTGCCACTGAAAAGTGATTTGACAATACTGGAGAGTTTCTCCCCTTCACTGTCAGAAAGCAGAAATGTGTTACAGTTCATGGTCTATGGAAACATGCCAGGGTAGCCTCAGGTTCCCTTTTCAGCAAGCAATCTCATATTTGGTGCATTTTTTTCTGTATGGCAGTTTGGTTTGGTTGCTGTTTCCAAAAAGTGCTCTTTCCAAACCAAAACTATAGAAAGTTAAATTTAGCAGAAATGTGCAGTAAACTGGGTGTGTGGTGACTCATACCTGTAATCCCAGCACTTTGGGAGGCCAAGGCAGCTGGATCACTTGAGGTCAGGAGTTTGAGACCAGCCTGACCAACATGGTGAAACCCCATCTCTACTAAAAATACAAAAATTAGCCAGGTATGGTGGTGCACGCCTGTAATCCCAGCTACTAGGGAAGCTGAGGCAGGAGAATGGCCTGAACCTGGGAGGTGGAGGTTGCAGTGAGCTGAGATTGCACCACTATACTCCAGACTGGGTGACAGAGCAAGACTCCATCTCAAAAAAAGAAAAAAAGTACATTAAGAGATTAAGAGTGGCTTCCCCTGAGGGACTCGGACCTTTCTCTTATTCATGAGTGATAGAAATAGAGCAGTCTTCTCTGCCATCTGTCCTGGAGACATTTGCTAAGCGTGGCCAGGCTTCAATGTGCATAGGCCTTCTTAGTGCAAACCTCAACTAGTAAAACAGAATGGGCCAGTCAGCCTTCTCTGCATCCATAGCAGAGAATGAGTCTTCAGCCTCAAAGCTGCTTATGTCCTGCTAGGAGCCACTTCTATAAGTTATACTCTTGTTTTTTTTCTTTCAAATCATTTGTTCATTTGTTTGCTTATTTCTTCATTGACAAAAGAGCCAGCATGTTTTACCCAGGAACATTCTAGACTTTGAGAACACAAGGATGAGTTCCTGCCCTCCTGGGGCTCACAGCCTAAGTGCAAGAGACAGACATCACACTTCTGGGTTGTTTTAAAAGTGTGATTCACTACAGACTGCTACCTCACACGTTGTCAAATCCTGAACTCCCAGGTGGACTTAATTCAATGGGCCCGGGAGGGTGTGGGGGCAGCAAAGGTGGAGTCCTCCCTGGAGTTTTGGCAGAAGTTTCCTGGTATGAACTTGTCCACCCCTGCACACAAGTGGACTTACCAAGTCCATCCCGAGAGGACCCGAAGCTGTCCCATCCTCTCCCCTCGCTCCCTGCATTCCTCTCCCACCCGCTATGCCGGGTCACATTTCGGGCCTCTTCCTGGCTCCAGCTACAGTGTCTGACCTGCCACCAGTCATCTGAGCCTTTGGCCACCACTCTGGTCAAGTGCTTCAGCACCTCTGTGGCCCTCCAAATCAGACCAGCGCCCCTCAGCCCACCATGGAGGACCCACTGCTAGAGAGCCCAGGCAGGCTGTCTATTCACTGGGCCCTGGAACACCCTGTCAGTCACTGGGTGGCCTTTCCACTCTTCTGCTTGGTCAAATCCTTACCCCCGAACCTTCCGTCAGCCTCCAGCCTCTGCTAGAGCAGTGCTTCTGAGCCTTTGCTGCATGTTCACATCATCCGGGAGATGGACACCTTCCTGTGCCCAGGCTGCACCCCAGTTGGGATGAGTCAATCCCTGGGATGCAGTGGTATTTTGTCTTTTTAAATTGTCCAGGTGATTCCTCCATGCAGCCAAGGTGGAGAAGCAGAGTTAATTCGCCTTTTGTTGTTCTTTTTTTTTTTTTTTTTGAGACGGAGTTTCGCTCTTGTTACCCAGGCTGGAGTGCAATGGCGCGATCTCGGCTCACCGCAACCTCCGCCTCCTGGGTTCAGGCAATTCTCCTGCCTCAGCCTCCTGAGTAGCTGGGATTACAGGCACGTGCCACCATGCCCAGCTATTTTTTTGTATTTTTAGTAGAGACGGGGTTTCACCATGTTGACCAGGATGGTCTCGATCTCTCGACCTCGTGATCCACCCGCCTCGGCCTCCCAAAGTGCTGGGATTGTTGTTCTTTAGTCACTTCATCTTGCTCAGCTTTTGCTCCTGAGCTTGTTTTTTTTCCCTGGACAGAGCCATGACATAGGTTTGTCCAGCTCTGCCCCTGATAGCTCCCAGCCAAGGCCCTTGGCAGCAGCCTGTTTGCTGGAACCTTTAACAACCCTCTCTTCCATCTCCTTCCCTGGCTGCCAGTCAGCATCGGCTCCTTGGTTTTTTGTCCTCTCTCCTCTCCTGAGCCTTCGTCTGCCCCTCATTGTGTCTCTGTCCTCCCCCACCAGCCTCCCGCCCCCAAGAAACCTCCCTGTCCTGGGCCTTATTTTCTTCTTCCAGAACAGTTGGAGATATGCACAGATAACCTGCTAAACTGATTGTATGTAGAGTACATACAAGGCTATTTGTGCAGTGCTTTTCCATAATAGTAAAAAATAGGAGGGGAAAATGATTTGGAAACAAATTATCCAACAAATGGGATTGATTAATTACAGTACAACAACTATTAAAATATTTACAAAGAATTTTTAGAGATATGGCATATCAGGTTAAGTGAAATAAACAGAATGTAATATTACATATAGTATGAGCTATACTATTTATTTATAGGAAAAAAAGCCTGGAGGGAAATATACCAAAATATTAACAGTGCTTGTCTTGATGTGGTAAGATTATAGTTGACTTTCTTTTATTGTTACAATTTCATGTTTTGTTTTTTAAAAATTAGACACTGGTCATGTATTACATTTGTCATCAGGGAAAAGTGATTTAAAAAGATAAATTGGGGGTATGTTCATGTCAGATGGTGAGTTTTTGCATCCATCCAAGTGTGTAATGGTGAATTTTCATTTTGGACAACATGGGCTTAGTAGAGGAGAGTCCCAGGATAGAGTCTGAAGGAGAACCCTTTAAGAAAATAAGTTTCTCCAGCCTGGGCAACATGTTGCCCCCCCCATTTCTACAAGAAATACAAAAAGTAGCCAGGTGTGGTGTTGTGTGCCTGTAGGGAAGCTGAGATGGAAGAATCACCTGAGTCCAGGAGGTTGAGGCCTCAGTGAGCCGAGATTATGCCACTACCCTCCAACCTAGGAGACAGAGCAAAACCCTGTCTCAAAAAAAAAAAAAAGAGGCAGGGAAACAAAAGAAAGAAAAAAATAATGAGATTCTCTTAAAGGGAAGGCTCCTGAAAGGGGTCAGCCCAGTGAGCCACCACTGATGGAGAAGTACATCCTAGCAGGGGGTTCTTTGCCCTCCCCCGACTTAGGGTCCTTCTGGCACCCTGCTGAGCCTGCTGGAGAGGTGGGTACTCAGGTACTGGGTGCTGATGGGCTCCCTCTTGGCCTCAGAGCACCACTGATGTTTTTCTTTGTGCCATCTCTGCAGATGGTTAACCTTTGGTTATACTTGCCTTGCCCTGATAAGAGGAGTTAATTGAGTAATTATTTATTCATCAGGATAATGTCACTTAATAGAATCCCAGGTGTAATTGAATGGCTTCTCCTGACCAGTGACTTGTGCTTGATTTTGCATGTTCCACTAAAGAAAATAGTTTGCAGATAACACCTGCCTGTTCATTAATAGAATAAAGTTGTTACACAGCCAGACCACTAATAACCATCAGCAAAAGAATTCTTCCCAAAATAAAGTGGGAGGAAATGCACATCATTTTTTTTTTTAACTTCTCTGTCCTGAGCCTAGTATAGCTGCAGTTATGGAAGTTAGGATGCTTTTAGCTGCAAATAAAGAATATCTGATTAAAACTGGCTGAAATGGCAGGGGTTTGTTAATTTCACATGGCAAGAAGTCTGGGCACTAGATCATCTCAGAGTTGCAACCCATTGATCGAGGTTGTCAGTTAGCATTTTCTTTTTCTTTTCTTCCTCTTTTTTTTTTTGAGGAGTCTTGCTCTGTCGCCAAGCTGGAGTGCAGTGGCACAGTCTTGGCTCACTGTAACCTCTGCCTCCCAGGTTCAAGTACTTCTCCCACCTCAGCCTCCCAAGAAGCTGGGACTTCAGGTGTGCACCACCACGCCCAGCTAATTTTTGTATTTTTTAGTAGAGACAGGATCTCACCATGTTGGCCAGGATGATCTCGAGCTCTTGACCTCGTGATCCTCCTGCTCCGGCCTTCCAAAGTGTTGGGATTACAGACGTAAACCACTGCAGCCGGTGAGCATTTTCCATTTTTCTATCTTGCCATCCTGTGACCAGATGGCCACATGGTCACAAAATGGCCACAGCTCCAGACATCCTGTCCTTACACAGTAGCATTCCAAGCAGGAAAGAAGAGGAACAGCAACACAAAAAGCCTTCTCACTTGCCTCTCTCTATCCAAAGAGAAAAATCTGTTTCCCATAGGCTGTCAGTATACTGTCCTACATTGCTCAGTAACTCAAATTGGACTACATAGCCACCTCTAGACCACTCACAAGCAAAGAGGAGCAGGGCTGCCCTTCTTGCCTTTTGTAATCAGTGACCGGCGTCTACTTGCCCTTCGCTCTTGTACCTTATAATAAACAGCCTTTTGTGTCGAGGCTGTTAGAGTGTTCTATCTACTAAAATAGACTTGGATTTGTGGAAGAAAGAGAATTCTTCCTTTAATCCTCTTTCTGTAGCTTTTTAGAGATTTATGGATATAGTTGTAGAAGGGGAAAAGAAAAATCCTGTTTCTCTCTCTTCCATGCAATAGCTTGTTAAACTAAGAAGGAAATGATTAGTCCATTCAGTTTGAATCCTGTTTATTGAATGACTAAAGGATATAAATGACCTTTGTAAGAGATGAAGTGTAATCCAGACAGAAAGGATTATTATTGAGGAAAAGAGGTGCTATGACATATCATAAGAGCCTTTGCTCCTATTTTGTCTCTTAAAACTCTGTTTTACTTTTGTTTTAGACCTAGAAGGTTTTGACTCCGTGGTGTCATCTACTGAGAAACTCAGTCATCCAACCACAAGCAGACCAAAAGCTACGGGAAGGCGGCCTCCATCCCAGTCCCTCACATCTGTAAGTGTCTCCTCATACTGTGTGTCCCCTTACTTCTCTACAGCTGAAAAGCAGAACAAATTAGAGACTCTAGCTAAGGACTCTTCTGCAAGCAGCTGATTTGACGACACCACAGGAGAGGGAAGCCATGAGATACACTGCCAACCAAAAGTGATTTCATAGTCTTCTTGAGTCGAGCGCCATTTCTTTCTATTTGTTCTTTGTGTTTCTGCCAGCAAGGTAGGCACTCCCTATTCCCACCTTCCTGTTCTTTTCTTCCAGAATGATTCTTATTTGAACCTAAAATGAAATGGGTAAGAAACAAAGATCATGTTTTATAGTGGAGAAAGGAGAATGAGGCTGGTTTGGTCTAAAAACAAAACTTTACTAAATAAAGATCTGTTCCTATATAGCGCCAGGCAGTGGCCAAACCTTTCTTTCTCAAATCCCCATTGCCTGTACCCCTTCACAGAATACCACGCACACCTTCAGGATATTGTTTTCAAACATGTGAGGCACCTGGTAATGAAGGAGAGACTGATTGGAACACTCAGGATAACCCATAGAAGCTTTTTGTTTGGGTTGTTTTGAATGACTTTTTATTGCGAGCCTGTTACATGTTTATTGTACCAAATTTGAACTACAAAATGTATAAAGAAGAGTTATCTGTAATTCTGCTCCCCAGTGCAAAGAACCGTTAACTTTTTGCTCTACATCCTTAGCTTTTTAAAAAAACTATTTGTATATATAAAATTATTTCTTCACAAATGGGATTACATAGTATGCATCGTTTTGAAACTTGCTTTTCTCCTGTTCTGTTGTGTGCCTTTCTCCCCAGTCATGACAGCATTCTTCCCTGACATCACATTTCATGGCTGCCCATTTTTCTAACCTATTGGTATGTGAGCGTTTAGCTAGTGTACCATTATTGGGCATTTATGTTGTTTCTAGTTCCTCATTATAAACAACACTCAAATGAATGTCACTGCAGAAAAATCTTGATGCTGCTATAAAATTATTGACTTGGGTAAAAATTTTCTGGAAGTGGGTCAAAGGGAAATGTATGCTTTGCTTTTGCCACAGGTTGTACTGTCCCCTCCAAGCTCACCTTCCACAAGTTGTGTTTGTGTATAATCAATATCTTTCTCTCTCTCTCTCTCTCTCTCTGTTTCTGTATAGCACATTGCGTTGTTCCAGTGAGTCTAAGTCCGTATGACCCCTATCCAGATATACCAAGGAATTAATTAACCTTTTGCAGGTTTCCCAGGACACTTTCTATTTTTATGTCATCACTGATCCCACCTAAGGTGTCATCATTTAGAAGAAAAAGCATGTCACTTCCTTGGAGCCTCTTCTCTCGTATCTAGGGTCTGGAAGTATGGTTTGAGTCATCCTATTTTTCCTCTTAGTGTGAAAGAAACCTAACTTTGCATTGACATCTTTTTGGGAGAAAGACTTTAAAAAGTAGCTGACTTTTTTATTGTTATACAAACTTCTCTGTTGACACCACCTTCTTTCCCCTCTCCCTCTCACCTCTTCACACCCCCACCTCAACACCCCTTTTATACCCACGACCTGTTTAGTTGCTTCTTAGTATCTCTATATTTTGTTTTTCAATCCTACCTCCTCCATCTTCTCTATAAATCCTTCATCATTTTTGTCTTCCTTCCAAATTCTTCTCAACTTTTCAAGGTCTAGAGAGCCTCACGACTTCCAGAATTACAGACAGGTTTAAATTACCATCTCTTGTCCCACCTTTGGTCCATACATCCCATGCCTGAAAGTTCGTATGTATTTAGAGGATGTAGTAAGGACATACCATCTTCACTTCCGTCAGACTACACAGTTTTACAGTCATTCAACAAATCTTTATAGACATCTATCCCCTATGTGCTCCGCACCGCTGTGCCAGGTACCAGAGATACAACTGCAATGAAAAGCACATGGTCACTGCCTGCAGGAAGCTTACGGCACAGTGACTAAAAGTTTGGCATTTTATACAAAGTCACTTCATTTGCAGACTTAAAACAAAACAATATAGTTGTGCTTTAAAGTATAAGTACTATGTTCTCTTCCCTTCATTCCCATTCATCCCCACTTGGATCTGTACCTTGAATTCCTATTTACTCTTCTTCCAGTTAGCACCTGTGGATTTTTCATAGGCAAATGGAGGCTTAGTGGATATGAGTGTATTCCTCAAAGGCCACTGGGGAATATGACAGAGGAAATACACTAGTCATGATTCCCCAGCCTGGGGCCTCTGACCCTTGTTGAAGCTCTTTATGTTTATAGGATTCAAAGAGCAAGATTTGATTGCCAGCTTATGAACCCTAGGTCGTATTGGAGGGAACTGGCTTTTTGAATAAAGTCTCAAAAAGAAGGGATCCAGGCATGGCATGGTGGCTAAGCAGTTAAGCCTAGATTAACAAGAAAGCTTGGTGGTAGGGGAAACTTTATTGTAGGTAATTGGATTTTCAGATTAAGTGAAGATTAACAAATAAAACCTGTTAAATTGAAAACTTTGGTTAAAAATTCCCTAAAATGCATTAGGTTTCTGCCTTAAGTAAACAGAAGAAAACATACAATATTTTGGGGTATAATTTTTGTATAATGATACCAAGTGGTGATTTTAGATGGGACTGTTTTTCTACCACCAGGGTAGAAAGCATAGAGATAAAGCTGAAGATGAGCTTGTCCAAAAAGATCTCTGGAAGATTCTTCATTATAAAGGATTCCTTGCTATAGGAACTCTTACTTTAATTTCCTTTGTTCTAAAATTGGGAAATTCTAGCCCAGTGATCATCTATGACTAAGTGACTTCCAGTGAATTGCTCCAGAATTTTTTTTTTCAGACAGGGTTCCACTCTTTTCCCAGGCTAGAGTGCAGTGGTACGATGTTCATGGCTCACCGCAGCTTCGACCTCTGGGGCTCAAGTGATCTTCCCACCTCAGCCTCCTGAGTAGCTGGGACTACAGGTGTGAACCACTGTACCTGGATAATTTTTGTATTTTTCATAGAGATGGGGTTTTGTCATATTGCCCAGCTGGTCCCAAATTCCTGGGCTCAAGAGATCCTCCTGCCTCAGCCTCCCAAAGTGTTGGGATTACAGGCGTGAGCCACCGCATCCAGCCTCATCTGGCTTGTTTATCTTTACAGTGATCTTCACAGTGAGGCAGAAAGAACAGGGGTGTCATTCTATATTTTACCAAAAGATGCTGCCATTCTGTAAATATACTATAGCAATACAGACTCCAAAATGAATGTTGACTGTCAGCAGTAATGAGGGCAGAGATTTAACAGCAGGTACCAAAGGAGGTATGAGCTTGTTGCACTAGTAAGCAACGCTGTGCTCTCAGGCTGAGGAAACAACTGGTTGCTGGACCACAGGCCTGGTGAGCCCTTGTCCCTGGAAATGGTTTTCTCTCAGATACCTCCTTTAGGACACTTCCACATGCAGATTTAGCAATCCTGGAAAAGAGTAAGGAAAAGGAAGAGGAGGGAATGAAGGAGAGGCAGATTAGAGGTAGCCTCTCATTGACATGTGTGTTCTTCCTTGGTGGACTGTCAGCCCTGTGAGGGCAGGCATCCTGTGTGGTAGGGCAGGCATCCTGTGTGGTGCATCAGTAAGTCTGCAGTACAAAGCTCAGTGCTTGGCACATGGTAGCAAATGTTTAGAGGAAGCAGCAGGAAAGGATGGAGGATGGATGCTTGCAAGGATGAAGTGAGTGATGGACATCAGTGGCAAGATCCGTGGTTTAGGAAACCTTGCTTCTTAGTTGCAGTTCTGCCACTAACCAGCTATGTGACTTTAATACATGGATAACAGCACACTTTTTTGCTTCAGGGTTATCGTGAGAAGACAAAATAGCAGTGTCAAGTGCTTTGGAAAGCATACAGCATTATATTAACAAAAGCGGTGTCAGCTAAGGTATAATTCTGACAAAAGCATTTTCTTTTGGCTTTATCAGTCATCCCTTTCAAGCCCTGATATCTTCGACTCCCCAAGTCCCGAAGAGGATAAAGAGGAACACATTTCACTTGCGCACAGAGGAGTGGACGCATCAAAGAAAACTTCCAAGACTGTTACCATATCCCAAGTGAGTGACCAGCCATGAGAGGGTGTCCCTATCATTTCATGCATGTACTAGTGATGGGTTATAAACCAAACAAAGATATGCAGACAGTGCAGGTGTTTGTTATTCTTCAATGACAGCAATTCCATTACTAATCAAAATCCCCAAGGCATGTTGCCATCTCTGAAACTAGGCAGAATCCCTGAGATACAAGTTCAGTTGTTTATTTCCCATGTTTTCCTCTTGTGGTTTGATCTCCTCTTCATACCATCACACATACATTCACAAATGCCTTTACACACTACCACCATCACCACAACCAGAACAACGTAAAAAGCCTTGAGGTATCTAGAGAGAAGACATTATTCAATGACGTGCCCTCTGCCCATAGATCTTGTCTTTTATGTTCAAAGTTGGTCACAAATTACAGTTGGAAGATTGTAAATATAAATAATGTGGTCTTTTAAAGAAAATTGATTTGGATTCATATTCTGTGATAAATTTATAGTCTAAAAACATGTCAGTTTCATTCCATTCCCAGGGAATGGTATGGATACTTTATTAGTTTATGAGAAACAAGGAAGACATTTAACTTTTAGCTACTTCGTGTAACTTTTGAGGAGTATCTTGTACAAATTCTCTTCTTCCTATGAATATGAACCAAGATTTTAAAATTCCATTTTCTCCTACCAAGAAAACCCAGTTGACTGGAATTATTTTGTCTGAAATTAACAACTTATTTCTGTCTAAAAGCAGAAAATTGTAGTCACTTGAAGCAGGAATTAGCACAAAGAAAACAAAGGTTACCATGGAATTTTCCTTCTCCATAGATGTAAGAATTTGCATGTATAGATTTTCTTAAAAATCTGATACAGTAAGTAAAACGTGATCCTATACAACAAATCAATTGTAATTATTCACAAAATTGAAACATTCTTTCTTTATAAAAGGATTCCATCTGCAGAAATTGGATTTGACCCGTTTTTTTCTGGTGACCATAGGTATACCTATAGTTTCATTCTGACATCCCTGGGGTGTCTCTACAATGACATCTACTGGTGAATAGTGGGTTTTCACGGTTCTGATTTGCACAGTTCTATCCCATTAGCCTATTTCACTTCCCCCAAGTTGTCATGTCCTGCTCTTCACTGCTTCTACAAATTCTGCTTGAACTAATTTGATCAGGGAGTGTGGTGGCCTATACTCTGTGAGGGCTTTAAAATTGCTCAGTAGCCGAAGTGGGCCGGGAGAGCAAGTCATGTAGGAAATGCCAAGAGAAGCATTGATTCGAGAAGTGTCTGGAAGTCAGTCAGTGCAAAGGCATTGGTGGGTCACAGAAGTATGGGAGGTCAGCAAGGCTGCAGGATGGGAAAAAGGAAAAGGCATGAGCCCAGACAAGCAAAGGAGAAAAGGACAGGAGAGCATAAATCTTCAGACTCAGGCAGCCACAGTGGTAGTGCTGGACTTGAGGGATCTGGTTGACAGTGAGGGAATTGACTCCCTGTTCCGCCAGTTATTACCTATGAGTCTTGGAGAACTACTCAGCCACCTCTCTAAGCCTCAGTTTCATGCTTGGTAAAATGCTTGTGCCAACCGATCGTCGTTCAAATTGTCTAGCTGGCATCCAACATGTGATCAGTGCTCCATAAATGTCGGTTCCTCTTCCCTCTTACTCTAACTCCTAACGATAAAGCACGGGCTGGCAGAGCGCTGTCCCTGGCAGCAGAGAGCGCTTTTCCTCAATGGTAACTTGGCAGAAAAAAGGCGAGCAGAGAGGCTGGGAATGATGGCCCATCTGCTTTTGGCTTTCTCTGCCCAGTCTCTCCCTCTAGCACAGTCTGAATCTAGACTCTGCCTCCTCGCCATGCCAGCCAAGCCCCTTTTTGGCTCCTGTGCTGGGGTAGCCTGCTGGGCACCTGCTGCTGGAGGGAGTCTCGCGGCCACATTGCCAAGCTTCACTACCAGCCTCCACTTCTCTGTCACTCACGCCCTCACCTCCCAACATACTGTCCCACTCTTTTCCCTCCTCCCCACCTGCCTCCCAGCTCCCTTGTTGGTGCCTCCTCCCCCAGGGGCCTACTGGGCACCCCTCTTCCCTCTCACCCATTACTGTCTTCCTGGGCCCTCCTGGCCTCCTCAGGACACTTCTCCATCAGGCCTCCCTGGCTGGTCTCCTCCATCTTCAGCCTGGCCCTTCACTGACTCTTTATCTCAGCATATCTTGCAGCTTAGGGTCTCCCCTGTCCTGGAAACTGAACAGAACCCTTTCCTGATTCCACCTTCCCCTGAGGCTTCTGCATGAGCATGCTCCCTCTCTCCTGTCTTCCTGCCTCAGCCAAGTTTCTGGAAAGAGGGTCCTAAACCTGCAGGCCACATCCTTCACCTCCTATCCAGGTGCTCATCTGCCATGAGCAGGTTTCTGTCTCCCTGGCTCCACCAAATGGACCCCACCCAGTTTTCCTCTTAGCACCCTTTACCCATGTATGCCTCCACTTTGTTCCTTCTGGACTCTCCTCCAGGGGCTTCTTTCTGGAATCTCCTCCAGGCCTCTATTCTGCTTTGTCCCCTCTTCCTCTCCTCTTTCCCAGTCACTAAGGGCTCCTAAAATCCAGTCTCAAAAACAGAAATCATTATCTGGCTCTTCAACCTGCTCTTTCTTCCATGAAAGGTACAACTTTGATGCCTGGTGTATCCATCTGCACCTGTGGTCCCTGATCTGTCTTTCCTTCTCCACCCTCTGCATCCTGTCCAGGACCACATCTCCCTGCTCTCAAGGCATCTGCTATATGAGGGCAGGGACTCCATCCTCCTGGCCCACTCCTGCCCCCAGCACTGGGAACGATGCCTGATGCTCTATGTCCACTGAGCCTGCCTTCATCATGTCACTCAAAGTTGTCTTGTGTCTTTCCTAGCCACTGCCTGGGTCAAACCCTGACCGCTTCTAGCTTATGTTGTGTAAGACTCTCCCAGCAGTTCTCTCCAGTTCCAGATCTGCCAGCCCTTAGGCCCTTCTGCAGCCAGCATGGTCCTCAGCACAGTGTACCCTCCTCACACCCTTTCACCTAGCTGCTTGTACCTCCCAGCCTTAGCTCTACCCACAAGGCCCCCTCTTGCCCCCTCTGACGTTCTAGCAGTGCTTCCCACCAATGCATTTTGCTCTGTGGTCTCTAGACCTTTGCCTAGCATGCTCCCTCCCCCTGCAGCTTCTTTCTCTAAGTGTCCCTCCTCTCCTCTGGCTACTTCTTGGTCCTCCTCTAAGACGGGACTGTCAGCGCCTGCTTGCGATGCCTGCCCATCTGGATGGCTGTCTCCTTTTCTGTGTTTCTGGGGCTCTGTATGCTCACCTCCCTCTGTGCAGTCTTCCCCCACATCGCAGTGCATGGGTCTGTCTGTCTGTCTGTGCCCCACTGGGTTCTGAGCTCCCTGGAGACCAGGAGAATGCCTTAATGTATTGTTCACTTCAGAGTTTGTGGTGCCTGGCATCAGGTGCCTGCCTACATGTGGTTGGACATCTCGATGGGTATATTACACCAGTCAAGAACTCTCTGTCCAGAAAGAAGGTCAAATTTAAAATACATAGAAGGTGGCACGTGAGTGAGGGGGAAATACCTGTACCAGGCAGGCCCTTAGTGGCTTGTGGATGAAGGAACAAGTGAATGGAATGTGTGGAGAGAAGCAGGGACAGCGGTGTTAATGGAGACTTTGACTAACCAGGACAAACGTGCAGCACACAAATCCCCGGCCCTGAATCCTCCCTGCCTTCCCTCATCACAGGTGTCTGACAACAAAGCATCCCTGCCACCCAAGCCAGGGACCATGGCAGCAGGTGGTGGTGGGCCAGCCCCTTTGTCCTCGGCGGCACCCTCCCCCCTGTCATCCTCTTTGGGAACAGCTGGACACAGAGCCAACTCCCCATCTCTGTTCAGCACGGAAGGAAAACCAAAGATGGAGCCTGCGGCCAGCAGCCAGGCGGCTGTGGAGGAGCTAAGGACACAGGTCCGCGAGCTGAGGAGCATCATCGAGAACATGAAGGACCAGCAGAAGTGAGTGCCTGAGGACTTTTGTGGCCGCCACCCAGGTTGCTCTCTGCCGGGCCAGCACCTAGTTCTGAAAGCGTGGATCCCAGCCTGCCTTGGAGGGTGGGCCTGGCCTCCCGGGTGATGGTGGCAGCAATGGTGGGAGTGTGTGTAGATCCCAAGAGTCTTAATTCATACTTAAATTATGCTGCATGTTTTTGCTGGATTTACTGTGTGCAGAAAGGGCACAGGCTGGCCATGGGGTGTAGAGAGATGAGTCCATTGCAGGGACTGATGCTCTCGGCAGGCTGCTAAGAAGAAAAGCGTTTAAATCTAAAAAAAAAAAAAAAAAAATTAGGAGGCACTGCTCTGAGTAAACTGAGACTTGAAAAGTTTAGTGATCTTGGCTGTCTCTTGAGAGAATCAGGGAAGGCATCTCAAAGAGGTATTTCCCGGGTAGGATTTTGAATGATGATTTAGGATTGCTAAGAGCACACTACTCCTGCAGCAGGAACAGAATGTAGATTCCTGGGTACACAGGGCAGCCTGGTGAGGCCAGCGCATCCCCAGGCGACTAGCCTCCTTGGATCAGGAGGTGCCTGGGGTGGTGACAGGAGACACAGCCAGAGACTTAGAGTGATGAAGCCCTCTGCCAGTCTGGGGCCCGCAAAGGCCTTTCACTTGCCTCCCACTATGGGGCTAGAGGGCCCTAATGTGTTTTGTGGTCACTTTTGGGGGTTAACTGGGTTAAACAAAGTTAATTTCTTTTCTGAAGGGCTCCTGAGAGCCTTCGCTTTGCATTGGGAGGATGGAGAGAATAGCATATGCAAGGTTTCCCACACCTGCTTAATCACAGAACCTTTTTTTTGCTAGAGCATCCTAGGATGAGGGTTCCATGGAACTCGCTTTGAGTAATATGGCTCTAAGCAGGTTGTGTTCTACTCAGGCTAGGAGGTACCATATAGTATTGTAGCCTCTTAGACTTATCCCAGTATGGAAGAGATCCATCAGATTATTATACAGGACTGGCAGGATGGTACGTGAGAGGGTATCCTGGGGCAGCCAGGCTACCCCTAACTCCTTAAAGTCCTCAGCTCCTACCTGGCTCTGGAGGTTACTCGTTTGGGTACCCAAAGGCCCCATCCATGTCCAAGTGACCTCTTTCCCTTGCCTAGACAGGACATCCCAGAGGCCCCAGGACACCACAGGGCACTGGTTCTTGGCCTTCTGAATAAGACCACCTGGCGTCAGACTGGCTTGAATTCAGGACTTTAGCCCTTTGGACCCTCTAAGAAGTGCCTGAAACGTCTGAAATGCCACACTATGTTTCTCCCCCACTGTGAAGCTGCAAATAGTTGGTGGGGATTGTCTTTCCCCAGCCAATATCTCTTGAATCAACACCCCACGGTGGCCTCTCTTCCAAGGCCTGCCTTTCACTGCATTCATCAGTCTGACCTTCATGCCCAGGATCAGTGGGTCCCCACTAGTCTCTTGTGTTAGCTCTTCATGTCACTTTCCTATTAGCCTTTAACTTAAGTCCACGCCAGCTCTTCTCATCCCTAAATATGCTGGTTCTCACCTCCCTGCTTTTCGCTGTCTTTTCTCTGTCAATTCCCCCATCTTTCTTCCTCCTCATAGACTTACAATCATTTTCATTTCACTAGTTCAAGACTTAGTGACTTTCTGTGGACTGCTTTCCTCGGTTAACTCCCCACAACTGGACTGCTTGAGGCTTTGCCTACCAGTCTCCTGGGGTTGGACCCTTTGCTTAGGATCTCACTTTCTTCCTAAGTCCTAAGTAGTACCCACTGAGCTATGGGTGTATAATGTGTGCTTAAATAAATACTGTAATGAATCACAACTGGTTCATATCACTTGTGATATAAATCCAGTATGTTGACAGTAGGGCTGGGACACTGCCCCAGAGATAGGGATCATCATGGTGCTCATCTGAAGTGAGCAAATGCAATATAACTTCCACCTTATTTTACTGTGGTGTTTCAGCCATCTTTGTTCCTTGATTTTCCAATTCAGTCTGTAAAAATGTGCATGTAAAATGGAGTGTTCGATATCTTAAAATGGAAGATAGCTCTCTGCCCAGTGTTTGGATGGTTGCAGTGTCCTAAGTATAGAGCCCTGACTTTGTGGGATGGTTAGTGTTGTGCGCTTCATTATTTTATGCTGGAAAGGGCATTAGGCCGTGGATCCTAAGTCATGCCAGTTTCTCTGAGACATGATTGCGATACCATTAGTCCAATTATTTTACCCCCAAGTTTTTGGGACTTAATATGTAGGATTTTGTGAGAATCTATGAAAACACACCAGTAACCTTTTGGCAATTCAAAACTCTGTTGAAATTAAAGGAAATAGGCCAGGTGTGGTGGTTCACACCTGTAATCCCAGCACTTTGAGAGGCTGAGGTAGGTGGATCACCTAAGGTCAGGGGGTTCAGGACCAGCCTGGCCAACATGGTGAAACCCCATCTCTACTAAAAATACAAAAATTAGCTGGGCGTGGTGGCACATGCCTATAATTCCAGCTACTCAGGAGGCTGAGGCAGGAGAATCGCTTGAACCCAGGAGGTGAAGGTTGCAGTGAGCTGAGATCACACCACTGCACTCCAGCCAGGGTGACAGAGTGAGACTCTGTCTCAAAAAAAAAAAAAAAGGTAAATAAAATAAAGGAAATATATATGGAGCGGTAAAAACATCTGCAATAAAAATTGTAAGAAGAGCCAGGCTTGGTGGCTCATACCTGTAATCCTAGCACTTTGGGAGGCCAAGGCAGAAGGATCGCTGGAGCCCAGGAGTTCAAGACCAGCCTAGGCAACATAGTGAGACCCTATCTCTACAAAAAATAATTTTAAAAATTGGCCTGGCATGGTGGTGTGCGCTTGTAGTCCTAGCTACTCAGGAGGCTGGGCTGGAGGATCACTTGAGTTTTGGAGGTTGAGGCTATAGTGAGCCGTGATTGTGTCACTGCACTTCAGCCTGAGCAACAGAGCAAGACCTTATCTCAAAATATATGTATAATAAGTACATTTAAAGCCCAGTAATTTTGTAGTAAAGGAATGGTTATAGGAAAGATGACAATACGAACCTGGATTCATGAAGTCTAGTCATTGGGCAAGTCAGGCCACCACGCTGGGCTTCTGTTTCCCCATCTCCTTTTGGGAGAAGTTTGGACTGAGGGATTTCAAAGGTCACTTCCAGACCCACCAGTTGCTGGCTACATATTTTAGGGGCCCCAAAATAATGGCAAGCCTTTCTGGCTGAAACAAATTTTCAGCAGTAACAATGCAAAGAAAATATGATGTTTTGTCCACATTTTCTTTGTGAAAAAGGATCACATGGATTTTGTAGTGATAATAAGAGGTTTCTGATCTCTGATGAGGGAAGTCTGGCTTTTGGTTAATTTCATTGCCTTTTGCTTTACAGACGAGAGATTAAGCAGTTATTGTCTGAGTTGGATGAAGAGAAGAAAATCCGGCTTCGGTTGCAGGTGAGTCCCTTGGGTTTCTGCTGCCTGTGAGTCCTAGGCTCAGTGCGGCAGGACAGAGTCAGGGCTTTTATTTAAAAAATAAATGACTGTTACCTCTTTGCAGATCTGGATACACTTCCTGTGACCATTTTCTTAGACTCGTATAGGCTTACGACACGTTGTTTCCTCCAGGAAATCTTGGGGAAGGGAAACAGTAAATGTGCCCCAAATTGGGTTTCTCATTTGGAATTTATCTCCTTTTTTTTGTTTTCTGTTTTTTATTTTTATTTTATATTTTTTGGATACAGAGTCTGTCTCAGTCTGTTACCATGACTGGAGTGCAGTGGCACAATCTCGGCTCACTCTGCCTCCTGGGTTCAAGCGATTCTCCTGCCTCAGCCTCCTGAGTAGCTGGGACTACAGGCACATGTCACCAAGCCCAGCAAATTTTTTGTTATTTTTAGTAGAGATGAGGTTTCACCGTGTTAGCCAGGATGGTCTCCATCTCCTGACCTCAGGTGATCTGCCCACCTCAGCTTCCCAAAGTGCTGGGATTACAGGTGTGAGCTACTGTGCCCAGCCTGGAATTTATCTTAAATATCTCCACTGCAAAAAGCCCCTCCCCCACTTCCATTTCCAAGAGGCCTCATTATAGTGACTGCCAGAGGGCATGACCCTGGGGAGGCCCTGTTGCCAGCTAGCTTCTGTCATGTGGTCACTAGGGCTCCAGAGGCCACAGCTGTCCACGTTTGGGGGCATTTGCTCTTGCTTGCTCCCTGATGGCATGTCTGTCCTGCCAAGGCATTAGAGCTCTGTCCCTTGTAGCCTCTGATTCAAAGCTACCATTAGCAAATGGCAGGGAATCTGTGGGAGTTCTGATTGACCAAAGGTGGACTTTTGGCTTTCATCCATTTGGCGCCTTTGTGGTGATGGGGACCCATATTGCTTAACAAAGGATAGGTAGCTGCTTCCCATCACTTTGAGGGTGCTGACAGATACCCCCCTGGGCCAACCACAGCCTGCCTTCCAACACTGCCAGATGGCTCAGCCTGTCAGGACTGCCTGCTCTACCCTCTGGCTAGGAAACTGGAATTGTTGTCGCTTTTGACAAACTTTGCAGCCTGGCAGCCTGAGAATCAAAATGTTCACCATTTCCTAGTGCCTTGTGTCTGTGTGCCTGTTCTGTGTTGATGTCACTTCTGGTATTGCTACTGATTGTCCATGCAGATGTCATGTTACCTTTAAAATTGTCAGGTTGATTATTTTCTTTCAGTCAACCAGGTTGAAAATCTTTCACCTTCTTTCTATAAAACCAGCCGATTCATTATGACTTTGTTCCATTATTTTTCTCTTTCTAGATGGAAGTGAATGACATAAAGAAAGCTCTACAATCAAAGTGAATACTTGATCAATGAAATGTCACATTATTCATCCTGAGTCTGAGACTCAAATTTTTTGCCCCAGCCAAAATAATCTTGTGCCAAAAGATTAAAGGTTTGCCTCAACATGTCCCTGTTTGAAAGATTAGCACAAAAGTCTTGATAGCACAACACAAATTCCATCCAAGAGGAGAATCTTCCCCAGGGTTTAGTCCCGGGGCTGGCACTTGTTGTGACTTACACAGAGCAAAATTGTGCTAAAGGCTTTTCTACTCTGAGATCTCAATGCGAAACGAAAACTCAGGCAGTTTAGTCCATAGTGGTACTATTTTGATGATATTTTCCATTAATAAAATGTAATTTCAGATGATTCGTTTACAAGCTTTATAATTTTATGATTTTTTAATCGTGTTTTGTCACAGACTCCCCTAGTGTTTGTACTACATGTAGTCAGAAGCAAGTGTCCTTTTCTTTTGCTTCAGGCTGAGAGCTGCCTTGCTCTTTGTCCCCCCATTAGGATTCTATTACGTATTCAATTTTAGGTTCAAGCTGTCCCTTCCCCTGCCAGCAAGCCCCACCACCCTAAGAGAAATTCTAGCTTATATATGATGGTATATTTACAAAAAGAGAAAGAGAAAATCTGGTATTTGCAATGATCTGTGCCTTCTTTTTACCACCCTCTTGATTGGAGCTTTTGTGATGCAGCTACCATGATTCAAAAAAATTTAAAAATAAAAATTAAAAAAAAAAAAAAAACCTGCCACTTATCCAAGTCCACTAGAGGCCACTGTCTTCAAAGCTTCTCTCACCCTAGCCAAAGGTCCTAAGAGGAGACAGCTGTGAAGTTTGGCGTGCTCTGTGGTACCAGCTGTGACTTCTAAGTTTCTCCTAGTTTTAGATTCTTCATGAAACTAGAAATGTCATCCCTGCTTGATTTTTCATCAGCCAAGTTAAACCCCTGCTTTCTGTCCTTTGCACCTTTTGCGTGAACAGAATATGCATTATTAAAGCAAAAATAAATAAAAGTAAAATGCAAATGAAAACAAGGGGGGGAAAGTTGTATTATTTCCTGCACTGGGTTATCCGTGTGTGTTATTGTTTAAACTGTATTCACATAATGTTATTTGCCTTGCTCACTTGTAACCCCTTCCTCAGGTCCAAGAGAATGGGAGGAGGGTCTTGTTGAAGTGTAGCCTTTGGATCTTTCTTGCATTTATGGAGTTGTTTTTTCTTTCCCAAGGAAACTGATGTTTGCCTGTCTGCTTTATCTTTGTAGGACATGAACAGTTCAGCCTTAGACTATGTAACTGTTTTCTCAATCCTTAGCTGAAAATGAGGAGCCTACTGTATTTCAAGACTGTTCATGGGTAGGGGTGGAGGGGGTGGTCCCTTAATGACCCCTGAAGATGTTGGATGTGTTTCTCAAAAGCTGCTTTGTCTATTTTCTGAGTTTAATAGTGAAACTACTAAACATTAATAGATTTGCATAGCCACAAAGAATGAGAGTTGATAATACTGAAGAAGTGATGCAAAAAAAATCACATTTTTGATCATTGATAGTATTACAAATAAATATCTCTTCCTTTCTCTTCCTCCCTCCCTCCCTCTGCCTTCCTCTTGCCTATGTTCTCATCCTTGCTACTGGAGGCCATTATTTCCCTCCAAGTATTTACAGAGCCCTAACACCTTGGTCTTCCTGGGTGGGGGCACAGTTAAGGGAAGGGGAGTGTATAAGGGAGGAAACCTCACACCCTCCATTCCCATCCCTAGATATATTGTCTTTTCAGCAGCCTTAGGGGTCAGTGTGCTTGGGGTCGGGAGTGCCAAGTTCCCAAGAGCAGCATAAAACATCTCTGGACCCCTTGACAGTTCTAATCATTTGTGCATTAAACTTGAAGATTTCAGAGATTCCTCACCACCTAGCAATCTAAGAATGCAGATTGGATTCTTCGATGTCCAAATGTCTCATCTACTTATGAAAATCCCTAATGATATAGTTTTATATAATGTGTATAGAGAGTAGAATTGTTGATTAAATTGAGCAGTTGGAGCACCCCCATGGGGCACTGGCAACATGGAATGTAGAGGGTTGATGTCTTCCCCTCATACAGGCCATTGGCTTCCTTTGTATAAGGAGAGGGAGAAGCAATTCTGGAAGGAGAAGTTGATATGTCCAGCTTCATTGCTGCTTCTCAGGCTACCCAGCAAGAGGATTCTGCATCAAGGAACTGGAAGAGCCACTACCTAAACAGCCACCATTTTTACTCTTTACATAATGGACCCATCGAGAATGTTGAAAAGCTTGGAAATATCACTTTTGAAAAAAAAAATTCTTTTGCATTCAGCATGGACTCGACCAAGCATCTATGGAGATTATTTTTTTGCTTCATTTTCTAAAGTTGTATTTAGAAAAGTCTTAAGTATTGTGCTTTGTAAAGAAGATGATTAAAATGAAATTTTGTGAGAATAGTTTTGTTCAAAGTTGTCATGGTCCAAGAGGAATTATATATATATTTTAATGCAAACCATTTTTCTCCACTTTATACAATTTGATTTATAGAAATATCTTTAGAAGACAAGGAATATAGTGCCTCCCCCCCCATCTTTCCCAAGTGAACAGAAATAATCTGTGAAATCTGTGCCTGTGAATTCTGTTTTTTAAATTGTTCAGTTTTATACTCATATCTAATCAGAAAATGTCCATTAGGTATAAATTCTTTTTCAGGGTAAAAAATTTTAAGTCATCATTATTCAGATAACCATGTAAAGCCACTTTTTTTTTTGAGACAGAGTCTCACTCTGTCACCCAAGCTCGAGTGTGATGGTGTGATCTCTGCTCACTACAACCTGTCTCCCAGGCTGAAGTGACTCTCCTGCCTCAGCCTATAATCCCAGTAGCTGGGATTATAGGCGCCCACCACCTGCACCTAGCTGATTTTTGTATTTTTAGGAGAGGGGGTTTCACCATGTTGACCAGGCTGGTCTCAAACTCCTGACCTCAGGTGACCTGCCCACCTTGGCCTCCCAAAGTGCTGGGATTACAGGCGTGAGCGACCGCACCGGCCACTTTTATTCACACACAGCCCTCTAGGTGGCACACTCAAGTACATGATTTGTTTTCTTCCATAAGGACATCCTGTATCTATTCTCACACGTGTCTTTGCTTATTAATGGCAGGGTTTTCTTTCCTAACCTGCTCCTTGATGGGAAAACTGCAGGATGTATAATTTATTGCTCAAAGTTGCCATGGTCTGTATAAAAATAATCCCCAGGTCCCACAAAGGCCTTTGTATTGTAACGCAAGGTCATCATGGTTCCCCTTTTGTGGTGTGAGATTAGGTTTTAGTCCTCTAGTTATTTTAGCACAAATTAATGTAAAGATGTTTTGGCACCAAGACGACTTGATGAAAGCTTTCCTCTTTGGTTTTGTACAAATGAGAACCATAACAAAGCACTCATGCATGGGTGACAGGCATTCAGCGTGACCGACTGTGGCATCCGACAGAGGGAAGCCTTGGCACTTAGGACCTAAGCCCAGGGAAGAAGATGCTGTGCCCAAAATTAGCATGAGTGAAGAAGCACAAATGGCCAAGCCAGAAATAAGTATCAGTGGTGTAAGGACAGGCAGGGATCAGGTCTCTTAAGGGGATGAACTTTTCCTGCCATTCCTAGTCCTTGTTCCTAGGGTCACCAAGGCTTGGTTCCCAACACGTGAGGCAGAGGCAGCCCATGCAACTGAGAAGAATCCATGAAGTTGGTATAGGTTCCCATGTGGTGGTTTTAGGCCCTTTTTTTTTTTTTTTTAGGCAGTCTCACTCTGCCGCCCAGGTTGTGTGTACACTGGTGCAGTGGTGCAATCTTGGCTCACTGTAGTCTTGGCTCACTGTGTGTAAAGAGTGTGCAGTGGTGCAATCTTGGCTCACTGCAGTCTCCACCTCCCAGGTACAAATGATTCTCCCACCTCAGCCTCCCACGTAGCTGGGACTATAGGCGCCTGCCACCATGCCCAGCTGATTTTTTATTTTTAATAGGTGGAGTTTCGCCATGTTAGCCAGGCTGGTCTCGAACTCTTAACCTCAGGTAATCTGCCTGCCTCGACCTCCCAAAGTGCTGAGATTACAGGCGTGAGCCACTGCGCCTGGCCTATTTTATGTCTTTTGAATTGATCCCAGATTGAAGTGGCTGTGGGGGCAGCCCCTTCCTGCAAATAACACCAGGTGCTCATCCTGTTTGTGCATTTGGAATTTGCAATAAAATGAACTCTTCCTTTTTTCTTGTTGGAGCAATAGGTGATAACTTATTTCAACCAAACAACAGAACAAGGTGATCCAGTAGGTTGTAGCTGGAATTTTCTGAGGAAAAAAACAAGACCAAAAAAACTGAATTCCTGGCAAAGGAGCTTCATGGAACTGTTCTCTTTAAGTGGCAGCAAGTTTAATTATGCAGATAATTATGTAACAATGTCATTTAAGTCTTGAATGCTTCCCATCCCAACCCACCCCACAGAATATTACCAGTTCTCCAGAAAGCAAGGATTTGTTCACAAGCTTTGAGCTCTTTGATGGGAAAGTGTCCTGGAAATGCAAATTTCAAAAAAAAAGGCCAGGTGTGGTGCCTAACGCCTGTAATCCCAGCACTTTGGGAGGCTGAGGTGGGTGGATTACAAGGTCAAGAGATCGAGACCATCCTGGCCAACATGGTCCCTGTCTCTACTAAAAATACAAAATAAATAAATTAGCTGGGCATGGTGGCATGAGCCTGTAGTCCCAGCTACTTGAGGGGCTGAGGCAGGAGAATCGCCTGAACCCGGGAGGTGGAGGTTGCAGTGAGCCAAGATTGTACCACTGTACTCCAGCCTGGTGACAGAGTGAGACTCTGTTTCAAAAATATAAATAAAATTGTAAAAAAATTGTAAGGGATTTACAAACCAATTTTTAAACTAACCAAGCTGATAAAAGCTATTCTGAAACCAAACAAAAAAACATGAAGAAATCAATAAAATTTCCAAGGTTATTTCCCCCAAAGAAAAACAGATGTCTGGCCAGGCGAGGTGACTCATGCTTCGGGAGGCCAAGGTGGGCAGATTGCCTGAGCTCGGGAGTTTGAGACCAGCCTGGCCAACATGGTGAAACTCTGTGTCTATTAAAATACAAAAAATTAGCCAGGTGTGGTGGTACACGCCTGTAATCCCAGCCATGTGGGAGGCTGAGGCACGAGAATTGCTGGAATCTGGGAGAGGTGGAGGTTGCAGTGAGCTTAGAATGTGCCACTGCACCCCAGCCTGGGTGATAAGAGTGAAACCTTATCTCAAAAAAAACAAAAAAACAAAAAAACAAAAAAAAAAACAGAGATGTCTTAGGAGAAATACAGCAGACTTTTCAAGCTTCATGAATATCTCTTAGACTCAATCTGAGAAAACCAAGAATTTGGCTGGGGCTGAAGCTCTGCCCTTGAATGCTGAAGGGAAATAGATGAATAGGGAGTGAATGAACACCTGTCTGAAATGCTTGCACATCTCCCTGCTTTGGTCCCAAGGCAGTCTCAGAAAATGTTCTTTGTTCTCAATCAGGGCAGTCTTCTTGGAGGAAGTGAATCTCGAAGGAGAAGGACGTGAATTGAGAGAGGAAGTCTCAGAGGAAGCTTCAGACCTGAAGGTAGAACTGATCTGCTTTGACAGGGACGTGTGTGGTGCTGAGAATCTGGGAGGGATGATGAGGAAGACAAAATGGTACAGCTGAGGGTGACAACTTTTGGGGTAATTGAGGACACTTCATGTGCTGAAGATGGACCTGTCGATGAGAGCCCACCACCGAATCTTCCATGTCTTAAAAATGTTTAGGCTGGGCATGTTGGCTTATGCCTATAATCCTAGCATTATGGGAGGCCGAGACAGGTGGATTGCTTGAGCTCAGGAGTTCAGTACCAGCCTGGGCAAAATAGGGAGACCCCCAACTCTACAAAAAAAAAAAATTTGCCAGGCTTGGTGGTGCATGCCTATAGTCCCAGCTACTCAGGAGGCTGAAGTGGGAGGATCGCTTAAGCCCAGGAGGTTGAGGCTGCAGTGAGCTGTGTTTGCACCACTACACTCCAGCCTAGGTGACAGAGTGAGACCATGTCCACCTCCCAAAAAAATGTTTAGAGCACCAGAGTGGTGACTGTAGGCTCAAATGTAGAACAAAGTCACCTTGAGAATTTTTAGATAACTTTTTTTTTCTGAATATGAAGCGAATATTTATGCCTAAAGTAGAAACTACAAAATATAAAGAGAAGGCAGACATTCTCAGAAACAGCCTTTAATTATTTTGGTCTCTGATAAGAAGGTCATTCTGTATTTATAGTTTTATAGTCTACTTTTTATACTTAATATCATTTTCTTTCTTTTTTTTTTTTGCAAAAACAATTTGTAATAGCTTCATAGTATTCCATCTGCAGATATTCCAGAAGGCGTTTGACCAGTCTTTTATCTAACGTATATAAGGTGCTTATGGTGATGTGCCAGATGCTGTGAGACGTGCTGAATGCCCGAGAGTCCCTTCCCTGAAGGAGCTTGGTGTCAAATGGGCAGAAGTAGGCAGGTAAACAGGCAAGTCTTCCTCAGAACTAAAACACAACCACAGAGAGAAGCCCGCAGGCTTGGGAATTACAGAGACACACACCCAATGGAGCCTTGAAGGAGGGAAGGTTAGGGAAGGAAGCACATTTGTCATGAACTTAATTTTTTTCTTTTTAAAATAAAGTTGTTGTGGACATCTTTAGGCATCAATCTATGTCCACATTTCTTTTTTATTTTTCTTTTGTTTTGAGATGGGGTCTCACTCTGTCACCCATGCTGGAGTGCATGCAGTGGTGCCATCTCAGCTCACTGCAACCTACATTCCCTGAATTCAAGAGATCCTCCCTCCTCAGCATCCTAAGTAGCTGAGACCACAGATGCATGCAACCATGCCCAGCTGTGTTTCTGTTTGTCTGTTTTTGTATGTTTGGTAGAGACGGGGTTTTGCTGTGTTGTCCAGGCTGCTCTCGAACTCCTGAGCTCAAGCAATCCACCCACCTTGGCCACCCAAAGTGCTGGGATTGTAGGCATGGGCCACCATGCCTGGCCTATGTCCACATGTCTGACCTATCCTTAAGATAATTCCAAAAAGTGGAACATGAGTATAAATTGCCTGATATTTTTAGCAAAAATCATCCTTGCCGAACTATACACATTGTTAATTATTAACATTAGCATATATAAGTGACTAACCACGCATCTTTCCTTAAAGTTGCATTTGCCTAAATCTTGATGGGGGTCAGGTCTGGATCTCTTTTTTTCTGACTGGTCACTGCTCCAATGTCACCTCATCAGAGAGGCCCTCCCTACCCCCCTAAAATAAAAAAGCAACTTTAGCCTTGACCCACCTCCAGATTCCCCATATTAATGCCCTCCTTCATTTATTTTCCCTTGCTTACTTTTTTTCTGTTTTCTGTCTCCCCTCCCTTAGAATAAAACCACTCTGAGGATAGTGACTTTTCCGTCACTGCTCTATCCCCAGCACCTAAAACATTGACAGATACATACTAATAGTAATCACTTGATACATAGTTGACTGAATAGATTAATTGGTAATTGTGACCGATGTCAAGTGCAATTTATTCTGTACATTTCAGCAGCCCAGTTGGACCTTTATTAAAACTTTAGCATGAAACTGGGGCATTAGGGAAGCTCCATGGCAAAAGAAACAGGTGCAAAGAAAGCCTTCAGAGCACTTTACTTGTATATGAGTCTCAGCCAACACTCAGACCCTAAGGAGAGTGCTTCTTGCATCACCATGGTTCTCAAAACCAAGTTCATGTCACTGAACACCATTTTTTCGAAGACTTCCAGTAACTACTTAGAAAATTGTGGTTACCTCTGGTTTAGACAGTAATGTTTTATTTTTTTGTATACTCATTCTGGAGAAAAAAATGAATTCTGGGCTGAAAGTGGTGGCTCACACCTGTAATCACAGCACTTTGGGAGGCTGAGGAGGCTGAGGCAGGTGGATCTCTTGAGCCTAGGAGTTTGAGACTAGCCTGGCCAACATGGTGAAACTCCATCTTTCCTAAAAATACAAAAAGTAGCTGGGCATGGTGGCACATGCCTGTAATCGCAGCTCTTTGGGAGGCTGAGGCAAGTGGATCACTTGAGGTCAGGAGTTTGAGACCAGTCTGACCAACATGGAAAAATCCCATCTCTGCTAAAAAATACAAAAATTAGCCAGGCATGGTTGGCACACACCTGTAATTCCAGCCACTTGGGAGGCTGAGGCATGAAACTCACTTGAACCCAGGAGGTGGAGGTTGTAGTGAGCTGAGATCATGCCACTGCACTCCAGCCTGGGTGACAGAGCGAGACTCTGTCTCCAAAAAAAAAAGGGAATTATTTGCTGACTCTTATGCTTCTCTGAGGTCAGCTGAGAACCTAATTGCTCCCTCTCAGGGCAAACTATCTGTCCCCAAAGTGATGAATAAGTGGGATATGTAGATAAGCACTGGGCTTCTAGGAAGTGCCACAGGGCACTGGTTCTTGGAATGTGATCCCCAGAAGAGCAGCATTAGTATCACCACTGGGGAACTTGGTAGAAATGAAAATTTTGGGGCCCTGTCCCAAACTTACTGAATCAGAAACTCTCGAAAGCAACCCCAAAATATGTGTTTCAACAAGTCCTCTCAGTAATTCCGATGCATGCACAAGTTTGAAGACCACTGTGATGGGGGTATCAACTCGTTCCCAGCAAGTTGTGTGTAGAGTAGCTGACAGCAATCTTTTCCAGAAATCTCTAGTTGTCCTTGGCTGAAGCAAAACAAGGTGCACTATTCAGAAATAATGCCAAAGTCTAGTTGAAACATATGAAATTAAAATTTTTTAGTCAAATATGGTTGAATAGATAGGGCTTCCAGTTTCAGCTCAGAGATACAGAAGAGCTGCAAGAAATCTCTTCCTATGCTAACAGCAAGAAAAAATCTGGACAGACTGGAAATTAATAGAGAACTAAGTTCAAAGAGCAAATAGCCATTTCAAAATCTGGGCCAATTGTAGTGGCTCACACCTGTAATCCCAGCAGTTTGGGATGCTGGGGTGGGAGGACTGCTTGATCCCATGAGTTCAAGACCAGCCTGGGAAACATGTCAAGGCCCCGTCTCTACAAAAAGGACAAAAAATAGCGAGGTGTGGTGTTGTATGCCTGTGGTCCCAGCTACTTGGGAGACTGACACAGGAGGATCGCTTGAGCCTTGAGGCTACAGTGAGCCACGATCATACCACTGCATTTTAGGTGGGTGACAGAGCAATATCCTATCTCAAAAAAAAAAAAAAGGCACTTCCTGCAAGATACAGGATCTGAGCATTTGCTTTCCAAGGACAGAAGCCACCAGGTATCATAGAACTAGGTAGAAAGATCAAGCTAGAGGGTCTGGGGGAGGGGTGTCAAAAATTTTTTTTTAAAAAGATAAGGCTAGAAAATTTGACCAATTACTGGAAGCCAAATGTGGGCTAGCTTGAGTGTGAAGCTCCTGAGAGAGAGACACATCCTGCAGGCTTTTCCTCCAGGAACCCCACCTGGTTCTCACAGAGAAGATCAGGGGAAATCCAGAGAAAAGTCATGGTGCTGGCTCAGGAACCACTGAGAAATCTACTCAGACCCTTCTCCCTTGAGGAACAAAAGGCTATTCTGCATGGGGAAAGACGTGGTCTGACAGCCCTGGAGAATTACCATTGCAACTAGGTGAGGGAAGTGCTCTCAACTCTAGCTCCTCATCTCAACTAAAAGCAATTCAATCTTCAGAGAAAAGGGCTTCAAGTCTGCAGACTGAAAACACTCATAGATATGCACTTCAGCTGAGAGAAGGGAATGGGAGGGAGCTCTATCCCTGGAGGAGAAACAGAAACACTTGTGAAGGTTACACCTGAGACACAAGCCCACTGTACACTCCAAAGACTGAAGCTTAGACTATTAGAGAATCCATTCCCCTATCAGCATGCTAATAAGCCTCCAGGAATAACAACAGCAGGGAGAACTGCAAGAGAGAGACTTTGGGGAGCAGCACAAAGGGAAGCCCCAAAGCCAAGAGGGGTGGGGACAAAAAAAATCACTAGAGGAATTTGAAGTTTGTAATGGTCATAGGAAAACAAATCTCAACACAGCCCAACTCCTGGTCAGATCAACATCAAGTCTCACACTAAAGGTTTATTATCTTAGTCCCTTCTGTCCTATATACAATGTCCACCGTTCAACAAAAAATCACAAGGCATGTGAAAAGGAAAGAAAAAGCATTCTGAAGAAACAAAGCAATGATTAGATTCAAACTTGGATATGGCACCACTATTAAATTATCAGAGAGGGGATTTTATTTTATTTATTTTTAGATGAAGTCTCGCTCTGTCACCCAGGCTGGAGTGCAATGATGCAATCTTGGCTCACTGTAACCTCCGCCTCCCAGGTTCAAGCAATTCTCCTGCCTCAGCCTCCCGAGTAGCTGGGACTACAGGCACATGCCATCATGCCTGGCTAATTTTTTTTTTTTTTTTTTTTTTTTTTTTTTTTTTTGTATTTTTAGTAGAGACAGGATTTCACCATGTTGGCCAGGCTAGTCTCAAACTCCTGACCTCAGGTGATGCAACCACCTTAGCCTCACAAAGTGCTGGGATTACAGGCAAGAACTGTAAATAATTATGATTACTATGGGTTTTTTTTTTTCCAAGATATGGTCTCATTCTGTAGGTCACGCTGGAGTGCAGTGGTGTGATCATGACTCACTGCAGCCTCGACCTCCCAGACTCAAGGGATCCTCCTGCCTCAGCCTCCCAAGTAGCTGGTACTGTGGAGGCATGCGCCACCACAGCCAGCTAATTTTTTGTATTTTTTTGGTAGAGATGAGGTTTCGCCATGTTGCCCAGGCTGGTCCCGAACTCCTGAGCTCAAGCAATCCATCTGCCTCAGCCTCCCAAAGTGCTGGGATTACAGGTGTGAGTCACAGTGACCAGCCTGATTACTATGTTAAAGTCTCTCACAACTAAAATAGACATCATGCAAAATCAGATCTGTAATTTCAGCAGAGATGGGAACTATAAGAATCAAATGGCACCTAGGTGCATTCGCTCATGCCTGTAATCCCAATAGTTTGGGAGGCCGAGGTGGGTGGATCATGAGGTAAGGAATTCAAGACTAGCCTGGCCAATATGGTGAAACCCCCTCTCTACTAAAAATATAAGAATTAGCTGGGTGTGGTGGTGGGTGCCTGTAATCCCAGCTACGTGGGAGGCTGAGGCAGGAGAATTGCTTGAACCCAGGAGGCGGAGGTTGCAGTGAGCCAAGATCACCACTGCATTCTAGCCTGGGTAACAGAGCAAGACTCCATCTAAAAAAAAAAAAAATGACTAGAAATTAAAACACACAGTAACTGAAATGAAGACTATCATTGATGGGCTCATCAGTAGACTTGAATTTTTACATTTACTTGGATAGATAGCAAAACTGAAAAAGATAAAAAGAGAGAAGGCACAAATCACCAAATCAAGAATGAAACATATCACTACAGACTCTGCAGCCATTAAAAGTATAGTAAATAAGAACAACTTTATGACATCTTGGACATCTTTATGACATCAGCATCTTAGAACAAATGGACCAATTTCTTGAAAACCACAAATTGGCCGGGTGCAGTGGCTCACACCTGTAATCCCAGAACTTTGGGAGGCCGAGGTGGGTGGATCAGGTCAAGAGATCAACACCCTCCTAGCCAACATGGTGAAATCCCATCTCTACTAAAAATACAAAAATTAGCTGGGTGTGGTGGCATGTGCCTATCTATAATCCCAGCTACCTGGGAGGCTGAGGCAGGAGAATCGCTTGAATCTGGGAGGCAGAGGTTGCAGTGAGCCGAGATCGCGCCACTGCACTCCAGCCTGGTGACAGAGTAAGACTCTGTCTCAAAAAAAAGAGAAAATCACAAATTGCCAAAACTTAACCAAGATAGACTAGACAATCTGAATAGTTATATAACCATTAGAAAAAACTGCACTTGTAATTAAAACACCCTGAAAAAATCTCCAAGTCTCAATGGCCTCACTGGAGAATTCTTCCAAACATTTGAAGAAGTGACACCAATTTTACCCAATCTCTTCCAGAAGACAACAGAATAGTTCCCAAGCTATTTTATGAGGCTAGTATTACCCAGATATCGAAACAAGGCAAAGTCAGTACCAAAAAAATGAAACAAAACTACAGATCAGTATTTCTCATGAACCTAGATGCAAATATCTTCAATAAAATTCTAGCATATCACATTCAGCAATGTGTAAAAAATGACACATGACAACTAAGTGGGATTTATTCCAAGAATACAAAGTTGGCTTAACATTTGAAAGTCAGTGTAATCCATCATATCAACAGGCTAAAGAAGAAAACTGGTACATTAAAGTTTATAGCAGCTTTATTTATAATAGCCAAAAACTGGAAACGACCCAGATGTCCTTCAAATGGTGAATGGTTGCAGAAACTGTGGTATATCCATGCCATGGAATAGTACTCAGCAATAAATGGAATGGACTATAGATACATGCAAAACTTGGATGAATACCAAGGAATGATGTTGAATGAAAAAATAATTTCAAAATGTTACTTGTTGTATGATTCCATTTACATAACATTTTTGAAGTAACAAAATTATAGAAATGAAAAAGAGGGCAGAGCGTGGTGGCTCACACCTGTAATCCCAGCCCTTTGGAAGGCCGAGGAGGGCGGATCACTTGAGGTTAGAAGTTTGAGATCAGCCTGGTCAACATAGTGAAAACCCGTCTCTACTAAAAATACAAAAATCAGCCTGGCATGGTGGTGGACACCTATAATCCTAGCTACTAGGCTGAGGCAGAATTGCTTGACCCTGGGAGGTGGAGGTTGCACTGAGCTGAGATCACACCTTTACTCTTTAGCCTGGGGACAGAGCAAGACTCCATCTCGTTGGGGGGTGGGGAATAAGAGATTGAGTGTTTGTCAGCAGTTAGGGATGGGGGTTGGGAAGGGTGATGGGTGTGGCTATCCAAGGGTGACAGAAGCAATCCTTGTGGTAAGGGGAGCTGTTTTGGATTTTGTTTTTCGTTTGGTTGGTTTTTTTTGAGACAGAGTCTCACTTCATCACCCAGGCTGGAGTTCAGTCATGATCTTAGCTCACTGCAACTTCTGTCTTCAGGGTTCAGGTAATTCTCATGCTTCAGCCTCCCAAGTAGCTGGGATTACAGGTGTGTGCCACCACACCCAGCTAATTTTTGTATTTTTAGTAGAGACGGGGTTTTGCCATGTAGGCCAGGCTAGTCTCGAACTCCTGACCTCAGGTGATCTGTCCACCTAGGCCAGGCATCCCCAAACTTTTTACACAGGGGGCCAGTTCACTGTCCCTCAGACCATTGGAGGGCCGCCACATACTGTGCTCCTCTCACTGACCACCAATGAAAGAGGTGCCCCTTCCTGAAGTGCGGCGAGGGGCTGGATAAATGGCCTCAGGGGCCCACATGCGGCCTGCGGGCCGTAGTTTGGGGACACCTGACCTAGGCCTTCCAAAGTGCTGGGATTACAGGTGTGAGCCACTGTGCCTGGCTCTGTTTTATATTTTTATAGTATCAAGGTCAGTGTCTCGGTTGTGATAGTGTATAAGATGTTACCATTAGGGCATACTGGGTCAAGGGTACACTAGATCTCTCTGATTTCTTATAGTTGCATGTGGATCTACAATTATCTCAAAAGAAAACATTTTAACTTAAAAAGTCTTTTACACACACAAAACAGCAATAGAGACAAACATGAAATCCTCTAGAAAAAGGGCCATCAGGGTGGAGAGTAGTCTGGAAATGATGCCATGGAGAAATTATTGAAGGGCCTGGGAGGTGGGGCATCACCTGCAAAAGAGACTTAAGGGCAATTTTTGGACAGCAGCCTTGTGGAAGAGGAATTCAATTGGAATCAGTGGGTGTGGCCAGGCACAATTCCAGTTGAAGAGGAATTCAACTGAAATCAGTGGGTATGGCCAGGCACAGTAACTCACACTTGTAACCCCAGCACTTTGGGAGATGGAGGTGGGAGGATTGGTTGAGCCCAAGAGTTTGAGACCAGCCTGGCCAACATAGCAAGACCCCACCTCTACAAAAACAATTAGCCAGGTGTGGTGGCATACACCTATAGTCCCAGGTACTTGGGAGGCTGAGGCAGAAGGATTGCTTGAGCCCAGGAGGTCCAGGCTGCAGTAAGCCCTATGATCACACCACTGCACTCCAGCCTGGGCAGCAGAGCAAGTCCCTGTCTGCACACAAAAAATTAGTGGATAGCAGTCACAAAGGGATTTCCTCTAAATATAAGGAAGAATTTAGGTGTGGTGGCTCATGTCTGTAATCCCAACACTGAGAGGTCAAGTCAGGAAGATTGCTTGAGCCCAGGAGTTTGAGACCAGTTGGTGCAACATAGTGAGACATCATCCATACAAAAAAATTTTAAAATGAGGTGGGAGAATCGCTTGAGCACAGGAGGTTGAGGCTGCAATGAGCTGTGATCCCGCCACTGCACTCCCACCTGGGGGACAAAGCAAGACTCTAACTCAAAAAAATTTAAATATATGGAAGAACTTTCCATGATGCCTCTACATTAGGACAAAGTTGTTTCCAGGACATGTACTTAGTAAGGGGCAAGGCAAAGGTAAGAACAAGACAGTTATTCAATTAAACATAAGAGACTAATCCAGCATTTTAAAATTTTCTTCTCAGTAGGGCTAGGGGGAGGTAGGAAGGACATTGGGGGAAGGGGCCAGGGCATGCTTCAGGTGTGCAAATTGCTCCACACAATGAGAAGGTGGGCTTTGTGTGCCAACTTCCGGGAAGGAGCTTGTTAGCTGGGTAAATGCTGCACTCTCCACATTTACTCAGCAGGGTTTGTATTTAGAGGAAGATCTTATTTAAGCCACAATTCACAGCTCCTGTGGGTCTTACTCCATCAGCAGGCCCCCCAGTGAGAGCTGAGAGGAATTCAGGAAGATTGTGATGGGGACAACAGCAAGATGCTGGCAAGGGATTTTAGGTGGGCATCTTTGCCCTACTGAAGGCTGTGCCAGTCCTTGGAATAATTTCAGATGAACAGGCATATTAGGAAAATTACTATTATTATGCATTACAAGGTTACAAAGAACACATGTGACCTTTTACAGCATCATATAAAAAATGTCTTAGAACAAAGGTATGGAGAGTTCTTCCGAGCTTTCCTCCTTCCCAGCCTGGTCTGTGTGTTCTCACAAATTTCTTCAGAACACATTTTCCATTCATTGACCACAGAAGAGGATGCACAAGAGGAAGCCTCTTGTGATTTCTGCCAGGGCTGGAATGAAGTCAGGATTTCTTCATGGATTTACACAGGTAGTTTGTGCTTTCTTTGGGGGTGGGAGGTGGACTGTATTAGTACTGAAGTATGAAAAGGAGCTGAAATGTTTTATAAGTTAAGTCCCAGCCTGCATGTGTCAAAATGGCTTGTGATGTGCTGCCAATGACAGTGTCAAGAAAGTGAAAAGACAACTCACAGAATGGGAAAAGGTATTTACAAATCACCAATCTGATAAGGAACTTGTATCCACAATATATAGAGGATTCTTACAACTCAATAATAAAAAGACAAATACCCAATTAAAAAATGGGCAAAGGATTTGAATAGACATCACTCCGAAGTTGTTATACAAACAGCCAATAATTAGCAATGACAAGATGCTCAATGTCATTAGCCATCAGGGAAATGCAAATCAAAACCATCATGAAGTACAATTTCACACCTGCTAGGATGGTTATAATCAAAAAAGCAATAACAAGTATTGGTGAGGATGTGGGGAAATTGGAACACTGTCGGTGAGAATGTAAAACGGTACAGCCACTTCAGAAAACAGTGGAAATTTCTCCAAAGGTTAAACATAGAGTTAAGCCTGGCATAGTGGCTCACACCTGTAATTCCAGAGCTTTGGGAGGCCAAGGTAGGAGCCAGGAGTTTAAGATCAGCCTAAGCAGCATAGTGAGACTCCATCTCTATAAAATTTATTTTTTAAAAAAACTGTAGAGTTAACATGCGACCCAGAAATCTGGCTCCTAGGTATATACCCAAGATAAATAAAAACCTATGTCCACACATTGCATGATTCCATTTGTATGAAATGTCCAGAATAGGCAAGTCTACAGAGATGGTAGACTGATGGTTGCCTAGAGCTGTGGATGTTGGGAAGGAGGGAGAGTGGTTTCTAATGGGTACTGATTTTTTTGCACTGGGGGAGTGGGGTGATGAAAATTTTCTATAACTGATTATGGCCATGGCAGCACAACTCTGTGAATATACTAAAAACCATTCATTGAATCCTACACTCTAAATGGGTGAATTGTGTGGTGGGTGAATTAAAGCTGTTATTAGAAAAGAGAAAACCTTGGGTATAAGCCCAATAATGGGATTGCTGGGTCAAATGTTATTTCTGTTGTAAGGTCTTTGAGGAATTGCCATACTGTCTTCCATAATAGTTGAACTAATTTGCAGTCCCACTGCCAGTGTATGTGTTCCTTTTTCTCTGCAGCCTCATCAACATCTGTTATTTTTTGACTTTTTAATAGTATTCATTCTGACTGGTGTGAGATGGTATCTCGTGGTTTTTGATTTAAATTTCTCTAATGATCAGTGATGTTGAACTTTTTTTTTGTCCATATGATTGTTGGCCGCATGTATGTCTTCTTCTGAAGAATGTCTGTTCATGTCCTTTGCCCACTTTTTAATGGAGCTGTTTGGTTTTTTTCTTATAAAGTTCTTTATAGATGCTGTATATTAGATCTTTGTCAGATGCATAGTTTGCAAACATTTTCTCCCATTCTGTAGGTTGTTTGTTCACTCTGTTGACACATGCATGGGTATGTTCATTGCAACACTATTCACAATAGCCAAGACATGAAATCAACCTAAATGCCCATTAAAGGTAGACTGGATAAAGAAAATATGGTACATATACACTATGGAATACTATGTAGCCATAAGAAAGAATGAGATCATGTCCTTTGCAAGAACATAGATGGAACTGGAGGCCATTATTTTTAGCAAACAAATGCAGGAACAGAAAACCAAATACTCCATGTTCTTACTCATAAGAGGGAGCTAAATTATGTGGACACATAGAGGGGAACAACACACACGGGGACCTATCAGAGGGTGGAGGGTGGGAGGAGGAAGAGGGTCAGGAAAAATAAATAATGGGTACTGGGCTTAATACCTGGGTGATGAGATAATCTGTACAACCACCCCCCACAGTATGAGTTTACCTGTGTAACAAAACTGCACATGTATCCCTGAACTTAAAAGTTAGAAACAAAATATCAGATTTTATTGCATAAATATATACAATTATTCTTTGTCAATTAAAAACAAAGTTTAAAAATAATATTGCAATTGAAAAAACAAAAACCTCCAAGTCTGTGACAGTTTGGTGCATTGTATCTTTTAGAAAACAGTGCCTCAGGTGCGGTGGCTCATGCCTGTAACTCCCAGCACTTCCAGAGGCTCAGGCGCGCGGGTCGCTTGAACTCAAGAATTCAACACCAGCCTGGCCAACATGGTGAAACCCCGTATCTACTAAAAATACAAAAAAAAAAAAAAAAAAAAAAAAAAAAAAAAGAGCTGGACATGGTGAGGTGCGCGCCTGTAATCCCAGCTACTTTGAAGGCTGAGGTGGGAGGATCCCTTGAAACCCTGGGAAGCAGAGGTTGCAGTGAGCCAAGAGCAGAGATCACACCACTGCACTACAGCCTGGGTGGTAGCACCAGACCTTGTATCAAAAAAGATTAAAAAAAAAAAAAAAAGAAGAAGAAGAATTATATTACCCGCAGTGGTAACACTGTTTTTTAATATTTGGGTCCAAATTCGTGAAGTGCGTAAGATCAGGAGTGAGGGCCCCTTGGGGTTCAAGTTATTTTCAAAGGTCAGGCAGGCAGCATCCTTGGAGTCTATTTTCCAGACAAACAAAGTTTGTTGCTGGTGCCTCCCCGTGACTTGTCAAGGTCACGGCGAAAGCCAGGATGAGCCGGCCTCCAGGACAGAGCTCAAGGAGGGACTTGCGCTTGGCAACCCGGGATGAAGCATCTGTTCATCCCAATGCGGGTGAAAACTGTTAATACGTCTCTGTTGAGTTGGGAATAGAACATTTCCATCTAACCAATGCTTTGAAAGAGTTTTTACCCTGCTCGAAAGCTTCAAGTTGTTTTGAGGAAAAAAGAAATTGGAGCTCCTAATGGTGGTCAGGTTAGAGGGATGGAGGAAAAAAAAAAAAAGGCCCCCAATTCCTGTTCCCAGTACGGCGTCTCCTGGCTGCAGGCGGGCGCTGCCTGGAGGGGGCAGCAGGGGGCACCCTCCCCGCTCCTGCCCTGCAGCCCTCCCCGGCCCCCTCTCCGCCCCTCGCTCGCCCTGACGTCCCCAGCACCCGCCTCTTTCTCTCCGGCCTTCAAAGGGCGCTGGGGGCCGCGGGGCCTGAGCTTCAGGCTGCAGCCAAAGGGCACTGCCGTCTTCGGCCAGCCGCGGGGCACCCAGTGCACGCCGGGTCCCTCGATTCCCGTCGCGTCCCGCGCCTCGGAAGCAGGTGCCAGGACTGCCTGCGTGGCCGCAGTAACTTGTGCCTCCTAGCGGATCGCAGCTGCGGGCCACTAGCGCAGGGGTGGGACGGAGGAAGGGCGCGCAGGTGGGCACATGGAGAGCGGCAACGGGAATGCTACGGCTGGGGCCATCGGGGCGGCGAGCGAGTCCCCTCAGTGCTCGCCGCTGCCTGGGGTGGAGGGCGCATTCGCGCCTGCGGAGCCCGACGGGGCGGCGGAAGGCGCGGCAGGCGGCAGCGGCTGCGGCGACGGCGCGCCGCGGCGGGCTCTGAGGGCAGTTTACGTGCGCAGTGAGAGCTCCCAGGGCTGCGCTGCCGGCGGCCCGGAGGCGGGGGCGTGGCAGTGCCTGCTGCGGGCCTGCGAGGCCGAGGGCGCTCACCTCACCTCCGTGTCCTTCGGGGAGCTGGACTTCGGGGAGACGGCCGTGCTTGACGCCTTCTACGACGCAGGTGAGAGCGGCTTCGTCCCCACCTCAGTCCTACTTTACCTCCCCTCACAAAAGCCAGGGTACCCGCCCTGCTCCCTTGGTCCCCTCTCCTGGTCCCCCTCTCCTCGCCCCGCTCTGCTCGCCCTCCACCCTCTCGGACCCCTCTCCTTGCCCCCTCCCCTTAGTCTACGACCCCTTCCCCCCTCTTCCCCTAGTTCCCGCCCCTTAGTCCCCCTCCGCTTCTCCTCCCGCAGTTCTCCTCCCCCTTCCCCTTGCCACCAGTCCCCTCCTCTAGTGCCCCTCCCCCAGCCCCCTCCTATCCTCTCACGCCCTAAGTCCTTAACATTGTGCCCTTTTACAGATAAGAAAATAGAGGCCACGGGCATTTAGACTCTTTCATTCTTCAGGCGTTTTAATCATCAGATAACCCAAGAAACAGCCTGTAACCCAGACCCTACCAAACCCCCTTCTCCCGAGTTATCCAACTTTTGCTTTCTCACTCCTGGCGGATCTCTTACGGGACGTGGGTCCCAACGCAGGCTACACATTAGAATCACCTGGGGAGCCTTTAAAACTCTGGCTGCCCAGATCGGATCCCAGGCCAATGATATCAGCACCGGAGGCCTCAGAAGTGTGTCATGCTTCCCAGGCAATTTCATTCTGCAGCCAGGAGTGGAACTTCGTGTCTCACGTGTGTGTGTTGCTTCTACTTAGAAATACCCCAGTGTTCTTTTGCACACTTCAGTTCTCGTCCCCAAAACACTGATGGTGTAGTGTGATCCACCACCCTGTGATGTATATTTTATCCCATAATGCACAGCATTCACGGGTTCGGGGGTACCTTTGCTGGAGTGGGACTCTAGGTCTCTAAACTCACTATAATAAATGTGCCGTGAGAATCCAGCCTTAAGAACTGGACTTGAGGTTGGCAAGAGTTTCTTTAGGTGTAGAATAAATTGTTGCTTGGTGTTTTTTCCCTTACAGCGCCTTTAGTGACAAACCTCTGGCTCTTGGGTGATGTTCAGAAGCATTATATGTGAGACAGTAATTACCCGGGAGTCCTTTTGCCTCAGTTTTTCCACTGGTCAAAGGGAGTAACAGTGCCTACCCTACACGTAAAAGCAGATGAGCTAGGAAATGGGAAGTTACTTTGCTATAATAGTAAGCTAGGATTATTAGGATTCAGCCTCTGCTGGAGGCAGCACGGATCTGTTTTTCTTGCAGAGCCAATTCTCCCCAGCTGGAGGGGTGGGGTGGTGGGTGTCAGGCTTGTTTAAACAAGTGGCAGCTGGACCCATTGAAAGCCGTCTCCTGACACTTCTGACCACACCGACTATACTCTTCAGCAAAACATCTTTTTAGAAAAGTCATTCAGCAGCCCACTTCACCTAGAACCACTCCGTTTTTTCGATTTCTATTCATTCTGCTCCAAAATTGGAGTTTGAACAGATTCTTCTCTGAACGGTTACATGTTCCTTTTGCCGTCAGGCACAACACTCTCCTTCCTGCTGGTGCCAATTCTGACAGATTCGTGTGCAGTGGCTTTTGCTTTTTCTGGGGTGGTGTGTGTGTGTACGTGTCGAGTGTCAAGATGCAGGCTTTCAATTCTAGAGCCACACAACAGATGTCACCTTGGCTCACTCCAGCCCAGATAGCCTAGGATGTTGGGCTGCACCATGAGCTCCCTTTGGTTAACCTTGCCCTGGTCTTGAGCAAATCATTTCTCAGTGTATTAGAATTACATTCAGAGATTTGAAAAAGTACCTACACAGTCAATGGGCTCCTGGGCTAAACAGATGACCTCCACTGACTCCTGGATTCCTCCTCTATCACTTACAGTAGGCATCCCCAAACTTTTTACACAGGGGGCCAGTTCACTGTCCCTCAGACCGTTGGAGGGCCACCACATACTGTGCTCCTCTCACTGACCACCAATGAAAGAGGTGCCCCGTCCTGAAGTGCGGTGGGGGGCCGGATAAATGGCCTCAGGGGGCCACATGCGCCCGCGGGCCGGGCCGTAGTTTGGGGATGCCTGACTTACAGCTTTTTGGCCTTTGCACCAAAAAGATAGAGAGCTCTCACTTTGGCTTCTTTGTAAAAATTCTAAAACCATGCTGTCCAATTGGTAGCCACTAGACACAGGTGGCTCTTGACAGTTAAATTGGTTAGAATACGATAAAAATGGTCAGTTCCTTAGTTGCGGGAGTGGCTTTTAAGGTACTCGATAGGCCAGGTGCAGTGGCTTACACCTGTAATCCCAACACTTTGGGAGGCTGAGGCAGGAGGATTGCTTAAATACAGGAGTTTGAAACCAACCTGGGCAAAAAAAAAAGGCAAAAATTAGCAGGATGTGGTAGCATACATGTACCTGTGGTCCCAGCTACATGGGAGGCTGAGACAGGAGGATCACTTAAGCCCGGGAGGTCGATGCTGCGGTGACCTGTGTTTATGCCGCTGCCCTCCAGCCTGAGTGATACTTCAAGACTCTGTCTCTAAATAAGTAAATAAATGCATGCTCTGTAGGCACAAGTAACTCCCAGGTGGGACAGTGAAGTTATAGAACCCTTTCCTCATCTCGGAAGGTCCCGTTAAACAATGCTGTTCTGGAAAAAGACTTGTGGGGGAGGGGAACTGTTGAATGGCCCAAGTTTTTTGTAATTTTTTTAACTTTAAGTTCTGGGATACATGTGCTGAACATGCAGGATTGTTACATAGGTATACATGTGCCATGGTGGTTTGCTTGCTGCACCTATCAACCCATCGTCTGGGTTTTAAGCCCCAAATACATTAGGTATTTGTCCTAATGCTCTGCTTCCCCATTTCCATCCTCCACAGGCCCCAGTGTGTGATGTTCCCTCCCCGTGTCCGTGTGTCCTCATTGTTCAACTCTCAATTATGAATGAGAACATACAGTGGTTGGTTTTCTGTTCCTGTGTTAGTTTGCTGAGGATGATGGTTTCCAATTTCATCTGTGTTCCTGCAAAGGACGTGAACTCATCCTTCTTTATGGCTGTATAGTATTCCACGGTGTATATGTGCCACATTTTCTTTATCCAGTCTATCATTGATGGGCATTTTGCTACTATAAATAGTGCTGCAGTAAACATGAGTGTGCATGTGTCTTTATAGTAGAGTGATTTATAATCCTTTGGGTTTATACGATTTGACCCAGTAATGGGATTGCTGGGTTAAATGGTATTTCTTGTTCTAGATCCTTGAGGAATCGCCACACTGTCTTCCACAATGGTTGAACTAATTTACACTCCCACTAACAGTGTAAAAGTGTTCCTATTTCTCCATATCCTTGCCAGCATCTGTTGTTTCCAGACTTTTTAATGATTGTCATTCTAACTGGCATGAGATGGTATCTCATAGTGGTTTTGATTTGCTTTCTCTAATGAGCAGTGATGGTGGGCTTTTTTTTCATATATTTGTTGGCCACATAAATGTCTTCTTTTGAGAAGTTCCTGTTCATATCCTTTGCCCACTTTTCGATGGGGTGGTTTTCTTGTAAATTTAAGTTCCTTGTAAATTCTAGATATTAGACCTTTGTCAGACGGATAGATTGCAAAAATTTTCTCCCATTCTGTAGGTTGCCTGTTCACTCTGATGATATTTTCTTTTGCTGAGCAGAAACTCTGTAGTTTAATTAGATCCTATTTGTCAATTACTTTGTGCAGTATGTCCATTTTCATGATATTGGTTCTTCCTATCCATGAGCATGGAATGTTTTTCCATTTGTTTGAGTCCTCTCTTATTTCCTTGAGCAGTGGTTTGTAGTTCTCCTTGAAGAGATCCTTCATGTCCCTTGTTAGTTGTGTTCCTAGCTATTTTATTTTCTTTGTAGCAATTGTCAATGGGAGTTCACTCATGCTTTGACTCTCTGTTTGTCTATGATTGGTGTATAGGAATGCTTGTGATTTTTGCACATTGATTTTATATTCTGAGACTTTGCTGAAGTTGTTTATCAGCTTAAGGAGTTTTGGGGCTAAGACCATGGGGTTTTCTTTTTTTTTTTTTTTTTTTTTTTTTTTTTTGAGACGGAGTTTCGCTCTTGTTACCCAGGCTGGAGTGCAATGGCGCGATCTCGGCTCACCGCAACCTCCGCCTCCTGGGTTCAAGCAATTCTCCTGCCTCAGCCTCCTGAGTAGCTGGGATTACAGGCACGTGCCACCATGCCCAGCTAATTTTTTGTATCTTTAGTAGAGATGGGGTTTCACCATGTTGACCAGGATGGTCTCGATCTCTCGACCTCGTGATCCACCCGCCTCAGCCTCCCAAAGTGCTGGGATTACAGGCTTGAGCCACCGCACCCGGCTGACCATGGGGTTTTCTAAATATACAATCATGTTGTCCACAAACAGAGACCATTTGACTTCCTCTCTTCCTATTTGAATACCCTTTATTTCTTTCTCTTACCTGATTGTTCTGGCCAGAACTTCCAATACTATGTTGAATAGGAGTGGTGAGAGAGGGTATCCTTGTCTTGTGCAGGCTTTCTAAGGGAATGCTTTCAGCTTTTGACCATTCAGCATGATATTGGCTATGGGTTTGTCATAAATAGCTCTTATTATTTTGAGATATGTTCCATCAACACCTAGTTTATGGAGAATTTTTAGCATGAAGGAGTGTTGAAGTTTATTGAAGGTCTTTTCTGTATCTATTGAGGTAATCAGTTTTTGTCTTTGGAACTGTTTATGTGACAGATTACGTTTATGGATTTGCGTATGTTGAACCAGCTTTGCATCCCAGGGATGAAGCCGACTTGATGGATAAGCTTTTGGATGTGCTGCTAGATTCAGTTTGCCAGTATTTTGTTGGGGATTTTCACATCGATATTCATCAGAGATATTGGCCTGAAATTTTCATTTTTTGTTGTGTCTCTGCCAGGTTTTGGAATCAGGATGGTGCTGGCCTCATAAAATGAGTTAGGGAGGAGTCCCTCTTTTTCTATGGTTTGGAATAATTTCAGAAGGAATGGTTCCAGCTCCTCTTTGTACCTCTGGTAGAATTAGAATGTGAATCTGTCTGGTCCTGGGCTTTTTTTGGTTGGTAGGATATTACTGCCTGAATTTCAGAATTTGTTATTGGTCTATTCAGGATTTGACTACTTCCTGGTTTAGTCTTTGGAGGGTGTACATGTCCAAAAATTTATCCATTTCTTCTAGATTTTCTAGTTTATTTGTATAGAGGTGTTCATAGTATTCTCTGATGGTAGTTTCTATTTCTGTGGGATCAGTGGTGATCTCCCCTTTATCATTTTTTATTGTGTCTATTTGATTCTTCTCTCTTTTCTTTATTAGTCTAGCTAATGGTCTGTTTTGTTAATCTTTTGAAAAAACCAGCTCCTGGATTCATTGATTTTTTTGAAGGGTTTTTCATGTCTCTATTTCCTTCAGTTCTGCTTTGATCTTAGTTATTTCTTGTCTTCTGCTAGCTTTTGAATTCATTTGCTCTTGCTTCTCTAGTTCTTTAATTGTGACATTAGGGTGTCGGTTTTAGATCTTTCCCACTTTCTGATGTGGGGATTTAGTGCTATAAATTTCCCTTTAACAACTGCTTTAGCTCTGTCCCAGAGATTCTAAAATGTTTTCTCTTTGTTCTCATTGGTTTCAAAGAACTTACTTATTTCTGTCTTAATTTTAATATTTACCCACTAGTCATTTAGGAACGGGTTGTTCAGTTTCCATGTGCTTTTGCAGTTTTTAATGAGTTTCTTAATTCTGAGTTCTAATTTGATTGCAATATGGTCTGAGAGGCTGTTTGTTATGTTTCCATTCTTTTGCATTTGCTGAGGAGTGTGTTACTTCCAGTTATGCAGTTGATTTTAGAATAAATGCTATGTGGTGCTGAAAATAATGTATATTCTGTTGATTTGGGGTGGAGAGTTCTGTAGATGTCTATCAGATCCACTTCAGCCCAAGTATGTTTTAGGGGCCATCATCTATGGGAAATTTAAGCACTTCCTATCTCCTGGTCTCACAGCAAGTCAAAGCCAGGTTTGACTGTGGCTTTCCATCTCCTTGTACTGTTTCATGGGGTCCTGTGTGGGTCTAAATCTTGAGGCTGTGTGTCACTAGTGCATATGGTGGATTGGCTGAGCTGCAGGAAAGTGACAGGCGGGCCTTGGACGTAAGCAAGAACAAGTGGATGCGGTTGGAAAAGGAAAGTCCCATGGGCTAAGACGGGCAGGACATGTTCCATTTGTGTTTTCTGAATTATTTTAGTATTATTTATCTTAATTTTTATACATATATATATATATATAGAGATTTTTTTTATACAGGGTCTCACTCTGTTGCCCAGTATAGAGTGCAGTTGTGCGATCTTGGCACACTGCAGCTTCAACCTCCCAGGCTCAAACAATTCTTCTGCCTCAGCCTCCCAAAATGCTGGAATTACAGGTGTGAGCCACCCCCATAGCTCATTTTGTTTATTTTTTGTAGAGGTGAAATCTCACTTTAAGAGATCTTATGGACTCGAACTCCTGGGCTCAAGTGATCCTCCCACCTCGGCCTCCTACACAAGGATTACAGGCGTGAGCCACCACCCCTAGTCCTTGTGGTTTTTAAAATTGTAACAAAATATATATAACAAAATGTACTATTTTGAACATTTTAAGTGTTCATTTCAGTGGCATTACATATATTCACAGTGTTATGTGACTGTCAACAATATCCATCTCCAAGCCGGGTGCAGTGGCTCATGCCTGTAATCCCAGCACTTTGGGAGGCTGAGGTAGGCGGATCATCTGAGCTGAGGAGTTTGAGATCAGCCTGGCCAACATGGTGAAACCCTGTTTCTACTAAAAATATAAAAATAAGCCGGGCTTGGTGGCGTGCACCTGTAGTCCCAGCTACTCAGAAGGCTGAGGCAGGAGAATCGCCTGAGCCCAGAGACGGAGGTTGCAGTGAGCCAAGATCACATCGCTGCTCTCCAGCCTGGGCAACAGAGCAAGACTCCATTTCAAAAAACAACCCCCCCCCCCCCAATACCCTGGCTGTGTACAGTGGCTCATGCCTATAATCCCAGCACTTTGGGAGGCTGAGGCGGGTGGATCACCTGAGGTCAGGAGTTTGAGATCAGCCTGGCCAACATGGTAAAACCCTGTCTCTACTAAAAACACAAAAATTAGCTGGGCATGGTCGTGGACACCTGTAATCTCAGTTACTCGGGAGGCTGAGGCAGGAGAATTGCTGGAAGCCGGGAGGCGGAGGTTGCAGTGAGCCAAGATCGTGCCACTGCACTCCAGCCTGGGCCAACAGCGAGACTCTGTCAAAAAAACAAAAAACAAAAAAAATGCATCTCCAGAACTTTTTTTTAAGACTTTTTTTTTTTTTTAACAGCAGTTGTAGATTCACAGCAAACTTGAGATGAAAAGTTCAGAGTGTTCCCATCAACACCCCTGCCCTTATCATGAATATCTTCGACCAGACTATGGCACTTGTGACAATTGATGAACTTACACATATGTTGACACATCATGATCACTTGAAATGTTTAGTTTACGTTAGGGTTTAGTTTATGTTAGGTTTTTGTTGTTGTTGTTTTTTTAAACAAAAACAAGGTCTCACTCTGTCACCTAGGCTGGAGTGCAGCAGCGTGATCATGGCTCACTGCAGCCATGACCTACCTCCCTGGGTTCAAGTGATCCTCCCACCTCAGCCTCCCAAGTAGCTGGGACTTACAGGCATCTGCCACCATGCCTAAACTTTTGTCAGCTGCATCCTATGTCTCCCTTTTAGCTGTTCTTATTGTTTGCTAATGTCTTAAAGACTTGAGGCAACTTGCAGGAAGCAAAGAGATCTGTGTGACTTCATCTTAAGCTTTCCCAAATGTTGTGACTGTGGAAACTATTCTCCCAGGATGCTATAATTGAATACACTTACTGTAGTAGGAAATCTTAAAATGACTTCAGGATTGGAAGAATACAATGCTTTTATCTTTGGGGAGTACACCATTTTGTTTACTCCTAGAATAGTTAGGTGGTTAGTTAATGACCAGTGTAAATGAGACCTCCACCTAGATGCTAATTAGCAGCCTTCTAGAGTTAGCTATTAACTGCTTAAATGACAAGAACAGCTTCTGAGGCACAAGTGATCGTCCTATACCTGTTGTGTCTGGCTTTGCCTAACTTCACTCTTCTCTGACCTCATTTAAATGTCACTTTCCTGACCCCAGAGTCCTGCTTCTGATTCTTTTCCTTTGGTTATGTGCACAGAAAAGTTGTGAAGTATTGCAACAGACACTAGGACATTTTCATATTTTCTGAATATTGATAGAAAAACTAAGTCTAGGCTGGGCTCAGTGGCCTCGTGACTAGTGCTGGCCAATGCGATGTGAGCAGCAGCAGCAGCAAGTGTCATTTTGGGCTTGAGGCAGGTAGGTGGTGCGCTCCTCTGTCTCTCTGCCTCTGTTGTGGCAGACTTGAAGATCAGGGATTGAAGATAGCAATTAAACCATTGAAGCCTTGGGGATTTGCCTGTTGTGGCAGCATAGTGTAGCTTATCCTGACTAATAGAGCTTGTCATGCGTTCTGCTAAAAATGCCTGAATGCATCTCTTTTCTCTTTCTTTTCTTTTCCTTTCCCCCTCCTCTCCCCTTCCCTCCCACAGGGTCTTGCTCTGTCACCCAGGCTAGAGTGCAATGGCACAAACAGGGCTCACTGTAGCCTCACCTTCCTGGGCTCAAGCAATCTTCCCAACTCAGCCTCCTGTGTGTGTGGTTGGGACTACAGGTACATGCCACTATGCCCAGTTATTTTTATCTTTTATAGAGTTGGGGATCTCACTATATTGCCCAGGCTGGTCTTGAACTCCTGGGCTCAAGTGATCCTCATGCCTCAGCCCCCCAAAGTGTTGGGATTACAGGCATGAGCCACTGTGCCTGGCCCCAAAAGAGATTTAATTGACTCACAGTTTGGCATGGCTGGGGAGGCCTCAGGAAACTTATGATCATGGCAAAAGGGGAAGGGGAGGCAAGGCACGTCTTACATGATGGCAGGAGAGAGCACAGGAGAAACTGCCAGTTTTAGGCCATCAGATCTCATGAGTACTTCCTCACTATCATGAGAACAGCCTGGGGGAGCTGCCACCATGATCTAGTCACCTCCCACCAGGTCCTTCCCTCCCACACGTGGGTTTTACAATTTAGGATGAGGTTTGGGTGGGGACACAGCCAAACCGTATGAGTCCCCACCCCCACCTGTAGTCTTCATCTGAGCAGTACCTGTTCACCTTTCATACCCAAGTTCTTCAAGGGAGTCTGCATGGACTCCCTTCCTTCTCCCTGTTGGCTTTCGTATGCTGAGGTTTTCTTTCCTTGCAGGCAACACAATTGTGATTAAATAATAATTATTATTTTTTTTTGAGACTGAGTCTCGGTCTGTCACCCAGGCTGGAGTACAGTGGCATGCTCTTGGCTCACTGCAACCTTCACCTCCCAGGTTCAAACAATTCGCCTACCTCAACCTCCTAAGTAGCTGGGATTATAGGCATGTACCACCTCACATGGCTAATTTTTGTATTTTTATTAGAGATAGGGTTTCGCCAGGTTGGCCAGGCTGGTCTCAAGCTCCTGACCTCAGGTGATCTGCCTGCCTCGGCCTCCCAAAGTGCTGGGATTACAGGCGTGAGCCACCGTGTCTGGCTCTTAAATAATTATTGATTTAATGATTGATCTTCTGCCAGACAGTGAACTCTTCAGTGGCTGGGAGCCAGGTACAGTTTTCTTTGCCACCATTTGAGTGATTGCTAGGAATATCTACCCAGCTCCTGTTAAAAATAATCATCAGTGGCCGGGCGCGGTGGCTCAAGCCTGTAATCCCAGCACTTTGGGAGGCCGAGGCGGGTGGATCACGAGGTCGAAAGATCGAGACCATCCTGGTCAACACGGTGAAACCCCGTCTCTACTAAAAATACAAAAAAACTAGCTGGGCGTGGTGGTGCATGCCTGTAATCCCAGCTACTTAGGAGGCTGAGGCAGGAGAATTGCCTGAGCCCAGGAGGCGGAGGTTGCGGTGAGCCGAGATCGCGCCATTGCACTCCAGCCTGGGTAACAAGAGCGAAACTCCGTCTCAAAAAAAAAAAAAAAAAAAAAAAAAAATCATCAGTGGGCACAGATGACAGCTGGCTTCTCCTGTTGAGATAAAGCAGAACTTATGTGGTGCCCTCAAAAGAAATTTAGAATGCAATTTCCAGTGGCATGTTGAAAATGGTAGCCAGGCCATAGATAGAGTGCACTTATGATTTTATTAAGAAATAACATCCATCCTAATGGCACATTTCTAGGTCTCTTCAGTGGTGCATATCTGACAGAAGAGACTAGAGGAACTCACATTGCACATGCTAGGATGGAAGTAGTGGTTTCAATTATATGCTGGGAATCCTGGTTCTTTTTCTTTTGGTTTGTCCATATTTTCTATACTGTATTTTCTAGAATATAAGTATGATTTTTACTTTAAATAAGTACAGTAGGAGATGAAAGATACGGTTGTAACTCAGAAGCTTTCTCCCTCTCTCCCTTCCTGCTGGAGAGAGTAGCTTGGTATGCTCAGTCTAGACAGCAATGACTGCTCCCAGGGACCTAGCTGCAGAAGTCCCTGGCTGGACCTTAGCTGTCTTCTGTTGGACTTGGTTGTTGGCTTGCGCATAGGGGACTTTCCCTGAGCCCCCTTCCTTTTGATGCTGCTGTTAGTGCTACTGACTCAGAATTGAGCCTGGAACTTCCCTCAACTTAGTCATGTGGGCCAACTTTGAAACAAGTATTGCACCTGCAGTGTTTAATGGAGACATTGCTGTCTCAGCCTTGAGTACATTTTAGAGTAGATATCTGTGGGCTGGTCTGCTACCTTACTGGCTGTGTATTATCTGTTACTAGGGCAAAATGTATTTTCAGTTCCCTGCAGTCAACTTCCAAACATAGTTTTGGAATACGAGCCATAAACTGTTTTTTAAAAGCCTTCTATGTATCTGGCTTTGAAATAGGTGCCGTTTCAATCTTGGCCAAATAACGTGGTTGGGATAGGACTGAACTTTCTATAAAGTAGGCTGGAAAAATTCTTGTTGCCCAGTAACTTCCACAGGTTTTGGCAATTGGGTGTGATGGGACTGGCAAAAATGCCTGTCAGTTGTTGAGGCGTGGTGTGGGGAGAAAGAGGGGTTGCGGAGCCGAAGGGAGTTGAGTGGTGGGTGAGTCTTGGCAGGAGGTAGAGCTCATTCAGGAAATGGGGTCTGTGGCAGGCCATCCCAGGGACCAGGCAGAACTGGACACACATAGAGAAGGGAAAGAGAAGGTAGAGAGAAGCAGGAGAATTTGATATAGATAACTTTCTCTCTTGGTTTTTTATGTCATGGAAAATTTCAAGCATGTACATTACCCAGCTCTGACAATTATTAACATCCTGCTGTTCTCATTTCTTCTTCACCTCTGTCCATTCCCTGATTATTATTTTTATTTTATTTCATTATTATTATTTTTGAGATGGAGTCTTCCTCTGTCGCCCAGGCTGGAGTGCAGTGGCGTGATCTCGGTTCATCACAACGTCCATCTCCTGGGTTCGAATGATTCTCTTGCCTCAGCCTCCTGAGTAGCTGGGATTACAGGCATGTGCCACCATACTCTTGTATTTTTAGTGGACATGGGATTTCACCATGTTGGCCAGCCTGGTCTTGAAGTCCTGACCTCAGGTGATCTGTCCGCCCTGACCTCCCAAAGTGCTGGAATTTCAGGTGTGAGCCACTGTACCTGGCTGATTATTCTTTTTGGAGTTGTTACAACCAAAGAAGCTCTGAACATTTGCAATTTGCAAGTCTTTTTGCGGACCAATGTTTTTATTCCTCTTGAGTAAATACCTACAAGTAGAATGGCTGGATCAAAGGGTTATGTGTGTGTTGAAATATATCAGAAACTTCCAACCCTTTTTCTGAAGTGGTTGTACCATTTTATATTCCTAGCACCCATGTGTGACAGTTTCTGTGGTTTCACATCATCTCCAACACTGTATTATCAATCTTGTCAATTTTGGCCTTCTCATAAGGGTTGTGGTGGTTTCTCCTAATGGTTTTAATTTGCCTTTCCCTCATGATTAATGATGTTGAATACCTCTCTATGTGCTTTTTGGACACGGAGATATCTTCCTCTGTGAGGTGTCCTTTCTAGCCATTGACCTATCTAATTGGTTTGTCTGTTATCTTATTATTGAATTATGAGAGATTTTTATATATTTTAGGTTTAAGTGCTTTGTCAGAAATATATATTGTGAATATTTGCTTCCAGACTGTGGCTAGCTTCTTCATGTACATAATGATGGCTTTAAAAAAAAAATATATATATATATATATGTATACACGCACACACACTTTATTGCACTTTAGGTTCCAGGGTACGTGTGCAGAACATGCAGGATTGTTGCATAGGTACATACACGGCAATGTGGTTTGCTGCCTCCATCCCCCCATCACCTATATCTGGCATTTCTCCCCATGTTGTCCCTCCCAACTCCCCACCCCCCGCTGTCCCTCCCCTAGTCCCCACCCACAGACCCCAGTGTGTGATGCTCCCCTCCCTGTGTCCATGCGTTCTCATTGTTCAACACCTGCCTATGAGTGAGAACATGCCGTGCTTGATTTTCTGCTCTTGTGTCAGTTTGCTGAGAATGGTGGCTTTTGATGAGTAGAAGCTCTTTGTTTTGATGAAGTCTAATCTAGAATATTATTATTTTATGGTTGTCGGCTGTATCTTCCTTAAGGTTGCAGTTGTGCAGATACTCTTTTTATGTGGTTTTCCAAAAACTTTGCCATTTCAGATTTTACATTTAGGTCTGTGATTCATCTTAAATAAAGTTTGACACAGGTGCCTCTTGACAAACTGAGCCTGACACCTTAAATACATGGGATGCCTCTCAGTGAGTGCCCCCAGGCACTTGGCAGGACAACTACTGCCTCCTTTTCATCTCATTATCTAGGAAAGTACAGGAAGTGCAGGTTGTCCTCAACACAGTGGCCTTTCTGCCTTCCAGAACAAAAACTCCCGCCAGAGACCTGTAATGCAACCTTCTCAACATGTCTTCTATCCTTGCGTCCCACTGGTGGTACAAGTGGTGATGGAGAAAGAACATTCGCTTTATTGGCCGAGTTTGGATTTCTACCTTCTCTTTTTCTGACTGTGTAAGCTTGGGTAACTTACTTATTATCTCTGAGCCTCATTTAAAAAGATTCCTGTGTAGAGATTGAAACTCTATGCCTTGAACTTAGTAAGTGCTCAATAAATGTCAGCACTCTCTCACCTGTACCACTACCCTCAACCCCCACCAATAAACATACCAGAACGTTGTAGAATGAAATGTGCCTTGTGAAATAATAAATTGCTGAACCCCAGTGTGTGAATTTTTTCACTAAGTATTAGGTTAATGTTTCCCTAATTTAGACTAGTTTATTGGAATAACTGCATTATGAAATATATATGCCAAAGCTTGCATTTATATTTAAATTAATGGTATCGATCAATAGCTATATATTTCCATTTATCACATTTCATTTGTTAGTATATATTCTTTTTATACATTATTTAAAAGCAACAAAGTTATATAGTCAAATAAAAAATGTAGGGCTCAGATCCTTTGGGCAGTTATCACGTAGTGGGGTTGCCTTATACACCTAGAGTTCGTAAGGAAAGTTTTCAAAATTTTGAGGTTGAAGATTTCATCTTAACTCCATTCCTTGTCCTGTGCAGAGGAACTCAAATGTTTGCCATTGGATTTTGAGGTGTTTTGTCAGGCAGTAGTAGTAATCAGAACAGAAAAAATATCTCTCTGCATTTTTTTGACAGTGCTTACTAATGCACCAGAATGTCCTAATGCCAGCCATGTCACATCAGCCCAGTTTTAGCCACACCAGATGCCTTGTAAGGCCATTAAGGTTGAGGGTAAAAGAAGCAGAATAAATGGGACAAAAAGGAAATGGAAATTGTTGATATTGTAAAGGTGGTTCATTGGCCTTCAGTAAATCCCACCAAATATTATGGTCGAGCTGGAAGCAAAGACCATTGTGATGTTCACAGTGACTGTTGGATTGTCATTGGCTCTCACAAGGCTAAAGTTTCAAGACTTGCTAGATGGATTGTTTTTTTTTAAATGTGTTATCTGGGCCAGGCGTGGTGGCTTATCCCTGTAATCCCAGCCCTTTGGGAGGCCGAGGCGGGTGGATCACTTGAGGTCAGGAGTTTGAGACCAGCCTGACCAACGTGGTAAAACCCCATGTCCACTAAAAAGACAAAAATTAGCCAGGTATGGTGGTGCATGCCTGTAATCCCAGCTGCTTGGGAGGCTGAGGCAGGAGAATTGCCTGAACCTGGGAGGCGGAGGTTGCAGTGAGCTGAGATCACGCCACTGTACTCCAGCCTGGGCAACAGTGAGATTCTGTTTCCAAAAAAAAAGTGTTACCTATCCTGAGAATGGGAATGCTGCGTCCAATGTACTTACCATTCCTAAGAAGCAAATAGATAAGTTTTGTACAGCACTCTGGCTATGCAGTGCTTGACGCAGATCATAAACTGTGCACATCCTTTCTCAAAGGACCACCTGCAAAAAAGGAAATTGGTACATGAAAAGAAAAAGGAAATTAGAAGAGGTAAGGACCAGCAACATGGCCTGGTATCTGGCAATGAGTCACCACTCCCTCAGGCTATGGGGACAGATACTGTTGGGGAAGCATAGAGCACAAAATGGGTGAAATCAGCAGTCATGCAGAAGTCCGGATGGTTAGTGATGATCTCTAAGGACCTGCTGATTTTCTTAAGGAAAGAGTGTATTATTGTGGGAGGAGTATTCATAAAGGCGATGGTTCTCTCCAGCCGACTGACATTCAATTTAACGAGACAATTGGAGAACAAATAAAGAAATGCAGGAGCTACTTACTGTGATTTTGTCACTGTAACAGGAAAGCTCAGCGGTACTCTTGTCAGGGTCTACAGCGTGTGGCTGCAGTACATCAAACTGCACAACTCTCGAATTGTGCACAGTTTGAAGGTGATGTGTGACATGGACTTTTTGAAAGAAGAGGTTGTTATCTGCTGGTCAGAAAAGGCTTCTCAGAATATGTCTCCAAAATTTTTGCTAGAGAGTCATGTCAAAGTGCTCCTTTAGAAAAGGGTTGAGGAAAGCTGAAGAGGAATCTTCAGATGATGAAGATGAAAATATCAGGATGGTGGCCGGGTGTGGTGGCTCAAGCCTGTAATCCCAGCACATTGGGAGGCTGAGGCAGGTGGATCCTTTGAGATCAGGAGGTCAAGATCAGCCTGGCCAAAATGGTGAAACCCTGTCTCTCATAAAAGTACAAAAAAATTAGCCCAGCATGGTGGTGCACGTCTATAGTCCCAGCTACTCAGAAGGCTGAGGCACAAGAACCGCTTGAAGCTGGGAGATGGAGGTTGCAGTGACCCGAGGTCTTGCCACTGTACTCCAGCCTGGGCAACAGAGCGAGACTCCATCTCAAACAAAAACAAAAACAAAAACAAAAAAACAAACAAACAAATCGGAGTGGTGTGTTCACAGGCTTCCAGGGAACCCAGAGTTGAAACTGTGAAGTGTGGCAGCAAGGATAATGATGATATCAATACTCATGCATTTTTATTTTATTTTATTTTATTTTTAGAGATAGGGTCTTGCTCTGTCACCTAAGCTGGAGTGCAGTGGCACGATCATAGCATCCTCGCAGTCCTGGGCTCAAGCGATCCTCTTGTCTCAGCCTCCCAAGTTGCAATATTGATAGCTTTTAAAGTGATGAATGCAATCTAGCTTGCAGTATCATGCTGCATATTTTTGAGGCATCCTCAGCTGGAAGAACAATACATGTGAAAGATAAAATGGCTAAACTCATGCTATACTCTATATTGCAAAGATTTCATGGTGAGTGGTCTGAAATTAAGCCCAATGAGTCCATCCGTCTTAGTGAGTAAAACATAGTCGGCTTATAGATGCCGAATTTCTTTTGGAAAAATTGGTAGTGAACACATGTTAATCATACACAGTTAAAAGATTTATTTTAATTCTTACAAAAAAAATTGATACTGGGAAGGAAAAGATAGGAGGCCAGGTAGATTATTGATGTCCTCCCGCTTCCCTTCCTTCCTCCTAGTTAAAACTGGATCCCCCAGGCAAGAGTACTCACCTGCTGTGACAATTGCGAAGGACCTGCTCATATCCTGACACTGAATTGGTATATTGGCTCTGCCTTATGAGATTGGAAAATAAGATTCAAGCGACACTTCAGGCTGGGCACCATGGCTTAAGCCTGTAATCCCAGCACTTTAGGAGGCCGAGCTGGGCAGATCACTTGAGGTCAGGAGTTGAGGAGTTGAAAACCAGCCTGGCCAACATGGGGAAAACCCCTGTCTAATAAAATTACAAAAACTAGCTGGGCATGGTTGTACATGCCTGTAATCCCAGCTACTCGGGAGGCGGAGGCAGAAGAATCACTTGAACCCAGGAGGCAGAGGTTGCAGTGAGCAGAGCTCGCACCATTGCACTTCAGTCTGGGCAACAGAGGAACACTCCATCTCAAAAAAAAGGACACTTCACAACTTTCTTCATAGACTTGACCTGAAGTATGTTGGATATAAGCAGCAGTGGAGAAGTCAGATCCAAATTATGGTAGGAGTTAAGAGAAGTGCCATCTGTCCAGTACATCTGGGCTCTTTTTTTTAAGGTAGCTTTCAGGTGGCTAGTGTTGCCATATGTCCAATCTGATTTTTGTTTTAAAGTCTTTGGCCGAAAACTTGTAAAATCTAGCATTTTTCATTTAGACAATCCAGTCTTATTTACTTTCATAATTTATTTTTTTCTGCAGGGAGTTAGATAGGCTTAAGGATAACCTGGTATGTATTTAAAGACTGGCATGAGCCAGTACAATCACAGAATTACTATATGGTATATCATTTGCCATCATAGCACTTTGTTGACTAATGCTTTGCTTCAGAAATCAGATGTTTTTAACCACACTAGAAAATTAGTTTTATGTATTACCCATAAAACATTTAGCAAAAATAGTATTCAAGTTAGTGTTCAAAAGTTTTTAATGAACTAAAGTCCTGTGCATCATTCATCTTTCTTATTTGTTACCAGCATGTTTCAAGGTCCTTGTAATTAACCTCATGCTTCAGGTCATTGTAACTGGTTATTAAATTACATTCACTTTCCTGCTAAGCATAGATTACAACTGGAACCTTGGCTTTTTGCAGTCCTTGATGTAGTGTCTGTCTGTCTGTCTGTGTCTCTCTCTCTCTCACTCACTCACACTCACTCTCTCTTTCTCATTCACTCTTACTCTTACAGAGTCTCATTATGTTGCCCAGACTGGACTTGAACTCCTAGACTCAAGTGATCCCCTTGCCTCAGCCTCCAGAGTAACTGGGACTCTAGGCACACGCCACCATGCCTGATATCACTTCTTAAAGTTTGCTAAACCAAGATCGGTAGGGTGGTTGTGTGTGCCTGCCTCAGGCTCAGAGAAGATGGTTTATATGATATGTGGTTTTTTCCCTGAAGCTGGCCTGCGTCACTAGGAACTGGAAGGTAATGGTTGCTAGGAGCACAGGGTGTATTTGGGAATGAAAATCTGAATTTTATCTCTTCGTTTTTACGTGTGATCTTTTTGCTTAAGATTTAGCCTGATATATAAATTTGTTTTGCCCCCAGGTAGTTCAGTTTTACAGAGTGTGTCAGGAATGTACTGAGCCTCATCAGGGCATTGGGGAACACAGGACTTGGGGTTGGAAAAGCTGATTTTGAGCCCTGACTCTTTCATGCTCTCGTTGAGTGACCTTGGGTGAGTCTATTAACCTCTTGGCAGTTCATTTTTCTACCTGTGAAGTAAAGCCAGTACTTGCCCTGCCTGCCTGCTAGGGTTCTGAAATTCAGCTGAGATGTCCGTGAAAGTGTTTTGTAAATGGCAAAGCATGTGACCACAGTGATGATGAAAGCTTTTAGGTAACTGGTGCTCTCTTTAAGGGATAAAGCCCTTTTATCTTTGTATAGAATAAAAGTTCCGATCTGGTGTTTTATCACAATTAACATTTATAAATCAAATGCTAAATTCATGTCTTAGAAATTCTGAAAGTAAGCCAGTTGCATACTGTTTTGGTATAAATCCTCAAAGTGAACTTGGTCTGCTGGCCTGAGTGACAGATGTCAGGCAAAAATTCCAGCTTTAGATTTGAGGCAGTTTTCCTATTGAACATGCATTGCTCAGAATGTTGTTGTTTTTTTTTTTTTTTTTTTAGTAGCAGTATTAATATGTTCTCTTTTCATTGACAGTGAAAAGTCTCCCAGTCCTTGGTAGAGAGGCCAGTGGGTCCCAGCACAGAATGTTGAGAAGGCAAAGGAAGGGAGGAAGTCATGCCACTTGATCAAAATGGAATCTTCCTGGCAACAAGTTCCTCTGCCAAGTTCAAGGTTGCCTGTGAAAATGGGCTGCATAACTTCAGGGCTGCTGTCCCTATCCCTCCCTTCTGCCCCTTTCCGTGACTCCCCTTAGAGTCAAGATAACACGCCACTGCAACTGAGTAAATTAGATATTCCCCCTATAGGATTGCTTCCTGGACACTTACTTATCTACATTAAAAATTATGTTTCATGTATTATATGACTCCCCTTTATCTGTTTCTATTTGCTTCCTTGCCTTTATGAACTAATTATAACAGTCACCATGGCCTTGAAATTATTATCTATGTTTCTACTTTTTCATAGCATCACTATGGAACATATAATTTCTTTTTTCTTTTGAGACAGAGTTTTGCTCTTGTTGCCAAGGCTGGAGTGCAGTGGCGTTATCTTGGCTCACTGCAACCTCCCCCTCCCAGATTCAAGTGATTCTCCTGTCTCAGCCTCCTGAGTAGCTGAGATTACAGGTGCCTGCCACCACACCCGGCTGATTTTTTGTATTTTTAGTAGAGACAGGGTTTTGCCATGTTGGGCAGGCTGGTCTTGAACTCCTGACCTCAGATGATCTGCCCGCCTCAGCCTCCCAAAGTGCTGGGATTACAGGTGTGAGCCACCGTGCCCACCCTCAAACATGTAATTTTTAATGTAGATAAGTAAGAGTCCAGGAAGCAATCCTATAGGCAGAATGGCTAATTTACTCAGCTACAGTGGCATGTTATCTTGACTCTAAGCAAATGTGTTTGGGGAGTGGAATTATCCATTTGAGAGAAATTGATTAGGCTGGGTTGTAGAGTGTTTCCTCAGCATAGATGTGGGTCCTTTCATTGCTAGATGACTTCTAAAGGGTAAATTAGACTCTGAGAGTCTTCTGCTAAACAAACAAACAAACAAACAAAAACCCTCATGATTCTTTAAAAATATTTTTAGGTGAAACATTGATACTACTTTCAGTTCTCATCTTTTAGTGATATATCCTGAAATGTTGAGGGATGAAATGAAACGATGTGGTGTCTGGTGGGATTTGTTTCAACATAACACAGTGGGGAGGGGTGGACATTGCGGATGGTAGTAAAGATGAAACAAAGCCGGCCTTGAGTTGATCCTTGTTGAGGTGGGAGGTATGGAGATTTCATTATACTATTCTGTCTACTTTTAATGTATATTTATAGTTCTGCATAATATAATGTTTTTAAAAGCCCAGGAGCAGTGGCTCACATCAGTAATCCTAGCACTTGAAGAGACCGAGGTGGGAGGATTGCTTGAGCCTAGGAGTTCAAGACCACTCTGGGCAACATAGTGAGACCCCATCTCTGTTAAAAATAAATAAATAAATAAATAAATAAATAATAAATAGCCAGGTATGGTGGCCCATGCCTGTAATCCCAGCAATTTGGGAGGCTGAGGCAGGTGGATCACTTGAGGTCAGGAGTTCGAGACCAGCCTGGCCAACATGGTGAAACCCTGCCTCTACTAAAAATACAAAAAAATTAGCTGGGCATGGTGGCGCATGCCTGTAGTTCCAACTACTCAGGAGGCTGAGGCACAAGAATCGCTGGAGCCTGGGAGGTGGAGGTTGCAGTGAGCCGAGATCATAACAGTGCACTCCAGCCTATGCAACAGAGAGAGACTCTGTCTTAAAAATAAATAAATAGTTAAGTAAGTAAATAAAAATAAAAAGTTAAAAAAACTCAACCATAGTTTCCCATTGCCTCAAGGTAGGTCCAGCCCTCCCCCTCCAGGCTCATTTTCTGGGGTGTTCTGGCCCCAGGAAGTGATCTGTGGGTGGCCTTCACACTAACACCTTGGCTTTCCGCTGTCCCCTTGCTGTAGCTGGCCTCTCTTCCTGCACCGCTCTTTCCTTCCCTTTCATCTGCTGCATCTTCATCCCATTTGCCTGTCTATCTCTTACAGAGCCTTGAGACATGGACAGTACCCCTTCCTCTAGGCCTTCCGTGACTGCCCTCTTCCCAGGTGTGGATTGTGTACCCTCCTGTGAGTGCTCTGTTCACTGTGTTTCCCTCATTTTGGTCGCCCTCACAGTTATCCTAACCATCCCCTTTCTTCTGGTTACCCACATTCTATTGTAGTTGGTTTTTTCTTTTGAGAGAAGGGATTATTCCCTGTTGACACTTCCATCCCTGGTACCCGGCACAATCCTGCCATACAGCAGGCAATCCATAAATAAAGAATAAAAGGCCCACTCTGGGGCTTAGTGGCACTTGGCCTCAGGTTCCCAGCACTTCTGTACAGAGCCAGTAGTGTCTGGTGCTGATGTGCTGCCTGCCTGCCTTCTTGTTTCTTCATGCCCTTGTCACCTGGCCTCTTCTGTCCCATTGGGATTTTCAGTGACTTTCTAGTAGTCACAGCAGTGTGAGCATGAGTTTGGATGCTACATTCCTATATCTCTACTCCACATGATGAAGAGCTCCCATCAAACTTGGAACTCTTACATCCTCTAGAATATTTTGAGTTTTGAAATGGTGCCCCATACTACTAGGTATAATTTAAACATGCTCATTATTCAAGGAATAAGTTGCTCTTCTGTTTTGCATAGGTCTCTATTACAGGATGCAACTCCAGGGTGCATTTTATTTATTTATTTTATTTTTTGAGACAAGGTCTTACTCTGTCACTTACGCTGGAAAGCAGTGGCATGATCACGGCTCACTGCAGCCTCTACCTCCCAGGCTCAAACTCTCCTCCGGCCTCATCCTCCCAAGTAGCTGGGACTGCAGGTACACATCACCACACCCAGCTAATTTTTGGTATTTTTTTAGAGGTTTCCTAAAGCGTTGGGATTACACTGCACCCAGCCAGGGCACATTTTATATTGTCAAGTTGATGGTGGGCATGTGAGCCAGGCACTATGACAGGACTTCTTATTGCAGCAGTTTGAAATAGGAAAATGAATAAAAATCTGCCAAACAACAGAATTCTATACAGAAGCAAAAATGCATGAATTGGAGCTAGATGTACAAATTGGTTGAATGCTACCAAAATATAGCAAAGAATATATGCAATGCAATATCATTTATATGAAGTCTAAAGACATGCAAAATTGAGCAATATACTGTTAAGGAATATATATGTATATGTACACACACACACACACACACACACACACACACACACATATATATATTTTCTCTGCCTCCCAAGTTCAAGCGATTCTTCTGCCTAGGCATTTATATAATATTCCTATACATGCCTGTACATATTGTCTTAGTTTGTTTGGACTGCTATAACATAATACCCTAGCCTGGGCATGGCTTCTAAACAACAGAAACTTATTTATTTATTTAAAGACAGAGTCTCATGCTGTCGCCCAGGATGGAGTGCAGTGGCATGATCTCACTTCACTGCAACCTCTGCCTCCTGGGCTCACACGATTCTCCTCCCTCAGCCTCTGCAGTAGCTGGGATTACAGGCACCTGCCACCATGCCCAGCTAATTTATGTATTTTTCATAAAGGTGGGGTTTCACCGTGTTGGCCAGGCTGATCTTGAGCTCCTGACCTCAGGTGATCCACCTACCTCAGCTTGCGAAAGTGCTGGGATTACAGGCATGAGCCACTGTGCATGGCCAGAAATTTATTTCTCATAATTATGGACACTAGGAAGTCCAAGATCAAGGCAGACTCAGTGTCTAGTGAGTACCTACTTTCTACTTGATAGGTGGGACCTTATCCCTGTGTCCTGGAATGATGAAAGGGGGAAGGCAGCTCTCTGGGGTCTCTTTTATAAGGGTACTAATCCAGTTTACGAGGACTTCATCTTCATTATCTAATCACCTCCCAAAGGCCTCATCTTCAGGTACCATCATATTGGGGGTTAGGTTTTAACATATGAACCTTGAGGGGACATAAACGTTCATTCTATAGCACACATACACGCATGGAACTGATTACATAGATGAGGATATAAGTGTTCTCTGGGCAGGAGGGAGGAGATGTAATCAGGGAGGGGCACGTGGGTCCCTGAGAGTGCAGGTAACCCTCTGACTTGGGCTGCGCAGTAGGTGCATGGTTTCTCATTGCATTATACTTTATGCCTCATATATAAGCTAAGTATATTCTTCAGATGTATGGTATGTCATAATAAAAATAGCATTAAAAATCCATCAGCAAGTTCTAAGTGAGGTTACATTCCTAGCACTTTGAAGAAGAAAGAGGATTAAAAAAAAAAATTCTTACTGCGTTTCTTCCACAGTTCATAGGGTAATTTTAATCAAATCATTCCTTACTTTACCTAAAAGGCTGATGGCAGAAATATACATTGCTATAGCTCCCCACTGGTGATCACCAGTGAGTAGATGAAGTAGACAGATCATCTCCCCTAACCCTGTCATCTCCTCGTTCATTACAGATGTTGCTGTGGTAGACATGAGTGATGTCTCCAGACAGCCTTCTCTCTTCTACCATCTTGGAGTCCGAGAAAGCTTTGACATGGCCAATAACGTGATCTTGTACCATGACACCGATGCTGACACTGCTCTCTCTTTGAAGGTAAAGGGTATTGTTCACTTTCTCCTGAGTACTTCTTTTTGGGAAAGCAGAATTTTATGTTTAGCTGAAAAGCCACTGTAGCACAGAAAGTTGGAGAAAAACAAAGACTGGCTTGTGCAATTCTTTCCTTCCCACCACAGGTTCTAGTTCATACAGATGACTTCCTGGCCACTTTGTGAGCATCTGTGCTACCGTCATATGTTTGCAGGCAACTTGGGCATTTCCAGGCTCATTAGGGAAATGAAGGCAAACACTCCTGTTAGCTTCCATTGAAGCAGACACACTGTTCTGAATTCCTTCATGAGCAATTGGATCCAAACCTACACATAAAAATCAGTTCTCAACTTGGATAATAATATGAAGACATTGAACAGTTACTGAAATGGACAAAATATTTTAGCATAGACACGATTAGTCTTTGATGTTATTTTCCCCCAATCGGAAAGCAAAGCAAAACTGAAAACTTATGTGTTCCTGCACAACTCATTCATTGTTAAGAATTTTTAAAATGTATCTTTGCAAGATTGAGACAAGCTTTTTTTGGATAACATAGTATTTTTAAAAAATCCTTATATTTGTATAATGGAAATGTTTAATATGAGTTATTCCAAAATTCAATGGATATTGGTATCATTGAATATTTTAGTCAGAAAATCCTGGCCTTTGTTAAATCATTTTAGAAATAATTCATTAGTTTGTTTACAGCAATGCTTCTCAGCCTTGAGTGCACTTCGGAATTACTGGGAGAGCTTATAAATATCCCCATGCCTAGCCCCACCCAAAACCAATTACATCACAATCTCAGGGATAGGGGCAGGACCCAGCTTGGAGATTTTTTTTTTTAACCTCCCAAATGTGCAACCAGGGGTGAGAACCGATGGTTTGGAGAGTCAGCCTTCACAGACATTATTTCTAAAGGTTCAGTTCCCTCAGTATTAAAAATCAGTGGTAGATAATAGTACAAATTTATGCCAAAGTTGGACATTTTCATTGTGTTTCTTGAGATTTAATATTAACTAGATGTTCTGGGTTGTGTAAGGATTTGAGATTATTTCCTGGTAGAAATACCACCTGCTTGAGATGTGTAACTTGTATGTGCTCAACATCACATATACTTTACCTAGATATGTATTCAGTAATTACAGCAAAATATGTATTTTAAGAAGTCATTCGAATGACAGTGAAAGAATAAACTTTTATTAGTGTACTTTACATTGTAGAATAGTTTCCCCAGGGCTATAAACCAATGTAAACTACTTTAGATATTTAGATACTGACCTTTTCTTTTACTGATTTTCACCAAGGTAGCTATGCTTAGGAATGTTTAGAACTTAGCAAGTATGAAAGATATAGATAATTAACCCATATTTTGATGAGAAACATGAAATTATAGTTTAGGACAGTTGTTTCTTCAACTGTGCCTTAGCAAAGCCCTCTGGAAAGTTCTGTGGACTAGATGTTTTAATTTTTAATGATACAGAAAAATATTTCCTAAAATGGAAATGGGTAGTCAGTTATATCTAACACCAGAAGAAGCAGTTTGTACTTGTTATCAGGAAATAAAAATCTCAGAATATGTAAAACATGTTTTACAGGGCAGCTGTCTAATTATGTTTTCTTCCCCTGGAAATATTGGTTGTCAGTGTATAAATGAGACAGTCAAGGGATGCCTAACTATCGTACTAAATTTACTGACTAAAATTGTTGTCATTGAATTTGAAGATTCCTGGACAGTTCTAGTGGGGTGTCAGGAATTCTACCACCAACATCCCTTCTGTAGGTAGGCTGACTGTGGTGTGGCCTTCACGTTGATTGATTCAAGAAATGGTTCCAGATCCAGGGATAGCATGTTGCCTTCCAGGCCTTTCCTTGCCATTGCTGACATTCTTCTCTGGAAAGGCGAGACGCAAGCCACTGAGCACTCCAAACTTGAAGCTCAAAATATCTTTTGGGCAAAAGCACTGGCACTGTTCTGGGGAAATCCTTGAAAGCATAAATGCCCTCTAATAGTCCCACAGGCTAACCAGTGGTGATCAATTTTCCTTGGAACATGGGTGTTGCAATTCAGAGGTTCATTCTGTTAGAAGCTTTTGGAGTGGGAGGTTTCACATGATTAATTCTTGCTCTATAGAGGGGAATGCTGGCTAATGCTTATGGAAATTAACTGTTTTTTTAAAAAGCTATATTTATCTTTTCTTTTTCTTTTCAGGACATGGTAACTCAAAAAAACATAGTAAGTATTACATTTTCAGAATTTTATTTCTGAAAATAAATGTAAATGTCAATTCGTAAAATGCTTGCCTGAAAATCGCCCAGGTAGCAAGATGACTTCTAATCACGCCTGTAGGTTCTGTTTCTAAGGAGGACAGCTAGAAATCTCCCTATGCCTCAACCTGCCAGCTAGCCCTAGGCCCTACTCAGCCATCAAGTGTGTGGGCCAGAAGGCAAGGCCAGGCAACAACGTGTATGTTCTTCATTACCCACTAGGTCTTTGAGCTGGAACCTTCTGGGTGATTCCTTCTGAGCTGGGTTGATGTTCCATGGACCACCAAGAATCTTTTTGCTGGAGTCAGTACTTCCCATACTTTTTTTGCTCGTGTCAGTACCTTCCTCTCTCCAAGCAGAGTTTCCCTAATGATGGAGGAATGTGAACTTGTATCCCAGTTAATATGGGGCACAAGATCCTTGCCACAAACTGGAAAGAAGTGGGATGGAATTCTACTTGCTTCTGTCCAATTTATGTACTGAAGTCTCCTGCTTTGGCTCAAAAGTTCTTGAATTACATAGTTTTATTGCCATGTTGGTTTGAATAGTATAATGAAATCACCACCCTAAAAATGTTTTTAAAAGTTCTTGGCCTTGGAAATGATGCTAAGGTGATTGTATACCTTTGAATGCACCCCACGCTGCCCATCCCTCCAGACCTATGGCATTGTTTGAGAAATCATGACCTAGACTCGGGACAGGCCCTTGGTCCCTCTCCTTGGAGCCTTAGTCTCCTTCCTGCTAGCCCTTCTAGAAGGAGCGGGCCTGCAGACTCTCTTCCTATTCCAGTTGGGGTTCCTAAGAGAGGGAGAAAGAGCCCAGGAGGCAAAGGTCTTCCCAGAGCGCCCTCTGCAGAAGGCTTCAACCTGCAGCCTGGGGGCCCAGGCTTCCCCAGGACCCTGACAGAGCTCCCCACCTGACACAGAAGTTCCAGAAACAAAGCTAGTGGTATAGTGCACAGGATTACTATTGGAGCATGAATTTTATGGGCAGGCCTGGAAGATAAGGCATCGGGTGGTTTTAGGTTCCTTTTGGAAAAGAAATGGGATCATATGTGACTTTCTTTTGCCCCATTTCCATGCTGATGTTGTCCACCTGTGAGAGTCTTTCCTATTCTTCCTAGACCTTGATTTTTTTTTTTTTTTTTTTTTTGAGGCAGTCTCTCTCTGTTGGCCAGGCTGGAGTGCAGTGGCGCAATCTTGGCTCACTGCAATCTCTGCCTCCTGGGCTCAAGCAATTCTCCTGCCTCAGCCTGCCGAGTAGGGATTACAGGCACCCAGCTAATTTTTGTATTTTTAGTAGAGACGGGGTTTCGCCATGTTGGCCAGGCTAGTCTCGAATGCCTGACCTCAAGTGATCTGCCCATGTTGGCCTCCCAAAGTGCTGGGATATACAGGCGTCAGCCGCCACACCTGGCCTTGATTTTTAAAATGACCTGATTTGTGGAAAATGGGGAAGAAGTCGAAGAAGAATGGGCCTGGGGCCCAGGAAGTGCAGTTGTAGCTGCAGGCCTGTCTCTTTTTTTTTTTTTTTTCTTTTTTTTTTTTTTTTAATTGCGTTTTAGGTTTGGGGGTACATGTGAAGAACATGCAAGATTGTTGCATAGGTACACACATGGCAGTGTGGTTTGCTGCCTTCCTTTCCCTCAGCTATATCTGTCATTTCTCCCCATGCTATCTCTCCCCACCTCCCCACCCCCCGTCCCTCCCCCATTTCCCCCCAAGGGACCCCAGTGTGTAGTGCTTTCCTCCCCGTGTCCATGTGTTCTCATTGTTCAACACCCGCCTATGAGTGAGAACACGCAGTGTTTGATTTTCTGTTCTTGTGTCAGTTTGCTGAGAATGATGGTTTCCAGGTTCATCCATGTCCCTACAAAGGACACAAACTCATCGTTTTTGATGGCTGTGTAATATTCCATGGTGTATATGTACCACATTTTCCCTGTCCAGATTCCTCAATGACCTAAAAATAGAAATCCCATTTGACCCAGCGATCCCATTACTGGGTATATATCCAAAGAATTATAAATCATTCTAATATAAGGACACATGCACACGAATGTTCATTGCAGCACTGTTTACAATAGCAAAGACCTGGAACCAACCCACAGGCCTGTCTCTTAAGTAACCCTGGGCAGTCAGTCATTCCACCTCTGCCTGGGCCTCAGGATCCTCAGCAGTAAAATGCGAAATGTTGAACTGCGCTATTTTGTTCATTGATGCCTTCCAGCCCTCAACATCTGTGGTTCCGTATTTGCTATACAAGCAAGAAGAGGTAACCTGGATTTAATGTAAGAGATGGCTATGAAATGCTGATTCCTTAAACAGCACGAGTTACACTGAGGCAAGGAGCAAGAAGACAACTTGTTTTCTTTCTCCATTCCTGACTGTTGGATGCTTCAGCACTCAGAAATATTCTGTCCTCCTGGATACTGGGTGTCATGCTGTTAGAGTTCCACTACCTACCTCCCTTCTGGTGCATTCTCCCTCCTCCCGAACACCCAGAAATTCGTTAATATCCTTAGTAATGCCAAGCATACTTCAGCACTGTTCTTTCTAGGTATTTTGTTTGGTTTTTAGGAATAAACTTACTCTAAGGCAGTGGTCCCCAACCTTTTCATCACCAGCGACTGGTTTCATGGAAGACAGTTTTTCCACAGAGCAGAGGTGGGAGATGGTTTCAGGAAACTGTTCCATCTCACATCATCAAGCATTAGATTCTCATAAGGAGCATGCAGCCTAGATCCCTCGCATGCGCAGTTCACAACAGGGTTTGCGCTCCTATAAGAATCTAATGCCACCAACGATCTGACAGGAGGTGGAGTTCAGGCAGTCATGCTGGCTCACCCATGGCTCACCTCCTGCTGTGTGGCCTGGTTCCTAACAGGCCACTGACTTGTACCAGTCCATGGTCTGGGAGCTGGGGACTCCTGTTCTAAAGGATTTGGCAGCTAATCTCTTTGCTGTATTTGGCATTATGTTAGAATTTGGTGCCCAGTATTGATTGTCATGCTTGGTGAGAAATGAAAATTTAGAACACTCAGAAGAATTAAAAAGGATCCCAGGTGATGTGACGAATGGAAAATTGTACCTAAGAGGAAAAGCTAAAGGGAACTAAGCCTTGAGAGGGACCATTAGTAGTCATCTTCAAATGCGATCCTCTTTCTGAAAGTAAAGAGGTGTTTACTTTTTCCACTCCAGATGGGATGGAAGTAGGGTAAACAGAAAAATGGTTTGGGTCAGCAGAATGGACATCTTGCAACTAATGGCGATTAAACATTAAAATAGAGGCTGGGTGTGGTGGCTCATGCCTGTAGTCCTAGCACTTTGAGAAGCCGAGGTGGGTGGATCATCTGAGGTCAGCAGTTCAAGACCAACGTGGCCAACATGGCAAAACCCCATCTCTGCTAAAAATACAAAAATTAGCTGGGCATGGTGGTATATGCCTGTAATCCCAGCTCCTCAGGAGGCTGAGGCAGGAGAATTGCTTGAACTCAGGAGGTTGAAGCGAGTTGAGATCACCCCACTGCACTCCAGCTTGTACGACAGACTGAGACTTTGTCTCAAAAACAAACAAAAAGCCATTAAAATACAATGTCACAGTAAATTGGGTGGCTTCTAAGGAGAATTTGCTCATTTGTCCTTTCTGTGTGGACTGGGGTAACCCTGGAATCAGACACCTGGATCGTCTGACCCCAGAGATTCTGAGAGAGAATCTGATGGAATTGTGGGTTTGTGATCATTTTGGACAGATTTTTATTCAAATACACACACAGAGTCACTTAGTGAACAGTAAAGTCTTGCGAATAAGGAGTACAAATTAGATGCCATACCCTGAACATGTAGCCAGATGTTTGAAATGATTTATGAACATGTGAAAACCAAGATGCTTTGAGATCTCTTTTCAGGGAGTCATTTGATATTTCGAAAATTGTACTTTTACCCAGAAAGGGAGATGGAAAAATCAAAAAATAATAACAACATTAAAACTGTGCTTGATAATGTGCTTCATTTGGCAGCAGAATGGGCACATTTGTCTCCATTTCTTTTTCTTTTTCTTTTTAGATGGAGTCTTGCTCTATAGCCCAGGCTGGAGTGCAGAGGCATGATCTTGGCTCACTGCAACTTTTGCCTCCCAGGTTCAAGTGATTCTCCTGCCTCAGCCTCCTGAGTGTCTGGGACTACAGGCATGTGCCACCATGACCGGCCAAGTTTTGTATTTTTTTTTTTTTTTCAGTAGAGGTAGCGTTTCACCATGTTGGCCAGGTTGATCTCAAACTCCTGGCCTCAGGTGATCACCTGCCTTGCCCTCCCAACATGTTGGGATTACAGGCCACATTGCCCGGACATCTGTCTCCATTTCTAGAAGAAGTTGATTTGCAGGGATGCTGAGGCCAGGAAGCTAATCTCCAGGCTTCAGAGTGGACCACTTGCAGCTCTTCTGGGCGTCTTTGCTCTTTCGAAGCATGCTAACAGTTCTTGTGCTCACCTCTTTATCAGATGATGCTCATATTCTTGTGTACTGGTTTTGTTTTGTTTTTTGAAAAGCTTTATGTAGGTATAATTTACATGCCATAAAATGTACCTAGTTTAAGCACACACAATTCAATGACTTTTAATAAATGACAGAGTTGTTCAGCCAGTTGTGGGTTGTTTACCACAATCTAGTTTTAGAGCATTTCCCTGACCCCAAAATGATTATTTGCTGACAGTCTCTCGGCCCATACCCAGCCCCAGGCAACTGCCAATCTGCTTTTTGTCTTATAGATTTGCCTTTTCAAGACTTTACATGTGAAAGGAACCATGCAATATGTGATGTTTAGCATCTGGCTTCTATCACTTAGGATGATGTTTTTGAAGTTCATCCATGATGTTGCATGGATCAGTAGTTTTTTCCTTTTTATTACTGAAAGGTATTCTACTGCATAGATATTGCACATTTTATCTATCCATTCCCTAGTACGTGGACATTTGGATCATTTCCACTTTCTGGCCGTTATGAATAATGCCACTGTGAACATTCAAGTACAAATCTTTGTGTGGGCGCATGTTTTTATTCCTCTTGGATACATACCTAGGAATGGAGTTGCCAAGTCACATTGTAAATATAGCCTTTTTTTTTTTTTGAACTGGAATCTCACTCTGTTGGCCAGGCTGGAGTGCAGTGGTGCTATCTCAGCTCACTGCAACTTCTGCCTCCTGGGTTCAAGTGATTCTCCTGAGTTAGCCTCCGGAGTAGCTGTGATTACAGGCACCTCCTGCAACCACGCCTAGCTAAATTTTTTTGTATTTTTATTAGAGCCAGGGTTTCACCATGTTGTCTCGAACTCCTGACCTCAAGTGATCCGCCTGCCTCAGTCTCCCAAAGTGCTGGGATTACAGGCATTAGCCACTGTGCCCGGGCAGTAAATATACCTTTAACTTCTTAAGGAACTGTCAAAACAATCCAAAGTGGCTGTACTATTTTACATTTCCACCAGCAATGGGAGGTCCAGTTTCATCCTTGCCAATACTTGGTGTCATCTGTCTTTTTATTATAGCCGTTCTAGTGAGTATGAAATGATACATGAGTGTAGTTTTAGTTTGCATTTCCCTAGTGGCTAATGATGTTGAGCATCTTTTCATGTGCTGGTTAGTCACTCATAGTCATCTTTGGTGAAATGTCTATTCAAATCTTTTGCCCATTTAAAATTGGTCTGTGTTCTTATGACGAAGCTGTGTAAGAGTTCTCTATGCATTTTGGAAGCAAGGCTCTTATTAGAGGTTTTATCAGTTATTTCTTTTTTAAAAAAAAAATTTTTTTAAATAATGTAGGGGAGGAAGAAAGAGGAAGAGGAAGAGGGAGAGAGAACGGGGGTGTTGCTTTATTGCCTGGGCTAGAATACAGTCTAAAAATGGGTATGCCTATAACTGTGCTTAATAATGAAGACACGAAAAAAATGAGGGAAGAAAATACAAGCAGCCAACTAATATTTTAAACCTGTAAGTAGGTGTGATGTGGTACTGATAGGAGTGTGTCTTTTGTGTATTTAAAGTGGAGAGTTCTATAAATGTTAATTAAGTTTACTTGTTCCGGATCTGAGTTCAAGTCCTGGATGTCGTCGTTAATTTTCTGTCTCATTGATCTGTCTAATATTGATGTTGAAGTCTTCCACTATTATTGGGAAACTTAATAATAATATATATGAGTTTGATACTGCCATTTAATGTTAGCTGGCTGTGTTGCCCATTAGTTGATGTAAATTCTTCATTATGTTGATGCTCTTTTTGGTATTTTTTAGAAAGTCTGATACTGTTTGTTCCTTTCTATGTGTAGTAGTTCTTTCAGAAGCTCTTGTAAAGCAGGCCTGGTGGTGATGAAATCTCTGAGTGCTTGCTTGTTCACAAAAGATTTTATTTTTCCTTTGCTTATGAAGCTTAGTTTGGCTGGATGTGAAATTCTGGGTTGAAAGTTCTTTTCTTTAAGGATGTTGAATATTGGCCCCCACTCTCTTCTGGCTTGTAGGGTTTCTGCTGAGAAATCTGCTGTGAGTCTGATGGGCTTCCCTTTGTGGGTAACCTGACCTTTCTCTCTGGCTGCCCTTAGTATTTTCACCTTCATTTCAACCTTGGTGAATCTGGCGATTATGTGCCTTGGGATTGCTCTTCTTGAGGAATGTCTTTGTGGTGTTCTCTGTATTACCTGGAGTTGAGTATTGTCCTTCTTTGCTAGGCTGGGAAAGTTTTCCTGAATAATATCCTGAAGCGTGTTTTCCAGCTTGGTATTAGGTACATTCAGGTACACCTATCGAACGTAGATTAGGTCTTTTCACATAGTCCCATATTTCTTGGAGACTTTGCTTGTTCCTTTTTATCCTTTTTTCTCTAATCTTGTCTTATCGTTTTATTTCATTAAGTGGGTCTTTGACCTCTAATATCCTTTCTTCTGCTTGTTCAATTCGACTGTTAAAACTTGTGCATACTTCAAGAAGTTCTCCTGTTGTGTTTTTCAGCTCCATTGATTCGCTTATATTCCTCTCTAAATTGTGTATTATTATTAGCATTTCGTCAAACCTTTTTTCAAAGTTCTTAGTTTCTTTGCATTGGGTTAGAACAAGTTCTTTTAACTCACAGAAGTTTCTTATTATCCACCTTTTGAAGCCTATTTCTGCTAATGGAACACACTTGTTCTCCATCAGGCCTTGTTCCTTGCTGGTGAGGAACTGTGATCCCCTATAGATGGAGAGGCATTCTGATTTTGGGTATTCTCAGCCTTTTTAGGCTGTTTTCTTCCCTTCGTTGTAGATTTATCCATCTGTGGTCTTTATAATTATCGTCTTTGTAATTAGGTTTCTGAGTGGACGTCCAACTTGTTGATTCCCAGCGCCAGAATCTGAACAACCCACTGCGCTGGCTAAAACAGCAGCATTAAGATTGATGGTGCTTTTCTGACTCTGCACCAAGAACCACTGTGCTGGCCACAAGAGACGCGCTGGCAACCCGTGGGGCTCCTTCACTGGGAATCTCCTGGTGCATGAGCAACAGAAATTCGTCTGAAAGTGTGGTGTCCTCTCGTTCTCTGTGCTTTCACTCCCGAGCTGCTGGTGATCAGTCATCTTGGATCTCTTTCTTTTATGGATCGTGATTTTGGTGTTGTATCTGTGAACTCTTAGCCCAAACCAAGGTCGTGAAGTATGACTCCTATGTTTTCTTTTAAAATTTTTATATTTTAGCTCTTACATTTAGGTCTCTGATCCATTTTGAGTACATTTTTGTGTCTGGTGTGAGGTAGATGTCCAACTTCATTCTTTCACGTTTGGATACCTAGTTGTTCCAGCACTGTTTCTTAAAAAAAAAAAAAAAAAAAAAAAAAAACTATCTTTGAATCATATTGCCACCCTTGTCAAAATCCATTGACTGAATATGTAAGGGTTTATTTTGGACTCTCAAGATTATATTCCATTGATATATGTGTCTACTCTTTTTTTTTTTTTTTTTTTTGAGACGGAGTTTCGCTCTTGTTACCCAGGCTGGAGTGCAATGGCACGATCTCGGCTCACCGCAACCTCTGCCTCCTGGGTTCAAGCAATTCTCCTGCCTCAGCCTCCTGAGTAGCTGAGATTACAGGCACGTGCCACCACAGCCAGCTAATTTTTTGTATCTTTAGTAGAGACGGGGTTTCACCATGTTGACCAGGATGGTCTCGATCTCTCGACCTTGTGATCCACCCGCCTCGGCCTCCCAAAGTGCTGGGATTACAGGCTTGAGATGTGTCTACTCTTATACCACCCTGGTTTAAAACATTTTTTTTTTTTTGAGACAGGGTCTTGGTCTGTCACCCAGGCTGGAGTGCAGTGGTGTGATCACAGCTCACTACAGCTTTGCCCTCCCCTGGCACAGGTAATTCTCCCACCTCAACCTCATGAGTACCTGGAATTATAGGTGTGTGCAACCCTGCCCAGCTAATTTTTCTTTTGTAGAGATGGGTTTTTGCCATGTTGCCCAGGCTGATCTCAAACTCCTGACCTCAGGTGATCCACCTGCCTCAGCCTCCCTAAGTGTTGGGACTACGGGTGCAAGCCACCATGCCTGGCCTGCCCCTGGCCCTTAAAAAAAAATATATATATATATATATATATTTATGAATGACAGGATCTTACTCTGTCAGCCTGGCTAGGGTGCAGTAGTGTGATCACCGCTCACTGAAGTCTGCACTATTTTGATTACCATAGCTTTTTAGTAATTTTTGAAATTCGGAAATGTGAATCCTCTTTGTTCTTTTTCAACATTGTTTTGGCCATTTGGGGCCCTTTGAAGTTCCATATGAATTTGAGGATCAGCTTTTTCATTTAAAAAAAGCCATTAAATGTTGATAAGGATTACATTGTATCTGTGAATTGATTGGGTGATATTGACATCTTAACAGTTTTAAGTCTACTAATCCATGAATGTGGGATGTCTTTCCATTTATTTAGATCTTCTTTAATTTATGTCAGCATTTTTTTAGTTTTTAGTATACAAGTCTTACACTTTCTTGGTTATACTTCTGTGTATTTTATTCCTTTGGATATTCTTGTGAATGGAATTGTTTTCTTAATTTCCTTTTCAGGATTGACTTTTAAAAAAAATACCTGTCACAGAAATCTTTAACACTACATTTCACTTCATATTTCAGTATTTGATTGAGTTGAAAATGTAATTGACTTTTTGGTTGGAGTTCTATAAAAATGGCTTCTGGTTTTTCCTGTATTATTTTCATCCATTTTAATTCTTACACTATTTTATGCTGCTTTGGAGATGACAGAGATAGCGACTTTTAGCAGTTTATCAGTTTAGAAAACATGTTTATGTAGTGACAGGTCAAGGTTGAGCCTTTATGAAAGTAAAAGAGTGAAAAAAAAAACAGCCAACCTCAAGGCTACTTTATCTGTTTAACCTCGGAACTTCTTAGTACTTTGCCACTAGTGTACATAGTGCATAGGCATTGCGTAGCTTCATTTGTTTTAATTATCCTTAGCAAGGATAATCATTCCTTCATCCTTACAGCTTATTTTGCAGGTTGATTTCCTTTAGACCCAGACTCTGAGGCTGAGGTTAGGGTACAGGAGGTTTATTAAGGGATGCCTTTGGGGTGGCTGCTGGGGAAGGGGGAGTAAAGGAAGCAGGACTGGCCAGATGGAGACATGCAGCTGAGATGCAGGCTCCATGACAGCCTTGGCTGACCACAGTGGGAGGGAGGTCTGGAGCTGAAATGGCCTTTCTGAGTTGTCTTGGGTTGGAATGAAATGGCCAGGCCTCTGTGTTCCTCCATTTGTCCTGCTTCACTGAAAGGAATGTAGCTTGGATGAGATACTCCCTGGAACTGAGGCAGTTCAGAAGGGACTAACAGTAAGGGGCTGCTAGTTAGAGTGCTCTCAGCAACTGGGGCAACACATTCTTCCTTAAAGCAGGGGTTCTGGGTAGCATACCTGAGCTGAGTGTCCACTGCATTATAATTATTTCATTTGAGAAATGTGTGTATGTATGTGTGTCATATATAACAAGACTAAGAAACACATTTCCCAGGCTTAGAGGCACAGCCATAATTTTTTTCCACTGAATTGATAGGTAAATTACCTGAAAGCTGTGCATAGCATTGCTAGAGATGCACCATGGAGACATGTACCTTCTCTGTCTGCCAGGAGAATTATTGGGAGAAAACAAGGTGTTCTATCCAGTACTTGCAGAAGGAATTGTTAAAAGTACATTGGACTTTATTTTCATTTGTCATGTCCTAAAGCCAGAGTTCACAGTTGTTTTTTTAAAAAGCAGAGTTAAATTTCCAAGGTAGGATCATGTTATTTTTTTAAAAAAACAAAACCTTATTTAAAAACGCATTATTAAAAAACTAATCTGATTCTTGACCTCTGGTCTAGGTGATTTTTTTTTTTTTCTGGAAAGCCAGTGGGATTTAAGAGAAACTCATTGTTCCCATTAAAATAGCTATCTTTATAATCGAAATAAATTAGAAATTATTTGAGAAACAGACACTGGCAATATTAGGGACATCATCTTCAATACTGGAAGTCTTTCCTCTGGCCAAGGAACATGTGTAGGCCTCGAGGTCAGGTTAACAGAATTTCTCCTGGTTTTTTCCTCTTGCCTTTCTCAGGTCTTTAGTTTCCTATGGCTTAGGGTTAGGGACACTTTGGTGGAAGACAGTTAAGTTTTTTTTCTCTTTTCTGTATCCTTTGGATTTCTGAATTCAAAATCAAGATTTCTAGTCTTTTATTAGCAAAGACTCAATTTCAAACAAGAAAGCTACCTCTTGTAATAGAGAGGGAAATTTGATTTTACACACAGAACATGAATCATGTAAAAATCTGTTCTTTGCTCCCTCCCCTCCCCTTCCTCCTTTCTTTTTCTCTCTCTTTCTCTTTCTCTCTTTTTTTTTCCTTTTCTTTGTTTTTTCCCTCCCTCCCTGCCTTTTCCTTTTTCTTTTTCACAATCTTGCTCTGTTGCCCAGGCTGGAGTGCAGTGGCATGATCTTGGCTCACTGCAAAACTCTACCTCCCAGGTTCAAACGATTCCCCTGCCTCAGCCTCCTGAGTAGCTGGGATTGTAGGTGCCCACTACCATGCCCAACTACTTTTTGTATTTTTAGTAGAGATGGGTTTTCACCATGTTGGCCAGGCTGGTCTTGAACTCCTGAGCTCAGATGATCTGCCTACCTTGGCTTCCCAAAGTGCTGGGATTACAGGCCAGAGCCACCGCGCCCGGCCCCTTTGCATATTTATTGTATTTGTGTATGTTCTCTTATTTCTGCTTCATCTTAGATTGTTAGTCTTTTTGTCTTTTTTGTTGTTGTTGTTCCTGACTGTGGTCTTGCTCCTGTGTGTTCTCTTCAGTTGGAGTACTCTGGGTCTGTGAACCATAAAACTTTTCTCTGCACCTCTTGAATATCATAGGGGTAATGTCAGAACCAAATTATTTATATTTAATTGTATCTACCAACTGGATATGTCTTTCATATCCATGGCACCCATCTATTTTTTTAAATTGAGACATAATTCACGCACCATAGAATTCACTATTCACTCATCTGTTGGGCACTTTGTACAGCTTTATTTATTTAAGGATATTTCAGAATTAAGCAGAAGTGGCAGTTAGTGACAAGAATCATGGTAGGGCCTGAGATTGTCTGGCTCTGTGATCTTCTGTAGGCCAGTTGGTTAACCTTGCTGGGTCTTGGTTTCTTTCTCTGTTAAATGAGATGATTTTAATGAGGTGACTTTTGAGATTTGTGCCAGCTCTGAAATAATCCTGTGACTTTGTGATGGCCATTCAGTTGTGTAAACAAAGTAAATCAACTGTCGCAACAGCTTAGTTAGCACTCCATGGCACATTTCCAGCAGGGATATCTTCGTTTACTTTTAAGTGGCACAGTATCCTGATTATTCTGTTGAAATTGTTATATAGCCTCTGATTATTTTTTTCCTGTTATGACCAGATAATTAGGCAAAAGGAGTAACGTAGAATGCTGTTTGCATTGATCTAAAAAGAAAACCACTGCATTTTTCTGGACAATGTATATATGTGTATCTAGCTGGCTAGACAATTATATCTCTTGAGCTTGTGTTTTTTGGAGTTGTGTCAACTTGGATTTTCTTCTGTAATAAATTAACTTTGTTATATCTGGTCACATGAAATAATTTTTAAAATCTATTGTCCCATATTTGTTCATTTGCTCCCTACATTTTCCTGGAAACAATCTTCTGTGTTTTTTCAGTTGTGGTTTTCACCAAGTATTTGTGACCTACTTGTATTACAAGATATAAGCTCCAAAGTACCACATTGTGCCAGCAATTGAGATGTGCATTCTTCTGAAAGTGCTCAGAAATCAGTTCATCTCGAGTAATATTAAGTAGCTTTCCATCTACCTTAGATCCTTTTCCCCCCTCTTCTCACTTGGCCATTTGTTGACTCATTAAATGTTTGTATCACTATAAAAAATGTTTTCTGGAAGGTCAAGCCACAAGTCTCATTATGAAGTTGGCTGGCACAAACTCAGACATATCATACTTGCTCCAAAGAATTAATTTATAAACCCTGTGCTGCTGTTGACCAGCTTTGCCACCTGCTGTGAGCCATAAATAAAAATAAGTGCTGGTGTAATGAGGGGCCTTGGCTTGTATATCTTTCTTGGCCTACTTGGACCTTTGGATGCCTTACATGGGGCGTCTGCGGAAAAGAGGGAGAATACAGCCAACCCCAAGCCTACTTTATCTGTTAAAGCTTGCAGTTTTTAGTACTTTGCCACTAGTGTACATAGTCCATAGGTATTGCGTAGCTTCATTTGTTTTAATACTCCAGCTGCAGAGGAGCCAGCTGAGGAGCAAATCCTAGGTGTCCTTAGTTAGTGGCCCTGATTGAAGCCAATGGACAACTGAGTGGAGGCTCTGACATGCTCTGCTCTCCTGGACTGTCCTAAAGCACCTAGGAAGCTGTTTGCAGATCGGCCTTGCACTGTTTATTCATGGAGAGCTTTGTATGTGCAGCCCACTGAAGAAACTCTGACATTTTAGGCCTGCAGTTAGGATGTTCTACATGAAGCATCTAAGAGTCATGATTGGGGGTTTTTAGCCTTTTAGGGGTCACAGGACCCCTATGCCAGTCTGGAGGAGCCTATGGGCTCTTCCCAGAATATGGTGGTGGTGGTGGTTGTTTTTTTTTTTGAGACAGAGTCTTACTCTGTCGCCAGGCTGGAGTGCAGTGGTGTGATCTTGGCTCACTGCAACCTCTGCCTCCGGGTTCAAACAATTCTCCTGCCTCTACCTCCCAAGTAGCTGAGACTACAGGTGGGCACCACAACACCCAGATAATTTGTATTTTTAGTAGAGATGGGGTTTCACCATGTTGTCCAGGATGTTCTTGATCTTTTGACCTTGTGATCCACCTGCTTCAGCCTCCCAAAGTGCTGGGATTACAGGCGTGAGCCACTACACCTGGCCCATAGAATATGTTTCAAAGCAGGGGTCCTCAACACCTGGGCCACCAGTGGGGCCACACAGCAGGAGATAAGCAGCGAGTGAGCAAAACTTCATCTGTATTTATAGCTGCTCCCCATTGCTCATATTACTGCCTGAGCTCCGCCTCCTGTCAGATCAGCAGCGGCGTTAGATTCTCATAGGACCGCAAACCCTATTGTGAACTGTGCATGTGAAGGATCTAGTTCACATGCTCCTTATGAGAATCTAATGCCTGATGATCTGTCACTGTCTCCCATCACCCCCAGATGGGACTGTCTGTTTGCAGGGAAACAGTCTCTGGGTTCTCATTGATTCTAAATTATGGTGAGTTGTACAATTATTTCATTATATATTACAATGTTATAACAGTAGAAATAAAGTGCACAATTAATATAATGCACTTGAATCATCCTGAAACCATCCCCAACCCCCAGCCATCTGCTCCGTGGAAAAATTGTCTTCCATGACACCAATCCCTGGTGCCAAAAAGGTTGGAGATCAGTGTTTAAATACAAAGAATTAGAAAGGAGACCCTTCATATAAAAATATAGTTATCAAAATATTTTAAAATTATACGTAATTATGCGCTTCTTTAGTAATGTCTTAAATAATGAGATCAAACAGCAAGTCTTAAAAACTGTCATGATATTTGGAGTAGTGATGGGTATAAAAGTTATTTTGAGATCTCTGCAGGAACCGTAATGTGATATGAAAAAGCCTGTGACTTCTGTTACCAACAAAGTCTTAAGTCTCAAATCTACTACTACTAGGGTATGTTACCTACATTCATAAGTGAAGGAAATGTTACGTTTCAATTGAGGGCAAATGATAAAGGTTGAATTTTTTTCTCTTTCAAGTTCGCAGACACCCCCCTCTCCACCACCACAAGAATGAATGGATCTCAGGTTTAGAACTCCTAGTCCATTCTAGAACTATTGCACATAGAGAATATTTGTGCAAGACAAAGGGCCATGATTAAGCCTCTATTGTCTAATGAGGCTGACACTATTATAACCTCCATCTTAAAGATGAAAAAACTGACGTTTGGATAGATGAGTACATTTTCCAAGGTCATCTGTTTAGGATGGGATGAAGCTGGAATTCAATCCTTGGCCCTCTGAATTCTTCACTACATTGCTATGCTTGAGTTGAAATGATACTTTGTTTCTATATTGATAAAGTATTTCTTGTTCACCAAACTGCACACATGAAAAACAACACTACTGAGTTCAGCTGAGAGGAGGAAGAAATTAGCATGCCCTTATACACTGTGGGTAGGAGTGTAAATTGCCCCATCCTTTCTGACAGCTGTTTGGTCAATGTATATTAAGAACCTTAAATTTGTTCTAGTAATTTCACTCCTGGGAAGCTATCCTCAGGAAAAGACCGCAGTACAAAGATGCCGTATGCAAAGATGTTCATCTCAGTGACACAGGAAATTTCAAACAAACTGAAAGTTAAGCAATAGAATAATGGTTAAGTATCTTATATATATTTACCAGGTGGTGTATTGGGCAAGCATTAAAAATTATGGCACTTAATACTATATAACTGAGCTTTTGTAATGAGTGCTTATTAAAAGCATCTCTTATTTAATCTGAGTGATGACATGGGACAGTCTTTTCATGGTGGTGATATTTATAGACCAATTAATATGGAAAATGTTAATTGCTAGGTCAGGAACTAAAACCTTTAGAGGAAAAATTCCTCTACTTCCTAGCCCTACACCGTCAGAGACCAGTGGCTTTTCTTTGGCCCTCTGACCTCACTTACTATATCAGAATCACCCTTTTGGAAATATTTGGAGAGAGTTTAGAATAAGAGTTTACATATTAATGTGGTTAGCATACTGGTTCAAGTGCCTCTTTATGTAGGGAACTAAACTGCCTTTGTTAAATTTGTTTTGATGAGTTGGATTCTTGAGATGTTTCCGTTTATAAATGTAACAACTACAGATAGCTGATCCTAGTTTGCTACTGAGTATGTGTTATGCTAATCATTGTTTTTATTTTTAATTTCTCGTCTCTTGACCAACAAGAGTCTGAATGTGTTCCATCTCTTGAAGATGTTTAGGTCTATTCTTCCTCGTTGTAAGAACAAAAGTACTGTACTTAAGAGCTTGTGCTTTCATTTGGAATTCTATGAATTCCTTTTAAAAATGTAGTCATTAGTCCCAATTTCTGTCAAATTTCTTAAATGAAGTTCAAGTTTCTCAAATGAAGTATTCTTATCTTCCCGAGTCTCTTGATTCCTGCTGTCTCTTCAGTTCTGTTCATTAAACTCACTCAGCTGGTTTCAGAGTTCATGCATTTCTTCTCTTTCTCCTTATTTTTCTCTAACTATGGCTAAACATTTTCTCCATGGATCAGATCCTCTACTAACTGGCGGTAGTCTTCATCAGTCTCTGCTGCTACTGCTGCTCTGCCTTCTTGAACAGTACTTCTTGTTCACCAAAGAACTTGTGATGGCACATAAATCATGTTTGTCAAAATCCACTTTTTTACACCTCATTATTTAGGATTTAAGCAGAACTGGGGCAAAGTTTACTCTTGTAATATTTGGGAAGACTAGGTTTGCTAAAGGAATAACGTCAAGATTTCAGCAGAAACATTTGTTTTGGAAACAATTTTAAGACATAATTCTATACAAATAGGTTTGATTCTTGTACCTTCAATTTACCTACCTGTTAAGCTCAGAGTTATTTAATTGTAATGTTTATAAGTATGTTTGTATTATTTCTATTAAAGAAACAGAAGAAAAGAGAATGTAGGTGGGGGGATAGAGAGAGTTATATTAATCTTTTAATTAACCATTTCTGGTACTTTTCATTTGTTCCTGTGGATTCAAGTTACCATTTGGTGTCATTTCCTTATTCCAATATAGCCTTGTTCCTACCAGTATCCTTTTGCTGTTATTTTCAAATATATTATATTTCTGTATTAACCCTGATACATGATTATATATAGCATTTTCTGCAACTATGTTTTAAATCAGTTGAGAAAACAGAGGAGAGGAAATTTGCAATTATACTATCTTTTATAATTGCATACATAACTACCTTTATTGGTATTCTTTGCTTTTTATCATGTGAATTTGAATTACTGTCTGGTGTCATTTGTTTTCAGCCTGAAGAAATTCCTTTAGTATTTTCATAAGATGGGGTCTGCTAGCATTATCTCAGCTTTTGTTTATCTGAAAATGTTCATATTTCATCTTCATTTTTGAAAAAATAGTTTTAGTGGACATAAAATTCCTGATTGACTTTTTTCTTTCAGCATTTTGAATATGTCATCCCGTGGCCTTCATTGTTTCTGATGAAAAGTCAGACATTAATCTTACTGGAATTCTCCTGTGTATGACAATATATTTTTTTCTTGCTGCTTTCAGGCTTTTCTCATTATCTTTCCAAGTTTTGATTGTGACATGTCTGGGTGTGGACCCCTTTGCCTTTATTTCACTTGGAGTACATTTAGCTTCTTGGATATATAGATTTAATTTTTTTTTAAATCACATTTAGGAATTTTTCAGCAATTACTTCTTTGGGCATTTTTCTGCTCCTTTCTCTCCTCTTCTGCGACTCCTATTAGGTGTCACGTATGTTGGTGCACTTAATGTGTCCTGTGTTCCTTTAAGACTCTGTTCATTTTTTCTTTTTCTCTGTGTTCTCCAGATTGTGCATATCTCTACTGATCTATCTTCACGTTTGCTGGTTATTTCTTCTGCCACTCAAATTGCCTGTTGAACCCCTTGAGTGAATTTTTCATTTTGGCTGTTGTACTTTTCAACTCCAGAATTTCTCCCCTACTCCCCTTTCTTTTTTCTTTTTCTTTTTTTTTAGGTAATTGTTCTTTATATTCTGTATTTGAGATATTGTTATAATACCTTTCCTTAATTCTTTAAGTATGGTTTCCCTTAGTTCTTTGAACATATTTGTAATATCTGCTTTCAAGTCATTGTCTGCTACATTTAACATCTTGTTCCTTTCAAAGACAGTTACCATTGCCTGCTGTCTTTCCCGTATGTGGATCACACTGTCCTGTCTCTGCATGTTTTGTATTTTTTTTGTTGAAAACTGGACATTTTAGATAATACATTATAGAAACTCCAGGCCGGGCGCGGTGGCTCACGCCTGTAATCCCAGCACTTTGGGAGGCCGAGGCGGGCGGATCACAAGGTCAAGAGATCCAGACCATCCTGGTCAACATGGTGAAACTCCGTCTCCATTAAAAATACAAAAAATTAGCTGGGCGTGGTGGGGCGTGCCTGTAATCCCAGCTACTCGGGAGGCTGAGGCGGGAGAATTGCCTGAACCCAGGAGGCGGAGGTTGCGGTGAGCGGAGATCGCGCCATTGCACTCCAGCCTGGGTAACAAGAGCGAAACTCCGTCTCCAAAAAAAAAAAAAAAAAAAAAAAAAAACTCCAGATACTGATCTTTCTCCCTTCTGCCTCTGCGGCATGTTGTTTTTCTTGTTTGCTTGTTTATTTGTTTGATGACTCGACTTGTTCAGTGAAGTCTATTTTTCTGCAATGTGCAGCCTCTGATGTCACTCCTTAATGGCACACTCTTGGGCATGTGCACAGTTACTCTGACTCTTGTATCCACACCCAGGAATGACAGTAGTTGCAGCTAGGCTCTCTTTGACTCACTGTTTCCCTGATCTCACTGTTAAGTTTCTGACTAATCTTCTGTATTGGTCTTATACAACTGGTATTACACCAGTTGTTAATCTCCCTCCTTAGCTGATTGCTCTATTGTTTTTGACAATACCCTGAGGCAGAATTGTTCCACAGTTTGATTCAATTAAAGATTTGCAGGAATACTCCTCAAATCTAATCCCTGAGGCTTGCTCTGGCCTTGGGAAGGTTACTCTTAGCTGTCTCTTTCCTAGTTCTCTCTGTTAAACTTCTACCTGGTCTATCCTTTACTTATTCCTATCCTAGAGCTACCAACCTTCTCTTAATTGCCATCCGCCCAAATCTCCATGATGTTTTGTACAGTACTCATAAGTGTGAACTTCCCCATGCCATGTTCCCCATAAACTTGCTCCCCTTGTGAAGAGCTGCAGTTCTTACAACCTGCCTTTCCCCTGGGCAGAGCTCTGCACTACAGCTGTGGAGATGACAGTGGAGACAGCAGCCTGCTTCTCTTGGGGTGACACCCTGCTGTGTGAATGGAGTGCTGGGTAGGGGTGACAGCCTCTGGTCTTCTCAGCTTGCCTCTCTTGGCACGGAACCTTCATTCTATGAGGGATCTGGGGCAGGGTCTTGGCCTGTTTTGTTTTGTTTTGTCTTTTTGAGACAGAGTCTTGCTCTGTTGCCCAGACTGGAGTGCAGGGTCACGATCTTGGCTCACTGCAACCTCTGCCTCCCAGGTTCAAGCGATTGTCTTGCCTCAGCTTCCCGAGTAGCTGGGATTGTAAGCACCCACCACCACACCCAGCTAATATTTGTATTTTTAGTAGAGACAGGGTTATATCATGTTGACCAGGTTGGTCTTGAACTCCTGACCTCGTGATCTGCCCGCCTCAGCCTCCCAAAGTGCTGGGATTACAGGTGTGAGCCACTGCACCTGGTCTCTTGGCCTGTTTTGCCTAAGGTAGAGCTTCTGCCCTGTAGGTGTAGACTGGGTAGAGCATGGAAGCCCTGGTCATCTTGACCACACTTGCCTGGAATAGAGCTTCTACAATACCAGGCTATGGGGGATAAGAATGCTGGTGGCCTGGTCTTCCCAGGGAGAAACAGTGACTCTGGACAGGGTGCAAGAGGGAGCCCTGTTTTGTCTTGACCACACCTACTTAGAGTAGAACTTTAGTCATTCCGGGCTGGGTGTGGGGGCAGGGGAGCAGGTTATGACCAAAATGCTGCAGAATCTCACTGTTACTACCAAGATGTAGAAATTCTTGAATAAAATGTTTTTCCATTTGCTGAATGCTCTTAGCACAACTTACAGAGACTTAAAATCAGGGGTGTTCAATCTTTTGGCTTTGCTGGGCCACATTGGAGGAAGAGGAATTGTTTGGGCCACATGTAAAATATGCTAACAATAGCTGATGAGCTATTTTTAAAAAATCTGCATAAATCTCATAATGTTTTAAGAAAGTTTACACATTTGTGTTGGGCCACAATCAAAGCCATCCTGGGCCATATGTGGCTGGTGGGCCATGGTTGGAAAAGCTTGCTTTAAATGGTTTTTAAAAAGATTTTTCACCAGTTATGGTTGTCTTTCTGGGGATAGGATCTGGGAAGCTTCTTATACTTCCAGACCAGCTTTAACTTTTTGAAAATAACAAACTGTGTTTCTTCAAAGATAATTTCCCTTCTAGACCTCACTGATCCACACAGCCCTTTTCTCCCTCTGTCTGAACTAGGAAGGCTTTAACCATAAACTCAACCAATTTTTTGTTTTCATACTGCTATAAAGAACTGCCCAAGACTGGGTAATTTGTAAAAGAAACAGGTTTAATTGACTCACAGTTCAGCATGGCTGGGGAGGCTTCAGGAAACTTACAGTCATGGCAGAAGGGGAAGCGGGAGCAAGACACTTTCTTCACAGTGTGGCAGGAAGAAGTGCTGAGCTAAGGGGGAAGAGCTCCTTATAAAACCATCACTCACTACCAGGAGAACAGCATGGGGGAAATTGCCCCTGATGATCCAATTGCCTCCACCTGTTCTCTCCCTTGATCCATGGGGATTACGGAAATTATAATTCAAGATGAGATTTGGGTGGGGACACAAGGCCTAACCTTATCAAGGTGGAAGAAAGAAAGTTTAACATTTGAATATATAAATGGCATTAATTTAGTCTAGGAACATGGCTTCCTTGGCATGGATGAGGGAGAAATTTATTTCTAACTTACCAAAACCTTAATGTTGGATGATTTGAGTCTCTTTAAGAACTTGAAAGTATTACAAGACCGGGTGCGGGGGCTCACACCTGTAATCCTAACACTTTGGGCAGCTGAGGCAGGAGATTCGCTTGAGCCCAGGAGTTTGAGGCTGCAGTAAGCTGTGATCGCACCACTGTACTCCAGCCTGGGTGATAGAGCAAGACTTTGTCAAAAAAAAAAAAAAAAAAAATTACCACAGGTAGCAAAGGGACTTTGTCCCTGTGGGGTAGGCAATTCCTAATGGTTGTGAAGTAGATATGAGCCCACTACCCCACTTATCACACGCATACCCCTGAATTTTTACCCCTTCTGCTTATAGCACTGGTACTTTTGGGTTTGGTTTTGTTTTGAGATACAGTCTTGCTTTGTCACCCAGGCTGGAGTCCAGTAGCACAGTCTTGGCTGACTACAACATCTGCCTCCTGGGTTCAAGTTATTCTCCTGTCTCAGCCTCCTGAGTAGCTGGGACTATAGGCATGTGCCACCATACCCGGCTAATTTTTTTTTTGTATTTTTAGAAGAGATGGGGTTTTACCATGTTGGTCAGGCTGGTCTCCAACTCCTGACCTCAAATTATCCACCTGCCTCGGTCTTCCAAAGTGGTGGGATTACAGGCATGAGCCACTGCACCTGGCCAGTATTTGTGTTTTGGTGGGCTTAGTGCCAGTAGCTGGTACCCTCTCCAGCTGCTGTTTTGCAGCAGGGTGTAAGTTTTCTCAGAAAACCCTATTTTCAGGGATAATAGAATATCAGAAGCTTTGTCTAAGAGAACATTGACTTGCCACCTGTTTTGTATGGCCTGGGAGCTAAGAATGGTTTTTACATTTTTTAATGGTTGGAAAATATCAAAATAAGATGATGATTTCAGGAAATGTGAAAATATGAAATTTAGGCTATGTATGGTGGCTCAAGCCTGTAATCCTAGCACTTTGGGAAGCTAAGGTGGGTGGATTATTTGAGCCCAGGAGTTTGAGACCAGCCTGGGCAACATGACAAAACCCCAGCCTCTGCAAAATAATAGAAATAGTAGCTGAGCATTGTGGCATGCACTTGTAGTCCCAGCTACCAGGGAGGCTGAGGTGGGAGGATTGCTTAAGCCTGGGAGGTTGAGGCTGCAGTGAGCCATGTTCGTGACATTGCACTCCAGTCTGGGTGAACAGAGCAAGAGGCTGTCTCAAAGAAAAAAAAAGATCTGAGACTTACTATATTAATACGTGCTTCCTGGAAAACAATTTTTATTCCACAAAGTTTATAAAGGTTCACCTATAGTTAAATGATCAAATCATATGCCTTTTTAATCTATGCTGAAAGAAAAACAATATGCCATGTTGCAATCCTTGCTTATCAGGGGGTTCAAGTGCCCTCTGGTTTTGGGTACATATACAGTATGATTTCTGAGATTTAAAACCCTAAACTTTCTGCCAATGAAGTTCAGAGATACATACAGGTCAGTTCAGTATTTGAAACCAAATTTTTGTCACGTATCTACGTGGTAGAGCTTTTGAAACTGAGCGGTTTCCTGTTTTGTGCCTGATAGATCCGTAGTTGTTTTCATCCTCAGGCATTTTCTCCGTGCCTGCCCCACCAGGTCCCACCTGCCCAGACCCTACGCTTCCACATCCGTTACTTTCTGGAACATCTTTGTTTCTCTTTTCCAGGCATCCAGTGGAAATTATTATTTCATCCCATACATCATGACGCCGTGCGCTGATTATTTTTGCTGCGAGAGCGATGCCCAGAGGCGAGCCTCCGAGTACATGCAGCCCAACTGGGACACCATCCTGAGCCCGCTGTGCATGCCTTTGGTGGACAGGTTCATCAGCCTCCTTAAGGACATCCACGTGACCTCATGGTAATTCCCATCAGCTACCAATAACCCTTGGACACTCACTAAGATATCCCCCTCAATTTCAGGGAAGCGGTACACCTCCAAATGACCAGAGTTGCTGGAGAACCCACTATTGTCCCTTACTGGCTCACTTAGCTGGGCCACTGAGATGAAGCCAAAACAGAATAGAAATGGAGTTAGGAAGTCAGGATTGAGCCTGTGGCCCCGACTCCCTGTTTGATCTTGACATGAAACTTTTCTTCTCTGACTGGTCTCCCTCTTGTAGATAAGACAACTTGAAGGATGTTGTCAGTGATGTTTTTTTGAAGGATCTCTTTCAACTCTGAGATTCTGTGTTTCAAGATTATTTCTGAGCATGGCTTTACACTCTCATGGCTGTTGAGGCTCTTCAAACATCTTAGCGAGGTCATTCTGACCTTAGGCTCTTGTGCTTTAAAAGTCTGCATGCGTTGAGTGGAGCTGCAGCCATCCTCAGGATGTACTGTGCTGTGTTCTCTTTAGGGTTACGTTAGGTGAGGTGAAGTATGCAGAGGTAAATAGGTTTTAGACTGGAATCTTGGCTTAGGTGATTCCTACCTGTGTAGCCCTGAAATAGTCAGCTCGCCTATTGGAGCCTCAGTGCCCAAGAAACCATACCTTCAGATGTTCTTACTGTGAAAGACAGAAAAATTCTTCTTCTTAACCAAAGGGTCCAGTTATATTGCTTGCAGCCAATTTAAAGGATTTAGTCTTGTAAGTTGTGTCACAAGGAGAAGGATTTGTCCTTCCAAAACAAATGAAAATCCCAAACACTGGCAGAGCTGACCTGAAACGAAATGTAGAGGACCCCCTGTCCCACGGTGGCTCAAACAGTGGCACCCTGAACCGTGGAGTGTTAGACTGTAGTGTTGCTATGAGGAACACACTTGTTAATGGTCTCCTTTTCTATCCCATCACCTCTTCTCTGGCTGCAGACCTTCTGCAGACTGTAATGGAAAAGGCGATTGGGAACCTACACGTGTGTTCCCACATGCCAACATAGGGAGCAAGTGGGGGCCATTTGGTGGCACATTCCTGGAAAACCTCATGCACTCATGCCTTGCTAACTATTGCCTAGTTGCAAAACAAACACTTCAATGAAGTTTTATGGAAAGCTCTCCTAATATCATATTTTCAGGTCTGACAAGGAAGTAGACTTGCTTGGATCTGCCAGATGATTGAGGTCTTTGCAAGACATGAATTCAAGTTTGTTTCTCATTCAGTGTGTGCATGTATCAGTAGGCAAACAACTCTTGTGATTTCATTTAATTTCAGAGGGCTCGAAATACCTATTGGTGGATTCCACCCCATGAACTGGCAGTGTCTGGCAGCAGTTAGTAAGAGGGGAAGTGGTGCTTAGAGTTTAAAACATCTATAACACAAATGGAAAGTAAGTTTTTAGCTCAAGTGCCAACTCTGATAGATTTATAAAGTCTATTTTGAGTCCTGTGCTGAAATTGCTTTGAAGCCTTTTCCAAGTTCTTATTGATCAGGAACATCTACCCTGGTTACAGAGGCAGAAATGGCTGCATGCTTATTATATATCTGATGTCCCCAAGCCATACTCAAGTCAGTGTTTAGTTTACCTAAAAGTTACTATTCTTTTTAGGTTTCTTAGTTTATTAAAATCATTTTTCAGAATTAAACCCTTGAAAAATAAGGCTGAAGTACAGCTTTTTACTTATCAGGCTAACCAAATAACACTTAATAGCTCTGATGCCTTTATAGTCCACCAAATGGGCAATGGCTGGCATCCAACTTAATGACTCATTCAATTAGTGACATAATTTTAAACACTGGCAGAATCTGCTAATTTGTTAATCAATGGGATGATGGCAATCGACAAGGAAATAGAAAACTAAAGCAATGCATTGATGTTTTTCTATCAGAATCCTTTCCATGGGCATCACTTCGTTCTTGAAATGTTAATGGAGGTCCTCTTGTGAGCATTGGACCAGGTCACGTAGTGTATGTACACTTGTTTGACATTGTTTTGTAATTATTGAAAGTAAGCACTATTTGTTCTTCTCCTATCTCATTGGTTTTCTCTCTCTGAAGACTATTATTAAATTTAGCTTACTCTCTTTTTAATGGACAACCTAATTTTGCACTCTGTAGTTAGACCATTTCAGCTTCTCTTTTTTTTTTTGTATTTTTTTAAATTTTGAGACTGAGTCTCACTCTGTCACCCAGACTGGAGTGCAGGGACACAATCTTGGCTCACTACAACCTCTGCCTCCAGGGTTCAAGTGATTGTCCTGCCTGGGTCTCCTGAGTAGCTGGGATTACAGGCGCCTGCTACCACACCCAGCTAATTTTTGCTTTTTGAGTAGAGACGGGGTTTCACCATATTTGCCAGGCTGGTCGCGAACTCCTAAACTCAGGTGATCTGCATGCCTCAGTCTCCCAAAGTGCTGAGATTACAGGTGTGAACCACCGCTCCCGGCCCCATTTCAGCTTCTTAATAGGGGCAACAGTATTACTGTCAGACAGTGTCCTGTCTCCACTTAAAAATTCCTTTGGAAAATAGACAAGATATTGTAAACCAATCTACGGTTGTTGTAACTCGACCTCTGTATACGAAAGTAGGTCATTTTTCAAGGTTTTAAACCAAGTACCAGATAATTGTATTGACTCTTTGAGAGCCTATGGTGATATTTCAGTGTGAATTTAAACTACTTTAAGTGTTTTTAAACTTCCTTGTGCTTATCTAGGTGCCCACCTGAAGGAAGTTTTGTATTTTACATTAGAAAAACCATTCTTGGGGCCAGGTGTGGTGGCTCATGCCTGTAATCCCAGCACTTTGGGAGGCTGAGGCGGGTGGACCACTTGAGTCCAGGAGTTTGAGACCAGCCTGACCAACATGGCAAAACCCCATCTCTATTAAAAATACAAAACTTAGCCAGGCGTGGTGGCACATGCCTATAGTCCCAGCTACTTGGGAAGCTGAGGCAGGAGAATCACTTGAACCCAGGAGGTAAAGGTTGTGGTGAGCCAAGATCGCCCCATTGCACTCTAGCCTGGGCAACAGAGAGCAAGGCTGTCAATAAGTTTCCAGGCATGACTGCTGTGCGTCCCATCTCATATTGCTAGGGACACAACACCAGTTTCCAGCTCTCACCTCAGTTGGAGAAAGCTTAATGACTACTAACGAGAGACACCTGATAGAGAAATTCACTTGAAAGACATTCTCATGTATGTTTTATGGGTTTTGGAGCTCTGTTTGGCTTTGTTACTAGTGGGGAAAATGAATATGCAAGAAAGGTACCTTCTTGCCCTCTATATGTTTGAAAATGCCAAAGAAAGTGGGTTTGGTTGGCAGCGAGTCCTGTGTGTTGTCCAAGTACAGATGGGAGTCACCTTTGAAAATGTCTTCAAGGTTGAATGAACTGATTTTTGTTCGTCATTTATTGGTCAGTTTATACAAAATGTGAATAAGTAGAAAGCATCTCCTGTTTATTGGTGCTGGGAGGCTTAGGTCTGGGCCGAAGTCCCCATGTGTTAGCCTAAATCACATCAGTGAGAACCATTTTGGGTGCAAGACAGTCCTGGGTGTGTGTAGATATGACTGGAGGTTTTTGTGTTTTTCTTTCTCTAGTGTTTATTACAAAGAAACCTTGTTAAATGACATCCGGAAAGCCAGAGAGAAATACCAAGGTGAGGAACTGGCGAAGGAGCTGGCTCGGATCAAGCTCCGCATGGATAATACTGAGGTTCTGACCTCAGACATCATCATTAACTTACTCCTGTCCTACCGTGATATCCAGGTATGAAATCCACCTAACTGAGGCTCATGTATGCTGCATTCTGTCTTGGCTTGAGGAACTTCTTGTGAAGTATTTGAATACTCAGTGTGTGGTGAGGTGGCTGTTTTTTGTTTGTTTGTTTGTTTGAGACGGAGTTTCACTCTTGTTGCCCAGGCTGGAGTGCAGTGGTGCTATCTTGGCTAACTGCAACCTCTGCCTCCTGGGTTCAAACGATTCTCCTGCCTCAGCCTCCTCAGTAGCTGAGATTACAGGCATGTACCACCATGCCTGGCTTATTTTGTATTTTTAGTAGAGATGGGGTTTCACCATGTGGGTCAGGCTGGTCTCGAACTCCTGACCTCCAGAGATCCGCCTGCCTTGGCCTCCCAAAGTGCTGGGATTACAGGTGTGAGCTGCTGTGCCTGGCCAGAGGTGGTGGCTGTTTTATAGACAAATAGCTATGTGGCTAGGTCATAGGTCATCTAACTTATCTGTTACTGTGGAAATTTTGGAGAAGGTTTGGTCATATGGAGGCTGGTGTGACCACTCCCACCAGAAGAGATGTAATAAACAGGACTGTTTAGCAGGAGCTAAGAATTTAACAGTTTATATGAACTTTGGGCATTGTTCCAAGCCCTTTACCAAATCTGAATTCATTTAATACTCTTAACAACTCTATATAGGGTGGGTATAGTCTGATTATCCCCATTTTACACGTGAGGAAACTGAAGCACAGAGCCGTTAAGTAACTTGTCCGAGGTCACACAGTTAGGTCAGTTAGGTCAGAATTCAGACTGAGATTGACTGGCTCCATTGTCCTTGTTTCTAACCCCTCTGGGTGTGTGACTTCCTTTAGGCTTTTGTCACTTCCTTCTTTGTTTACCACTATACATCAGTGACAGGGAGAACAGATCTAGCAGAGACACATTCAGGACCAAGGGAATGTAGGTGTTTATTCTAAGACAAGCATCAGAAGCTACTGGAGAGTTCTGAGACTGGGCTTTGGTCTATGGTTCCATGAAGGGAATTGAACCTTTCCTCTCTCCAAGTTGAATGCCATTGAGCCCCCTCTAAATGTGTCTTGCCTTTCTTCCCTTTGGAGGAACACAGGTTCATGTACCTTACTTGTAGAATTCCACAATGCCATGTTGGGGGTTGCTGACCAGAAATCTTTAAATTGAAGGGATGGAGGCATCCATTTATGACCTGGATTAAAACAGTCAGCCACTAAGGAACTCCTGCCCCTAGTGATAAACAGATGCAACTAGCTGATTTTATTTTATTTCTGTGTGTTTTTTTAAAAAAATATTTATTTATTTATTGAGACAGAGTCTTGCTCTGTTGCCCAGGCTGGAGTGCAGTGGTATGGTCTCAGCTCACTGCAACCTTTGCCTCCCAGGTTCAAGTGATTCTCCTGCCTCAGCCTCCTGAGTAGCTGGGATTACAGGTGTCCACCACCACAGCCGGCTAATTTTTTTTTTTTTTTATTTTTAGTAGGGATGCGGTTTCACCTTGTTGGCCAGGTTGGTTTCAAACTCCTGACCTCAAGTGATTCACCCACCTCAACCTCCCAAAGTGCTGGGATTATAGGCGTGAGCCCCTGCACCCAGCCAGCTAGCTGATTTTAATAGCAGGTGCTACTAGGGATGATGATAATGATTAGGTCATGTCCTCCAGGACAAGAAAATGGGAATGGCTTTTCTTGAAGCCTTTCTTCCCTCAAGGTGCTTCATTTTGTCCTTCCCTTCATACATCCCTTTTTTCATAACCTTCCATTCAGGCTCAAAGGTGGGCCAAGACGTTCTGGGAATACACTGCCTTCTCCCTTCTGGGGCAGGAGCATCAAGGCGCAGAGCCACAGGACAGGCATGGGGTTTCAGTGGGAGTCCTGCTCTGCTGACTACGGCTGGTTGTCAGCAAGTTGGCCAGTTCTAAGGAGTCTAAGCCTGGGCTGAAAGAGTAATAGGTGGCACTGTTAAGAGGGGGCTTAGCTGAGACATGATCTCAGCTTTTTTTAAAAAAAGCATGGTCGCATTTTTTTCCTGGGTATTTATGAAGTTTAGAGCAATGGTTCTCAACCCGAGGACATTTTTGACAATGTCTAGAGACATTTTTGACAATGTGTAGAGACATTTTCAGTTGTAAAAACTAAATGTGTGTGGGAGTGGGCATGAGGGGATGGTGTGCTATTGGCTTCCTGTGGGTCAAGGCCAGCACCCTACAGTGCCCAGGACAGCTCCCACAACAGATAATTATGGTCCAGAAATGTCACTAGTGCCAAGGTTGAAAAACACTCGTTTAGATTAATGTATTTGATTCTGGCAAAGTAGGAAGGACTGGGATCTAGCTGCTTTGACTGTAAGTTTGTGTGTATTTGTCCAGCTCACTTTAACACACATCTCTGCTGACACTGTTTTGTTTTTAATTTTGTTTTGGTTTTCATTTTTTGACGGAGTCTTGCTCTGTTGCCCAGGTTGGAGCATAATGGCACGATCTTGGCTCACTGCAACCTCCACCTCCCAGGTTCAAGCAATTCTCCTGCCTCATCCTCCTCAGTAGCTGGGATTACAGGCAGCCACCAACATGCCCAGCTAATTTTTGTATTTTTAGTAGACAGGGTTTCACCATGTTGTCCAGGCTGGTCTTTAACTCCGAACTTCAAGTGATCCACCTGCCTTGGCCTCCCAAAGTGCTGGGATTACAGGTGTGAGCCACCATGCCCAGCCTCAGCTGTTTCCTAGCTGCTGGACTCCTTTACTTTCATTGCCTTTGGATGTTTCCTGCCCCTTGATAGCAGGGATTCCTTTTCTGTTCTATCATCTGTCTTATTTTCTGGTCCTTTTCCCTCCTGTTAAAGGCTGCAAGTAACTTCACTAAATGCCCTTTTTAAGAAAGGGCCTGTCTTTAAGTGCTGAGGCTGTCTCATGGTTATAACAATTCAGTAAAGTCAGTGAAGAGCTGCGTTTGCTCTCTTGCTCACTTTGGGACCTCTTGCCAACAGGACTATGATGCGATGGTGAAGCTGGTGGAAACACTGGAGATGCTGCCTACGTGTGATTTGGCCGATCAGCATAACATTAAATTCCACTATGCATTTGCACTGAATAGGTAAGAACAATAATATATGTGCAGGGTTTTGAAACATGCCACCTGTTGAATTCTGCTTCCTTCTTTCGTTCAACATTGAGTATGAGCCAGGTCACATGCTAGATGCCAAGGTTATGAAGATGGGCAAGGCCCAGTCTTTGTCCTCGTGGGCTTTGTATTTGGAATATACATTCTAGCTGTGGGATCAGACAGATCATTCCATCCTAATAGCTTAGGACAGCAGCAACACAGGCACCCCCTGGCTTCATGCATCTCGTCACACATATTAGGTCACGTCTCTTTTAAATTGAGGTAAAATGTATAGTCAGTGAAATGCATAGATCTTAAGTATATCATTTGTGTTTGATAATTGGCTGTATGCATGGAAATAACACTCCCATCAAAAAAGAAAACATTTCCATCACCCCAGAAGTTCCCTTGTGCTCCTTTGCAGGCAGTCCTTAGCCCCTCCATTTGGAGGTCGCCCCTTCCATAGGCAACCACTGTTGAAGCCTTTATGTCCATAGATGAGTTTGGCTTGTCCTTGAACTTCACATAAATGGAATCACACAGTGTACACTCTTTTGTGTCCTTCAGCATCGTATTCGTGAGATTCATCTATACAGTTGTATCAATTAGTGGTTTGTTCATTCTCATTTCTGTCGTGTAGTGCTTTGTATAGATATGCCTCGATCATCTGTTTTATTGCTGATGGGCCTCTGGGTTGTTTCCGGTTTGGGGATAGTGAGAACAGTGCTGCTGTGGACATTGTTGTACATGCTTTTTCTACACATATTAGGTACATTTCTCTTGGGTATCTAGCTTGTGTTTGTAGTAGACATCGACAAACAATGATAGGATTCTGATTCCTTTTTGGGAGGAAGCTTCATGTCACTATGGAAATGTGTCTACTCTCTCCCCAGCAGCCTTTAAACCCAGCATCCCAAGGTGGGAAGCATTGTTGTGTATTAAGGCCAGTCTTCATTCAGCCTGAAAAAGCAATCTTATAACTTTGTTCCCCCAGCATAGTGAGCTCCATTCTTATTTATATTTACCTGTGCTTGATTTATAGCGATTCAATGAGTTATCACTTCTAAGGTTCTTGGGAGAGTGCCTGGCACATTGTAAGTGCTATTAAAAAATTGGCTCATTGCCGGGCACGGTGGCTCACGCCTGTAATCCCAGCACTTTGGGAGGCCAAGGCGGGTGGATCACGAGGTCAAGAGATCGAGACCATCCTGGTCAACATGGTGAAACCCCGTCTCTACTAAAAATACAAAAAATCAGCTGGGCATGGTGGCGTGTGCCTGTAATCCCAGCTACTCAGGAGGCTGAGGCAGGAGAATTGCCTGAACCCAGGAGGCGGAGATTGCGGTGAGCTGAGATCACGCCATTGCACTCCAGCCTGGGTAACAAGAGTGAAACTCCGTCTCAAAAAAAAAAAAAAAAAAAAAAAAAAAATTGGCCCATTAAATAAAAATCATAAGGGCCTTTTAAGTTAGTCTTCACTAAGTCTTTTTCCCAGACGTAGTAGAGGTAACTGTTGTCAAACAGAGAATGAAATAATAGATTGCCATCTTCTCAAAATAGCAAAAGAGTCAAACAAGATTTGAAATGGAAAATTGGGGCTTGGCGCAGTGGCTCATGCTTGTAATCCCAGCACTTTGGTAGGCCGAGGCAGGCAGATTACTTGAGCTCTGGAATTTGAGACCAGCCTGGGCAACATGGTGAAATCCTGTCTCTACAAAAAATACAAAAGTTAGCCAGGTGTGATGACTTGTGCTGGTAGTCTCAGCTACTCAGGAGGCTCAGGTGGGAGGTTTGCTTGAGCCTGGGAAGTTGAGGCTGTAGTAAGCCATGACTGCACCATTGCAATCCAGCCTGTGTGACAGAGTAGAGACTCTGTTTCAAAAAAAAAAAAAAAAAAGAAATTGAAAATTGGTATTAAGGAGAAACAGGTATGGCAGAATGAAGTGATCCTGAGATGAATACAGTTGCAGTTTGGAAGTAGAATGGCTGGGATTACACACCGGAGAGCCACTTTTCTCTTTGATGAGTCTTTTCCTTCTAGTCCGATTATCTCCTATTAGACAGTGGCTCTATTTAATAAGGCCAGACGGGGTCCTCATTGCTGAGAACCTCATTTTCTCCAACAAACTAAGGCTTTTCTGTAGGATTGCAATACTTGCTTCATTTACACGTGTAATCTGATCCTGAATTTCACATTTTTGCTTTAGGCTTGACTTGGCCAGCCGTCAGCATAGTAGGAGTTTGCATTATACGCTGAGCATCTCTAATCTGAAAATCTGAACTCCAAAGTGCTCTTAAATCCAAAACTTTTTGAGTGCTGACCTGATGCTCAAAGGAAATGCTCATTGGAATGTTTTGGATTTCGACTTAGGGATGCTCAACTCGTAAGTATAATGCAAATAGTCCCAAATCTGAAATACCCCAAATCCAAAGCACTTCTGGTCCCAAGCGTTTCAGATAAGAGATATCCAACTGGTATATATAGTTTTCAGGGAGTTTATGGCATTACCCTTTATCTGTAAAGGGGAAAATAGTGATGAACAAGAAACAATTTTTTTCTGCGTTAAAGTTGACCTTTAGCTCTCAGGAAATGGAGCAAATCATGGCCAGAAATGAGTTATTGGAGGTTGGCAGTAATGGATGTCTTTTGACCCTCAGATGTCAAGGGCTCCCCATTAGTGGGAAAGCTGGCCCCAGCCCGTCAACTTTCCCTGATACCTCTGACTTCACTGAATTCAGGAGCCCATTCAGAGCTACTTTAAGTTAAACTGCTTGCTGCTTGATGGCATGGAATCCTTAATGAGTGATTTTTATTTGCTGTTGCTTTTACAAATGGGACTTTGTTAGATACATGAATATAGTCAGAATTTTCTGACCAGGGATCCAGCCAGTGAGCTGGATGGTCTAAAAGAAGAAAATCAGAATCAAAGTCCCAGGTTAAAAACAAAACAGAACTTGCCACTTGCAAAATAGAAGGCACATACTCGTGTTCTACTTCCAGCATCTTTGGATAGAGACTGCCAGCTCTGGCAAAATTGACCTGTTTGAATTACTCATCAAGTGGCAGGGCAGTTGGATGTGTGCGACACTGATTGGAATGTCTGATATGTCATTCTGTAAATAGGGGGAGTGCTAGACAAGGATGCTCTGCAGACCCTAGAAATGTGTGCAGGGGACGTTAGGTGAACGGAACTGAATCCAGCCCATGCCAGAGGGGCTGCGTGCTTGTTCCAGAATCTACAGTAGTCACCTGGGCCTTAGTCTCTGAGCTTCCCAGCCATGTCATTGCTCAGGTTGAGGGACACATGTCCCTAAGACGGCGGAGTGGGCTCATCACTACAGTAGCCACGAGCCTCCTTTTGCCTCCTCTATTTATGTTCACTGTTTGATCTGGCTGTCTTAATTTCTATGTTGATACAAGTAGCATTCTTTATGACATGTTTGTCAAAATTAGAAAAATGATGAAATATTCCCACTTTTTTTTTTTCCCTGAGATGGAGTTTGCTCTGTTGCCCAGGCTGGAGTACAGTGACCCAATCTTGGCTCACTGCAACCTCTGCCTCCCAGGTTCAAGCGATTCTTCTACCTCAGCCTCCTGACTAGCTGGGACTACAGGTGTGCACCACCACCCCTAGCTAATTTTTTATTTTTAGTAGAGATGGGGTTTCACCATATTGGCCAGGCTGGTCTCGAACTCCTGACCTCATGATCTGCCCGCCTTGGCCTCCCAAAGTGCTAGGATTACAGGTGTGAGCCATCGCACCTGGCCTGACATCTTCCCTCTTTTCTAATGCATTGTCTCCAGGCACCTAAAAGGATCTTGCAAAAGGATATGTACTCGTTGCTTTTCTAGCGAAGAGAACCACACAATCTGCCAACTTAAAAGGAATCATTTAGGGGCCGGGCACAGTGGCTAAAGCCTGTAATCCCAGCACTTTGGGAGGCCGAGGCGGGTGGATCATGAGGTCAAGAGATCGAGACCATCCTGGTCAACATGGTGAAACCCCGTCTCTACTAAAATACAAAAAATTAGCTGGGCACAGTGGTGCGTGCCTGTAGTCCCAGCTACTCAGGAGGCTGAGGCAGGAGAATTGCCTGAACCCCGAAGGCAGAGGTTGCAGTGAGCCGAGATCGCGCCATTGCACTCCAGCCTGAGTAACAAGAGTGAAACTCCGTCTCAAAAAAAAAAAAAAAAAAAAAAAAAAAATCATTTAAATCCTTTGTTCTGGAGAGGAGAAAGGAAGAAGCAAAAAGGCAAGGGCCCAAAATATAACAGCTGGTCAATAAGAGATCTAAACCAGAACTCCCCAATTTTACCACAGCGTGCTGCATATACTACTTTTTAAAGCTGATGTTAATAGTATCATGGCATAATCAATTAAACTCTTTCCAGCAGGCTTTAGCTTATATATATTTTGGTTGTCTGAAGGACAACCAAAATAAGGCAGGGCCCTCCACTTGAAATTGTGTCATACTGTAAATAAGGGGAGTGCTATCCCTTTATATGTCCTGCGTTTTTCATATGCAATGAGGGCATTGGATGATAGCTAAATATTGAAGCTGCCATCATAATATAAACTTTTGTTTTGTTTTGCTTTTTGTTTTTTTGAGATGGAGTCTTGCTCTGTTGCCCAGGCTGGAGTACAGTGGCATGATCTTGGCTCACTGCAACCTCTGCCTCCTGGGTTCAAGTGATTCTCCTGCCTCAGCCTCCTGGGTAGCTAGGATTACAGGTACATACCACCATGCCCAGCTAATTTTTGTATTTTAATAGAGATGGGGTTTCACCATGTTGGCCAGGCCTGGTCTCAAACTCCAGACCTCAAGTGATCCACCCACCTCCGCCTCCCAAAGTGCTGGGATTACAGGTGTGAGCCACTGCACCTGGCCTTGGTTTGGTTTTTATTGTGGCAAAAAAATACATATAAAATTTATCATGTTAACCACTTTTAAGCATATAGTTCAGTATGGTTAAATATGTCCACATATGGTGAAACAGAGCTCTAGAACTTTTCATTTTGTAAATCTGAAACTCTGTACCCATGCATTAAACAGCTGCCCGTTGCCCTCTTCCCCAGTCCCTGGCAACCACCATTCTCCTTTCTGTTTCTGTGACTATCCCAGGTACCTCATATAAGAGAAATTGCATGGCACTACTGTCCAATCTTCTGGCTTCCCTGGCCACATTAGAAGAAGAATGATCTTGGGCCACACATAAAATACAGTAACGATCACTGATGAGCTAAAAAAAAAATTGCAAAAAAATCACATAATGTTTTAAGAAAGTTTACAAATTTGTGTTGGGCTGCATTCAAAGCCATCCTGGGCCACATGGGCCATGGGTTGAACAACCTTGTTATACAGGATTTGTCTGTCTCTGATTGCCTTATTTCACTTAGTGTAATGTTCTCAAGGTTCATTCATGGTTGTAGCATGTGTCAGAACTTCCTTTCTAAGGCTGAGTAATCCATTGTATGTACAGACCACATTTTGTTTATCCATTCCTTCGTGTTGTGAATAATGCTACTATGAACATAGTGTGCAAATATTTCTTCTAGATCCTGCTTATAATTCTTTTGGATGTATGCCCAGAAGTAAAATTGTTGGATCATACGATAGTCCTATTTTTAATTTTTTTTCTACTTCTTTTTTTTTCTTGAGACAGAGTCCCTCTCTGTTGCCCAGGCTAGAGTGCAGGGGCACGATCTTGGCTCACTGCAACCTCTGCCTCCCAAGGTCAAGTGATTCTCCTGCTTTAGCCACCTGAGTGGCTGGGACTACAGGGGCAGCACCACGCTTGGCTAATTTTTTTTTGTAGAGATGGAGTTTCACCATGCTTCCTAGGCTGGTCTTGAACTCCTAACCTCAAGCGATCCATCTGTCTCAGCCTCCGAAAGTGCTGAGATTACAGGCATGAGCCACCATGCCTAGCCTATTTTTAATTTTTTGAGGAGTCTCCAAATTGTTTTCAGTAGTGCCTGCCCCATTTACATCCTACCAGTAGTATACCGTTTTTCAAATCCTTGCCCACACTTATTTTCTGTTTTTTTATTAGCCACCCTAATGGGTATAAGATGATAGCTTATTGTAGTTTCAATGGACATTTCTCTGACTGGTGACATTGAGCATCTTTTCATCTGCTTGTTGGCCATTTGTATATTATCTTTGGAGAAATGTCTATTCAAGTCCTTTCCCATTTTTTTAAAAAGGTTATTTGACTTTTTTGCTGTTGAGTTGTGGGGGGGTATGTGTGTGTTTATATGCATTCTGGCTATTGACTCATGATCAGATACACAATTTGTAAGTATTTTCCTAGTCTTTAGGTTGATTTTTCACTCTGTTAATTGTATCCTTTGATGCCCAAAAGTTTTTAAGTTTGACATCTCATCTAATCTTGTTGTTGTTGTTGTTGTTGTTGTTGCTGTTTTGAGACAGAGGCTCTGTTGCCCAGTCTGGAGTGCAGTGGGGCATGATTTCGATTTCTGCTCACTGCAACCTCCACCTCCCAGGTTCAAGTGATTCTCCTGCCTCAGTCTCCAGAGTAGCTGAGATTATAGGTGCCCACACCCATGCCCAGTTAATTTTTTTTATTTTTAGTAGAGATGGGGTTTTGCCCTATTGGCAAGGCTGCTCTCGAACTCCTGACCTCAAGTAATCCACCTGCCTCAGCCTCGCAGAAGTGCTAGGATTACAGGCATGAGCCACCCCACCTGGCCAGATGTCTCATTTACCTAATCCTGCTTTTGTTGCCTGTTTTTTCAGTGTCATACCCATGAAACTTTTGCCATATGTATACCTTTTATAGCAAAGACCCACTTGTATTTTTTTCTCTTGATAAATGAACTGTCTTATCTTCTGAGCAGTGGCCTTGCCAGTAATACATGTTATCTTCTTTTACAAAAGTATTTACTCAAAAGGCTCTGTCTTTATTCCTCTTCACTGGCCTCCTTGAGCCCACGATATCTTCCTTTTCTGTCTGTTTCCTTCTTCAGTTCCCTCCTTTTTGTCCTTCCTCCTTTATTTACTAACTTATTCATATGTCAGTGGAAGGGCTGTGTGTACAGGAAAAGAGTTCATGAGAGGTGACTGAAGTTAACAGGTGGTTTTTGAAAAATCACATTTTCAAGTCCAACAGAGCTTAAAGGTAAAATTTAAAAATTACACATGTGTATATTTATCTCACACATACACACTTGAACTTATACAGACAAGTGAATTTGTTTGATTCAAGTGAATTTCACTGCAGTGTTCTGCATTAATTTTGGCAATGCTGCCATTATTCAGAATATTATGGCATCAGTCAGAGTGGAGTTTTTTCTTTGGAATTGCCAGCTTTCTTTATTTTTTCATCTCATCTCCCTCTTCTCCTGTCCTCCTTCTCTACTCTGTTGCCCAGGCTAGAGTGCAGTGGTGTGATCATGGCTCATTGCAGCCTTGAATTTCTGGGCTCAGGTGATCCTCCCACCTCAGCCTACTGAGTAGCTGGGACCACAGATACATGCCACCATGCCCAGCTAATTTGGAATTGCCGCTTTTAAGGCACATAGGAAATCAATATCATTCCAATGGGTTCTAAAGACAGATCTGGATTCCAGTTCCAGCTTCTGTACTTCAGTGTTACTGCATGGTCAAGTCACTTAACCTCCTGAAACGTTAGTGTCCCCATTTATGAAATGGGATACTGGCTTCTGCCATGTAGTACAACTTGGAGTACTCCTGGCATGAAGCAGGTGCTTGGCTGTGGCTATTACTGTGTACCTCAATCACCCATATCCCTCTACCAGGTTTGAGGGATGACTTTTGACCATTTCCAAATACCAAAACTACTAGCAAACTACAGAGATTGCCACCACAGACAATATTTAAAATAACATACCTTTGGCTCTGAAAAAAATTCTTAAGATAAATTTATAGACGTGCTGCTAGCACTAGAACATTGTTAGAATAAGCATCTGGCCCTCTGAGATGACTATTTTGCATGGATGGGGTTTATATGAATATAGATATTTATAGGAAAAGATCATTTGGTAAATTCAAAGTTTATTGATTTAGAGCAGGTTTCTTCACCTTTGCACTGTTACTATGTGGAGCTGGATAACTCTGTCATGGGGGCTGTTCTGTGTAGACTAAGATGTTTAGCAACATCCCTTGTCTTTACCCACTAGATGCTGATGGTACTCCCCCCACACCTTGCCCAACGTAGCAACCAAAAATGTCTCTAGACATTGACAAACATCCTATAGGGGACAAAAATCACTCCTGGTTGAGACCACTGCTTTATAGGGAGGCATTTGAGGTATAGAAAGAGCACATTTTGACATTTGCATCAGCAGCAATATGATATTGCCAAGCTAATTAAACTCGTTAAGCCTGAATGTGTTCATCTGTAAACCAGGATGGTGATGCCTATAGTGAGGATTAAATAAGATATACCATATGCAAATGACTGCACCACCCCTGGTAGCTAGAAGGCAGTTAATAAAAGTTTGATATCTCCTCCATTTATCCCTCATTTACACTTCTTCATTCTAATCCGACGATAACCTAGTGTTACATAAAAAGATTACAGAGCCAACAAGGCAAGTGCCAAGTGGCTTAGTCTGTAGAAATTATGGTTGTTTAAAGCAGACAAGAAAAACTGCTTGTAATGTGGCCAGAAAGTGGTCCAGAGCCTCTTAGCTGGCTGTTGGTCATCCAGAGAGCGTTCAACTGGGGAATGGTTTGAGAAATATTCCAGAACCACTGTGCTGTGTACAACCCACAAAACTGTGGACTGGACTGCTGTGAAAAAAAAGTAGGATGATGAGAATTAATTAGAGGCTCTAAAAATCAAATAAGAATATCATAAGTAAAATATTTAGCATGGTGCCTGGTGCATAGATAATGCTGGATGAATGTTAACTGATCTTCTATTTCCCGACAAAGAATTCCAACCACCAGTGTTAGGTCTTCCTCAGTGATAGTCTGAACCGAAAACAGTGTTATGACCAAGCTTTCTGTCAGACTACGAAAATGCAACACTGAGAGAACTAAGACTAATGAATACAATGAGTAAAGGACTTTCAAGTAAAATTTTTCCTGACCTGACATCAAATTTTCCATCAGTGAGATTTAAGAATACAGTTCCTTATGTTTTTCTCATGCTTTTTTTTTTTTTTTTAAGCTTCCTCTAGTGGTTTAAGGTGTTTTTCCTCCATAACAGTAAGGTCAGATACAGGAGACTTTGTTTTAACATATCTTTTGTGATTGGGCATCCAGAAAATTAGTTAACAGTGTTAACAGCCTTGCCAGTTGCTCACTTGATTGATGTTTTGAGGCTCATGGTAGCATGTATTGCAGTTACCAGTCTCAGGTATCAGTTGAGGACATAAGGACTGGGAATTTATTTGTAATACATTTTGACATGCAGGGTAAACCGTTAATGATTAACCATTCCTGAGGAAAATCTTGACCTATGTAAGTTGCTACCAGGGCCTCCACTTGACACTCTGAAGCAATCACTTGTGGACATTCCCTGTTATCTGCATTCTGAAGTTCTGGTTGCGTTGCTGAATCTGGAAGACCAAACTGGAAATTCAGGAGACACTAACCCTGGAAAAGATGCCTTCTTTCCCTCTGCCTGAGGATTTTACACAAATGAGAAAAGCCACTGTTCCACTTAGAAGACATTGACTTTCCTGTAGATTCAGCCTCCTACACCTTAGGAGGATGTTGAGAGACTTCCTTCACATGCATTCATCCTGTTGCCCTTGAGATAAGGACACTGATAAAGAGAAACTGGGAGGGAGACAGCCTTTCAGATTTTCCTGGAGGAGTTTCTAAAGAAACACAAGAGCCACTAAATCAACCCTGTATAACCCCCTTAGCAATTCAGGATGGGAATTTACATTTTACTTTAGATAAAATATTATCAGTAAGTGAAGTTGGATAATGCTTCACTTAGGATTCAGAACAGTTGTGTTTCAGTGTGTGTGAACACTTTGTAGTGTATCACAGCTCTTATTTCAGCAATGCAGCAAGGATACATTTATATCTGTGTTGAAGGACTTATAAAGAAGGGATTTTGTGTTGTAGGGAAAGTGTTGGTTTGAGAGTTAGGCAGCCTGGTTTTTTTTTTTTTTTTTTTTTTTTTTTGAGACAGAGTCTTGCTCTGTCTCCAGGCGCCAGGCTGGAGTGCAGTGGTGTGGTCTTGGCTCACTGCAACCTCTGCCTCCTGGGTTCAAGCAATTCTCCTGCGTCAGCTTCCTGAGTAGGTGGGACTACAGGCACGCACCACCACGCCCAGCTAATTTTTGTGTTTTTAGTACAGACGGGGATTCACCATATTGGCCAGGATGGCCTCAATCTCTTGACCTGATGATCTGCCCGCCTCAGCCTCCCAAAGTGCTGGGATCACAGGTGTGAGCCACTGCACCCTGCCAGGCAGCTTGTATTCTATCCCAGTTCTGCTACTAACTAGTTGGGTATCTGTGGGAAAGTCACTTTACTTCTCAGGAATTGGTAGAAGTGGACATACCGAAGATAAGAAATAAAAAGGGCCAAGCACAGTGGCTTGCACCTGTAATCCCAGCAACTTGGGAGACCTGCTGACAGGCGTCTGAGACCAGCCTGGGCAACATAACAAGACCTCATCACTACAAAACAAAATTTAAAAATTAGCCGGTGCAGTGGTGTACAGCTATAGTCCCAGCTACTCAGGAGACTGAGGCAGGAGTATTACATGAGCCCGGGAGGTCGAGGCTGCAGCGAGCTATGATTGCACCACTGCGTTCCAGCCTGGGGGACAGAGCCAGACCCTGTCTCGATCAATAAATCAATAAGTTTAAAACATAAATTACCTGATTAATTTTTAAAATATAGAAATAATTTTTTAAAAAAGGAAGGCTGCAGGTTGGGTACCAGTTCCAGTTCAGGGTGTCTCTTTAGTTGTACTCCATGTGCCAAATTACAAGTTCACCGGATGCCACCCAGTGTATTTCAGTGGTTGATGTTTGACAAGACTTGAGGGGAAGATGGGCTCTGACTACAATGAACAGTGCAATTTTGCCTGACTGAAGGGTTTGTTTAGGTGATAGGGAGAAATGGATGGCCAGAGGCTGGCTGGCCCCAGGGGTTGAGGACCTTGACTGATAAGCTAAGGAATTTGGATTTTGTTCTGTAGGCCCCAGGGAGTAGTTTCTGAAGGTTTTGTAAACAGGGGACTAACATTTGCCAGGTTCTGACTCCACTATTATCTGCGTGGCCTGAGGCAGGTTACCAAACCTTGCTAGACCCCGTAGTCATCTTTTTTTTGTTTTGTTTTGAGATGGAGTTTCGCTCTTGTTACCCAGGCTGGAGTGCAATGGCGCGATCTCGGCTCACCGCAACCTCCGCCTCCTGGGTTCAGGCAATTCTCCTGCCTCAGCCTCCTGAGTAGCTGGGATTACAGGCACGAGCCACCATGCCCAGCTAATTTTTTGTATTTTTAGTAGAGACGGGGTTTCACCATGTTGACCAGGATGGTCTCGATCTCTTGACCTCGTGATCCGCCCGCCTCGGCCTCCCAAAGTGCTGGGATTACAGGCTTGAGCCACCGCGCCCGGCTCTTTTCCTTTCTTTTTTTTTAAGACAGCATTTCACTCTTGTTGCCCAGGCTGGAGTACAATGGCTTGATCTCGGCTCACCGCAACCTCTGCCTCCTGGGTTCAGGCAATTCTCCTGCCTCAGCCTCCTGAGTAGCTGGGATTACAGGCATGTGCCACCATGCCCAGCTAATGTTTTGTATTTTTAGTAGAGACGGGGTTTCACCATGTTGACCAGGATGGTCTCGATCTCTTGACCTCGTGATCCACCCGCCTCGGCCTCCCAAAGTGCTGGGATTACAGGCTTGAGCCACCGCGTCATCTTTTTTAAAGACAGAGTGATTTGGACCAGATGATTTGGAATATTGCTTTCCTTTCAAAAGTTCTAAGTCTATATCTTGAAGCATCATTGTATTAGTTGAATAATTAGAAACAGATCCTTTAAGACCTTGCTTTATGATGGATTCTTTATCCTATCAGTGATCGATCTCAGTCCTATTTGTTGTTGTAAACTCAATTATGTCAAAAGCTACTCTGTGTGCTTTCTCACTTTGCTTTCTAGTAACATGTTAGACTAAAAAGGAATTTTTGCTTAAACAGTAAAAGATTTTGTTAGAACACAGGTTAAGTGAACTAAAAGGAATAAATACAATTTATTTCACTGCCAAATGCCACATTTCCCTCAAATTATGTGCCCGCTGCCTCAGCTAGTCTCTGTCTAGTTTTGTTGCTGTTGCTGGCTGATTTTATGTGTGTGTGTGTGTGTGTATTTTATTGCGCTTTAGGTTCTGGGGTACATGTGCAAATCATGCAGGATTGTTGCATAGGTACATACATGGCAATGTGGTTTGCTGCCTCCATCCCCCCATCACCTATATCTGGCATTTCTCCCCATTATCCCTCCCCAGCCTCCCTGTCCCCTCCACTGTCCCTCCCCTATTTCCCCCCAACAGACCCCAGTGTGTGATGCTCCCTTCCCTGTGTCCATGTGTTCTCATTGTTCAACACCTGCCTATGAGGGAGAACATGTGGTGTTTGATTTTCTGCTCTTATGTCAGTTTTCTGAGAATGATGGTTTCCAGATTTATCCATGTCTCTACAAAGGGCACAAACTTATCGTTTTTTATGGCTGCATAGTATTCCATGGTGTAGATGTGCCACATTTTCCTTGTCCAGTCTATCATCGATGGGTATTTGGGTTGGTTCCAGCTCTTTGCTATTGTAAACAATGCTGCAATGACCATACATGTGCTTGTGTCTTTGTAATAGAATGATTTATAATCCTTTGGATATATACCCAGTAATGGGATTGCTGGGTCAAATGGAATTTCTATTTTCTAGGTCCTTGGGGAATCGCCACACTGTCTTCCACAATGGTGGAACTAATTTACACTCCCACCAACAGTGTAAAAGTGTTCCTATTTCTCCACATCCTGTCCAGCATCTGTTGTCTCCAGAGTTTTTAATGATTGCCATTCTAACCGGTATGAGATGGTATCTCATTATGGTTTTGATTTGCGTTTTTCTAATGACCAGTGATGATGAGCATTTTTTCATATATTTCTTAGCCTCATAAATGTCTTCTTTTGAAAAGTGTCTGTTCATGTCCTTCACCCACTTTTGAATGGGTTTGTTTGTCTTTTTCTTGTAAATCTGTTTTAGTTCTTTGTAGATTCTGGATATTAGCCCTTTGTCAGATGCGTAGATTGCAAAAATTTTTTCCCATTCTGTTCATTGTCGGTTCACTCTAATGATGGTTTCTTTTGCTGTACAGAAGCTCTGTAGTTTGATTAGATCTCATTTGTCTATTTTAGCTTTTGTTGCCAATGCTTTTGGTGTTTTGATCATGAAGTCCTTGCCTATGCCTGTGTCCTGAATGGTTTTGCCTAGGTTTTCTTCTAGGGTTTTTATGATATTAGGTCTGATGTTTAAGTCTTTAATCCATCTGGAGTTAATTTTAATGTAAGATGTCAGGAAGGGGTCCAGTTTCTGCTTTCTGCACATGGCTAGCCAGTTTTCCCAGCAGCATTTATTAAACAGGGAATCCTTTCCCCATTGCTTGTTTTTGTCAGGTTTTTCAAAGATCAGATGGTTGTAGATGTGTGGGGTTTCCTCTGAGGCCTCTATTCTGTTCCATTGGTCTATATCTCTGTTTTGGTACCAGTACCATGCTGTTTTGATTACTGTACCCTTGTTCAATTTTTTTTTTTTTTTTTTTTCTTTTTGATATGGAGTTTCACTCTTGTTGCTCAGGCTGGAGTGCGATGGCAGGATCTCAGCTCACTGCAATCTCTGCCTCCCAGGTGCAAGTGATTCTCCTGCCTCAGCCTCCCGAGTAGTTGGGATCACAGGCGCCTGCCACTATGCCTGGCTAATTTTTGTATTTTTAGTAGAGATGGGCTTTCACCATGTTGGCCAGGCTGGTCTCAAACTCCTGATCTCAGGTGATCCACCTGCCTCAGCCTACCAAAGTGCTGGGATTACAGGCGTGAGCCACCACACCTGGCCTTTGGCTGGTTAATTTTAAAAGCAATTTTAGTTAGATATTTTCGTCACTAAATTTTTTGGGTTTTTGAGACAGAGTCTCACTCTGTCACCCAGGTTGGAGTAAAGTGGTGCAATCTCAGCTCACTGCAACCTATACCTCCTGGTTTCAAGCGATTTTCCTGCCTCAGCCTCCTGAGTAGCTGGAATTATAGGTGTGTGCCACATTGGCTAATTTTTGTACTTTTAGTAGAGGTGGGGTTTCACCATGTTGGCCAGGCTGATCTCAAACTCCTGGCCTCAAGTAATCCACTCACCTGGGCCTCCCAAAGTGCTGAGATTATAGGCATCAGCTACCACACTTGGCTCCTAATTTTTCTTAATAAGAACTTTTAATATACATCTAGAGTCATAATCTATATCTCCCCCCACCCTGAAACAACCCCTGAGAAAAGAATTTGGGGGCAGATGGTTTATTTGGGAGGTTATCCTAGGAAGTTTCAGAAGGGGAACGGGGAAATGAGACAGGGAAAGGAAGAAAGGCAACAGAAGGTATATTAATGAGCAGATGACCACTGTGTGGGAAACTGGGGCTCTCTAGCATTGAGGAGCTTGGGGAGGCTCTATAGAACATTCATAGAAGAACATATAGAGTTGTCTCACCCAGCAGGCTGGGAAGCTGGGGACTTGTCCACTGACTCACATCCATCGCTGGTGGAGGGCTGCTCTGGTAGTGAGACACTCCCAGGGGAGGTGGGGAGAGGGAGAATGGCAGTGGCACTAGAACCCAGCAAGCCTGTATGCACAGCTGAATGCCAATGGGACGCAAGCGGGCCATTGTGTGTCTTTTGCACCTACTTCCCTTGGGGAAGTTGATGTTGGTTTAAATCTCTAATGCCTTCTTTTTCTGATCAATCATTTTTCTTCAAATATCAATTTGTGGGGAGCTTCTGAGTCTTTCTGTGTTCTATTTTTTAGAGAATTCTGGGGAGAATTTAACTTTCATTTCTTGGTAGTTTGTTCTACTGTGCAGAAGATGCCAGGAATGACCTAAATGTCAACTTCAAGAGGTGCTGGTGCCATAGCTGCCTGGCTACTGTATTGAAGATTTTTCCTTGAGATGTTTCTTTATTCAGAAGTGGTTCTGTTTTTTTAATGCATGATTAAGCGTCCAATGAATATTGTTCTGAGCAGGCAGAAAAGTTTTAGTGGCATATCTCTGGATTTTGCACACATAGATTTGGCTTCTCCTCACAGCAGCTCGGGAGAATCACTGCAGAGAGAAAACTCTCCTGTGATCCCTACCTTTAAGAACAGATGGCGATCTTGGCTCTGCCGTCAAGCCACAGGAAACATCAGTGATATCCACCAGAGGACCTGTGTGAGATGAGAAAATTCCCCTGAAAAATGACCTGGACGCTCACTCTTTTTGCAGCACATCAGAATAGGTCTCGTGGTGATCTTAGGCGGCATGAACTAAATATGACTTTAACAACAATGCCACTTGTCTTGAGGTTTTAAAGAATAGTTCCTCAGCAAGTCAGATGAAAGGAAGTTCTGACCATCAGCCAGCCACTTGGATTATTCATAGATGGCAGGAATACACAGAAAAGGATTCAAGAGACATGAAGGAGCTATCTATGTGCTAGTTTGGCTGTGCAGTTGGGGGTGGGAGGAGGGCCTGGTGAGTAGGGCACATTTATGGCAAAATAGCTGTGCCTTGGGTATTTGGGGGAAGGCTTCTTGGGAGGAGCTAGAATCTGGAGAGCCATTTGGAGTAACAGGTGAAAACTAGGAATAGCTCCTGAGTCCTTTGGGGTAGGAAGTTTCTTGATTAGGCAGAGCCTTTCAGAGACTTAGCATAAGAGGAATAGAAATGACTTCGTGTGGCCTGGCCTGGTGTCCCCTTCTGTCCTGTCCTTCCCAGTTTGCTCCTCTCTAGCTGCTCTCATCCACCTTCAGTCTTAGGGTCAGCAGGCTGTTCTCCCCTGTGGGTATTAGCATATGCTGTTCCACCACGTGGAACACTCTCCCTCATCACTTACCTGACTGAAACTGATGATCCTTCCGGGTCTCGTTTCAGTGTCTCTTTCTGAGAAAAGCTGATGTTGCAAAGAATGCCAAGTCTGGAAAGGATGTCCCTGTTGTTACTCATTCTCGTAGTGCTTGCTTTTTCCCTTCATAGCACTCAGTTTCTGTGTTTACTCATTTAATACCTATCGTCTTTCCTGCTGGGCTGTAAGCCTGAGGGGGGCAGGGGCCATGGTATATACTAGGCCATGATATAGCCAGTGCCTAGAAACATTGTGCCACCCACAGAGTAGGCAGTCGATAAAGATTTGTTGAATGGGGTTAGGCACAGTGGCTCATGCCTGTCATCCCAGCACTTTGAGAAGTCGAGGCAGGTGGATTACTTGAGGTCAGGAGTTTGAGACTAGTCTGGTCTACATAGTAAAACCCTGTCTCTACTAAAAATACAAAAATTAGCCAGGCATGGTGGCATGCTACTCCAGCTACTCAGAAGCCTGAGGCATGAGAATCACTTGAACCCGGGAGGCAGAGGTTGCAGTGAGCTGAGATTGTGCCACTGCGCTCCAGCCTGGCCGACAGAGCAAGACTCCATATCAAAAAAAAAAAAAAGGCCAGGCACAATGGCTCATACGTGTAATCCCAGCATTTTGGGAGGTTGAGGCAGGTGGATCACTTGAGGTCAGGAGTTTGAAACCAGCCTGGCCAACATGGCGAGACCCCGTCTGTACTAAAAATATAAAAAATTAGCCAGATGTGGTGGTGTGTGCCCGTAATCCCAGCCACTCGGGAGACTGAGGCAAGAGAATCGCCTGAACTCAGGAGGTGGAGATTGCAGTGAGCCAAGATCATGCCACTTAACTCCAGCCTAGGTGACAGAGTGAGACTCTTGTATCAAAAAAAAAAAAAAAAAAAAAACAAAGCCAGGTGTGGTAGTGCATACCTGTAGTCCCAGCTACTTGGGAGGCTGAGGCAGGAGAATCACTAGAACCCAGGAGGCAGAGGTTACAGTGAGTTGAGATCGCAGTACTACACTCCAGCCCCAGCGACAGAGTGAGACCCTGCGTCAAAAAAAATGTTGAATGGGTGAATGAATGAAGGAATGACTACTGATCAACCATGGTATAGTGTTAGAAGAGAGCCACATAATGAGTGTGTGGGTGCTACATTGAATTTAAAGTTTGGTAGTAGAAAGGAAATGTATTGCATTTTCTTTATTTATATGTGTGTGAGTCAGTGCTTAAAAACAAAAGCATCCAAGCCAGACATATTCAGCATATACTGAAAAATATAAAAGCATGATTACTGGTGATACCGCTACCCAAAGATAATTGTTTAAGTAGGGTGTGGGGCCCAAAGCAGGAAATGTGGAAAAGTGGATGGGGCCCACATGGGCTAGGTCAGGGTCAGTGGTGGTAGAGGTCATCCTAGCTTGGGATCCCGGGTGTCTGCTAAACAGGGATTTGATAAAAACCCAGAGGGGAACAGATCTTGCTGACCGAGTGAATCCCTGCCGCCTCGGTGGTGTTGACTTGTGTATCAGTCACACAAGTCACACATTAGTGACTTAACATGATGAAAGTTTCTTTTCACTCATGCACTATTCCAGTGTGGGTGTATCCTGGCTGGGTAGTCTCTTCAGGTGATTTCTTGGTGGACTGTCTCCTTCCATCCTGAGGCTCTGCCCTCTCCTGGATCCTTAGATCTCCTTTCAGCCAGATGATAGGAAAAGAGCGTGCTTACTTGCTGGAGAGGTTTTGTGTCTGCATTTGAAACAGCTTTGCTGAGATGTAATTCACATACCATACAATTAACCCATTTTGGCCTGACGCAGTGGCTCACATGGGTAATCCCGGCACTTTGGGAGGCCAAGGCAGGCAGCTTGCTTGAGCTCAGGAGTTTGAGATTAGTCTGAGCAACATGGCAAAACCCCGTCTCTACAAAAGATACAAAAATTAGCCAGGTATGGTGCTGCATGCCTGTAATCCCAGCTACTTGGGATAGCTTAAGTCCTGGAGGCTGAGGTTGCAGTGAGATTGCGCCACTGCACTCCAGCCTGATGACAGAGCCAGACCCTGTCTGAAAAAAGACCCCAAGAACAACCCATTTAGAGTGTACAAGTCGGTTGGTTTTTAGCATAGAGGTATACAACCATCACTACAATCAATTTTAAAATATTTTCATTACCCTCCCCCTGCCACCAAAAGCCCATACCCATTACAAGTTACCCCCACTTCCTGGTTTCCCTCAGTCTTTCTCCCCATTCCTAAGCAATCACTGATCCATTTTGGCAACCTGTTAATAGTTACCTTCTCTTCTCCCACCTCACTCTCTAGCCTGAGGAAACCGCTAGTCTCTTTTCTGTCTCTATGGCTTTGCCTATTCTGGCCATTTCGTATAAAAGGAATCATACAATATATGGTTTTTTGTGTGTCTGGCTTCCTTTACTTAGCATAATATCTTCAAGATTCGTCCATGTGGTAGCATGTGTCAGGACTTCATTCCTTCTTATGGTTGAATAATATTCCATTGTACAGATAGGCCTTATTTTATTAATTGTGGCCAGCTCGTCAGTTGATGGGCATTTGAGTTGTTTCCACTTTTTACTATACCAGAGAGGGTTATAGGAGCCTGCTCAGGAAGTGATGTTCATTACTTCTTTGCATGTTTCATTGGCCACAAGTCAGTCTTGTGTCTTAATCTCACTACAAGGGAAGTTGGGAAATGTGGTCTGGCTTAGTGCCCAGGAAAAAAAAAAAAAAAAAAAGAAATGGGGCTTGGTGATGCTGCTGCAGTTTGCTAACAAGGAGTAGATTTTAACTGGATCTGTCAGCGTGGGGATTCCTGGCGACATGTCATTGAGTAGGACAGAGAGTTTAGGCAAGGCCTCTCTTCAGCTCTTCAGCTCCTGCTGCCTTTGTGTGAATGGGAAAGCCAGCTTGAGAAATGCCCAGCTCCATCAGAGGGCCTGCCAGGCCACTGGAGAGCCTAGCCTTCACAGGTGGTGCTTTGCCATCCCAGGAGACGGGAAGGTTGGCATGATGGGACCTAGAGTGAGTGACTTAATGGTGGTTGTACCCTGATACATAACTGGGTCTTATTTGTAGAGTAGAAAAACAACCATTCGGGTGTGTGCATTTCTTTGGTGCTGAACGTTGTTCGCACTAAGAGACCGGTTGCCTCTAGTTGTTCCCTTCCATCTATGTAAATACAAGGCATCTGGCCAGAGCAGGGCGCCTGCTTTCTTGTGGCAGGTGTCTATCTGTCAGCGTCCAGTCAGGAAACAAAACTACTCTAAGTATTTAAAGTAGAGGAAACTGATTATAAGAAATCGGTTACACAGGTGATAGAAGAGCTGACAAACCAGACAGGAAACGGTGAGGCAGTCCTGAATTTAGCATCAGCAGGAAGCTGCTGTCACTCCTTGGCTGGAGGGACCCAGGGAAGAGGTGATATTACCAGGGCCCAGGTGCCAGGATCCCCTGGAACAGTTGTGTGCCAGCCTGGTGGGAGCTGGGTCTAACAAAGAGATGCGGCTGTTGCTGGAGTGATCATGCACACCAAGAAAAATAGGGAGAAACTGCACTGCCTTCTTCCTCCTTCTCATCCTCCAGGGCCCCACCCGCTGCCTCCAGTGCCTCCCACCAGTCGCTGTCAGCTGAACACAGCAGCCTAAAGGAGTCAGCTGCCCTGTTTCACACAGCAGGGCCACAGAAAGACCAAGAATGCATTTTAAGGCAGACACCAGTGATTGCCCAGTAGGACACTATCAGAATTACTGCCCAGTTTCTAGTATTTTTTAAGTGGACTTTATTAAGGTATAACTTACATACAATAGGCCAGACACAGTGGCTCATGCCTGTAATCCCAGTACTTCAGGAAGCCAAGGTGGGAGGATCACTTGAGGCCAGGAGTTCGAGGCTAGCCTGGGTAACACAGCGAGACCTTGTCTATAAAAAAAATTAAGCCGGGCATAGTGGCTCACGCCTGTAATCCCAGCACTTTGGGAGGCCGAGGCGGGTGGATCACGAGGTCAAGAGATCGAGACCATCCCGCTCAACATGGTGAAACCCCGTCTCTACTAAAAATACAAAAAATTAGCTGGGCATGGTGGTGCGTGCCTGTAGTCCCACCTACTTGGGAGGCTGAGGCAGGAGAATTGCCTGAACCCAGGAGGCGGAGGTTGCGGTGAGTCGAGATCGCACCATTGCACTCCAGCCTGGGTAACAAGAGCGAAACTCCGTCTCAAAAAAAAAAAAAAAAAAAATTAAAAGAAAAAAAAAATTAGCTTGCTGTGGTGGTGTATGCCCGTAGTTTCAGCTACTTGGGAGGCTGAGATAGGAGGATTGCTTGAGCGTGGAGTTCAAGGCTGTAGTGAGCTGTGATCATGCCATAGTACTCCAGCCTGCATGACAGGGTAAGATCCTATCTCAAAAAACTACTATATGATAAATTTAAATTTTAAGTGCACAATTTGATGAGTTTGGTCAAATAAACACACCCATGAAACTACTACCACAATCAAGATACAGAATATCATATCCCTGTGTTAGGCTGTTATTGCTATAAAGAAATACCAGAGACTAGGTGATGTATAAGGAAAAGACATTTAATTGGCTCACAGTTCTGCAGACTGCACAAGCCTGACACTGGTGTTGGCTCAGCTTCTGGGAAGGCCTTGGGTAGGTTTTATCCATGGGGGAAGGTGAAGAACGAACAGGCAGCTCAGATGCTGAGAGAAGGAGCAAGAGGGAGAGTGAGGGCAGGTGTCACACACTTTATTTTTATTTTTATTTTTTTGAGGCAGAGTCTCCTCTGTCGTCCAGGCTGGAGTGCAGTGGCGCAATCTCGGCTAACTGCAACCTTCACCTTTTGGGTTTGAGCAATTCTCCTGCCTCAGCCTCCTGCCTAGCACCTGTCACCACACCCAGCTATTTTTTTGTATCTTTATAGAGACAGATTTTACCTTGTTGGTCAGGCTGGTCTCAAACTCCTGACCTCAAGTGATCTGCCCACCTCAGCCTCCCAGAGTGCTGGGATTACAGGTGTGAGCCACCACACCTGGCCTCAGTGTGATTTTTGTATTTGTTTGGGTTTTTATTGTCACTACAGGAGTGAAGACCTTTCACATTCTTCTACATCTTAATTGGAAGCAGAAGTCTCTTGTAAGGTTTTTAACTGGTGACCCAATACAAAGTGCACTGTAGAAAGGACACTGGTCTAATGAGACCTTTTGTGTGTTAAAGCTCAGGGCTGGCTTAGGAGAAGGATTTATTGGGATTCTATCTGTCTCTTGTCCTATGAATTTCCCCTGATTGATAGACACACAGCCAGGCAGACGGGATGCTTGGTGGCAAGTCAGTGCTCTGGTGGACCATAGGTCATGGCAATGCTTTGAGGTAAGCAAAGTCAGACACTTCAGATGAAGCACTGGGGCACAGAAGGGCTAAATGCCCTGCTCAAAATTCAGATGGCTAGTAAATGGTGTGAAAATAACCAGAATCTAGCCCCATATGATTCCCAATTCAGTGTTCTGTTTTTATTTTGTGCATTTGATTGCATAAGTAATAGATGAAGCCAGGTGTGTTGGCTCATGCCTGCAGTCTCAGGACTTTGGGAGGCTGAGGCAAGAGGATCACTTCAGCCTACGAGTTCAAGACAAGCCTGGGCCACATAGCAAGACCCTGTCTCTACCCACCCCCATCGACCGAAAAAAAAAAAAAATCTGAGTGTGGTGGTGCATGCCTGTATTCCCAGCACTCTGAAACAGGAGTTTCACTTGAGCCTGGGAGCTTGAGGCTGCAGTGAGCCGTGATCACACCACTGCATTCCAGCCTGGGCAACAGAGCAAGACCCTATCTCAAAAAGCAAAAACAAAAAAAAAGATGAATATATTTGTATATTACTGTGAAAAACTGAAAAACAATCCATCTAAAGCAGTTATCCTTCTGAACTCTAATCTCGTATCCCATCCATATTTCAGAAGTAACCACTTTTGTCAGTTTGGTGTATATTCTTGGAGACAATTTTCTATGCACTTACATATTGTGAAAACGTCATACTGCAGAGTTTTTAAGCTATAGGACCACACGGGAGGTATTCTGTTGCATTTTTTCACTTAGTAATCAATGCTTAGAGATCTTTCCATGCCACTACACTAACCCTGCTCAGTTGGTCATTCATTTAATGACACTTACTGATCACCTTCTTTGAGCCAGATCCAGTTCTAAGCACTGGGGCACAGTAGTTAACAAACCAGACACAAAAATCTCCACCCTCTTGGAGCTTGGCATTCTAAAATGAGGAGATAGAATTATTTAAAAAAAAAAAAAAAACAACCTGGCCAGGTGCGGTGGCTCACGCCTGTAATCCCAGCACTTTGGGAGGCCGAGGTGGTTGGATCACGAGGTCAAGAGATCGAGACCATCCTGGCCAACATGGTGAAACCCCATCTCTACTAAAAAATACAAAAATTAGCTGGGTGTCATGGTGCGTGCCTGTAGTCCCAGCTACTCAGGAGTCTGAGGCAGGAGAATTGCTTGAACCCAGGAGGGAGAGTTTGCAGTGAGCCAAGATCGTGCCACTGCACTTGGGCCTGGTGACAAAGCGAGATTCTATCTCAACAAAAAAAAGAAAAGAAAAGAAAAAAAAAAAAAAACTAAATATATTAAAACAGTTTAGGATGATGGGGGGCCAGTAAGTAGGGTGGGAAGATTGCAATTTTAAGTTGAGTGCTGAGAGAAGACCACACCTACTAGAAAGTGACTAGAAAAGATCAGAAAGAGGCAAGGGAACATACCATGTGATATGTGGGGGAAGGATGTTAGAGGAACCAAACATGACTGCAAAGTTTTTGGCCTGAATAGGAGGAAGAATGGATTGGCCATTTAACAAGAAGGGGAAGACTGTAGAACCGGCTTGATGGGACAATCAAGAGTTTGACTTGGGGCTGGGCGTGGTGGTGCATGCCTGTAATCCCAGCACTTTAGGAGGCCAAGGTGGGCAGATCACTTGAGGCCAGGAGTTCAAGACCACACTGGTCATCATGGCTAAACCCTATCTCTACTAAAAATGCAAAAATTAGCTGAGCATGGTGGTGCATGCCTGTAATCCCAGCTACTTGGGAGGCTGAGGCATGAGAATCGCTTCAATCTGTGAGTTAGAGGTTGCAGTGAGCTGAGAATGCACTGCTGCACTCCAGCCTGGGCGACAGAGTGAGACTGTCTCAGGGAAAAAAAAAGTTTGATTTGGGACACGTTAAGTTTGAGGTATTAACATGCAAACAAGATGCTGAGAAGGCAGTTGGATATGTGAGTGTGGAGTTTAAGGGAGAAGCCTGGGCTGGAGATAGAAATTTGGAATTCATCAGAATATGGATGGTTTGAAAAGTTATGGCAATGGATGATATCAAGGGATCAACGGTAGTTACCAAGAAAGATGAAATGCCCAAGGGTGGTACCAAGTGACACTCCAGTGTGAAAAAATCAGAGAGATGGACTAAAGTAGGAGAAAATCAGGCAAATGTGGTGTCCAGCAAATCAAATGACAAAAGTAGTCTAGGGAGGAAGGAGTGCATGGTTGTGAAATGCACATGTATGTGAAATAGGACAAGGAGTGAGAACGGAGCGGTGGATTTAGCAATGGTGCCAACCCACTGACTCAGAAAGTCCAGCATGAGAAGCACTGATGTCTGGGTCTCATCTCCAGAGATTCAGATTTAAGCTCCCGATTGATTCTATTTTTGTTTTGTTTTGTTTTTTGAGACAGAGTCTCACTCTGTCACCCAGGCTGGAGTGCAATGGCACTATCTTGGCTCACTGCAACCTTCACATCCTAGGTTCAAGTGATTTTCCTGCCTCAGCCTCCTGAGTAGCTGGGACTTTAGGCACCTGTCACCACGCTCAACTAATTTTTGAATTTTTTTTTTTAGTGGAGATGGGGTTTCACCATGTTGGCCAGGCTGGTCTCGAACTCCTGACCTCAGGTGATCTGCCCGCCTTGGCCTCCCAGAGTGCTGGGATTATTGGCGTGAGCTGCCATGCCCAGCCTCCCAGGTAATTCTGATATGTAGCCGAGGTTCAGACCCACTGTCAAAGTTTCCTTCTCTTAATTGTGAAATGGCCTTAATTGCCAGAAACAGATGTTGCTGACTGATTCAACACAGGAGTTTTTATCTGTAGGCTTGTTCTTGAATACCTTGGGATCTGAAAATGATAAGCAGATCCAAAAGCTGATTATTAACCACTAAAGGGATTAGCTATTTAACATCTGTCTTAAAATGACTTTTAAGCTGAAAATCTCTTTGCTTTTAATTTTTTCAAATGTTTGATTTTTGTTTTGTTTATACTCAAAAGACCTTTTGTTTTGAGTAACAAGGGTAAATTTCAAGTTAATGAGAAAATTCAAGAAAAATCTTGATGTAACTGGTCCAAAAAACTAAAATCCAAACAAACCTGAACTCCTATCAATAATTAAGCATTAGCTTGGGCAACATGGTGAAAACCCATCTCTACAAAAAATACGTGAATTAGCCGAGCGTGGTAGTACGTGCCTGTAGTCACAGCTACTTGGGAAGCTGGGGTGGGTGAGGTGGACCTGGGAGGTCAAGGCCGTAGTGAGCTGTAATCGTACCACTGAACTCCAGCCTGGGCAACAAAGCCCTGTCTCAAAAAAAAAAAAAAAGAAAAAAAAAGAAAAGGCATTGCGTTTCAGTGAGTTTATTGAGTTTATGGTACATTCTTTTCAGAATCATGAATATTTTACACCTCCAAAGTTGGCTAATTACAGATGTAGAAATGTGCCTCATTAAAGTTTCAATCTTTTTCGTATTCTTGCCACAGACATTAGAACTTATGTAAATGCTCTAGTAAATTTGAGTTGGTGTCTGTTGGCTCTTAAAAATTAAAGAATATTATATGATGGCTGTGCAACAAGAGATCTGGTTTGCAGGTTAGTTCAGTTGGATTCCATATGACAAAAAGAGGAAAGATCAAATATGTTAGAACAGGATCAAGGTAGAAAATGGGAAAAGGCCGAGTCCAAATGCCGGCTTAATTATTACAGGTTTCCAGAAGGTCGCCAAGTGTCTAGATTAGCCCTTTCAAACCAGGTTGGGTTCCACAAGAGAATTAAGCCCTAATGCCCGCTGGCATCCATTGTATGAAATGATTGAATTTCTCTTCTGCATCCAGTGAGGCTGGCTACATACCATCCTTGAGAGCACTGAAAACATAGTCACTCACATAATCAAATAATTTTTTCCAGGGATTAATCCTGTCATGGAACCCCAGTTGAGAAAGACTGGCTGTTTTAGGTACTAATTTGACATCTTGGATGTTGCAGTAGTTTTTGAGGTGCATGTCCTCTGGAAAGAAAACACACAAGGAGCCTGTTTTGGCCAGACATGGCGGCTCACACCTATAATCCCAGCACTTTGGGAGGCAGGCGGATCACCTGAGGTTGCGAGTTTGAGACCAGCCTAGCCAACATGGTGAAACCCTGTTTCTCAAAACAAACAAGAAATTCAAAAATTAGCCAAGTGTGGTGGCATGCATCTGCAATCCCAGCTACTTGGGAGGCTGAGGTGGGAGAATCACTTGAACCTGGGAGGCAGAGATTGCAGTGAGCCAAGATCATGCCACTGCACTCCAGGCTGGGTAACAGAGCAAGACTCCATCTCCAAAAATAAAAACAGCCTATTGTAAAATCACCAAAAAATTAAAAATTATTTATTAGAATAGTTATTAATAATATATACCTAGGGCCACCTTGTATAAATCTCAGCAGTGATTTTCTGAACATTTTAATATGTATCCTTACAGACTTTTGTCTATGTGCATAAACATATGTGAATACTGTTTATTTCAAAGAATGTAGTCATGCTTTTCACTTAGTTCATCAGGTTTTTTCCATGAAATGTTACTATTATGGATGTTCCTCTGTGTAATTACATGTGGATCTGCCCCTTTATAATGATTACATTATTCTGTAGTCTGGTTGTTGCAAATATATTTTGCTGTTCTTCCGTTAATGGACATCTGAGTCATCTCTAGTTCCTTAACTATTACAGGCAGTGCCATAAGAAACATCTTTGTTCAAAAAATTCTTGAAAAAAGATGTACATATTATAGATTCTAGAAGTGGAATCATTGGGTCAGGATGGATACCTTTTATGTTTTTGTTTTTATTATGTAAAATCACAAATATATTTAAAAGTAGGGACTAGTATAATTGTCTTAGGCAAGGTTCTCCAGAGGAACAAACCAATAGGATGTATAGAGATCTAGAGGAAGAGATGGATTATGAGAATTGGCTCAGGTGATTCTGGAGGCTGGAAGGTGCCATGCAAGCTGGAGAACCAGGAATGCTTGTGGTATGATTTGGTCTGAGTCCAAAGGCCTGAGAACCAGGGATGCTGCTGGGGTAAGTTCCGAAGTCTGAAGGCCCAAGAGCCAGAAATGCTGATGTCCAAGGCCAGGAGATGATGAATTTCTCAGTTCAAAAAAAGAAAGAAAGTGCACTCTTCCTTGACCTTTATTTCTGTTCTCTTGGTACCCTCAGTGGATTGTATGATGCCACCTACATTGGTGAGGGTGGTGAGGGTGGTCTTCTTTACTCAGACTGTTGACTCACATGCTAATCTCATCCAGAAACCCCCTCACAGACACAACCAGAAATAATGTTTTACTAGCTGTCTGGCCTACCTTAGCCCAGTCAAGCTAAAACATTAAATAAATCATCACAATAAGAAACCCCATCTACCCCTTATCCACTTCGATAATTATCATTGTGTGGCCAATTTTGTTTCCCCTTTACCCCTACCCACTTCTTTATGCCTCACTGCTGGACTTATTATAAAGCAAAGACATACCATTTTATCCCCAGATATTTCAGTGTGTATCTTTAAAAGTTAAGGACACTTATAAAACATAGTCATGATTGCATTATAATACCTAAAAATGAACAGTTTTCAGGTTTTACATTAGACCAAAAAATTAACGATTTCTCAGTGTCAGGACTCAAATTTTCCCAATTGTCTCTCTCTCTCTCTCGCTCTTTTTTTTTTTTTTTTTTTTTTTGTGACGGGGTCTCACTCTGTTGCCCAGGCTGGAGTGCAGAGTGGCACGATCTCAGTTCACTGCAACCTCCGCCTCCTGGGCTCAAGTGATTCTCCTGCCTCAGCCTCCCTAGTATGTGGGACCATAGGTGTGTGACATCATGCCTGGCTAATTTTTCTATTTTTGTAGAGACAGGATTTTACCATGTTGGCCAGGCTGGTCTGGAACTCCTGACCTCAAGTGATCTACCCGCCTTGGCCTCCGAAAGTGCTGAGATTACAGGTGTGAGCCACTGCACCCAGCCTCATATGTTTTTTGGTGGGTTTGTTTGAATTACAATCCAGACAAAGTCTGTACATTGCATTTAGTTGACATGACTCTTAAGTCTTATTATATAGGTTTCCCCTTTGCTTATTTTTTCATTTCCTTATGATTTACTTGTTGAGATAGGATCAAGTAGGGACTGAGTATAATTGTCTAAGATTTACTGGTATGGATCTTAAGAAGTGACTACATTGGAAAATGAAAAATATTATTTAGAATTATTTTTTCTGCTAAAGTACAGCATCCTTGCACCTAGTCTTTTAGCAGAATGAATGCATATACATTCTGCTTTCTTTTTTTTTTTAAACAGGGTTTCACTCTGTTGCCCAGACTGGAGTGCAGTGGCACCATCTTGGCTCACTGCAACCTCTACCTCCTAGGCTCAAGCAAGTCTCCTGCCTCAGCCTCCCAAGTAGCTGGGATTACAGGCACACACCACTACCACCTGGCTAATTTTATATTTTTAGTAGAGATGGGGTTTCACCATGTTGGCCAGGCTGGTCTTGAACTCCTGACCTCAATGATCCAACCACCTTGGCCTCGCAAAGTGCTGGAATTACAGGTGTGAGCCACTGCACCCGGCCACTATTTCAGTGTTTTGATTCAGACATATGCGACCTTATAACATCTGTCTTTCAGGAGAAACAGCATGGGTGACCGTGAGAAGGCTCTGCAGATCATGCTTCAGGTTCTGCAGAGCTGTGATCACCCGGGCCCTGACATGTTCTGCCTATGTGGGAGGATCTACAAGGACATCTTCTTGGATTCAGACTGCAAAGATGACACCAGCCGAGACAGCGCCATTGAGTGGTAAACCCGCAGCCTGAGTTACCAGCACATGCATCTGTTTAGGAAACAGAATCGCATAGGCTAAGCATGTCTCTTCCCTATGTACATGTCTGTCTGCTGGCAGTGAGCAAATATTTGTAGTAAATGTGGTCTGGGAATTTCCAGATTCCCTTTTTTGAGAGAAAACTATGAGAAACAGGATTTCTACTGGTCACACTCTTCCCACAAGTACACTTGTTTATGGGCCAAGAAAGAGGCCCAGCATACTCCTTCCCAGCTCCTGCTTCCAGAACCTTGTCCACCACCACCAGGGCATCATCTTCCCAGTGATCTGTTCATTCATTTGATATTCATTCATTTATTTCACCATGTTCACTGATAGCTTACTGCGTGCCAGAAACTTTTCTAGGTAGTGGGGATACAGACACAAAAGACATGAATCTGCCCTTGGGGGCCTTACATTGCCGGTGAGGGAAGTCAAAGAAAGTGACACATGTAGGATGTCATGTGAGGGCTATGGGGAAAGGTCAAGCAGGGAAGGGGATAAAGGAGGGCTCAGAGGGGTAGTCTGCAATTTTAAATAGGGTGGTCAGTGAAGGTGTCTAAAGATACCAAAGTGGTAAGGGAGTGAGCTTCACAGGTAATTGGAGAAGGTGTTCTTGGCAGAGGGAACAGCAAGGGCAGAGACTCTGAGGATGAAGCATGCCAGGCACACTCTAGGATGGTGAGCAGTAAGCGAAGGGTGGGTGGAGAGCAACATGAAACAGGAAGGGGGCATGACCTTTTTGCTCTGAGTGAGAAGGCACATCAAATGGAGGGTTCTGAGCAGAGGAGTGACTAGATTGGACATGCATTTCAACGGGGGTACTCAATGTTAGGCAAAGAATATATTTTAGGGGGTGTATCAGCTATCACTTGCCGCATAACAAATAACTCCAAAACTTAGCAGCTTTGAACAGCAATGATTTATGATTTTTCATGATTCTGTGGCTTTGCCAGGCAGTTCTGCTGGTTTCACCTGGGCTCACTTCTAAAATTGAAGTCAGCTGTAGGGTCAGGAATGGCTAGAAGATCCAAATGACCCCATACACATTTGGCAGCTGGTGTTGGCTACTGATAGTGTGCCTCAGTTCTCCCGCATGTGGCTGTAATCCTGGTAGACCAGATTTCTTACGTGGTATGCAGAGCTCTCTAAGAGAGTGAGCAAGTGAGCTGCAAAGCCTTTGGAAGCTTAGGCTCAGGAACTCATACCTGGTTACTGTTGCCACATGCTATTGGTCAAAGCAAATCACATGGCTTGCCCAAATTCAAAAGGGTGGAGAAATATGCCTCACCTCCGGATAGGAGGAATAGCAGTTACATTGCAAAGGTGCATACATATTGCAATGGGAAGAATTTGTGGCCATAAACAGTCTATCACAGGGACAAGGACAGAAGCAGGGAATGATTAGGAGAATCTAGCAGTAATTCAGGGGAGACCTGGTGGTGGCTTGAGTCCAGGTGGTGGGGACAAAGATGTTGAGAAGTTGGATGCAGGGTATATTCTGAAGGTGGAACCCACAGGCTCACATCATTCATTTCCATCAGAAGAGCTCTTGGTGGTGAGGGTCTGCTTTCATTCAATTCTAACTGCTCCTTCTCTTTCTCTCTTCCTTTCATACACACAGGAGGCTCTGTCCTCCCCACCTTCTCTCCGTCCACACTTACTTCTCTGGCAATCCCAGCCACTCTCACACCTAGGGACCCTTAGCTGGAGCTCTCCAGCCCAACATCCTAAGTGATGGCCTTACATCTCCCCTCTTTGCCCACCTGTTCTACCTCAAGATGATGCTGGTATTTCAGACTCAACATTTTGAAGGCTGAAGTCATTTCTTCTTCTCCAGAAGGTATGGCTTCCAGTGTCTTGCTTTCTTCCTACTATTCTCTACACTCCTAGCTGTAAACTTTCAGTCAGTGTTCTATTCCTTTCACTTAATTACCTCCCCGTCCAGTCGGGTCCCATTTCCAGCTCTTCTGCGAGGTTTCTTTCACTGCTTGCCAACCCTTTCCCCAGTCAGTGCATTTTTTTTTTTTTTACTTTCTTGCCAAGAATGTTCTAACAGTACCCAAGTAGACTCCCTGCTTGCTGTCTGTTCAGTCTCTCGTTCACAGATTTACAGCTTACTCTTCCTAAAGCTCAGGAACCCACCATGGCTCCCTGCTCCCTATTATATAAAAATTCAGACTCTCAGATCACCATTCTACGTGTCCTGAACACTTTCTCCAGTCTGCTTCTAGCCCTGTTTCTCACTGTCTGGTGCATGTCCAACTAAACTTAAGTTCCTAAGGAGTTTCCCAAACTCCTGTCTCTGTTCCTGCTGTTTTCTATGCTGGGGGTTCTCTTTCCAAATCATTACTGTTTCATTTCTCTCTCTCTCTCTCTCTCTCTCTCTCTCTCTCTCTCTCTCTCTCTCTCTCTCTCAGACGGAGTCTCTCTCTGTCACCAGGCTGGAGTGCAGTGGTACAATCTCAGCTCCCTGCAACTTCCACGTCTCTGGTTCAAGCAATTCCCCTGCCTCAGCCTCCTGAGTAGCTGGGATTACGGGTGCATGCCACCACACCTGGCTATTTTTTTTGTATTTTTGGTAGAGGTAGGGTTTCACCATGTTGGCCAGACTGGTCTTGAACTCCTGACCTCAGGCAATCTGCCCACCTCGGCCTCCCAAAATGCTGGGATTACAGGCGTAAGCCACCACGCCCAGCCTTATTTCTCTTTATCTGTATGCCATATCTCAAGTCTCAAGGTGAAATGACCCTATATGTCTTCTGTGAGTTCCCCTAGACTTGGATTTGTGTGATTTTAAGATACTTACCACATTCTTGCTTCTATTGTCACTAATTATGTGTAGCTCTTATTCCCTTTCACCAGAGTGTAAGTTCTTGGAACATAATGACCTTATTTTCTTTTTTTAAATTCCCGGTACTTCCTAAAGCACTGTGTGGTTGAGAGGAGTCACTCAGGGTAATGAAGGGAAGTTAATGTTTGGTAAAGCCAAAACAGAAAGCTGTGTTCCCACTGTAGTGGTTGGGAATTCAACCCCCAGGTCAAAAAATCACTGCCTTCGGCTCCTTTAAATAAGTCCTAGGAGTTTTTCTCCACCAGCTTAGAAGGTAGTGGCAGTAGGTGCAGGAGCAAATGAAGCTTCCTCTTCTGCTCTGGGCCTGGTGGCTGCAGATAAGATCTATCTTGGGTATCATCTAACCCAGACCCTCCAGTGCAGACATGGAGGTATGGCTTGCGGAGGTAGGGGCTGGTCCACTGTCACAGGACTGGCTGGTGACGAATCTGGGACTACAGTCCTGCCTGGACTTCAGACCTTCTCTGTCCCTAAGTTGGGCCTGTTTGACTTCTGAGAAGCCACCCTCTCTGCCCTCTTCTCGGTATAACTTTTCATAGTAAAAGAAAATAAAACAGTCAAATCCAGAAGGATGTAGAATTTAAAATTCCCAAAACATACAGGGGAAAAAAAAAAAGGTTAAATTTTGTTAACTAAGGTAGGAAGGATTTTCTCAGTGTCCTCTGGTCTGTCTGAGGGTATTTGTATTATGCCTCAGAATTGATAAAGCCACATATATATTTTCTGAGATGGAATCTTGCTCTGTCACCCAGCTAGAGTGCAGGGGTGCAATCTCAGCTCACTGCAACGTCCGCCGCCCAGGTTCAAGCAATTCCCCTGCCTCAGCCTCCTGAGTAGTTGGGACTATAGATGCCTGGCATCACGCCCAACTAATTTTTTGTATTTTAGTAGAGACAGGGTTTCACCATGTTGGCCAGGATGGTCTTGATCTCCTGACCTCATGATTCGCCCACTTCGGCCTCCCAAAGTGCTGGGATTACAGGCATGAGCCACCGTGCCTGGCCGATAAAGCCATATTTTAACTGACTTCAGTGGTAACTTCTCCTTTCAAGAATTAATATTTTGTGGTTGTTGAATTCTCTTGCCGTCACATGAGTGACAAAATTACTACTAGCAAGTCTTTGGTATAAACTGTGCCACTTAAAGACATTTGTGTCATTACTTCATTAATTTCTTTTTTCCTGACTATAATTTTCATACTTGTTCATAGAACAGAAATAAACCTTTTATGTAGAAAAGAATAAAGAGAGTGAAAATGGCACTGTTCATCTTTTAGCATAAAAATAGGATTCCCAATTTTGTATCCTGTTTCTTATCCGGATATAATAGACCCCTGTCACTGGCCTCACTTTGTGCCATTGCTTCTGTAGTTATTTGGGATCCAGGATTTTGGCAATACTGCTTCATGCATGAAAAAACAACTCCATATTGTTCAAAGCAAACAAACAACTCGCAGAGAAATGGCCTACCATTGATGCCATTTCAATGTAATAAAAAATACTCAATGCGTAATTGGAATCCAACTTTAGAAACAAGGTTTAGGTGGGCACAGTGGCTCATGCCTGTAATCCCAGCTACTCGGGAGGCCGAGGTGGGAGGATCACTTGAGCCCAGGGGTTCAAGGCTATAGCTATGATCATGCCACTGCATCCCAGCCTGGGTGACAGAGTGAGACCCTGTCTCTAAAAAAATGAAAAAAAAAAAATTAATTGGACATAATGGCACATACCTGTAGTCCTAGTTGCTTGGAAGGCTGAAGTGGAAGGATCGCTTAGGTCCAGGAGTTCAAGACTGCAGTAAGCTATGATTATTATACCAGTGCACTTCAGACATCAAATCATGGTTATCTTTTGGGAGTAGGATTAGAATTGATTTTAAATTTTGTGTATGTCATGACGATTTCCCTATTTTAAATAATCATTGAGGCTTTTATAATAAACATCTTATGAACAAAAACAATTAAAACTCCCTAGTGTAAGTTACTGTGTTGCTATTATAACTCTTTTTTTGAGACAGAGTCTTGTTTTGTCTCCCATGCTGGAGTGCAGTGGCACGATCTTGACTCACTGCAGCTTCTTTCTCCCGGGTTCAAGAGATTCTCCTGCCTCTGCCTCCTGAATAGCTAGGATTACAGGCAGACACCACCACACCCAGCTAATTTTTGTACTTTTTTTTTTTTTATGAAGATGGGGTTTCACCATATTCACCAGGCTGGTCTTGAACTCCTGGCCTCAAGTGATCCATCTGCCTCGGCTTCCCAAAGTGCTGGGATTACAGGCATGAGCCACCATGGCTGGCCTATTATGACATTTTTAAAGTACTAGAGAGCTGCATGTGGCTGTTTGTAAAGGTGGTGGGAGGTAAGGGGAATGGGCAACAACAAATTAAAGAAATGAAACTTTTCATTAGAATGTTGGTTTATATCATTATTTACACATTTTTTGTTGTAATAAGACTTTGGTGGTTCTCTGATTATAGGTATCGCAAAGGGTTTGAACTCCAGTCATCTCTCTATTCGGGAATTAACCTTGCAGTTTTGCTGATAGTTGCTGGACAACAATTTGAAACTTCCTTGGAACTAAGGAAAATAGGTAAAGCTGTTTATTATTGCAGATGTTATTCAAGTTTGGCATTAAAAATTATGTTCAAATAACTACCATTATATCATTATATTTCTATTCTTTTTTTTTTTTTTGAGACAGAGTCTCGCTCTGTTGCTCAGGCTGGAGTGTAGTGGCGTGGTCTTGGCTCACTGCAACCTCCACCTCCCAGGTTCAAGCAATTCTCCTGCCTCAGCCTCCTGAGTAGTTAGGATTACAGGTGCCCATCACCACACCCAGCTCTGTGTGTGTGTGTGTGTGTGTGTGTGTGTGTGTGTGTATTTTTAGTAGAGATGGGGTTTCACCATGTTGGCCAGGCTGGTCTCAAACTCTTGACCTCAAGTGATCCACCTGCCTCAGCCTCCCAAAGTGCTGGGATTGCAGGCGTGAGCCACCATGCCTGACCTACTAGCATTATATTTCAAAAGGAGCAATCAGTTACTTTTCCAATAGCACGCCTGAGACAGCAGCCAAAACAAAATGCCTGCTTATCCTCAATATGACAAACTAAGAAAGATTTTTCTGACTATCTAAAATATAAATTCTTAAGGTGTCCGGCTGAACAGTTTGTTGGGAAGAAAAGGGAGCTTGGAGAAAATGAGCAATTACTGGGATGTGGGTCAGTTCTTCACCGTCAGCATGCTGGCCAGTGATGTCGGGAAAGCTGTCCAGGCAGCAGAGAGGTTGTTCAAACTGAAACCTCCAGTCTGGTGAGTTGTGTCTGTGTGTTGCCATCATCATCTCAATATATGACCTTGTTCTTAAATGTCTTTCCCAGGGAAAAAACGTGGAAATGCAAAAACAGTAATAATCACTATGTTTCGCCTTCTGACTTTTCATTAAATCAAAGTTAGCACAGACCCGACTGCTCTGAGAATTCCCTTTTATGTGAAGGGGGAGGGAAAGACAGATCCACATGGAATATATCCCTGCCTGCTCCAAACTCGAGATTAGACCTCATATCCTGTTAATTTCTTCAGGTTGTCTAGATCCTCAAGAGAAAAACACTCTTGCTTACTAGTATGTATTATGCATTTTGTGAGAAAGCATATAATAAGTTGAAAAAAGGACACCAAGAAAATGTTTATCACAAATGAAAACTGGAACTAAAATAACAATAATAAGGTATGGTAAGTAAAACAGTGGCACAGCAACAGCCTTATATGGCCATTTAAATGTGCAGGAAAGAATACTTGGAGATGTGAAAGTATGTTTGTGGTTTGTTGTAGAATAAGAACAGCCAGTTCCTGGGTAGGTTTTACTGTATCAGTGGTTCTCAAATTTTATTGTGTGTCAGAATCAACCTATGTTGGTTAAAACACAGGCTGGGCGTAGTGGCTTATACCTGTAATCCCAGCACTCTGGGAGGCTGAGGTGAGAGGACTGCTTGAGCCCAGTAGCTTGAGACCAGTCTGGGTAACAGAGTGAGACCCTGTCTCTACAACAGTAACAACAACAACAAAAATAGCCAGGCATCGTGGTGCACCCCTGTGGTTCCAGCTACTCGGGAAGAGGTGGGAGGATTGCTTGAGCCCAGGAGGTCAAGTCTGCAGAGCGCTGTGATCGCACCACTGCAATCCAGCCTGGGTGAAAGAGTGAGACCCTGTCTCAAAAATAAATAGGTGAAATAAAGAAATAAAACACAGATTGCTGGGCTCACTCTCAGTATTTCTGGTTCAGTAGGTCTGGGGTGGAGCCTGAGAATTTGCACTTAGAAATTACAAGCTGCTGCTGCTGCTCTGTTGACCACACTTTGAGAACCACTGTTCTATCTGATTCTTGTTTTAATTAAAAGTATATATTTGGTGTGTGACTCGTAGGGAAAGGCCTGGGAGGGCTGGGTAGTATGGGATTTCCCTGTAGACATGAAGCTCTGTTAGAACTGTGGTTATCTTACTGATTGCTGTAGTCTCATAATAAATAGATATTTGTATAATCAATAAATGTTGAATTATTTTCTTCAGAATATTGACAGTAGTTACCTCAGGGAGATAGCCTTATAAGGAGTTGTTTTTTTTTTGAGACACAGTCTCGCTCTGTCACCAGGTGCCAGGCTGGAGTGCAGTGGTGTGATCCTGGCTCACTGCAACCTCTGCGCCTCCCAGGCTCAAGCAATTCTCCCACCTCAGCCTCCTGAGTAGCTGGGACTGCAGGCATGTGCCACCACACCCAGCTAATTTTTGTACTTTTTAGTAGAGATGGGGTTTCACCATGTTGGCCAGGATGATTTCGATCTCTTGCCCTCGTGATCCACCTGCCTTGCCCTCCCAAAGTGCTGGGATTACAGGCGTAAGCCACTGTGCCCAGCCTATACGGAGTTTTTATTGTTGTTGTTTTTTTTTAACCTTTGTTTTCTGATTTTTCTAAATGCATATGGATGATTTACATAACTTAAAAAAACATATTTTTAACGATTTGTTTTCATTAGCCATCTCTTACATCCTAGTTCAGCAGGTCAGTCTGGATTACCAGGGGTAGGAATCTCTTCAGTCATATCTAGTTTGACCCCATTTCTTCCCAATCTGAGGGAACTTAAATTTGGCATGCAAACCTCTAGAAAGTTATCGAGGCTGAGAGAACACAGAGCTAGGCTGGGCCTCCAGCCCTCCTGGAGTGGCTGCTGTTTGAAAAGTCCTAATCTTAAAGTGCAGTGCTGGTATCTGGGCCAGATGGAGTCGACTTCAGGGAGCGGAGACCCAAGGGTTGGATACAATCCCATTACATCAGCGCTCAGCTGACTTATAGGCCTTACAGTGTTATTACCTGTTGTTAGGGGTTCCCAAGACCCTTCTCAGGTTCATGATTTGCTGTAAGGACTCAGAACTTGGAAAAGCTGTTATACTCTCAGTTACGGTTTATTACAATGAAAGGATACTGATTAAAATCAGCAAAGGCAGAAAGGTACATAGGGCAGAGTCTGGGGGAGACCAGGTACAAGCTTCCAGTAGTCCTTTCCCAGTGGAGTCATATGGACATTGCCTAATTCTCCCAGCAACAATGTGTGACAACATGTGTGAAGTCTTGCCAACCAGGGAAGCTCATTGAGCCTTAACATCCAGGGTTTTTATTGGGGATGGGTCACATGGGCATGGAGTCCTCATGCGTGATATTAATACCTTAGCTGCAACCTCTCCAGAGGTCAAACTGATACAATGTTGCCCAGGGCCCAGACTATGAATCATATTGTTAGTTAACATCAACTATCAGGCGTGGCCCAAGGCCACAGATAAACAGAGACGCTCTTAGCTGGCGGTATATCCCAAGGGCTTAGATGTGATCTCCCAATAGCCAGTCCAGGGCCAGATCTTTCTTTTGAATGTGTAGAGTTTGGACAACCCAGGCCTGCTGAGTACCCAAGCAAGTCGGTTGGAGTTTAGCTGGTCTATCTTCCCAGGAGAACTCCAGCTTTCTTTTCTTTTTTCTTTCTTTCTTTTTTTTTTTTTTTAAATTATTTACTTTTCATCAAGATGGGGTTTCACCATGTTGGTCAGGCTGGTCTTGAACTCCCGACCTCAGGTGATCCACCCGTCTTGGCCTCCAAAGTGCTTGGATTACAGGCGTGAGCCACCACGCCTGGCTGAGAGCTCCAGCTTTTATCCTCAAATAGCAAAAATAATACTATGATGCTTTCAGTGGAACCAATCCATTTAGTACCAAAAAGGATGTGATCACTACTACCTGGCAACTATATTCCAAAAAGTTGAATTTGCCTGAAAAAAGTAAAGGTATGGTTGGAGTCAAGATGTCATAACATCAAAATCTACCTGGTCAGATTCTAATTTTTTAAAAAAAATGAAAGACAGTGAGTTTGACTAGTGATTGCCAGGAGTTAGGGAGGGGGTTGCATGGGAGGGAAGTAGGCATGACTATGGGAAGGTAACGCGGGGGGTGGTCACTGTGGGGATATGGAACTTTCTCTCTCTTGCCTTGTATCAGTGACAACATCTGGTTGTGATACTGTACTATAATTTTCCAAGATGTTACCATTGGAGTAAACCTGTCAAAGATACATGGGTTCTCTCTATATTGTTTCTTAGAATTTCATGTAAATCTAAAATTACCTCAAAATAACATGCTTAATTAAAAAGATAATGAGATTGAAATTTTGTCATTTTGTAATAGCTTTGATCTTTGAACTACAGCTGACCCTTGAACAATGTGGGGGTTAGGGGCTCAGTTGAAAATTCACCGAAAGCTTAACTACTAATAGCCTATAGCCTACTGTTGACCGGAAGCCCTACTAATAACATAAACCATATTTTGTACTTTATATTTTGTGAAAAGTGCAGGGTTTTCACAACCGCTGACATGGTGCATGGATTTCCTTTTTTATTTTTCCAACGATTTTTAGGCTGGATTCATTTATGTTGAAATGGCAGCAGCTGTAACTGCAGAACTTAATCTGCAGTACATATCAAGCAATTCAACTTTTTCTGGTAATGTCATGACTTTTCTCTGCTTCTTGGGAGTGTTTCCAGTATCACTAGTGGCACTCTTTATGCGTCCTATGGTATTATTATTCAAGGTTTATGGTATTGCACTAAATACAATGAAGAATGCCTGAGAACCATGAGTGATCACTTTTTACTGTGATCTGCAGTTTACTAGAGAGGTGAACTGCTCATGCAAAAATGGTCAGTTTCACACAGTGGAGTTTTTGTTTTTGTTTTTGTGTTTTAGACGGAGCCTTGCTCTGTCGCCCAGGCTGGAGTGCAGTGAGGCGATCTCAACACACTGCAACCTCTGCCTCCCAGCTTCAAGCAATCCTCCTGCCTCAGCCTCCCAAGTTGAGACTGTAGATGCCTGCCACTGCATCCAGCTAATTTTTGTACTTTTAGTAGAGACAGGGTTTTGCCATGTTGGCCAGGCTGGTCTTGAACTACTGATCTCAGGTGATCTGCCCACCTTGGCCTCCCAAAGTGCTGGGATTACAGGCGTGAGCCACCGCACCCCACCACATGGTGGAGTTTTAAGCAGATACAACACGAGCTCACCACAATAGCAACAGGAGGTGGCTACGAAATCTTTACAGTAGCACAGTATGCACTACAGTTAATTTTATGCAGTCTTGATTTAATACCACATCTTTACATTTGTTTGTATTCTCTTGACTGGGAATGGTGCCATATACAGTCCGTAAGTGTTTGTGTGTGTAAGTTTTGGTACATTTTAACTTTCTATAAGAGATTTGTAGATATTTTGGGTAGAAAATGATAAAATAGACCAGTATTCACATATATTTTATGCATGCATAGCATACCTAACTTTTTGATTTTTGTGATATTTCTAGGCTACACAGTTCGTCTGCAAAGGTTTTCAAATTGTCGCAAATGTCCAGAACATTTTCCAATGTATTTATTGGGGGAAAAAATCAGTGTAAAAGTACACCTGCACGGTTCATACCTTTGTCGTTCGAGAGTCAGCTGTGCTTGCACTTGTTATGTAAAACAGTTATCACATGCTTTCCAATCTCCGTATTTTAGACAGTAGGTACCCAAATTGAGGTTTAGCTCATGTCGGTGAAAAGCCACGTTATGTCATTTTGTTGGATGGACTTACTTTATCTACTGCTTGGGTTTTTCTTCATTAGTTTTGTGGCTGCTGAGCAATTGTTTATGAAGCACTCATGACATAATATGAATTTAAGAGAATATGTTTATACACGAAGTCCCCTGGCACAGCAGCTCCCTTCTCCACCCCGCCCCAGCCCCTGGTCCCAAAGGTGGGCTCCACTTGTCGCTCCCCCAATGTATGCATTCATTCAGCAATAAATGAGCCTTTGCTTAAAAAAAAAAAAAAAATTAGAGTGTTTGGAAAGCTTCTTTTAAAGGGAGTTGAATTGAATTCCATTTCCTTAGGAATCCAATATATGGCTGTTCATGATTTTTCCAGGTACCTACGATCATTAGTTCAGAACGTGTTACTAATTCGGCGCTTCAAGAAACCTAGTATCGAACACTCGCCCAGGCAAGAGCAGCTGAACTTCTGGTTAGATATAATTTTTGAGGCAACAAACAAAGTCACTAATGCACTCAGATTTCCGGTAAGATATGCTAAATTTATTTATTTTAAGATTAGGAAAAAAACTAAGAATTGGTGCTATTTAATTAGTGAATACTCTGAGCTGAAGAAAACCTTAGAGTAATTTGAAATGTTGGGATAAACATCAGTCTTCTGTGAAATCATCAAGTGACAGATCAACTCACTGGTAGAGAGTTGGCCATATCCTCTATAATGGTCATTCTCAATCAAAAGCAATTTTGTCCTCCCAACGTACATCTGGCAATGTCCAGAGACATTTTTGGTGGTCATGACTTGGGAAGAATGTGGTGCTACTGGCGTCTGGTGGGTAGAGACCCGGATGCTGTTGAACATCCCACAGTGCACAGGACAGCCCCTCCAATAAAGAATTACCCAGCCCAAAATGTCACTAGTACCCAAGTGGACAAACCTTCCTTTAAAACAATATGGCCTCATGAGTAGAAACTTGGAATTCAGCGTGGTTTCCTGTTAAGCTTTGGTTTGCCTCTAAGGCCACTAATTAATATTTGAAACTTTATCAAAAAGGCAAAATTGCTTTTAGCTTTTCATTGAGTTTTGCTTTAATGTTATGGCCATCTTAGAGTCATGAGTGAAATATGTGAGTGTTTTGGAAATGGAACTTCGGATAATTGTGTTCCATATTTATGCTTTGAGAGTTCATGAACATGCTCATGCCATTTGCAAGAATTTCATTAAGCATCTCATAAAAGATTGCTTGAAATGATTATGGTAATTTTTTGCCAGTTAATAATACATTTTAAAATCTTCTTTTAGTTATGAATATTTCAAACCTACTGAAAGGTACAGAAAAATAATGGAGCAGACACCGTGTAATCTCTAACCAGGTTTAGTGATCTTAAATATGTTGCTTTATTTGTTTCGGAGATTTATTCCCTCTCTGCCTCCCTATCTCACTCCTCCTCTTTCTCTTCCCGTCCTTTTATTTATTAATTTTTTTTTTTCCGAGACAGAGTCTCATGCAGTGGTGTGATCGTGGCTCACTGCATCCTCTGCCGCCCGGGTTCAAGCGATTCTCCCACCTCAGCCTCCCGAGTAGCTGGGATTACAAGTGTGAATGACCACACCTGGCTGTTTTTGTATTTTTAGTAGAGAAAAGGTGGTCTTGAACTCTTGACCTCAAGTGATCTGCCCACCTTGGCCTCCCAAAGTGCCCTCCTCTTTCTCTCCCCATTTTCTTCCTTCTGCTGCCTTCTTCCCTCCTTTCTCCCCTATTCTCTTTCTTCCCTCCACTTCTTCCTCCCTTCTCCTCCTCCTAGCTCCCTTTCTCTCCGCCCTTTCTGTCCCCACTCTCCTCCTTCTCACCTTTTTCCCCCTCTCTTCCCTCTTCTCTCTTAAGAAAACAACACCTTACTGATGGGCCATCACCTGCTTTTTTATCTCCTTGCATCTTTTTTTTTTTTTTCAAGAGATAGCATCTTGATATGTTGCCCTTGAACCCCTGGGCTCAAGTGATCCTCTGATCTCAGCCTCCCAAAGTGCTGGGATGACAGGCGTGAGCCACTGTGCTTAGCCCTCAGTTAGGATTTATTGAGTACGGACCTCCTCGCCTCCTCACTGGTCAGGGTGCGCCATGTCTACTCATGCACGTTAACAGGCATCTGTTCTTTTTTCAGGTTCTGGTGATAGAGCCAACCAAAGCGTACCAGCCTTCTTACGTTTCCATAAACAATGAAGCCGAGGAAAGAACGGTTTCTTTATGGCATGTCTCACCCACAGAAATGGTAAGGAGGAAAAATTGCAAGCAATTGAATCAAATATTTGATTTTCAAAAAGGATAATCTAGGTGGTAGTATTTGAAGGAAAAGGCACCCATGTTGAACTTCTGAATTATGAGAACATATGAGAGAGTATGATCACAGATGAGAAAAAATAGCTTTTTCCATTGTGTGTGTGTGTGTGTGTGTGTGTGTGTGTGTGTGTGTGTGTGTATGCATACATACATGTGTGTGGGCATGTGTGTATGTGAGCATATGGTGAGGTGTTGGGGTGTGGGAGAGAGAGAGAGAGAGAGAGTGTGTGTGTGTGTATGTGTGTGTATAAAAACATTAAAACGAATACAGGTTTTGGGGTTTTCTTTTAATAGTTAAACCATAGGGAAGTGGGTAAGGGATATAGGCTGGTGTGTTGGCTCATACGTGTAGTCCCAACACTTTGCGAGGCCAAGGCAGGCTGATTGCTTGAGCCCAGAAGTTCAAGACCAGCATGGGTGACCCAGCAAAACCCCGTCTCTACAAAAAAATAAATTTAAAAAATTAACTAGGCATGGTGGTGCACACCTGTAGTCCCAGCTACTTGGGAGACTGAGGTGAAGGAGGATCGCTTGAGCCTGGAAGGTCGAGGCCACAGTGAGCTACGATTGCACCACTGCACTCAAGCCTGCGCGACAGTGAGACCCTGTCTCTAGAAAAATAAAATAGTAATATATTTTTAGAAGCATCTATACTGCCTTTCTGATTCCCCTCAACCACTGCTGGATCCTGTGGCTTTCAAGATAAAACTCAAACTCTTACGAAGTGTTCAAGTCCCTCCCTCTACAACCCTGTTCCCCACTTCCTCTTTCTCTCCAACCGTCAGTGCCAGTCAGACTATCCTCTTATTAGCCCCTCAGCTGTCCCTGTGGGAGCTCCTGTCTGCCCTTTTATTTCCATCCTTGTTTCTTTTGGGAATTCCTTCTTCCAATTCTCCAAGTCCTAGCTTTTGCAAAGTCTTCTTTAACCACCCTTTCATTCCTTCCACGGAATGTCTCCTGGCTACCATTGCCTGTATCATGCCCAGAAGAACATCCTAAGAATGCCCATACATGACTTCTATGTTTGTAGCCATAGGAGCTATAGAACAGTTGCCCACTCTGGAATGAGTGCCATGGATTATGACATAAAAGAAAAGCAGCAGGGGGAGGGGGGTGTCTGTGTTGTATACTTAACTAATAAATGTTTCTCCCAAATCAAGAAATTCTCTAAAGCACCCCGGAATAGACCTGCCGTCGGGGAATACTTTGGACACTCATGTGGTTAAGCTTCCTGTATATGTGCAGCCTCCTGCTGGTGGCTGTGGGTCAGACAAGACTCTCTTGAGTCTGCCCTGGCTCCCATTTCTGTGCCTGAATCCAAAGACAGACTCCTGCTGCCCACCTCTATCCTCTCTGCATGACTTTGGACTCATATCTCCTCTGAAATACACTCAGCCTTTCTGTGCAGTTCGATGTGATTTGATGGCTTTCATATTTTCATACTCTCTTTTGAGAAGTCTCCAATAGCTTCCCGTCTCACGCACAGTAAAAGCTGAAGTCCTGAGGGTTGCCTAGAGGCTCTGCATGATTTGCCCCCATGAGATCTCCAACCTCCTCTTTCACTCCCACCCCACTTACTTCACTGCAGCCATATTAGTTTTTTGTTGGTCCCCAGACGTGCCAAGTGTACTCCTGCCTCAGGGCCTTTGCACTTGCTTTTCCGTCTTCCTGGAACTCTTCCCCCAGACATCTGTGTGCCTCCCTCTTTCCCCTGCTTTAGCTTTCTGTTCAGAGGTCAACAGCGACAGCTGCCCTCAACATCCTGCTGAACAAGGTGTCCCGCTGCTGTATCTTAATGCCCTTCCCTGCTTTATTTCTTTGTCTTCACTTTTCACCCTCCCTCAGGCCATGATTTTACTATTTAATCTATTGTCCATCTCTCTTCACTCACATATAAGGCCCATAAGGGCAGGGACTTTGTGGTTCTCTGCTGTGTCTTCAGTATTAGTACTTTGCCTAGCACATGGTAGGTGCTTGATCAACATGTATGACCAGAACTTTCCTATCAGGAACCATCTTCCCAGTCTGTTCCTCATTGCTCCGGAATGGCAAGAAACTAATCATGTGCCTGCTCATGGCAGTTCTCTTGAGTCATGCTCAGTCACGTGGCTCTCATACTTTTTTTTTCCCTGGGTGGCTTAATTGGTCACTTGTGATATTCCTCAGGCCAACCAAATGGATTTTTTTTTTTTTTTTTTTGAGACAGTGTCTCACTCTATCACCCGGGCTAGAGGACAGTGGCGTGATCTTGACTCACTGCAAACCCCACCCCCTTGGTTCAACTGATTCTGCCACCTCAGCCTCGAGAGTAGTTGGGATTACAGGTGCATGCTACCACACCCAGCTAATTTTTGTATTTTTAGTTCAGACGGTGTTTCACCATGTTGGCCAGGCTGGTCTTGAACTCCTGACCTCAAGTGATCTGCTCGCCTCAGCCTCCCAAAGTGCTAGGATTACAGGTGTGAGCCACCACACCTGGCCCAAATGGATGTTCCTACTTAAAATTATTTTCTGTGGTTATGATGTATTGATTTTATTGCCTATGGATTTTTGAAACTGGAGTTTCAGATGTTCCTTCTGAGGCTTAGCTTTGTGCAAAGTTTAATGGTAGTGAAGGAGGGGACAGAGTTGGTTTTTGTTTGTAAGTGCATCTTGGTGCCGCTTGAAATCCCAGTTTTTTCTATTAGTCATGGTACGCTAGCTTCTAAAACAAACAGCCCTCAAATCTCAGTATCTTAACATGATAACAGTTTATGCCGCATGTTTTATCCAGGTTGCAGAGGGTGGCAGTGGGGGGATATTACATCTTGCAATGGATGGGAAAAGAGGAAATAGAGGATTGCTGTGGAGTTTATGACCCAGGCCTGCAGGTGATGCACAGCATTCCTGCTCACATCTCATTGGTCAAACTCCATTGTATAGCTCCCTAGCTGCAAGGGAGCCTGGGAAATGTAGTTCAGCTCTATGTTCAGGGAGAAAAGGAAGATTGATGAGTGCTGAAAGGTGTCTGCCATAGCCTTGCCTCTCCCAACATTTTTGCAAGTCACTCAACTTAGGTGGGCTGTTCCCATGCTTGTTTTAGAGTTTGCCTATTATGTTGACAGAAGATGAAAAGCCACTCACTGTGTGCTTATTCTGTGCTTATTGTATCTATTTGAACCTTAGATTATTTCAAATTTACATCATTTAAACTGTTTTAGAGATACAAATTTTGTAATACATAAGAAAATGTTTCTGGTGTTTCAAGGTTTGCAAGGTATATTGCTCTAACCTCTAAAAAAATCACTACTGCAGGTAAAATAGCAGAAATGATTGACCATAGAATAAAGCAAAACAAAATCCTTTGCTTAGAAAAACTCAAACTATTAACTTCTGTCTTTGATAACTTACAGAAACAAATGCACGAATGGAATTTTACAGCCTCTTCCATAAAGGGAATAAGGTGAGAACACAGGAGAAAATGGAGTTACTGTTCTAATACAAATGATGATAATGTTTTATGCACTTTAATGTTTCCACTGACTCAGAATATGGAATGTTCCTATTTTTAATGGGATCCAAAACGGACTCTCTTCTGTTTTGTTGCCCTGTCTGAGCTAGTTATTAATACTAGTGTGCTCCTAGTAAGAGCTTCTTGGGTTGTTATAAAAGAGTAGCTTTGCTCATACTCAGTAGACTAAACTCACTTGTGTCAATTTTTTTTAAAAGTAATCTGCAGAAAGAGAAGATGTATCTTTTTTGAGCCAAAGATGTTCCAGTGCTCAGCGATTCTGAGAAGTGAAGCCAGGAGATAGTTGGTAGCAACACTTGGATTAGAGTCTTGTGAACAGAGTAATGGAGCCGGGAGATTGTTTTCAGAGAGGGCATGAGGTGGTGTATTCTGGGGAGAGGCGCAGCTCTTGCATATTGGATCATTAGGGGTGACCATTTGGGCCTGAGCCGTGTGGCCTTACCCAAGCAGGGCTAATACATCTTGGCTGCACTTGTCACCCTGCCAGCTCATTCGAGGGTGAGACTGGCTCTGAAGTAGATGTGAATTCTAGTCTCTCTCTGCTGTGTGACATTGGGAAAGTCACTCAATTTTTTTAAGTCTCAGTTTTTTCACTATTTTTATCAAATAAAGGGCTTGGACTAGAACATTCTTTTCTCTGATTCTGAGGCTATCTCAGGCACTGAATGAATCCTCAGTTACTTCCAGACACAATGTGGTACTGTCCCGGACACATCAGTATTGAAATTAGAATGCTATCAACATCACTTAAAAGGAGGGAAATAATTTAAGTAGAGAATAGTGCATTGGGATGATACTGCCTAGGAAATACAAGGCAATTTGAAATATGCTAAGCAAAGCATACACAAAGCAACAGAAAAGGGAATGAAATATGATCTCTGCTCTCAAGGAGTTTATAATCTCATGAAAAAGAAAGGCAAGGTATTTGTGAAATAATTTATTGTGGTATTAAGGGAATTTCTAGACTTGGAAAATCTGTGGCCACACAAGAGAAATGGAAATACACATGGCGTTGCAGCTCAAGAAAAGCCTTGAATTGTTGTTGTCTGGTCCATCTCCACCCAGTGTCTCTACATGACTCTACAGCTTGTCCAACAAAAAATATTCAGCTTGCCTGGACATAGCCAGTGACAGAAAAGCTGCAAGTAGATTGTATGTTAGAGAGTTCTTCACCCACACGGGGCCAGAGCCTCTGCAGTGGCCCTCATTCTGCCAGGTGGTATTACGAAGACGAAGACTACATTCTCTTCTATAATTGGCCCTTCAAACAACTGAAGCCACTTTGTCTCACCCCTTCTAAGTTGTCTCTTCCTGAGATCCAAACTGCCCTAGACCATGCTTTATGTCATAGATTGCATGACAAATACTGAGTCGGAACACCAAGGGTGCAGGGGAGATTCAGAAAGAATTAGAACTAGATTATAAGTGAGCAGGTTTGAAAATCAATCTGTAAAGCAACTACCACAGTCAGTTGGAGAGCCTCTGGAATGCGCAAAGCATACACTTCAGGTCACATCAGTCCCGGGGAGGGATGGGGCATGGCTGATACACCTCCAGGCCCTTTGTAAATTCCCACTGATGGTTGAAATGGCAACTAGAGGTATCTCTATGAGGAGACACAAACAACGTTCTTGACTACATGCTGTAACACAACTTAATTACTAAGAAATACATTTTTTAAAATTGTCGCCAGGCACGGTAGCTCATGCCTGTAATCCCAGCACTTTGGAAGGCTAAGGCAGGCGGATCACTTGAGGTCAGGAGTTCGAGACCAGCCTGACCAACATGGCGAAACCCCAACTCTACAAAAAATACAAAAATCAGCCAGGCATCATGGCGCATGCCTGTAGTCCCAGCTACTCAGGAGGCTGAGGCAGGAGAATTGCTTGAACCCGGGAGGCAGAGGTTGCAGTGAGCCGAGATTGTGCCACTGCACTCCAGCCTAGGTGACAAAGCAAGACTCTGTCTCAAAAAAAGAAAAAAGGAAAAAGTCTTCTACTAGCATATTTTCTGTCACTGGCTGTGTCCAGGCAAGCTGAATATTGCTTGCTGGGCGAGCTGTAGAGTCAGGTACAGACAGTGTGGGGAAATGGACCAGATAACACTTCAAGGCCTTTCTTGAGCTACAATGCCGTGTTTATTTCCATTTCCCTTGTGTGGCCATAAATACTGTGTCCTGATGTTTTCTGAGTTTAGAAATTCCCTTAATACCACAATAAATTATTTCACAAATACCTTGCCTTTTTTTTTAATGAGATTATAAGCCCCTTGAGGACAGAGATCATATTTTATTTCCTTTTCTTTTGCCCGTATGCTTTGCTTAGCACTGAATTATATTAAGTTCATATTAAAGTCAGTTGATAAATACAAACTCAAATATAAGTAAGATAAATTCTCTGGTATTTAAATTTCATAGAGAAATAAAAGGTAGACTTGGGGGGTTGTTTGTTAAAACATTAATGAATCTTTCAGAAACTGGTAAAATAGAAAAGATTGTCTCACATATGTAGAATTGGTATCATAACTTAGGTATAAACATTATGCTTTGAAATTTTACAGCTTATCGAAGTTTGATGAGCGGTGTTGTTTTCTATATGTCCACGATAATTCTGATGACTTTCAAATCTACTTTTCCACCGAAGAGCAGTGTAGTAGGTGAGTTATAGCCAATTCAGGTATTTGCAATCTAATTATGGTGAATCATTTTTAAAGGGCCTTTGTTTTTAAAGATATTTACCTGCTGTGTTGTCTTTCTTGACATGTTAACTTACATCTCAAAAAAACCTCTAAAATTTTCTGTAATTCGCATAGCAGGCAGTTTAGCCATTTAAAATATACAACTTGGCTGGGCGCAGTGGCTCACGTGTATAATCTCAGCACTTTGGGAGACAGAGGAGGGTGGACCTCCTGAGGTTAGGAGTTGAGACCAGCCTGGCATACATGGCGACACCTCGCCTCTACTAAAAATAAAACATTAGCCGGGCATGGTGGCGCATGCCTGTAATCCCAGCTACTTGAGAGGCTGAGGCAGGAGGATTATTTCAACCCGGGAAGCAGAGGTTGCAGTGAGCCAAGATCGCGCCATTGCACCCCAGCCTGGGCAACAAGAGCGAAATTCCATTTAAAAATAAATAACATAACATTCAATGTTTTTTAGTATATTTATAGTTTTCCAATCAACACCATAATCTAAGTTTACAATATTTTCATCACTTCCACAAGAAACCCAGTATTCATTAGAGTCACTCCTCCTTCCTTCAACTCACCCCCTCTTGGCCCCAGGTCTAGGCAACCATTAATTTTTGTGTCTCTGTCGTTTTGTCTCCTCTGGCCATTTCATATAAATGGAATCATACAGTATGTGGTCTTTTACGACTGGCTTTTTTCACTTAGCATAATGTTTTTCAAGGTTGATTCATTTGTAACATGTATCAGTACTTCATTTGGTTTTGTGGCTGAATTCTATTCTTTGTATGGCTATACCACAGTTTATCTGTTTGTCAACTGATAGGCATTTGGGTTGTTTGCACTTTTTAACAGTTAGGAATTTTACTTCTGTGAACATTCATATGCAAGTCTTTGTGAGGATATGTTTTTATTTCTCTTGGAGTCAAATTGCTGGGTCTTAGGGTAACTCTACGTTTAACCTTTTGAGGAACTGCCAGACCATTTTCCCATTAGTAATGTATATTGCTATGGGAATTGGCTTCCAATAAACAATGGCTTCCAATTTCTCTATGTCCTTGTCAACACCTGTTTTATCTGTCTTCTGAGTATCATAATCCTAGTGGATGTGAGGCAGAATTTCATTGTGGTTTTGATTCACATTTTCCTGATGACTAACTGTACTGTCATTTCATTTGCCTACTGGCCATTTATATACCTCTGGAGAAATGTCTATTCAAATTCTTTGTCCAATTAAAAAAATTAAATTTTTTATGTTTGAAAATATTCAGAACCATAGGAAAGTTTCAAAAAAATGCAAATAATTTCCATATGTTTCACACAGAATTTCTCAGAGTTAACCCTTTACCGCATTTGTTTTACATTCTCTCTTTATGCATATGGTTATTTTTTCCTGAACTGTTTAAAAGTAAATTGTAGACATAATGCTCCATTACCTCTAAATACTTAAGTATATTTCACAAAAACAAGGATATTCACTTACGTAATTACAGTACAGTTATCTAATGAGGACACTAAGATAGATATAGTTCTATAATCTGTAACATTTATCCAAATTTTACTTAGTGTCCCAATTATGTCTTTTATAGCAAAACAAAAGGTTTTTCTTTTGGTTCAGGTTCCAATCCGGATCACATGTTGCATTTAGTTGTCATGTCCACATAGTCTCTTTTCATCTGGAAGAGTTCATCATCAGTCTTTTTTTGTCTTTTTTGACTTAAAATTTTCCAAGAGTACAGTCAGTTTATTTTGGGTAGTTCTTTGACTTGGATTTGTTGATTGTTTCCTCATGAGTACGTTGATGTTATGTATTTGGTAGGAATCTTACAGAAGTGATGTTGTGTCCTTCTCAGTGCCTTATAACAAGGGACACAATATCTCTGTGTCAGTATTGGTGATGTTAACTTGGATCATCTGGTGAAAGTGGTGTTTGCCAGCTATCTCCAAACTTTGCCCACTTATAACTGGGTTATTTATCCTTTCATTATTGAGTTTTAAGAGTTATATATATATATATATGTATTTTTTTTCCTCCATGCAAGTTCCTTATTAGATGTGATTTGCAAATGTTTTTTTCCCATTCCATAGGTTGTCTTTTCACTCTCTCAATGGTATCATTTGCAGTACAAAAGTTTTTAATTTGGACAGAGTTCAACTTGCCTACTTTTCTTTTGTCATTTGTGCTTTTGGTCCCTGTCTTAGAAGGTTTTGTCTAACCTGAGGTGTTCTATGGTTTTTATGTTTTCTTCTAAGAGTTTTATAGTTTTAGCTTTTATTTTTAAGTTTTTGACCCATTTTGAATTCATTTTTGGATATGGTGTAAGGTGGGGGTTCCAGCTTCATTCTTCAACATGTGTATATATGGTTGTCCCAGCATCATTTGTTGAAGACTATTCTTTCCTTCATTGCATGGTCTTGGTACTCTTTTAAGAAATCAGTTGACCACAAATGTAGGAGTTGATTTCTGGAGTCTCAATTCTGTTTCATTGTTTTGTATGTCTGTTCTTACGTAAGCACCATACTTTCTCTATTACTGTAGCTTTGCAGTAAGTTGTAAAATCAGGAAATGTGAGCCCTCCAACTTTGTTATTGTTTTTCAAGATTATTTTGATTATTGTGGATGCTTGCATTTCCACATGAATTTTAGGATCAGCTTATCAATTTCTGTTCAAAACTGGCAGCTAGGACTTTGACAGGGAATACATTGGATATCTAGATCAATTTGGAGAGCATTGCCATGTTAACCATTCTGGCTTCCAATCCATGAATACAGGATGGATTACTCTTTACTTAGCTTTTCTTGAATTTCTTTCAACAATATTTCTGTAGTTTCAGCATACAAATTTTGTACTTATTTTGTTAAATACATACCTAAGGATTTTATTCTTTTGATACTAAATGGAGTTGTTTTTTGAACTTCACTTTTGGGTTGTTTCACTGATGATGTATAGGAATACACTTGATTTTTTAATATTGATTTTGTAACTTACCCCCTTGCTTAACTCTTACATTAGTTCTAATGGGTTTTGAATTAGGATTTTCTGTATACAATATTATGTCATTGGCAGATACAAGTTTAGTTTTTCCTTTCCAACCTAGATGCCTTTATTTTCCTTGCCTAATTATCCTAGCTAGAATCTCTAGCATAATGCAGAACAGAAGTGGTAAGAGTAGACATCCTTATTTTGTTCCTGTTCTTAAGAAGAAAGAAGCTAATCTTTCATTGTTAAGTATGATAGCAGCAGATTTTTCATAGATAACCTTTATCAGATTGAAGAAGGTCCCTTTATTCATAGTTTGAGTATTTGTATCATGTAATTTGAGAAAATCTTAATTGATTGTGTCTCAGGCAATCATTGTCACAACATATTTAAAGATTAGGCTAGGCTGGGTGTGGTGGCTGATGCTTCTAACCCTAGCACTTTGGGAGGCTGAGGAAGGAGGATTGCTTGAGCGGGCAGTTCAAGACCAGCCTGGGCAACATGGTGAAACCCTGTCTCTATAAAAAGTACAAAAAAAAATTAGCTCAGTGTGGTGACATACACCTGTAGTCCCAGCTACTCAGGAGGCAGAAGTGGGAGGATCACCTGAGCTGGGGGGCGGGGTGGGGGGGGGTTGAGGCTGCGGTGAGCTGTGATCACGCCACTGCACTCCAGCCTGGGTGACAGAGCAAGACCCTATCTCGAAAAAAAAAAAAAAAAAAAAAAAAAAAAGCAGACTAGGGAATCCTTGGATCATAACCTTCAATTTACAGTAGAAAAAATTCTGCCAAATATAAATTGATGTAAAAGTAATTGTGGTTTTTGCCCTTAAAAACCTAATATTAGCCAGAACATACTTTTTTTTTTTTAACCACAAAATGTGCCCTTTTGACCCTCATTCAGTACTCAGTACCTTTTCTGCCATACATTTTAATAATTTTTTATTGATGTGTAACATGCAAGTAAAGTTTGTAATGTGCACTTAAGTGTACAGCTTGATAATTTTTGATACATATCTATACCCTTGTACCTACCTCCCAGGGCAGCATCCCAGAAGTTGCTTTGTGCCCCTTCCCAGTCATTAAACTCCCTCCAATGATAACTATTTTGATTTTTACCCCAACGGTTAGTTTCACCTGTTCTTGACCTACAACTAAGTAGAATCATATAGTTTGTACTCTTGTTTCTTACATCTTTTGCTTATAATAATATTCATAGCTGGGCATGGTGGCTCACACCTGTAATCCCAGCACTTTGGGAGGCCAAGGCAGGAGGATCCACTTGATCCCAGGAGTTCGAGATCAGCCTGGGCAACATAGGGAGACCTTTGTCTCTACCAAAAGTGAAAATATTAGCTGGGCATGGTGGTGCACACCTCTAGTCCTAGCTACTCGGGAGGCTGAGGTGAGAGGATTGCTTGAGCCTGGGAGGTCAAGGTGGCAGTGAGCCATGATTGCACCACTGCACTCCAGCCTGGGTGACAGAGTGATACTCCACCTCAAAAACAGCAACAAAAAAATGAGATTGAACTGTGAAATGTGTATCAGTTCATTCTTTCTCTGTGTAGCATTCCATTGTGTTCCAATTTATCTGTTCTTCTATTAATGAAGACTTGGATTATTTGTGTTTGGGAGCTATTATGAAGAAGATAACTATGAACATTTTTGTATATGCCCTTTTGTGAACATATACATTGATTTCTACTGAGTGTATAGCTAGGAGTGGACTACTGCTTCATAGGGTAGGTTTATTTTCAGCTTTGGTTGATACTGCCAAGAGTTTTCCAAAGTGGTCATGCCAATTTACACTCCCGCTAGCAATGTGTGAGAGTTCCAGTTGTTCCGTATTCTTAAGAACAGCTGATATCACCTTACTTCATTTTATTCTATTGAGACAGAGTATTGCTCACCTGCCCAGCTGGAGTACAGTGGCACAGTCTTGGCTCACTGCAACCTCTGCCTCCTGGGCTCAAGCAGTCCTCCCACCTCAGCCTCCTGAGTATCTGGGAGTACAGGCATGTGCCACCACCATGCCTGGCTACTTTTTAAAAAAATGTTGTAGAAACAGGGTTTTGCCACGTTGCCCAGGTTGGTCTCGAACTCCTGGGCTCAAACGATCATCCCGCTTCGGCCTCCCAAAGTGCTGAGTTTACAGGCATGAGCCACTGCACCTGGCTGATATAATCTTTTAAATCTTACTTCTTCTGTAAATGCATACCATATGTCTCTTAAGAAGCCCGACTATTGGGTTTCCCAGCTCTCAAATATTAGAAGAAGGTGAAATGGGTTAGCTAGAAAAAAGAGCATTTTAATGGTTTATAGAAATTATCCTGAAATGTGCAGTATTCCTCTATGACTTCTTAAGAGAGAATTGTGAGTAAAAATTTTCTAATGAGTCAAAATGACTCATATCCAAATAAACAAGTACACAAGTCTAGGAAGTGGCCCATGTGGCCCAGCAGGATTTGTGAGAAAGATTTATGGGTCAGTATTAAGCTTGCTTTATGCGTTTCCTCCTCATTTTTCCCCTTACACAACACCCTGTCTTACTGAGAACTAGATTGTCTATGCCTTGAAAGGTGATAGTCCTACTATCCTTAGCATTGATTAGATCACTTTTGAACACTGGTCTTGCAGCCAGACTTCAGGAATAATACAGGAGGCTGGGTGTGGTTGGTCATGCCTCCCAACACTTTGGGAGGCCAAGGTGGGAGTATCACTTGAGTCCAGGAGTTCGAGACCAACCTAGACAACATAGTGAGACCCCGCTCTACAAAAAATACAAAAATTGGCTGGGCTCAGTGATGGGTGCCTGTAGTCTCAGCTGCTTGAGAGGCTGAGCTGGGAGGATGGCTTGAGCTCAGGAGGTTGAGGCTGCAGTGAGCCATGACACCACTGCATTCCAGCATGGGTGACAGAGCGAGACCCTGTCTTTTAAAAAGTAAATAACACAGGGACAGCATTTTAAGTATTACCTGCTAGTGGAGTAACTCACAAGTCCTGGGGAAAACTGTGATGGGACAGAAAGGGAAGACTTAAAGGGACATGATAAAATTATGAGCATTTCTAATGGAGTGTTGTATAGAAAAGTAGTTATTTCTAAGCAAGCTGTGGATGGAACCCACATAAAAGAAGTCTTTGGTTCAATAAAAGGGAAACATTTCTCATTAAGATCTTTCAAGAATGAGCTGTCTTTGGGAGATAATCAGTTCTCTGTTGCTGGAGGTACTCAGGTATCAATTGGCCAAGCAGTTGGTGGAGATAGTGTATAGAGGGGATTCAGGTGTCACATCGGTAGTTGCCCTAGATTTGATAACCACTAAAGTACCATGTCAAATCAAGGAGGGGATCGATTGTTTCATGGACTTGTAAAAATTTGGTTTATATTTAAGTACAGTTTAATAAAGCTAAGTAAAAAACAAGGAACATGAGCAGTCCTGATTTGGCAACATATTTGTGACATTTGCTGTTCTAGATTTTTCTCTTTGGTCAAAACAATGATAACCAACACAGCAGGCAATACAGTGGAGCTGGAGGGAGAGACTGATGGAGACACCTTGGAGGTGAGTCGTGGATGATCTAGAATATGGAAAACATGATTGATTGTGTGTTTGATGCTTCAAGAAAATGTCCTGTCTTTCTCTAAGAATCCTGTTGAGTATGTTTTATGAACCAGCCAGCCATCACTGCGTGGCTCTCACAGATAAGGTTTAATGTGTCTCCATAGAAGAATCTCAGTTTAGGATTCTCTCAGTTAGAATGCTTAAGAAAAATTTGGTCATGGACTACTAAAATTTCCTTTTGTGTACAACCTACGGAAGTTTTCTCTAAGCTAATTAGTGATGTTGATGAGACTACAAGAGAATTAGCCAACTGGGAGCAGACTTTTTCTTTTCTTTTCTTTTCTTTTTTTTTTTTTTTGAGACAGAGTGTCGCTCTTGTTACCCAGGCTGGAGTGCAATGGCACAATCTTGGCTCACTGCAACCTCTGCCTCCTGGGTTCAAGCAATTCTCCTGCCTCAGCCTCCTGAGTAGCTGGGACTACAGGCACACGCCACCATGCCCAGCTAATTTTTTGTATTTTTAGTAGAGGCGGGGTTTCACCACATTGACCAGGATGGTCTCGATCTCTCGACCTCGTGATCCACCCGCCTCGGCCTCCCAAAGTGCTGGGATTACAGGCTTGAGCCACCGCGCCCGGCTGGACTTTTTCATTTATGCCTAAAATGACTTTAGATATAGCTATGTGCATATAGTATATTAAATATAACAACTTTAAAGTTATTTTCAAAAGTAGGCTCATCATAAGCTCTTTTGGCAGCACAGTTATAGTCCGCAGTTATTAAATCATTGTACATGTGTTTAAATCTTTTTTTCTCTTCCTTATGATTTTCTTTTTTTGTCATTTTTTTATTGCATTTTAGGTTTTGGGTTACATGGCACATGTGAAGAACATGCAAGATTATTGCATAGGTACACACGTGGGAGTGTGATTTGCTACCTTCCTCCCCATCACCTATATCTGGCATTTCTCCTTATGCTATCTCTCCCCAACTCCCCATGCCCTTCTGTCCCTCCCCTATTTCCCCCCAACAGACCCCAGTGTGTAGTGCTCCCCTCCCTGTGTCCATGTGTTCTCATTGTTCAACAACTGCCTGTGAGTGAGAACATGTGTTGGTTGATTTTCTGCTCTTTCGTCAGTTTGCTGAGAATGATGGTTTCCAGGTTCATCCATGTCCCTACAGAGGACACGAACTCATCTTTTTTGATGGCTGCATAATATTCCATGGTGTATGTGTGCCACATTTTCCCTGTCCAGTCTATCATCAATGGGCATTTGGGTTGGTTCCAGGTCTTTGCTATTGTAAACAGTTCTGCAGTGAACATTTGTGTGCATGTGTCCTTATAGTAGAACGATTTATAATCCTTTGGATATATACCCAGTAATGGGATTGCCGGGTCAAATGGAATTTCTATTTCTAGGTCCTTGAGGAATCGCCACACTGTCTTCCACAGTGGTTGAGCTAATTTACATTCCCACCAACAGTGTAAAAGTGTTCCTATTTTTCCACATCCTCTCCAGCATCTGTTGTCTCTAGATTTTTTAATGATCACCATTCTAACTGGCGTGAGGTGGTATCTCATTATGGTTTTGATTTGCATTTCTCTAATGACCAGTGATGATGAGCATTTTTTCATGTTTGTTGGCCTCATGTATGTCTTCTTTTGAAAAGTGTCTGTTCATATCCTTTGCCCACTTTTGAATGGGCTTGTTTGTTTTTTCCTTGTAAATCTGTTTTAGTTCTTTGTAGATTCTGGATATCAGCCCTTTGTCAGATGGGTAAACTACAAAATTTTTTTCCCATTCTGTTGATTGCCTATTTACTCTAATGACTGTTTCTTTTGCTGTGTAGAAGCTGTGGAGTTTGATTAGGTCCCATTTGTCTATTTTGGCTTTTGTTGCCACTGCTTTTGGCATTTTGGCCATGAAGTCCTTGCCTATGCCTATGTCCTGAATGGTTTTGCCTAGATTTTGTCTCGGGTTTTTATGGTGGTAGGTCTTATGTTTAAGTCTTTAATCCATCTGGAGTTAATTTTAGTGTAAGGTGTCAGGAAGGGGTCCAGTTTCTGCTTTCTGCACATGGCTAGCCAGTTTTCCCAACACCATTTATTAAACAGGGAATCCTTTCCCCATTGCTTGTTTTTGTCAGATTTGCCAAAGATCAGATGGTTGTAGATGTGTGGGGTTGCCTCTGAGGCCTCTGTTCTGTTCCATTGGTCTATATCTCTGTTTTGGTACCAGTACCATTGCTGTTTTGATTACTGTAGCCTTGTAGTATAGTTTGAAGTCCGGTAGTGCGATGCCTCTCGCTTTGTTCTTTTTGCTTAGAATTGACTTGGCTATGCAGGCTCTCTTTTGGTTCCATATGAAGTTTAAGGTGTTTTTTTCCAGTTCTGTGAAGAAGGTCATTGGTATCTTGATGGGAATAGCACTGAATCTGTAAATTACTTTGGACAGTATGGCCATTTTCACGATATTGATTCTTTCTAACCATGAACATGGAATGTTTCTCCATCTGTTTGTGTCCTCTCTTATCTCGTTGAGCAGTGGTTTGTAGTTCTCCTTGAAGAGGTCCTTTACGTTCCTTGTTAGTTGTATTCCTAGGTATTTTATTCTCTTTGTGGCAATTGTGAATGGCAGTTCGTTCTTGATTTGGCTCTCTTTAAGGCTGTTATTGGTGTATAGGAATGCTTGTGATTTTTGCACGTTGATTTTGTATCCTGAGACTTTGCTGAAGTTGCTTATCAGTTTCAGGAGACTTTGGGCTGAGACAGTGGGGTCTTCCAGATATACAATCATGTCATCTGCAAATAGAGACAAATTGACTTCCTCTTTTCCTATTCAAATACCCTTTATTTCTTTTTCTTGCCTGATTGCTCTGGCTAGAACTTCCAGTACTATATTGAATAGGAGTGGTGAGAGAGGGCATCCTTGTCTAGTGCCAGATTTCAAAGGGAATGCTTCCAGTTTTTGCCCATTCAGTATGATATTGGCTGTTGGTTTGTCATAAACAGCTTTTATTATTTTGAGATACGTTCCGTCAATACCTAGTTTATTGAGGGCTTTTAGCATAAAGGGTTGTTGAATTTTGTCAAAAGCCTTCTCTGCATCAATTGAGATAATCATGTGGTTTTTGTCTTTGGTTCTGTTTATGTAGTGAATTACGTTTATAGACTTGCATATGTTGAACCAGCTTTGCATCCCTGGGATGAAGCCTACTTGATCATGGTGGATGAGCTTTTTGATGTGCTGTTGCAATCGGCTTGCCAGTATTTTATTGAAGATTTTTGCATCTGTGTTCATCATGGATATTGGCCTGAAGTTTTCTTTTCTTGTTGAGTCTCTGCCGGGTTTTGGTATCAGAACGATGCTGGTCTCATACAATGATTTGGGAAGGATTCCCTCTTTTTGGATTATTTGGAATAGTTTCAGATGGAATGGTACCAGCTCCTCTTTGTATGTCTGGTAGAATTCGGCTGTGAACCCGTCTGGACCTGGGCTTTTTTTGGGTGGTAGGCTCTTAATTGCCGCCTCAACTTCAGACCTTGTTATGGGTCTGTTCAGGGTTTCGGCTTCTTCCTGGTTTAGGCTTGGGAGGAGGCAAGTGTCCAGGAATTTATCCATTTCTTCCAGGTTTACTAGTTTATGTGCATAGAGTTGTTTGTAATAATATCTGATGATGGCTTAAATTTCTGTGGAATCTGTGGTGATATCCCCTTTATCATTTCTTATTGCATCAATTTGGTTATTCTCTCTTTTCTTTTTTATTAATTTGGCTAGTGGTCTATTTTGTTGATCTTTTTGAAAAACCAGCTCCTGGATTTATTGATTTTTTTGAAGGGTTTATTGTGTCTCTATCTCCTTCAGTTCTGCTTTGATCTTAGTTATTTCTTGTCTTCTGCTAGGTTTTGAGTTTTTTTGGTCTTGCTCCTCTAGCTCTTTCAATTTTGATGATAGGGTATCAATTTTAGATCTCTCCTTTCTTCTCATGTGGGCACTTATTGCTATATATTTTCCTCCAGAGACTGCTTTAAATGTGTCCCAGAGATTCTGGTATGTTGTGTCTTCATTCTCATTGGTTTCAAAGAACATCTTTATTTCTGCCTTCATTTCATTGTTTATCCAGTCAACATTCAAGAGCAAGTTGTTCAGTTCCCATGAAGCTGTGCGGTTCTGAGTTAGTTTTTGAATTCTGAGTTCTAACTTGATTGCACTGTGGTCTGAGAGACTGTTTATTATGATTTCCATTCTTTTGCATTTGCTGAGGAGTGATTTACTTCCAATTATGTGGTCAGTTTTAAAGTAGGTGTGATGTGGTACTGAGAAGAATGTATATTCTGTGGATTTGGGGTGGAGAGTTCTGTAAATGTCTATTAGGTTTGCTTGTTCCAGGTCTGAGTTCAAGTCCTGGATATTCTTGTTAATTTTCTGTCTGGTTGATCTGTCTAATATTGACAATGGGGTGTTAAAGTCTCCCACTATTATTGTGTGGGAGTCTAAGTCTCTTCGTAAGTCATTAAGAACTTGCCTTATGTATCTGGGTGCTCCTGTATTGGGTGTGTATATATTTAGGATCGTTAGCACTTCTTGTTGCAGTGATCCTTTTACCATTATGTAATGTCTTTCTTTGTCTCTTTTGATCTTTGTTGCTTTAAAGTCTATTTTATCAGAGATGAGAATTGCAACTCCTGCTTTTTTTTGCTCTCCATTTGCTTGGTAAACCTTCCTCCATCCCTTTATTTTGAGCCCTTGTGTATCCTTGTATGTGAGATGGGTTTCCTGGATACAGCACACCGATGGGTTTTGGCTTTTTATCCACTTTGCCAGTCTGTGTCTTTTGATTGGGGCATTTAGTCCATTTACATTTAGGGTTAATATTGTTATGTGTGAATTTGACCCTGCCATTTTGGTGCTAGCTGGCTGTTTTGCCCATTAGTTGATGCAGATTCTTCATTGTGTTGATGCTGTTTACCATTTGGCATGTTTTTGGAGTGGCTGGTACTGGTTGTTCCTTTCTATGTGTAGTGCCTCTTTCAGGAGCTCTTGTAAAGCAGGCCTGGTGGTGACAAAATCTCTGAGTACTTGCTTGTTCACAAAGGATTTTATTTTTCCTTCACTTATGAAGCTTAGTTTGGCTGGATATGTAATTCTGGGTTGAAAGTTCTTTTCCTTAAGGATGTTGAATATTGGCCCCCACTCTCTTCTGGCTTGTAGGGTTTCTGCTGAGAGATTTGCTGTGATTCTGATGGGCTTCCCTTTGTGGATAACCCGACCTTTCTCTCTGGCTGCCCTTAGCATTTTCTCCTTCATTTCAAGCCTGGTGAATCTGACGATCATGTGCCTTGGGGTTGCTCTTCATGAGGAATATCTTTGTGGTGTTCTCTGTATTACCTGGACTTGAATATTGGCCTGCCTTGCTAGATTGGGGAAGTTTTCCTGGATACTATCCTGAAGAGTATTTTCCAGCTTGGATTGATTCTCTTCGTCACATTCAGGTACACCTATCAAACGTAGATTAGGTCTTTTCACATAGTCCCACATTTCTTGGAGACTTTGTTCATTCCTTTTTACCCTTTTTTCTCTAATCTTGCCTTCTCGTTTTATTTCATTGAGTTGATCTTCGACCTCTGATATCCTTTCTTCTGCTTGGTCAATTCAGCTGTTGAAACTTGTGCATGGTTTGCGAAGTTCTTGTGTTGTGTTTTTCAGCTCCATCAATTCACTTATATTCCTTTCTAAGTTGTCCATTCTCGTTAGCATTTCATCAAATCTTTTTTCAAGGTTCTTAGTTTCTTTGCATTGGGTTAGAACATGTTCTTTTAGCTCACAGAATTTTCTTAGTACCCACCTTCTGAAGTCTGATTCTGTCATTTCATCACACTAATTCTCCATCCAGCCTTGTTCCCTTGCTGGTGAGGAGTTGTGATCCCTCGTAGGAGGAGAGGTGTTCTGGTTTGGGATGTTTTCATCCTTTTTGCGCTGGTCTCTTCCCATCTTTATGGATTTATCTACTTGTCATCTTTGTAGTTGCTGACTTTCCAATTGGGTCTTTGAGTGGAAATTCTGTTTGTTGATGATGAAGTTGTCATCTGTTTCTTAGCTTTCCTTCTAACAGTCTGGCCCCTCTGCTGTAGGACTGCTGAGGTCCATGCCAGGCCCTGCTTGCCTGGGGATCACCTGCAGCAGCTGCAGAACAGTAAGGGTTGCTATCAGTTTCTTCTTCTGCTATCTTTGTCCCAGAAGGATACCTGCCAAATGTCAGTCTGATCTCTCCTTTATGAGGTGACTCTTTGGATATACGGGGGTCAAGGAGCTGCTTGAGGAGACAGTCTGTCCTTTATAGGAGCTCAGGTGCTGAGCTGTGAGCTCCATTGTTCATTCAGAGCTGCTGGGCAGGTATGTTTAGGTCTGCTGCAGCAGAACTCATAAACCACTTTTTGTTCCCAGGTGCTGTGTCCCAGGGAGTTGGGGCTTTCTTTATGAGTTTCCGTTGTGCTGCTGCCTTTTTTTTTTTCAGGGCTGCCCTGCCCAGCAAGGAGGCAGCCTAGTCACTGTCTGTCTGCAGAGGCTTTGCTGAGCTGCTGTGGGCTCCATCCAGCTTCCGTGTGAACTTCCCTGCAGTCCTGTTTATATGGGTGTAGTTAGAACTGCCTTGGCAATGGTGGCCCACCTCTGTATTGGCAGACTCTCTCTGTAATGACAGGTTGCCTTGGCAATGGTGGGCAGCCTCAGCAATGACGAGTTGCCTTGGCAATGGCAGGCTGCCTCAGCAATGGCGGATGCCTCTCCCCCACAGAGCTGGACCATCCCGGGTTCAGCTGCACTTGCTGTGAAACTCTCAATCCAGAGAGTTTCTGATTGCTGTTCTTTTGTAGGGGTAGGACCAGCTGAGCCTGATCACCTGGCTCCCTGCCTCAGAGCCTTTTTTTTTCCTTTTTAGTCGAACAGTCTACTCTATCCCAGGTGTTCCAGTCACCTGTTGCCAAGGCGCTGAGGTCTGTGTAATTTCCCCTGTGGTGACTCACTGCACCGGCTTAAACAGTGGTGCTGAGATTCGTGGCACTTTTTTTTGCCCAGGAATCTCCTGGCCTGGCTCCCTGTTCAGTCCCCTCTTTAATCAGATGAATGGGCGACTTCCCGGGGCTCCAATTGCCAGCCAAAAGGGACCAGTGTATTTTGTATGGAGAACCGCCAGCCTGGGTGCCGACAAAGCGGCTGCGTGGGGCAAAGCAGCCGCGCTGACCAAAACAACTGCGCCAGCCAAAACAGCCGCGCTTGTGACCCATGGGGCTCCTCTGCCTGGGAATCTCCTGGTCCATGGGCAATAAAAATGCAGCATCCACTCACCCTCTGTGCTTTCACTGGGAGCTGCAACTCCGAGCTGTTCCTAAACGGCCACCTTGGATCTTCCCCTGTGTTTGTGTTTAAATCTTGAAGAGTTATTCAGATTTGCCACTCAGGTTCTTCCAGTGATTACAATTTAATGAGATTTTACTGTACTTTTAGGTTAGAGTGAAAGGAATTCCTTGAAGTTTCTTTCAGAAAATATCAAAGGATTCATTTAATAATTGAGTAAACTGCTAGAATTCTTAGGTCAGGACCAAAGTTCGTTGTAGAAATGAACTGAACAATGGTGCTTTGAGGGCAGCAGGTTTGGGAAGCAGAGGAAAGTGTGAGATAAAAGTCTTCTATGGAGCAGGCTGATTGTTAATTACATCAGACAGTGATGGAGGTCCTTTAGTAATCTATTTTTTTTTTTTTTTTTTTTTTAAGAAAGAGTCTTGCTCTGTCGTCCCAGCCGGAATGGAGTGCAGTGGTGCAATCTCGGCTTACTGCACCCTCCGCCTCCTGGGTTCAAGCAATTCTCCTGCTTTGGCCTCCCATGTAGCTGGGACTACAGGCATGTGCCATCATGCCTGGCTAATTTTTATATTTTATTTATTCATTCATTTGGAGACAGAGTCTTGCTCTGTCACCCAGGCTGGAGTGCAGTGGTATCGTCTTGGCTTACTGCAATGTCCACCTCCTGGGTTCAAGTGATTCTCCTGCCTCAGCCTTCTGAGTAGCTGGGATCACAGGCATGTGCCACCACACCTGGCTAATTTTTTTGTATTTTTAGTAGAGACAGGATTTCTCTATGTTGGCCAGGCTGGTTGTGAATTCCTGACCTCAGGTGATCCGCCCGCTTTGGCCTCCCAAAGTGCTGGGATTACAGGCATGAGTCACCGTGTCTGGCCTAATTTTTGTATTTTTAGTTGACGCGGGGTTTCGCCATGTTGGCCAGGCTGGTCTTGAGCTCCTGACCTCAGGTGATTCTCCCGCCTCAGCCTCCCAAAGTGCTAGGATTACAGGTGTGGGCCACTGTGCCTGGCCAATCCTTTCAGGACTCTTAATTGTCATGAGCATCCCTAGTAGATGGGAAAGGATACCCACATACCCCCGACTATTCCGTGTATAAACTGCACTTCTGTAAGTAGACACAGTGGAGCGTGCAAAATAACAAAGAATTGATTGCTACCTCTCTGCTTTAAATAAGTGTTGCTCAGACTACAGTCACATTTGTTTTAGTCATGGAAAAGAATCAAATGCATCTGTATGTGACAGCTTTTGATGGTAAGATGGGGGAACAAAATAGTAATGTTAATTGTAAATCAAGTGTTTGTACTACGTGTTTACCGCTAGATCCAGATGCCTGAAAGGGTAGGGAAACCCCAGCATATTTACTTATTGTATTAGGTAACTTTAATTATATTGACTTTCTGGGCTATTGAAAGAGATTTGTTTCCTGACAAGTTGATAAGGGATTATGCTGGAAGACACCTATTTTGGGTATTCAGTGTGCTTAGAAGCAATTTTAAATTGCAGCATTAAAATGGAAAGGAATTTCCAAAAGTGAGCCATTTATATTCAAATTGTATTTTTAATTTTCTTGGATTTCATTTCATAAAGTCATACCATGAACATGTGAACAATGGAGAATTCTACCCCTTTAAAGTCATTTAATGAAAAGCACCTAGGCTAAGCACTGTGACTTGCCTGGCACTCAAATAATGTTATTTATATATTTTTAGTTGCTAGACAACTCTGAGGCCCTTAGAGGGCTTCTCCGCTGCTACAAGTTGTGTGCTCTTTTGTCCTGTTGTTTTTTTCTTCTTCAGTATGAGTATGACCATGATGCAAATGGTGAGAGAGTTGTGTTGGGGAAAGGCACGTATGGGATTGTGTATGCTGGCCGAGATCTGAGTAATCAAGTGCGAATAGCCATCAAAGAAGTCCCGGAGAAAGACAGCAGGCAAGTCCAGGCGGGCCTTCCACTTTTTGGGTGCCATCTCTACACACCAGATTCCATACCCACTGCCGATGGTGTGGAGGAGTTAAGGACGAAAGCATTATGTTTTCACAAAACCTGTCATTCTCTTGTAACAGGGGTGGTTTGCTTTTTTTTTTTTTGGAACAGAGTCTCACTCTATTGCCTAGGCTGGAGTGCAGTGGCATCATCTCTGCTCACTGCAATCTCTGCCTCCCAGGTTCAAGCGATTCTCGTGGCTCAACCTATAGCTAGGATTACACCACGCCTGGCTGATTTTTTGTATTTTTAGTGGAGATGGGGTTTCACCATGTTGGTCAGGTTGGTCTCAAACTCCTGACCTCAAGTGATCCACCCGCCTCAGCCTACCAAAGTGCTGGGATTACAGGTGTGAGCCACTGTGCCCTGCCAGGGTGATCTGCTTTTGTTTTGTATATTACAGATTGAGAAAATGGAACAACTTCGCTTAACAGGCATGTGGATTGCAGAGGATTATATTTTAAAAGAAAACTTTCATTGTGTTTCCACCCATCGACTAGGGCTAAAGTTTTACATTTTTTGCATAGTTAGTTGTGTACAAGTATGATTTATATGTATTTTTGAGATGAGCTCTCACTTGTCACTCAGGAAGGAGTGCAGTGGCGGATCTTGGCTCACTGCATTCTCCACCTCCTGGGCTCAAGCGATCTTTCCACCTCAGCTGCCCAAGAAGCTGGGACTGTCGACACACATCATCATGCTTGGCTAATTTTTGAGTGCAAATATAATTTTTAAATGTGAACAAGTTATTTTAAATTCACGTTGTAACAGTTGAAAATGGCTATGATTTGTTCAGATGCATCATTGTGGAAAATTACATGCAGTTAAACAAAAATCAGATTTTTGCAGTACAGACTTTTTCAACATCCTACCCTTCAACCTCACCCATGGATTTTGGACTATTTTTCTGCCATCAGTACTGCTAGTTTATTTTTTTGACTTTTTTTAGTTTTAAAAAATGTTTGTTTCTAGCCGGGCACAGTGGATCACACCTGTAATCCCTGTACTTTGGTAGGCTGAGGTCGGCAGATCACTTGAGGTCAAGAGTTTGAGACCAGCCTGGGCAACATGGTGAAACCCCATCTCTACTAAAAATACAAAACTTAGCTAGGCATGGTGGTACACACCTGTAGTTCCAGCTAGTCGGGAGGCTGAGGCATGAGAATCATTTGAACCCTGGAGGCGAAGGCTGCAGTGAGTCAAGATTGCACGACTGCCCTCCAGCCTGGGTGATAAGAGTGAGACCCTGTCTCAAAAAAAAAAAAAAAAAGTTCATTTTTTTTTAAACTTATACCCCCACAGAATTATAAATGAGCATTGTAATATTGACTGCCAAGTGCTTCTGTAGAGAAGCTACATACACAGTTGGAATTAATCATCCCGTGGTCCACAGGTGTGTCAGACCACAGCTGTACAGTTGCCTTCAGTGCCAAGTGCTGAGGAATATATGTAAATACCCCTTTATCTGGGTGATCACTGATATATTGGGGATGAGTTTCAAGGGATTTCTGCCAGCTGTAAGACCCATCATTCATCCATTCATGTATTTGTTGATTTTCAGTGGGATACCATGTTATGATATATGAATTATGAGACAGGACCTCATAATTGAACTGAACTGAAATGAAATTTTCATTGAAATGAAATGAACTATTTCCATTTCTTCATTTCACCAATAAGAAAATCAAGACTGAGGAAGATTAAATGACTTTCCCAAAAATGCTTAGAAACAAGACTAGGATCCAAGTCTCTTGAGTTCCTCATCCAGCATCTTGTCTTTTTCCTCATGATGGATAAAGGGTTGCATTTGTATATATTTGGGGAAATTGCTGGCGTGTACCATCTCCTTCAATTGGTAGCAATAGGCTGAACTTAATGATAATTGCTACCTTCTCTGTGTCAGACTCTGGGCTGGCACTGGGGACCAAAAGGTGACTAGGATAGTGTCCTTTTAGATGACTAGGATAGTGTCCCAGGATGCTGCTGGTTTGACAGGAAATGCAGATACTTTGCCTGTGAGTGAAAGTGACAAGTGCCATGATAGAGGAGTTCACAGAGTATTTTCTAGAACACAGAAGAGGAATGAATTACTCTCCTTAGTGAGTTGTGGCAAGTTTGAAAAAAATAGATCAATTTTGAGCTGGCCTTTGAGGGATGAGTAGGAGTTTGTTTAGTAGAAAAGGACGCCTGTGTTTTTGGAAAAACAGAGTTGTTAAAACATGAAGTTTATTCAGAGAACAACAGATTGTCTGATATGACTTGAATGGAGGCTGCAGAACAGTGAAATGCTCTTGAAATGAGGGCAAAAAAAAAAAAAAATGTTTTTAAGGCTTAGCCTGAACTGATCTTTGAAAGTCCTTGTATATGACATTAAATAGAATGGTCTTGATGTGGAAGCTATGTGGGGAAGTGATGTGTGAAGTGTGTGTTTTAAGAAGAGGTACTGTAATGGCCAGGGGTAGGGAATGGATTAAAAAGGCCAGACGCTGGGGCTGGGTGGCCCATGAGGTGGCTGCTGTTGTTGTCTGGAGCGACTCTGTAGAATCAGACTAGAGGGCAGCTGAGGACAGAACCTTCCAGAACACCACCCTTCATGGGAGGCAGAGGAAGAGGGGCTGCTGAGAGAAGTAAAGAATGTTTGGTGCGTTCAGGCCCTAACAATAACAGTAGTAACAATACCAGTCATTCATTGAATATTCACCACATACCAGCTACTCCACTGAGTGCTTTAGGAAATGGACATGCCTTCCCCTGGCAGTCCTGCATGGCTGTAGGCTTGTCTATCCACTGTCGTACACATGGGAAATTGAGTGGTCTCATGGAAGCCAGAAGAGAGAGTTTCCAGAAAGGAGGGATGGGCAGCAGTGGGGCAGGTCTTGGTGAGGTAAGATGGGGGTCTGGAGCCCTGGGATTTGGCATGTGACCCTGGCTCTGCTTTTCCCAATAGATATTCCCAGCCTCTGCATGAGGAGATAGCCCTGCACAAGTACCTTAAGCACCGCAATATCGTTCAGTACCTGGGCTCTGTTTCAGAGAACGGCTACATTAAGATATTTATGGAGCAGGTACCTGGAGGTGAGTGGTCGCTGTGTTCTCACATTCTGAAAATCACTACAACATGGATAGCATTTGTTGTCCTGCCATTTACAAAACGACAGACCCCTAAACCAGGCCTGGAAGGCGCCTCTAGTCCCAGCTACTTGGGAGGCTGAGTTGGGAGGATCACTTGAGCCCACGAGGTCAAGGCTGCAGTGAGCTGTGATCACAGCTCTGCATTCCAGCCTGGGTGACAGAGCAAAAGCCCATCACTCTAAAAACAACAAAACAAAAAAGCAACAGACCTTTTAGATGTTGGAAAGTTGGATACTTTCCAAATGTCATATAAGCAGTCTATTTCTGGTTTCTTGATACGGTTTGTTCAACCCACAAATATTCATTGACTGTCTACGGAGAAAACATAGTCTTTGGCCTTGAGGCCTTCACAGTCTAGGAGTTTAAAGATGAATTTGGACAAGGGTGCAGAAGAGGGAACATAGGTTTTTTGTTTTTGTTTTTTTTTTTTTTTTCCGAGACGGAGTTTCGCTCTTGTTACCCAGGCTGGAGTGCAATGGCGCGATCTCGGCTCACCGCAACCTCCGCCTCCTGGGCTCAGGCAATTCTCCTGCCTCCGCCTCCTGAGTAGCTGGGATTACAGGCACGCGCCACCATGCCCAGCTAATTTTTTGTATTTTTAGTAGAGACGGGGTTTCACCATGTTGACCAGGATGGTCTCGATCTCTCGACCTCGTGATCCACCCGCCTCGGCCTCCCAAAGTGCTGGGATGACAGGCTTGAGCCACCGCGCCCGGCCTGAACATAGGTTTTAAAAGTGACAATGCGAAATAGCTTTTTGATAATGAAATCAAGCACCAGTGTTTTATCCACAAAAATCCCTGAATGCAAGAGGTAGGGCACGGGAGGGGTGTTCCTGGGATCTGGAGCCAGACCATCTAGTTTGAATCAGTTCTTCCATCCACAGGCTGTGTGACCTCAGGCAAATTTTCACCTCTCTGTGCCCTCAGTGTTCTGTTGGAATAAATGAATGGTAAAATTGGAGTAATAATGACTAATAATTGGAGTAATAATTACTGGGATAACATTAGCCCTGTCTCAGTGGGCTGTTGGGTGGATTCTGCCTGGCAGAGAACAAGAGCTCAGTAAGTGCTCATTGAAATAATAAAATCAATCAAACTCTTTAATTAAATAATGATAGTTATTATCTGAATACAGATGTTAAAGCTTGAGTTGGAAATCTGCATTCATTCATTCATTCATTCAGCCAACAGTTATTAAAAGTCTACTATTACAGGAAGAGTCTTAAGTATATTCATTAAGAGCTAAACAGTCAGTCAGGTACAGTGGCTCATACCCGTAATCCCAGCACTTTGGGATGCCAAGGCAGATGGATCAGTTGAAGCCAGGAGTTGGAGACCAGCCTGGCCAACATGGTGAAACCCCCTTTCTACAAAAAGTACAAAAAATTAGCCAGGTGTGGTGGCATGCACCTGTAGTCCCAGCTACTCGGGAGGCTGAGGTACCAGAATCGCTTGAATCCAGGAGGTGGAGGTTGCAGTGAGCCAAGATCACACCACTGCACTCCAGCCTGGGTGACACAGTGAGACCCTGTCTCCAAAAAAAAAAAAAAAAAAAAAAAAAAAAAAAAGTCAGGCAGTGGGCCAGATTTTCAGGGATAAAGTAGTTTCTTTTCCCTTTAAGTTGCTCATAGTCTAGCAGAAAACTTGTTCATTGCTTTTTTTTTTTTTTTTTTCTTTTTCCTTTGAGTCAGAGTCTCTGTTGCCAAGGCTGGAGTACAGTGGCATGATACTGGCTCTCTGCACCCTCTGCCTCCCGGGTTCAAGCAATTCTCCCTGCCTCAGCCTCCCCAGTAGCTGGGATTACAGGTGCCTGCCACCATGCCTGGCTAATTTTTATACTTTTAGTAGAGATGAGGTTTTGCCATGTTGACCAGGCTGGTCTTGAACGCCTGAGCTCAGGTGATCTGCCTGCCTTGGCCTCCCAAAGTTCTGGGATTACAGGCGTGAGCCACTGCACGTGGCCCATTACTCTTCTCATTAGTTGATACCTCATCCCAGGTGTTAGGTTTAAGGGTATTGACAGAATTAGAGACAGATGTGCTCATCTACTTTTACAGATGGAGAAACCAGGGTAGATCAAGGTCCTATAACATTGGGTAAGTGGGAAGCTGAGACCAGCTGATGTCTGAGGGCCCGTTCCTGCCAGTGGACAGGATGTCCTGCAGTTCACATGATGTCCTTTGAGACATGTGGTCCAAGTATCCTGAAGGGAGTTTTTCTTTTGGCCCAAATGTTCAGTGTTTAATAGCGTAATTGGGGGAAGTGGTTGTTAATTAAGACAGTCCCTCCCTGTGACCTGCCTCTCTGGCTTTCTCACACTGAGGACAGAGAGGCCCATCTTCCTCCATTCCTAGTCCTTGTAACCCTAAAGGGCCCCTCACTCTGGACCTGTCTATCTCTGATTCCAGGCAAGGTATAAAATGTGGCTTTGACCCAAGCAGAATGGCTGAGACAGACCTCCTGTAAACAAGTGTCATGGGACCTGCGTTATCCGTGCCAGCAGGCTGTGATCCTCGAGTTTGGAGAGCATTCTTTAGCCCTCCTAAATTCATGCAGCTGAACAGAGCTAAACCCACAATTGGCCTCCACTGAATTTCAGGGGGCACAAGGGGTTCGTGTTCACCCCCCGCCTCTGGTCAGGTTCATGTTCTGAATCGCTTCCAGTTCATTCCCTGGCTGTAGCTATAGAGGGGAGGAAATACACTACATTTAGCCCAGATCCTATGGTCTTGGTTTAAACGCTTGTGTTAGGTTGGAAACCTCACCTTACTTCATTTCCCTGAATTTTTTTTATTTTTTTTATTTTTTGAGGCAGCGTCTTGCTCTGTCGCTAGGTGCCTGGCTGGAGTGCAGTGGCGCGATCTCGGCTCACTGCAACCTCCACCTCCTGGGTTCAAGCAATTCTCCTGCCTCAGCCTCCTGAGTAGCTGGGACTACAGGCGCATGCCACCACGCCCAGCTAATTTTTGTATTTTTTAATAGAGACGGGGTTTCACCATGTTGGCCAGGATGCTCTCGGTTTTTTGACCTCGTGATCCACCTGCCTTGGCCTCCCAAAGTGCTGGGATTACAGGCATGAGCCACTAACGCCCGACCTCATTTCCCTGAATTCTTATCATTGAATCTTTCTCATCCTGATAAGCTTTTTGCTGTGACTGTCTCTAGGAAGCCTTTCTGCTCTTTTGCGATCCAAATGGGGGCCGATGAAGGAACCAACGATCAAGTTTTACACCAAACAGATCCTGGAGGGCCTTAAGTATCTCCATGAAAACCAGATCGTGCACAGAGACATAAAGGTATTTGCTTTTCTAAGCTGATGAAGTTGCCTTTGCTTGTATCAGATCATGAGAGCTGTGGGTGGTGTCTGCTGAGTGACTGGCTGATTGAGGGGTATGATTGAGCATGACCATCCCCCAAATGCAAGGTTTGATTTTCCTAGAGACTTGTGACAGTTTCCCAAGGTCCATATCTGTTTCATCTGAGTTGTTTCAATCTGTCTTTTAAGCACTTGATGTTGTTCTTTTCCAAAGGGCGATAATGTTCTGGTGAACACCTACAGCGGAGTGGTGAAAATCTCTGATTTTGGGACCTCGAAACGTCTTGCGGGTGTAAACCCCTGCACAGGGACTTTCACTGGTGAGTGGACCAGAGCTTGGCACGGGGTGCTCATCCCAGAGTTAGGCTTTCTGTACAAGCTGCGACTGTTCAGCAGTTACTTACTGAGTGCCTTCTTGGAGCAGAGCAAGCAATTGATACTTGAAGTGGACAGCGTATCATCCCCAACTTCAAATTGTTTTAACTTTATCATACTGATGCAGCCAGCTAGCTACTTGTGGCAAGATTGCCTTACTTTTTCTTCTTTGTCATTTAAAAGTTGGGTAGATGTAGTGCTCTGCAAAGGTTTTTTTTTTTTCCTTTGAAACAGAGTCTTGTTCTGTCGTCCAGGCTGGAGTGCAGTGGCGTGATCTCGACTCACTGCAGCCTCCACCTCCCGGGTTCAAGTGATTCACATGCCTCAGCTGGGATTATAGGCATCCACGACCATGCCTGGCTAATTTTTCTAATTTTAATAGAGATGAGATTTCACCATGTTGGCCAGGGGCTGATCTAGAACTCCTGACCTCAAGTGATTCGCCCACCTTGGCCTCCCAAAGTGCTGAAATTACATGTGTGAGAGCCACCGTGCCTGGCCTCTGCTTAGGTTTTCTGAAGGTCCCTCAACCAATCAGCAAGATGGCAGCACATCTCTTTAAATAGCCCATAATTTGAAATCATAGGTAATGCTGAATAGCAATACTTCTCAGACAACTGATTAAGACATTTTATTGGTCTGTCATAAAAATAGCCTGTTACTGCAGTGAATTCTGGTACCTTGCGTTTTGATATGATTGTGTTTCCCAGAGAGGCTATTCTTCTAGGGGAATATGGTATTCTAAGTGATTTTGAGGAATTGGATTTTCTTGTCCATGTGTTGATGATGGAGTAAGTTGAGCATTGACAGGGGCTGGGTTCAAAGGGTGGTGTAAAATTATCCACTAGTTTCACAGTAAGTAGAGTGATGGTCAGAAGCTGCCTTTGGCTTTTGGAAATGCCTGCTGAAACCTGACTAATAACAAGAACTTTGATCCTTGCAAAGAAGTTCTGATTTTTGATTAAGTAAAGGTTTATAGTCCTCCAAGGAGTAACATGAAGATCACAAAGATCTTGCTTGATAGAATTATGAAACAGCTGGGGCCTGGCGCAGTGGCTTGTGCCTGTCATCTCAGCACTTAATGTAAGAGGCCAAGATGGGAGGACCACTTGAAGCCAGGAGCCTGGTCAACATAGTGAAACCCCATTTCTTAAAATTCTGAAACGGCTTTCATAGGCTGGGCACTTTGTGAGACTGAGGCAGGAGGATCTTGCTTGAGCTCAGGAGTTCAAGACCAGCCTGGGAACACAGGGAGAACCCCATCTCTACAAAAATAAATAATAATAATTCTGTATTATATATGATACATATTATCTATAATATATATTATAGATAATTATATATTACAGATAACATATAACTTGTAACTTTGTCATAGCGATGTACTTAGCCAGCTACTTGTGGCAACAAGATTGCCCTTTCTTCTTTGTCATCCAAAAGATGGGTAGATGTATATTATATATCACATATTACAAATGATGTATATATGTTATATATACATATTATGTAATAATATGCATATTATATAATAATTATTGTTACTAGCTGTGTGTGTGCCTGTGTTCCCAGCTACTAAGGAGGCTGAGGTGCTTGAGCCTGGGAGGTCGAGGCTGCAGTGAGCTGTGATTGTGCCACTGCACTCCAGCCTGGATGACAGAGCGAGACTCTGTTTCAAAAAAACAAAGAAAAGAAAAGAAAAAAGAAACAGCTCTTACAATAATATAGCTCAGAAATGAGCTATAAAAGATGGGTGACTGTTCTCTATCTCTGCAGTCACCAAAGCTTTAGAGTAGACAGCTTGAGTCTTAATTTTGGTGAATAATGTCTCAGCTTTGAAAGACTTTTTGTCAAAGAGAGAGTTGTGTGTCAGCCACTGGACACCCACATTGGAGACACATTCACCATCTAAAAATTTGAATACATCACAAAATGACTTCTCACTTGTAACACAAGGGGAAGTAAGCACATGTGCCTGAAGATGGGAAAATATTATACCAGGGACACTATCAGAACCTCCCAAAGAAAGAGTGCATTGAATTTTCATTCATTGTTTCTGGTGTAAATATACATCTATCAATATGTGTATATGAATATGTATGTGTGACTAGCACTTTATTTTCTTTTAGCATTTTACTACCCTAATTGAAAATGACTCGTATCCTCCTCTTTGGAAGCCACCAATTAGCTTAACAATACGTAGCAAGAGGGGCTCTGATATGACAAGGAGTTATTTCAAGATGTAAAACCCCCAACAATTTATCTCATAATTAGCATCCCTGAGGAGGAAAAAAAATTCACAAAGAAAACATATGCATAATTCATCCTTGCATATCACATTTCCCAAGTAATTGGCTTGGGGAGGCACAGATTTTACATTGCAGAAGAATACAGGGGTGTTCGGGGGAGAATGAAGAAGGGGTCTCATTTTGGTTAGGAAATTCCCCCGCATGTAATTGCTCTTTGCAAAACAGAGCAGTTCTGTGGCTGGATCGTGCAGAAGTCTGTGTCGGTGGTTGCTCAGCCTGGCAGGAGAGCCAGAGGGTTTCAGGCAACTTCCTGGCCTGGAGCCCTCCCTTCCTGTGTTCCTCTGAAGGGTTTGCCACACACACGGGAACCTGCGAGAACAGGAGGAAGGGCCGTTGTAGCCAGGGTCGGCCCTGCCTTGTCTTTTTTTTTTTTTTTTTAATAGCCTTATCAAGGTATAGCTGACATATCATCAAAGCACCCATTAGAAGTGCCCAATTCATTGGTTTTCAGTAAATTCACTGAGTTGCTCGGCCATCACCACGATCCAGGGTCTGAACGTAGCAGACCCTGTGCCCCTTGGAATTCAATCCCCATTCCCACCCCAGCCCCAGCTCATCACTTTTCTACTTTGTTGTGTTTGTGTGGCTTTGCCTGTTGTGGATATTGGAGTTTTGCACTTGGGGTTTTGCATCTACCCTCTTGTACTTTGAGTCATGTTTTTGCAGTTCCTCCATGCAGTGGTATGGATGGGTACTTCATTGTTCTTCAGGGCCAAATAGCGTTCCATTGTGTGGAGAACCACGTTTTGTTCATCCATTTACCAGTTAATAGTCATTTGGGATTGTTTCCACTTCTTGGCCACTGTGTATAATGCTGCTGTGGATATTCGCATACAAAGCTTATGTGAACGTGTGTTTTCTGCCCTCTTGGGTAGATACCTAGGAGGACTCGGGGTAGGAACTCTGTTCTTGTCCGGCTGCAAACATCGTTGGTTCAAATCCTGGCTCAACCACTTGCTAGCTATGTGACCTTGGGCACGCTACTTAACCTCCACGTGCCTCAGTTGCTTCATAAGTAAAATAGAAATGCTACTCATAGGGCTTTTATGAGGGTAAAGTGAGTTATTGATGAAGTGCTTTGACTGGTACCTGGCACATAGCAGGTGCAATTGAAGTGTTTGCTAATTAAATACTCACTTGTACTCAGAAGTCATGGGTTATTAGAGCTGAAAGGAGCCTTTAAGAGAACTGAGTTTATGTGCGTAACAAACGTGTTGAACCTATTGGACTCAAAGGGTGTAGTCACAAAAGCAAGTGGATTTTTCTCTCCCACTTTTCCTCCTGGCCGGGGCGGGAGTTCTTTCCTTGGACTTCTCCAGCCACCCTTACATAACAGAGAAAGTCATAACGACACTTGAAGGGGCACACACAGTCTGAATTCAGGAATTAAAAAGGATTCATCACTTGAACCCGGGAGGTGGAAGTTGCATGAGCCAAGATCGTGCCACTGCATTCCAGCCTGTGCTACAGAGCAAGACCCGGTCTCAAAAACAAACAAACAAGAAAAGGATTCAGGATAACATACTGATCAATGCGCTGTTCCTCATTCAAAAGGCAGACTCCTCTCCCCTCTCCCCGCAGGCAGTGACCTGTGGTCAGGAGCAGGATGTTGGCCTTTTCTCCCTAATCACCAGCTGCAGGAAGGAGAGGACAGGGGCAATGAAAGTTGTCACCTGACTAGCACGGTTGGAAGCTGGCTTTGCACCCTGCGGGCCTGGCTGATGTTTATCTTCCCTTGCTGGCTCCCTCTGGATTTAACTTCTGTGTCCTGGGCTGGGGCCTGCCCTTTGGCTGACTGCCCCTCCCCCCAGTCATTTACCCCTTACATTATAACCTCCATCTGGTTCTACTGAGGGATTTGGGCTGTGGAAGACTGTGTTTGAGCAGGAATTCCTTTTCTTTTTTTTTTCTTTTCTTTATTTTTTATTGGGCAGCCCCTGGAACCAGATTAGGTTCTGAGAGAGACTCCCAGGATTCCTTTTTAAAAGACCGTAGGGTGGGTGCAGTGGCTCATGCCTATAATCCCAACACTCTGGGAGGCCGAGGTGGGAGGATCGCTTGAGCTCAGGAGTTTGAGACCAGCCTGGCCAACATACTGAGACCCCGTCTCTACCAAAAATAGAAAAATTAGCTGGGTGTGGTGGTGTGCACTTGTAGTTCCAGCTACTCGGGAGGCTGAGGTGGGAGGATCACTGAAGCCCAGGAGAATGAGGCTGCAGAGAGCCATGATTGTGCCACTGCACTCCAGCCTCAGTGACAGAATGAGACCCTGTCATTTAATCAGTCAATCAAATAAATAATAAAGATAAAAGATAAACCCTAAGCCAGTATTTCTACAGTAGGTCCCCCATCTGGTGTCAGAGGGCGTAGCAGTGTCCCCAGACCTCACAGTCCCCTGTCTGCTGCTGGGAGTTACCTTTGCTCCCTTGGGAGCCAGTCCACTGTGCAGTTTACCCGCAGGAACATATTCACATGGAGCAGAGTTGGCTCAGTGAAGCCCCCTTCAAAGGCTTTGGGTTAGGACCAAGTGGCACCCTCTTCCCACCAGGCTCATCCCGTGGGCAGGTCAGCTAGGGTAGTCCCTGGACCATGGGAAAATCGTACCTTACTTTCCTTTTCTGTACTTGATTAATATGAAATTTTGAAATTTGGGCTCTAATGGTATCTCCAGGGGCCCATGGAAGATGTGATAATCCTGAGTTGGTATTGAGTGGCTTGAGTCGCCCTGGGCCTACACCCTTTTGGGGACAGTCCTGCCCCAACTCCTGTAACTTGGGAGAGGGTAGGCAGCGCAGCATAGCTCTCTCTATAGAAGCTGCCTCAGCACTACCCCCAAAACTACTCTCTCAACTCTCTCAGCCCCTTGATCAGAATAGAAGGCCGCTAGGCCTCAGTGATAAACTGTTGTTTTCTGCAGTGTATCTTTGCCGGTAATCTGAAAATCCTATCGACAGTTATCCAGGGGCCCCCAGTGGATTGTATGCCCTAGCGGGGCTGAGTCAGTGCCTGTGGGTCTCCTTGTCACCTTGTTCTAAACTGCACCACTGCACCAGCGTAGGTACCTAAGAGCCATAGCTGGCAGTGACCAAGCTGTGTGTGGTACGCCATACCTTGGAGGAGATACAGTTTAGAGAGCATATGGCACCCCAGGAGAGCCAGATTTTTTTAAACCGAGTCTCACTCTGTTGCCCACACTGGAGTGCAGTAGCACGATCGTGACTCACTGCAACCTCTGCCTCCCAGGTTCAAATGATCCTCCTGCCTCAGCCTCCCGAGTAGCCGGGACCACAGGCACACACCACCATGCCTGGCTAATTTATATATATATGTACTTTTTTTGAGATAAAGTCTCGTTCTTATTGCCCAGACTGGAGTGCAGTGGCGCAATCTCGGCTCACTTAACAACCTCCACCTCCCTGGTTCAAATGATTCTCCTGCCTCAGCCTCCCAAGTAGCTGGGAGTACAGGCATGTGCCACCACACCCGGCAATTTTTTGTGTTTTTAATAGAGACGGGGTTTCTCCATGTTGATCAGGCTGGTTTCGAACTCCCAATCTCAGGTGATCTACCCACCTCGGCCTCCCAAAGTGCTGGGATTACAGGTGTAAGCCACTGTGCCTGACCTAATTTTTGTATTTTTAGTTGAGATAGGATTTCACCACGTTGGCCAGGCTGGTCTCGAACTCCTGACTTTAAGCAGTCTACCTGCTTCGACTCCCAAAGTACTGCGATTGCAGGCGTGAGCCACCATGCCTGGCCTATGAGAGCCAGATTTAAGGCAACCCAATTTTCCAGGATTTGTGCATGATTCAGATGCCCCACAATGCCATCTTCACTTGCTTTTCTCGACAGAATCCAGCCTTTGGGATAGCTAAGGTACACACCAAATAGGCATCCCACCAGGGGGTGTTCCCTTGAGTATTTGAAATAGTTGTGTGCGTCCATCTCTCTTGGCTGTACTGAGAGTGGATGGTTACCCTGTGAATACAGTAGTGAATAAAATAGAGCACCCAGTTTTTCATGATTGCCCTGTACCTTCCAGTTATATGGAAAGAAGCTCCAGTATTGCTTTGGAAATCCTTAGAACTGCTGCTGTTATTCAGGCAACTTTGTTTTCAGCAGGGCTTCTTGATGTAGCATATAGATCAGTGATGTTATGGTGTGTAGCTGTGAACTTGGAGGTAGAAGATGTGGGTTCTAGCTTAAGCGAATCCTTTAGCCTCTCTCAACCTCAGTTGCCTCCTGTGTAAAGTAGGAATAGTGGTAAATGGTGCTTCCTCTGTCTAACCTCCCAGAGTCATTTGAGTCAGATGGACAAAGCTATGTGGAGACACTTGGTTTAAGCCATCAAATGCTCACCAGAAGTCAGAATTTGTGGCAAGCAGCCTCCAAAATGACCCCCAATGATCCCTACCTCTGTTAGTCACACCCTTGCGTGGTTCCCTCCCTTCGAATGTGGGCTGTACTTAGCAACTTGCTTCTAATGGTTAGGAAGAAGTAGGACTGATGGTGTGTGACCTGGAGGCTAGGTCATAGAAAGCAGTGTGCCATTCCTCTTTCTTTCTTTTTTTTTTTTTGAGACAGAGTTTCGCTCTTGTTACCCAGGCTGGAGTGCAATGGCGCGATCTCGGCTCACCGCAACCTTCGCCTCCTGGGTTCAGGCAATTCTCCTGTCTCAGCCTCCTGAGTAGCTGGGATTACAGGCACGCACCACCATGCCCAGCTAACTTTTTGTATTTTCAGTAGAGACGGAGTTTCACCTTGCTGACCAGGATGGTCTCGATCTCTTGACCTCGTGATCCACCCGCCTCGGCCTCCCAAAGTGCTGGGATTACAGGCTTGAGCCACCGCGCCCGGCTCCTCTTTCTACCAAGGGATTAGTTCCTTGGCAGAGGGGTAGTTTGCGAATATTTTCTCCCACTCTGTTGGATTACTCTCTCTGAGGGATGCCATGCCTCAAGCCAGTCCTGTGGAGGATCCCATGTAGTGAAAAGCTGAAGCCTCCCACTAGCTCCGTCCTTAGTGAGTGAGCTTGGAAAATGATCCTCCAGCCCCAGTCCAGCCTTCAGATGACTGTAGCCTTAGCTGACATCTGGACTGTAATTTCCTGGGAGACCCTGAGCCAGGCCCAGCCAGCTAGCTAGTTGCTCCTGGATTTCAACCCATAGAAACTGTGTAAGACCTATTTGTTGTTTGAGTTGATAGATTTGGGGGATCATTCCTTAAACAGCAATAAATAATATGAATATTATTACTGAGTCCTTTCCTTTAGAAAGACATTCACTATGGTTTCATAAAAAGAAATCTGCAAATTTATTTTTAACTTTTGTGGGTACATAGTAAGTGTATGTTTATGGAATATAGACTATTTTGATACAGGCATGCAGTATGTAATAATCACATCAAGGTAAACTAGGTATTCATTACCTCAGGCATTTATCCTTTGTGTTACAAACAATCCAGTTATGCTCTTTTCATTTTTTTAACATACTTTTTTTTTTGAGACAAGGTCTCCCATCCGCCCAAGCTGGAGTAGAGTGGCATGATCTCGGTTCACTGCAGCCTCACTTCCTGGGCTAAGGTGATCCTTCCACCTCAGCCTCCCAAACATCTGGGACTACAGGTGCACACCCCCACACCTGGCTACTTTTTTGTACTTTTTTAGTAGAGGGGGTTCTGGCTCTGTTGCCCAGGCTGGCCTCAAACTCCTGGGCTCAAGTGATCCCCCTGCCTTGGCCTCCCAAAGTGCTGGGATTACAGGCATGAGCCACCAGGCCCAGACAAAATGTATTGACTACAGTCATCCTCTTGTGCTATCAAATACGAGATCATATTCATTTCTTTTTTTTTTTTTTTTGTACCCACGAACCATCCCCACCGTACCCCAGCCCCCACTGCCTTTCCCAGCCTCTGGTCACCATCCTTCTACTCTCTGTGTCCCTGAGTTCAGTAGTTTTGATTTTTAGCTCCCACAAAAAAGTGAGAACATGTAATGTTTCTCTTTCTATGCCTGGCTTATTTCACTTAACATAATCATCTCCAGTTCCATCCATGTTGTTGCAGATGACAGAATCTCATTCTTTTTGATGACTGAATAGTACTCCATTGTGTATATGTAGCACATTTTCTTTATCCGTTCATCTGTTGATGGACACTTAGATTGCCTCCAATCTCAGCTATTGTAAACAGTGTCACAGGAAACATGGGAGTATAGATATCTCTTGGATATCCTGATTTCCTTTCTTTCGGGTATATACCTAGGAGTGGGATTGCCAGATCCTATGACAACTCTGATTTTAGTTTTTGGAGGAACCTCCAAACTGTTCTCCGTAGTGATTGTACTAATTTACATTCCCGCCAACAGTGTGCAAGTGTTCCCTTTTCTCCACATCCTCACCCCGACGTTTGTTATTGCCTGTCTTTTGGGTATCAGCTATTTTCACTGTGTGAGATGCTATCTCCTTGTGGTTTTGATTTGCATTTCTCTGATGATTAGTGATGTTGAGTACCCTTTCGTATGTCTCTTGCCATTTGTATGTCTTCTTTTGAGAAATGTCTATTCAGATCTTTTTCCCATTTTTTGATCAAAATATTAGAGTTTTTTCTTATAGAGTTGTTTAAGCTCCTTACATATTCTGGTTATTAGTCCCTTGGCAGAGGGGCAGTTTGCAAATATTTTCTCCCATTCTGTGGGTTGTCTCTTCACTTTGCTGTTTCCTTTGCTGTGCAAAATCTCCAAATTCAGAATTAAGCAGACTAAGTAGGCTTCAATTAAGAAATAATTGTACCAGGATGGACATCTATTTGACTGGAGCCAATTAGCTGTTGACATTTGGTTTAGCGTTTTTTTCTACTGCTGGATACATCTCTAAATGTATTCTCTTGCTCTTTGAAGAAATAAATTGAGTGATTATTATTAGAGTCTGGGCAGAAAAACAAAAATAACCCCACTTATTTCCACAGAGAGGATTAAATAGAAATAACTGTTTGCTTGGTATCGAAAACCGAAAAGGCAGAAAGGGAGGCCCTGAGGTGTCAGAAATCTCATACCCCTGGGGCTTGGGGGCAGATGGGAGGGTGAGATTAGAACTTGTTGAGAGGGAGTGTTACCAGGCTGGAGCAAGTACCTCTGAGGGACAGGATGAGGCTGGTTCTGGAAGTACAAGGTGACACAGAGCTGGAGACTGGGGCCAACTGAGGGTCCAGCTTGAAGCTTAGGGCCACAGCAAGTACCTAGCAGGTCTCGGCTCCCTCCCCCATCCTTCCAGGGGTTCTCTTTAGCGCCACCTGGTTGCAGAGCCCTAATGGGGAGCTGCAGGCGAAGCAGAGTCCCAGACTGAGTATCACAGAGCAGAGCTGAGAGAGGATCGCTTCATAAGCAGCACGGTGTCAGATCCTTCCTCAATTATGGATTCGTTAGAAGGCACATTCCCTGCCAGGACCTCTCCCTCTGTTACAGCAGCGAGAGCCCATAGGGGATATTGTGTCACCGGACGTTCCCTTCCTGGGGCTCTGGGATTTCCTAACGGCATCAAGTGTAATGCGCCGCCATGTTGCCCAACTCTGCAACTCACTGAACACTTCCCCGCCAGGGCAGCAGCTCTGGGGACCAAAGCCATCATTCGTGCTGCACCGACCTGTTGCGCTCACTGATACAACCCGATTCATATTGAAACTTATATTTCAGTCACTTGGAATTGCATAAAATTAAAACTTGAAAATGCATTTCTTCAGTCTCACTAGCCACAGTTCGGGGCCTCAACAGTCAAATATATGAGCGTAGTGACTGCCATGTTGAACCATCATTGGTCAACATTCCGCCACGCATTCCGTCCGTCGCAGCTGCCCCTAGAGTCTTTCAAATGGTCATGGGAAGAATGCTATTAAGACATTGCGTCTTCCAGAGGGGGGCGTAAGAGGTAGCTTCTTGAAACTTTCTTTTTAGCCAGTGCGCCCTTTGCTTTATTATGATTTTGTTTTTGTTTTTGAGACGGAGCCTTGCTCTGTCACCCAGGCTGGAGTACAGTGGCATGATCGCAGCTTACTACAACCTGTGCTTCCCAGGTTCAAGCGATTCTCCTGTCTCAGCCTCCTGAGTAGTTGGGATTACAAACACCCACCACCAAGCCTGGCTAATTTTTTATTTTTAGTAGCAACAGGGTTTCACCATGTTGGCCAGGCTGGTCTTGAACTTCTGACCTCAAGTGATCCACCAACCTTGGCCTCCCAAAATGCTGGAATTACAGGCATGAGCTGCCACGCCTGGCCCTGCTTTCATTGATTAAAACTCGGGAAACCTTTGGCTGTGTGATCCTGAAATAGGCCTTTGAGTTTCTCTGGGTGTCAATGTTCTGTTCATGCATGGCCAATGTCATCTCTGACTTTGCTGTCATCTTCTAAACCTCTTTGCCAGCCCTCAGTATCTGCTGTCACTTCCACACATGTCCCCTTTGCACAGGCTGTGTTTCAAGGGAAACAAAGGATTTTCTTTGCAGAGCCCTTGACTGCCCTCCCTGCATGCTGTCTGCCCTCAATGACCCTTCAACTTCCTGCCTCCACAGCTGATCGCCACCTTCCCGTGGCATACCTCTGGTAGCTCATGACCCACAGGAGCACGTCCAAAGCCAGAGCCCTGGGCCCACGCAGCTTGCCATTGGGCCTGTGCCTTTGTCATCGCCTCCTTAACTCTTCCCATACCCTGCCCTGTGTCAGAGACTGCTCGTCCCGGACCCACTGTCTATCTCACACCATGGTCCCCTTTGTCCAGCTCTCCAGCCTTCACAGCAGGACCCTGCTTCCCTGACAGCCCCAGGTCTCAACCCAGCAAAGTCATGCTTTATCCAGGCTGCTCCCCACCAAGGCCTGAGCCTGGCGGGGGTGCTGGAACCTAGGTGGGACTCTTCTAGTGGACAACTCTGGGCTGCAGACTCCCCAGCAGCCTGGCTGAAGCCCTCTCCGGGCTGCTCTGCCATCTGAGATTCTCCCTGTCTGAATCTGCCTTCCTCTCCACTCCCAGGTGTTGGCCTGCTGTGTGGTCTGCAGCTGGCCCTGCCTGCCCAGCTCCCTCCTGCGTTGTCCTTCAGCGACCTTCTCCCCAATAAATCTCTTGTATGTCTCACCTCGTCTCGGCATTTATTCCTCAGAGACCCAAATGGACAGAGCCCTAGATTTCCCTGCCCTGAACCAGGCAGAGAGTCAACCCTGGTTTATTAATGTTCTCATAGCCTTCTGTTATTTATATGTCCTAGCACCTACCACAGTTTGCCATTACTGCCACCGCTGCCAGCATTCTGTCTCCTCTACTAGGCAGCTCCTTACCATCAGGCTGTGTTTCTCGCATTCTGGCTTTCCTGTATTTGGCATGTACTAACACGTGCTTACAGAATGCACCATTTGTGCTTCGAGGGACCAGGCAGTCTTCTCTCATGTGATTAGTAGTAAAGGAAGGCGTGTTGCATGTCTCTGGTCAAAGAAAGATAGACCTGGGCCGGGCATGGAGGCTCACGCTTGTAATCCCAGCACTTTGGGAGGCCAAGGCAGGCACATCACCTGAGGTCAGGAGTTCGAGACCAGCCTGGCCAACATGGTGAAACCCCGTCTCTACTAAAAATACAAAAATTAGGCCGGGCGCGGTGGCTCAAGCCTGTAATCCCAGCACTTTGGGAGGCCGAGGCGGGTGGATCAGTGGATCACGAGGTCAAGAGATCGAGACCATCCTGGTCAACATGGTGAAACCCCGTCTCTACTAAAAATACAAAAAATTAGCTGGGCATGGTGGCGCGTGCCTGTAATCCCAGCTACTCAGGAGGCTGAGGCAGGAGAATTGCCTGAACCCAGGAGGCGGAGGTTGCGGTGAGCCGAGATTGCGCCATTGCACTCCAGCCTGGGTAACGAGAACGAAACTCCGTATAAAAAAAAAAAAAAAAAAAATTAGCCAGGCATGGTGGTGTGCGCCTGTAATCCCAGCTACCTGGGTGGCTGTGGCATGAGAATCGCTTGAACACAGGAGGCAGAGGTTGCAGTGAGCCAAGATCACCCCACGATAATTCAGCCTGGGCAACAGAGTGAGGCTCTCAAAAAAAAAAAAAAGCAACCATATTATTTATGCATGGGACAAGACTCCATCTGCTATTCATGAGACCATTCATTTCACAGTTAGTGGCGGGTTTTTGTTTTGTTTCGTTTTTGAGACAAGGTATTGCTGTATTGCTCAGGCTGGTCTCTAATACCTGGGCTCAAGTGATCCTCCTGCCTCAGCCTCCCGAGCAGCTGGGACTGTGGACTACTTAGTTTCTAAGCAGTACAGGTACCCACAGTCTGTCTGTTTGTTTTCCAAATAGGCACCCTGCAGTACATGGCACCGGAGATCATTGATCAGGGGCCTCGTGGGTATGGTGCCCCGGCTGATATCTGGTCCCTGGGCTGCACCATCATCGAGATGGCCACCAGCAAGCCTCCATTCCATGAGCTCGGTGAGCCACAGGCAGCCATGTTCAAAGTAAGTCGTGCTTCGTGATTGAGGTTGGGGGTGGTTGGGAAGTCAAATTAAAAACAGCCTCCTCCCAGTCCAGAAAACCTCTCCACAAAGATAGGAGAGAAGGAAACAGTTTTATTACTGAATAAGCGTTAAACCAGAATGCAAGATGTATCACAGGAAATCCACTGAGACTGCAAAGACAGAAAGCAACCTCACCCTTTGATAGAGCCGAGCAGACACAACCTGTGACATCTGTGTTCTCAAGAGAAACCATAACTAGTCCTCAAGTAAGACAACTTGGCAGCACCATTGGTAACGTGAAGTTCATCTTAGATTCACCTGTGATTGGGTGACCATTTGTCTTCATGGTTTGGCTTCATCCGAAGGAAAAAATAAGCTGGGTGTAGTGGCTCATGCCCCTAATCCCAGCAATTTGGGAGGCCGAGGCAGGTGGATCACTTGAGGTCAGGGGTTTGTTGAACATCCTGGGCAACATAGCAAAACCCCTTCTCTAATAAAAAAATACAAAAATCAGCCAGATGTGGTGGCGTGTGCCTGTTATCCCAGCTACTTGAGAGGCTGAAACAGGAGAATTGCTTGAACCCGGGAGGTGGAGGTTGCAGTGAGCTGAGATCACGCCATTGAACTCCAGCCTGGGTGACAGAGCAAGACTCTGCCTCAAAAAAAAAAAAAAAAAAAAAAAAAGGAAAAAATAAACTTCTCATATTTTTAAGACAGTAGGTGGTTTTGGAGTGAAGCCACCACCAAAGTTAGAAACCTACCTTCCTATTTCTGGGGAGAGCAGAGTTATGAAAAAAATTAATAAAAGATGACAAGTTTAAAAAAAAGAAAAAGGAAGCTAGGAGATAGAGGCCCTACCTTCTTTGATGATTACATTTCAGAGAGATGGCTTTCAGGTCCTTGAGAAAGACATTTGTGGCAGAGGCTTATTTAGCTGTTAAAAAGATTCACATGTATCTCAGAGAAATAACCTTACAGTTGTAAGTTCTCCAAAGTCAAGGCTCTAAGAAAGCTGGGCAGGGTGAGGTTGGGGCAGGGGACCTTTCCCCTTATTTTCAACCGGGAGAATCTAGCCCCTTAGTTTCCCTTCATGTTTGCTCTTACAGTGGGTAGGGCTCAAAACCATGTGGAATCTGTGCCTTTGGGGGACAGGTTTCTGACTGGCTTCTGCAGAGGTGGGAGTTTGGCTATCAGGTAAATATATATCCATTATCATTCCGGCACCCCTCCTGGAGCTAATAGGAAGGGCAGCCCGTGTGCTTGGGCCAGCATAGTATGGTGAATCTTGACCATTGTGGGTGGGGGTTTTACTGCTGAGCAGATGAGATTGTGGAAAGGGATGTCCTTCTTTGTGACCTCACGGGAAGCTGATGCCAGGACAGCCCTGTGTACCAAGGTTGGGTGTGTGGCTTCTGGCTTCGTGTATACTTAGAAACATTTAAGGGGCTTGATATGGTTTGGTTGCGTCCCCACCCAAATCTTATCTTGAATTGTAGTTCTCATAATTCCCCTGGTCCCTGGGAGGGACCAGGTGGGGATAATTGAATCATGGGGGGGATTTCCCCCATCCTGTTCTTGTGATAGTGGGTTCTCATGAGATCTGATGGGTTTTATAAGGGGCTTCCCCCTTCGCTGGCTCTCATTGTCTCTCCTGCCGCCCTCTGAAGAGGGGTCTTCTGCCATGATTGTAGATTTCCTGAGGCTTCCCCAGCCACATGGAACTGAGTCAATTAAGCCTCTTTATAAATTACCCAGTCTCGGGTATTTCTTCATAGCAGCATGAGAATGGACTAATCAGGGCTCTGGCCCTAGGATGCTGTTACCAGCACTGACCTTCCATGGAACATTTTTGCTTGCCCTGAGAGAGCAGGGTCACAAAAGGCTGAATGGCCATTGCTTATGGATGATGGGGCCACAGTGCGTGGACACGGCCCTGATAGAATGTGATTCCAGCGGCCTCTTCCTGGTGTTTCTACCAAACGTAACGTCTTCATGGCCTCTGTCTGTGCCGGGCTCCCTGCTTGGCTTCTTGGGCAGAAGGAACTTGGAGGTGTGAGTGTGGGTTTCTACCGGTTGAGGTGAGGGCAGCTCATACCGTGCTGCATCCTTGGGTGCCTTGGCTGCTCTCTCCAGCCCGGCCAGACACCTGCGGAAGGTTCTCAGAGCTTCTCAACCTCCTATCAGCTGCTTGGGTTCAGCGCCAAGGCCAAGACCTCAAGTCGACAAGTCTTCCGACACCTGCAATTGCAAGAGGATGCTGAGCGCCTGGGCTGGAAGACAGCTACGACATTCCTTAGCACTTTGACCGTCTGCGGTGGACCCTGTTGGGGCTGTTGTAGATCTGACCCAGAGCTTCCATGGCAGCCTTGGAGTAAACAGTGCTGGTGATGAGGAAAACATGAGGCCCCCCTGAGAGCCACGGGCGGCTGTTTTCTGAGCCGCTGCTGACTTCTGGGGAGACTAGGGAGAGAGCTGAAGGCTGTGACTGGCTCCATTCATGCACAGGGTATGAGCCGCTCCCTGCTCCCTTGTTTTTGTTTAGCTAATTCATGGTGCAAAGGCTTTTTTTTTTTTTTTTTTTTGAGGCAGTCTTGCTCTATCGACCAGGCTAGAGTGTAGTGGTGCGATCTTGGCTCACTGCAGCCTCTGCCTCCCGGGTTCAAGCAGTTCTGCCTCAGCCTCCCGAGTAGCCTGGATTATAGGCCTGTACCACCATACCTGGCAATTTTGTATTTGTATTAGAGACAGGGTTTCACTATGTTGGCCAGGCTGGTCTTGAACTCCTGGCCTCCAGTGATCCACCTTCCTTGGCCTCCCGAACTGCTGGGATAACAGGCAAGAGCCACCATGCCCAGCCTGTACAAAGGCTTTGAAAATACATTGACTTTTTTTGGATGGCTATGAAGTCACTTTGCATTGCCAGTGAGAAAGGTATTAAGTAAGTAATGGCCCCTGTGTTATTTGTTTCTGGGATCCTAGACTCCTTTAGAAAAATTTCAAGAAACTTCTGAGCAGTGTCTGAAACAAAGGAAACTCTCTTTTCCCTGAAGGGACTGTTACAGATTTATCTTATGTCACCCAAAAATGATACATGGAAGTCCTAACCCCTAGTACCTCAGAGTGTGGCCTTCTTTGGAAATAAGGTTTTTACAGAGAAAATCAAATGAAAATGGGATCTGGAAAGTGGCACCTTATCCAGTATTACTGATGTCTTTATACTTTTTGTTCTTATTTTAATTTTCTTTCTTTTTTTTTTTTTTAACTAGTCAAGTGAAACAGTGGGAATGGAGAAGGAACAAAGGAATCTGTACCTGGTGGCCATCAGTTAGCTGCAAACGCTGCTGCGCTCGGACCAGCCGGGTGTCTTTAAAAGGAGGGGAAATATTTAAGTCAGGTGCAGTGGCTCACCCCTATGATACCAGCACTTTGGGAGGCTGAGGCAGGAGGATCATTTGAGGCTAGGAGTTCAAGGTTGCCTGGGGCAACATAGCAAGACCCCTGTGTCTACAAAAGATATTAAAAAAAATTAGCCCATGTGGTGGAGCACACCTCTGTGGTCCCAGCTACTCAGGGAGCTGATGGGGGAGGATCCCTTGAGCCCAGGAGTTGGAGGCTGCAATGAGCTCTTACCATGCTACTGCACTCCAGCCTGGACAACGAAGGGAGACCCTGTCTCAAAAACTTGGTGGGTGGGGGTGGAGATTTGGACACACATGCTCAGAGAGAAGACAAATTGCAATTCCCAGGCGAATGCCTCGGGCAGGCAGAGGAGTGAGGGCACCAGAGACCTCCTGCGGACCACGAGAAGCCAGAAGAGGCAAAGGGGGATTCCCTACATGTATCAGGAGTCGCTGGTCCTGCCAACACCTGGCTCTTGGACTTCCATCCTCCAGGACTGTGAGACAATAAGCGCCTGTTGTTTCAGCCACCCAGTTTGTGGGATTTTGTCACAGTGGCCCTAGGAGACCAATACGAGGAGCTTTGGGGTAACAGCCAGTTGCCCCTAAAGAGGACGTCTTCTTTCTGGAGGCCAGGGGAGAGGCCACCCTTTCCTCTTGATGTTCTTGCCTGGATGTTGGTCTTTGTACCCCTAGTTCCTGTGGGCCCTGCCAGCTTACCTCCCCACCGCTCAGGTGATGGGAGCCACCTGTCAGGCGCCCTGCACTGTAGAGCTGTCAGTGGGGTTTCACCCAGCATTTAGTTTTCTTCCAATCCCTAACTCCTAAGCTGTGCAGCCTGGCCAGGAGGAGCAGTGCGTTGAAACAGCACGTGGCCATGGCCACCAGGTCAAGGGCCTTGGGGACATGAAGTCGGGAGGTCCTGCCCTCCGCTCTCTGCAGCACCCTGAGCTCACTCAGCAGGGCTCCTGGAGGCCAAGCCAGTCCCCAGGAGCGCTGAGGAACTGGGAATGGGTGTGGGTCTGCAGGACAGAGCAGCTTCCACACCTGGGTTGTTGGGTGGGCTGGGAAAGGACACAGGGTAGACTGTGAAACTGAAGGTGACAAGTCCTAAAAAGATGAGAGGTCCAACCTGATGGGGGAGCTATGCAGGAGGGGGCTACATATGTCATGGAAGCATGCCCCTGTCACCTGGAGGTGTGACAGCTCAGAACCAACTCTTGCTCCCCGCAGGTCACAGGGACAGAGAGCCATTAGTTACGTTGGCAGCCTCAAGGCTTTGTTTGCTTGTGGTTTTGAGCTGGAGGCTGGGAATCTGGGCTGTGGATGCAGAGGGAGTGAGAGGTGTTAAAGGCATCTCTTGGGGACCTTGTGCATCAGGGAACAGGTAACAGATGCCTTTGAGTATCTTTAGAGGACATCCCACCCCAGGCTGTGGCCCAAGTCCTATCTCAGTTCTCTTCTGCTATGTACCAAACCATCCTGAAACCTCAGAAGCTTAAAACGATGAGGTTTTTTTTTTTTGTTTGTTTCTGTTTTGTTTTGTTTTTGATACAGAGTCTCGTTCTGTTGCCCAGGCTGGAGTGCAGTGGCATGATCTCGGCTCCCTGCAACCTGCGCCTCCCAGGTTCAAGCGATTCTCCTGTCTCAGCCTCCCAAGTAGCTGGGACTACAGGCGCATGCCACCATGCCTGGCTAATTTTTTGTATTTTTAGAAGAGACAAGGTTTCACCATGTTGGCCAGAATGGTCTCAATCTCTTGATCTCGTGATCTGCCCACCTCAGCCTCCCAGTGTGCTGGGATTACAGGCATGAGCCACTGTGTCCAGCCAAAATGATGAGTTTTTCTCACACTTCTGTGAGCTTACTGTTGGCTCTTCTGTGGGTGTCGCCTGGGCTGACTCACGTGCTTGTAGCCAGTGGTGGTTTGGCCAGAGCAGGGTGACCTGAGGGGCCCCTCCCTGGTGGCTGGATTCCAGCTGGGATGGCTGGGCATCCTCTCCACAGGGCGGTGCCTCCCGGGCTTCCTCTCTGCATGGTGGTCTCGGGGCTTTAAGGAGGACTAGCAGGACTACAAGACCTCTTGAGGCCCAGGCTCTGAAACTCTCACTGTCTCACTTCTGCAACAATCTGTTGGTCAAAGTCAAGTCACAAGATGCCTGGGAGGGGGAAACGGACTCCCCCTCAGAGTGGGAGGAGCAGAAACACGACATCGCAAAGGGGTGTGGGTCATGCCCCTCCTGGGATGCCAGGTGTGCAGGAGCTTTGGACTGAGCCGTGGATCCCTGAGTTCCCCAGAGGCCTCACTGGCACGCTGGTCACCTCTCCCTTCAATGCAGGTGGGCATGTTTAAGATCCACCCTGAGATTCCAGAAGCCCTTTCAGCTGAAGCCCGAGCCTTCATTTTATCCTGTTTCGAGCCTGACCCCCACAAACGTGCCACCACCGCTGAGCTACTCAGAGAGGGGTTCTTAAGACAGGTGAACAAGGGCAAGAAGAACCGAATTGCCTTCAAGCCCTCAGGTGAGGCCTCCTTGGACTGCTGGGGCGCTTCCCTGGCCGGGTGAACGCTGGGCCCCGGGCTCCTCTGCTGTTCAGGAGGGAGAGTTCCGGCTGGCCAGAGTGCTAGGCCACCCACGTCATGTCTGTTTTTGTGAAGAGTGACGGGGACTGTGCAGTAGGTTTGGAGGTTGTCACAGTCCAACCTATCAGTGCACGAGGATCTCCTGACAGAGGCCCAGGGAGTCTGGGCAGCTGGGCTGCCCTCTGCTGGAAGTGGTTCCTCCGGATTGGGAGGAGAGGGGAGGGAAGAGCTACCCCAGCTGGGGTTTCCGGTCTTCCCTTGTGCAGAGCCTGGGGCTTCGCTTTAGCAGACTGGCCTGTCACCCTGTGCCAGCCCTGACCTTGATGAAAGGATGTGTCAGTGAGGTTTGCCTGGGGTGTCTGTCCTGCAGGCCATCAAAGCCCAGTGACACCTTCTGGGGCAGTCAGTTCTAAGTGGCAGTGACGTAGAGTGGCCCCTGAGAAAGAGGCTGTTTGTCCTCTTTTCCCTGGTACGGATCAGGGTCAGAAGTTGCCACAGAGCGGCCCAGCAGCTTGCTCCATGAGGGACCCCGTCCCCCCTCCCACCCCCCGACTGCAGACACCTGAGTAGAAATGCAGCACCTGGGGCCTGTCCCCCCACCCGACCCTCATTTCTCCAGGATCCTGGGAGCCTGCGTGGTTCACCTGGGCTTGAGGGGCTGCCAGGGCTGAGCCTCACTCTGCCCCATCGGAGCCTCCCCATTCTGTGTCTGGCTGTCCCCTACAGAGGGTCCGCGGGGTGTCGTTCTGGCCCTGCCCACACAGGGGGAGCCCATGGCCACCAGCAGCAGCGAGCACGGCTCCGTCTCCCCGGACTCTGAGGCCCATCCCGATGCACTCTTTGAGAGGACCCGGGCACCCAGACCTCACCTTGGCCACCTTCTCAGGTACGTCCACGTCCTGTCCCTCTGCTGCGGGCCCCCGAGAAGGTGCTGGCAGTCTTCTGCCATGGGGCACCTCCCTGATCCTGGCCAGATGGCCACTGAGAGGTTTTGCTTCCCTTCTGCAGGGCAGTAGGGTGGCCTGGCGGCCCCATCCCAGCAGGAAGGGCACTCTGTTCACCTGCTGTCGCTTCCTGGCCCTCCCTGTCCTTTCATTCCCCAAGTGTATCCTCCCCCACTTCTCCTCTCCCCGTCTCGCCCCCCTCTCCCTCAGCACTTCCCCTTCTCTCTCCCCTCACCTCTCCCCCTCACCTACCCTAGACCTTCTGTCCCTTCATCTTCCGGCCCCCTCCTCCTCCCGTCCTCCTTTTCCTGCCTCTGTCTTCCTCCTTCCCCTGTCTCCCTTCCCTTCCCTCCCTTCCCTCTCCTCCTGCACTAGCCCCCTTCCCCTTCCCTCCTCCCCCTCTCCTGGGAGGTTCCTTTACCCTGCCTCCCCCTCCCTCTGCTCTCCCCCGTCAAGGCCAGTGCCGTGGGGGTTGACTTAGCACTACGTGTCCATGTCCTTCTTCTGGCAATTTCATCTTCTTGAGCACAGAGAGTGCGTCGCAGTTACCTCTCAGCCCCTCCTCCAGGGCATCCTAACATGACATACTCCCAGGGACAGCGCTCTGGAACGCACAGCAATTGTCACACGTGTTTGTCCACAGTGTTCCAGATGAGAGCTCAGCCTTGGAAGACCGGGGCTTGGCCTCGTCCCCAGAGGACAGGGACCAGGGCCTCTTCCTGCTACGCAAGGACAGTGAGCGCCGCGCCATCCTGTACAAAATCCTCTGGGAGGAGCAGAACCAGGTGGCTTCCAACCTGCAGGAGTGCGTGGCCCAGGTACCTGTCAGAGAGAGGCCACTGGTTCCTCCCGCTCCCTCTGCCCAGGTCCCAGTCCCAGACAGGTCCAGACAGGGACTGTGGCTCCTGCCACCCTGGAACATCTGCATAGTTACAGTGATCACCGTGAATGGCTTCCCAACGTCCTTCCTTTTCCCAACAAAACAAAAGAAAATACGAAGAAAAAAGCTCTGCCGAAACATGAATTTGCAGACACTGCAGTGATTCTAGGCGTTGGTGGGGCGGTGCTGCCCCCTGGTGGAAAACCAGCCAGATGGTAGCAGAAAGCCCGAAGCACCTTCTTTGGCCTCTCTCCTGATGGGGTTTTGAGTCCTGGAGTTAATCCCCAGCTGTAGGACATGTTAGAGCTACCCTCAGAAGCTGGGAGAACAGCCAGCCACCTTGGGGAGAGTGGTTATGGCTGAAAACAAGTGAGTTTGAACTAGGGCACAGGACTGGCAAACCGGTCCCCCTCCCTTCTTTCCGTTTATCTTTTTTTTAACCCCCCCCCCCCCCAAGACAGAGTCTCGCTCTGTCACCCAGGCTGCAGTGCGGTGGCATGATCTTGGCTCACTGCAACCTCCACCTCCTGGGTTCAAGTGATTCTCCTGCCTTAGCCTCTGGAGTAGCTGGGATTATAGGTGTGTACCATCACACCTGGCTAATTTTTTTGTATTTTTAGTAGAGACGGGGTTTCACCATGTTGGCTAGGCTGGTCTCAAACTCCCGACCTCGTGATCCGACCACCTCAGCCTCCCAAAGTGCTGAGATTACAGGCGTGAGCCACTGCGCCCAGCCCTTTATCTTATTATTATTTTTGAGACATTCTCACTCTGTCCCCCAGGCTGGAGTGCAGCGGCGTGACCTTGGCTCACTGCAACCTCCGCCTCCTCCCAGGTTCAAGTGATTCTCCTGCCTCAACTTTCTGAGTAGCTGGGATTACAAGGTGCCCGCCACCACGCCCAGCTAATTTTTGTATTTTTTGTAGAGACGGGATTTCACCATGTTGGCCAGGCTGGTCTCTAACTCCTGACCTCGGCTGATCCACCTGCCTAGACCTCCCGAAGTGCTGGGATTACAGGTGTGGGCCACCATGACCAGACTCCCTCCCTTATTTCGGATGGAAAAGGGCTTTTTAGGAAGAGGCCGATGCTCTGCTATGAACTATGTCTGTGTCCTTGATGGGGGCTCTTACAAGGGCTTAAACAGGAAGCCATTCACTGAAGGGCTTAGCTGTGTACCCACCAGGAAGAAGGGGCCAGAACCCTGACAGGAAGGTTATGTAGGGAATTCCTGGAATAGACAGAGACCCCTTCTCACCCGGGGCTTCCACAAGCTCCTTAAAAAATGGACCATCTCGTTTCCCACAGTAATGTTCTGAGTTCTTGCTCTCTCTCTCCGACTGACTCAATGGAAATGATTTGTGTGTGTGGTCAGAGTTCCGAAGAGCTGCATCTCTCAGTTGGCCACATCAAGCAAATCATTGGCATCCTGAGGGACTTTATCCGCTCCCCGGAGCACCGGGTGATGGCGACCACGATATCAAAGCTCAAGGTGGACCTGGACTTTGACAGCTCATCCATCAGTCAGATTCACCTGGTGCTGTTTGGATTTCAGGATGCCGTAAGTGCTCCATCCGGCCCTAGGGACCCCACATCAGGCGTCCTCAAACTTCTTACACAGGGGGCCAGTTCACTGTCCCTCAGACCGTTGGAGGGCCGCCACATACTGTGATCCTCTCACTGACCACCAATGAAAGAGGTGCCCCTTCCTGAAGTGCGGCGGGGGGCCGGATAAATGGCCTTAGGGGGCCGCATGCGGCCCGAAGGCCATAGTTTGGGGACGCCTGCCCCAGATCATGGAATTCAGTTATCGTCTCCTCCCATAGCCCCCACCTGTTCTTAACTGTGTACACCCGAATCCCGAGCTTCAGCGGCTCCTCCTAAACAATGAAGTCCAGGAAATGGCATCTGTGTGAGCGGGCCGACTGCATGCGGCCCCCAGGAGGATGAGTATAGGTTGCTGTGATTCTCCGTGCAATGCACTGGAAATCTGGATTTTTGTGATTTCTTCGGTAGGTAAATAAAATCTTGAGGAACCACTTAATTAGGCCCCACTGGATGTTTGCAATGGACAACATCATCCGCCGAGCAGTGCAGGCTGCAGTCACCATTCTCATCCCAGGTGAGCGTCCCGTTTGTGGTCAAGGGCAGCTTTAGGCCATGAAAAGGTAAGACATGTCCCCTTCATGTAACAATTGTTGCCTTTCTCTTTTCCATCTTGGTTATCTACTTTCTTGCAATTAAATGCATGCTGTCATAGACCTCTTCCGGGGCCGATTCTGTGGTTCTGAGAGTATCTTACAGTGTTGTATTTACGTGTCCCCGAAGCATAATGGTGACTGCATATAAACTCAACTCATGATCTCAAAAGGGAGCATGGGGCTGGGTGCAGTAGCTCACGCCTGTAATCCCAACATTTTGAGAGGTTGAGGCAGGTGGATCACCTGAGGTCAGGAGTTCAAGACCAGCCTGGCCAACATGGTGAAACCCCATCTCCGCTAAAAATGCCAAAAATTTAGCTGGGCACGGTGGCGCACGCCTGTAGTCCCAGCTACTAGAGAGGCTGAGCGGGGAGAATTGCTTGAACCCAGGTGGTGGAGGTTGCAGTGAGCCAAGATCGTGCCACTGCACTCTAGCCTGGGCAGCAGAGTAAGACTCCATCTTAATTAAATAAAAATAAATAAATAAATAAAATAAAAAGGGAGCATGATAAATGAATGAATGAATGAATAAGTTAAATAAAAAGGGAGCATGGGGCCAGAGGGGAACAATCCTCCAGTCCCCTGGTATCCACCTCAGCGTGCCCTCAGGAATACCTTCCCTGTAGTCTCAGCTACTCAGGAGGCTGATGCATGAGAATCACTTGAACCCAGGAGGCAGAGGTTGCAGTGAGCTGAGATCACGTCACTGCACAGCCTGGGTGACAAAAGTTAAGACTCTGTGTAAAAAAAAAAAACAAACTTTGCTTTTTGTATGTTTCGTTTTTGAAATGTTACCAAAGTTGATTATCTTTCTCTGGCTACTTCTTCCTGCTAAGGGAGGCTTTATAGCCCATTCTGTTGCCATCACTGTTTCCCCCTTTCCTTCAGCCCCTTGCTGATCGGCTCCGGCCCGCCCTCCTGAGTGTACTGTGTAGCCTAGGCTCCGCTGCAGGACGGGCTTGGGAAACCTCAGCGCTTAATTCCTCTCCCACTCCAAGCAGACACCTTCTGTAGTAACATGGCACAGGCTTGGGTGGCCTGGCTGTACCTTTTATTTTTGATATGGAGCCTTGCTCTGTCCCCTAGGCAAGACTGCAGTGGCTCGGTGTCGGCTCACTGCAACCTCCACCTCCTGGGTTCAAGTGATTCTCATGCATCAGCCTCCTGAGTAGCTGGGATTACAGACGCACACACTATCATGCCTGGCTAATTTTTGTATCTATTTTTTAGAAGAGATGGGGTTTCACCATGTTGGCCAGGCTGGTCTTGAACTCCTGACCTCAAGTGACCCACCCAGCTCAGCCTCCCAAAGTGCTGGGATTACAGGCGTGAGCCACTGCACCAGGCCTGGTTATACCTGTTGAATGCTGGCCTTGGCCAACTTCACATCCTTAAGCCTCAGTTTCTTCCTCTGGAAAGCGTGATCAGCTTATACACTGCAGAAAACCAAATGGAATGGTCTCCTCTGTTTGTAAAGTCAGTAGTCCCCTGATGGATCATGGCACGGGCCAGGCCAGCTTCCTAACAGCCGGGTTTGCTGTCCCAGGGCGTTTGGCGTTTGCGACCCCAGTCCCTGTTGACCGTGTAGACATGCTGGTTTGCTCACCATGGTCACGTCTTGTATGATTCACAGAGCTCCGAGCCCACTTTGAGCCTGCCTCTGAGGCCGAAGGGGTAGATAAGGACACAGATGAAGCAGAAGAGGGCTATCCCCCAGTGGCCGGACCTGGCCAGGAGCCCCAGCCTCACCAGCAGCACCTGAGCCTCCAGCTGGGTGAGCTCAGGCAGGAGACCAACAGGTGAGGAGCTTCCGGGCCCTCCACTGGGAGCAGGGGCTGGGACAGTGGCCTGAGCCACCAAGATGCTGATTAATCGGTTTGGTTGTTGAGTGTGTCACCCAGCTCTTAGGAAAACGCAGCTTCATCTGTGAACTGGGTAAAGGCGTACTCTCAGCCTCAATTGAGGGACTAGAGGAATACCTTTTTTTTTTTTTTTTAAAGTCAGAATCAGAGAGGTGTAGTACCTTGCCCCAGGCCACACAGAAATTACCCATACTAAAGGCAGCAGCATCTCTGAAATCTTTCTCTGTCTCTCTTCACCAAGACAGGGCCCCTGGCATGGTATGTGGTCTCACAGGTGCAGCAGCCTGCCCCTGCAGAAGTAGCGGGCTTTGGGGGTTGGGTAGCCTGAATCAGGAGAACTGCTTGAACCCAGGAGGCGGAGGTTAAAGTGGGCCGAGATCGCGCCATTGCACTCTAGCCTGGGCAACAAGAGTGAAACTCCATCTCAAAAAAAAAAAAAAAAAAAAAGAATAAATATCTGTGAAATGAGTAAAAATATTCCCATTTGCTCTTGGGAATCACATTATCAGCTGCGTGATTGGGTTTTTTAAAGTAATCCATAGTTATAGCAAACAAGTTGGTACTCAGTCCAAATGACACTTCGTTGCTGTGTGATCATGGGCGAGTGATGCTGATGACTATTTCACTGGCAGACAAGGGGCCAGCTACATATTTTGGATGAAAAGTTGTTTGTGCTGTCAGGGATCTCTCAAGTTCAATCTTAGACAGATCATCTAATCATTTCTTTTTTAAAAGACCCAGAGTTTTAGTTAAATGGTAGAGGTGGCAACATTTTGAAACTTTTAAAAACAAAACAGATATTAAAGTTGGTAATAATACCTAGTATTTCTTTAATAGTTTTTCCCTGTAAATTGTTTTTTAAGTTCAGGGGTACAAGTGCAGATTTGGTACACAGGTAAACGTGTGTCATGGGGTTTGTTGTACAGATTGTTTCACCACCCAGGTATTAAGCCCAGTACCCAGTAGTTATTTTTCCTGATCCTCTCCCTCCTGCCACCCTCTGATAGGCCCCAGTGTGTGCTGATCCCCTCTGTGTGTCCATGTGTTCTCATCATTTAGCTCCCTCTAAGTGAGAACATGTGGTATTTGGTTTTCTGTTCCTGTTAGTTTGCTAAGGATAATGGCCTCCAGCTCAACCATGTCCCTGCAAAGGACATGATCTTGTTCCTTTTTTATGGCTGCATAGTATTCTATGGTGTGCATGTACCACATTTTCTTTACCTAGTCTATCATTGATGGACATTTAGGATGGTTCCATGTCTTCACTATGGTGAACAGTGTGATATAAATATAAATCATTCTATTATCAAGATACATGTACAACATACATGTGCATGTATCTTTATAACAGAATGATATATATTCCTTTGGGTATAAATCTAGTAATGGGGTTGCTGGGTCGCCCAGTAAGATTTATCATCACCAAAGTCATAAATTCATTGTATGTGTGTTTGAAGGTTATTCCTCTCCACTGTTGATAGTCATGTTATTTTCCAGTCTCAGTGGTTAGACAGTGGCCAGTCTGTGAATGGCATTGATGTGAACTGCACGTTCCTGCATAGGGTACCTATCCTTGTGTGTATTAGTCTGTTTTCATGCTGCTGATAAAGACAAATGTGAAAGTTGGGAATTTATAAGAAAAAGAGGTTTAATGGACTAACAGTTCCACATGGCTGGGGAGGCGTCACAATCATGGTGAAAGGCACGTCTTCCAGGGCAGCAGATAAGAGAATGAGAGCCAGGCGAAAGAGGCTTCCCTTTATAAAACCATCAGATCTCCTGAGACTTATTCACTACCATGAGAACAGCGTGGGGGAACCACCCTCATGATTCATTTATCTCCCACTGGGTTCCTCCCACAACATGAGGGTACTGCAGGAACTACAATTCAAGATGAGATTTGGGTGGGGACACCCAAACCATATCACTGTGTTATGCAGCGCCTTGGCTGTGGGGCAGTTGAGCAGAGCTGAAGGAAGATGGCACCTCTTGGACAGGATGATGTGTCTGTCCTGATGAATGACAGTACTGAGAGCCTTTCCTGCTGGATACAGGCAAGAGCTTGAGCTGTCTCCTTCACTAACGCAGGAGGAGGACTCCTACAGAGACCAGAATGAAGGCAGGCAGGGGAGGGCTGTGAGAGGACTTCAGTTTGCTGAGTGCCAGTGTCTCCTCTTCGCTGTTGCACTAGGGTGGAAGTGTTCTCTTCTCCCCACCCCACTTTGCCACCAAATAACCCATGAGTTCCTGTGTTTGCATCTCTCTACTATGCAGTGACTTCTCATGGCAACTTCAGTAATTACCTTCAGCCATTCAGTAATTTCTCTTTCTTTCTTTTCTTTCTTTTTGAGATGGAGTTTTTCCTCTGTTGCCAGGCTGGAGTGCAGTGGCACGATCTTGGTTCACTGCAACCCCCACCTCCCGGGCACAAGGGATTCTCCTGCCTCAGCCTCCTGAGTACCTGGGACCACAGGCGCCTGCCACCATGCCCAGCTAAATTTCCTAGTTTTAGTAGACACGGGGTTTCAGTAAGTTCAGTAAAGCTGAGTTCTACATTCCCAAGTTCACCAGCATGGATCATATTAAAGGAACACACAGTTAAGAAACAAATTCTGTGTACCAGGTATGTGAGTAAACAACAGAAGTGTGAGAGCCAAGGCCCTTGGCCCCTGGAGGTTTGCTGAAAAACGCCGGCACGAGGCTGATTAGAGAAAAGGCATGCAAATATATTTAATACGCATACACGGGAGCCTTCAGCATGAAGACCCAAAGATCCAGGGGAAATTGTCCATTTTTATGCTTAGGCTTAACAAAGTATGGAGAGCTGTGGAGAAACAGGGATAAAAAGGGCCTGATCGAATGCTGATAGACTGAGTGGGGAAACCCAGCAAGGCCTGTCTGTCTAGATTCTTCTCGGGCTCTCTGAGCAGCATTCTTTTCTCCTGGATGTGGGGCAGGACCCTCTGGAATGGGGGTCTTAATGACCTATAGTCAAACAAACTAGGTCGAAGAACTTTTTTTTTTTTTTTTGGAATGGAGTCTGGCTCTGTCGTCCAGGCTGGAACAGCGGTGCGATGTCAGCTCACTGCAACATCCGCCTCCTGGGTTTGAGCAATTCTTCTGCCTCAGCTTCCCCAGTAGCTAGGATTACAGGCAAGCACCACCATGCCTGACTAATTTTTTATTTTTAGTGGAGATGGGGTTTCGCCATGTTGGCCAGGCTGGTCTCAAACTCCTGATCTCAGGTGATCCGCCTGCCTCGACCTCCCAAAGTGCAGGGATTATAGGCATGAGCCACCACGCCTGACCTGAGGAATTTCTTTGTGACCAATTTTTACACAGAAAGGCGGAGGTAAGGTTAGTGTCATATTTTCAGGGGTTTTGGCTGGCTTTGGGGAGAAGTTCTGGTTTCTATGCCCCACTTTGGGGAAGGGGGATTCTAGTTTTTATGGCGCCTAGGGGAGAATGGGACTGAGAGAAGGAGGCAGGAGGCGGTCAGGGGAACCTGCTGCTGCTGAGGCCATTTGGGGGCACTGTTGTCTAAGCCCCAAGAAAAGCTAGACATGGCTCCAGTGTGCCAGCCCTCTCCCCCAAGGCATGCTATCCCCAAGCTGGCACGTGGGGACTCGGAAGTTTGAGGCACAACTGTGCCTAAGAGCCCAGAGAGCTGTGAGCAAGACTGGGTGTCAGGAGGAGGTCCTATGGCAAGAGCCTAGCCTGTGGCCTCTTGGCGCTACTGCTCTGCCTCAGTGACCTCAGCCGCAAAATGGGGGTTTAGAGCAACTGGTGCTCCCTAGAAGTGCCGTAAGGCGTCAGCGATTGAATTCATGCAGTGTTTGGCGCTGTCCGGAATTCTAGGTAGGAAGTGCTTGGTGGATGTTGGCAGGGGCCTTTGTGCTATCTCTCACTGTCCCTGTCCTGCCCCAGCTATTATATCAGAAGCTAGGAGCTGCCGGGTGTGGTGGCTCATGCCTGTCAAGGGGAGAAAAACATAAGGTTCCCCTCCGCAGACTGGAGTCTGACTCACAGAACCTGCAGAAACACGTTTCCCTCTCTAGGCTGACTCTTAGACTTGGCCCATTTTGCACTTTTTCAGTGTCTAATGTATGCACAGCAGATGCTTGAGTTAAATTGAATGGTGTTGAATGCTCTCTGGATAATGGCTCTTTTTTTTTTTTTAACCAGACTTTTGGAACACCTAGTTCAAAAAGAGAGAGAGTACCAGAATCTTCTGCGGCAAACTCTAGAACAGAAAACTCAAGAATTGTATCACCTTCGGTTAAAATTAAAATCGAATTGTGAGTAATTTTCCACTTGCTCTTAGGTGTGTTTGAGGCAGAGACTTTAAAATCTAGCTGATATTCTAGTTAGCTTTGCTTTGAAGAAATAGTTGAGGTTATCTTCTGTTACACCAGGACTCCAGTAGATTTTAGACTACTCGATAATAAAAAGGGATTGCCGATACATTCAGCAACATGGCTGCATTATAAATGCAATATGCTAAGTGAAAGAGCTAGATTCACAGCCAGTGTGGTGGCTCGTGCCTGTAATCCCAGCACTCTGGGAGGACAAGGCTAGCAGATCACTTGAGCCCAGGAGTTCAAAACCAGCCAAGGCAATAGGGCAAAACCCCGTCCCTACAAAAAATACAAAAAAATCCAGTGGGCTTGGTGTTTGTGCACCTGGTAGTCCTAGCTACTCAGGAGGCTGAGGTGGGAGGATCACCTGAACCCAGATGGTCGAGGCTGTGGTGAGCCGATATTCTAGTTAGCTTTGCCACTGTAGGTCTATGCCACTGTACTCCAGCCTAGGTGACAGTGAGACCATCTCAAAAAAGAAAAAAAATATATTCAAAAGGCCACATACCATGATGTCTTTTCCTCCAGAAAAGGCAAAACTACAGGGACAGAATCAGAAGAGGGAGGAGAGGGGACTGATTGTACAGGGCACACGAGGGCTTTTGGGAGTGATGGTCATTTCTCATCTGTGCTGCCACCTTCACAGCACACTGGACACTTAAAAAGGGTGCTTTACTGCATAAGTACATAAATATGCCTCTGTCAGCCGACATTCATTTTGGGCCACTTAGAAACGAGCTCCAGAGCTACCTCTTGGAATGTGGACCAGATAAGCCTCTGACGTAAAACCTCAACACTAAAACCTATTTCCAGCGCAGTTAGGGATGTGATTCCTAAGGAAAGGCATTTGAAAGATGCGGGGACAAACACTTAAAGTGGTAGACCTAACAAGTCAAATCCCAAATTAACTGAAGGCATCCTAGATGAGGCGGCTTCTCTCTAGAAAGTGAATCTTAGAATTAGGAATTGTGTAATATGAATTGGAGTGGCTGAGTGACACAAAGTTAATTCATCTCTTTTTCACATCACATTTACATTCTGGAATCATTTATTCATCCAGCTGGTTACTTTGGAAGACTTTTATGGTTAGACTAACATGTAACAAATTGCCAATTGTTACAGGTATTACAGAGAACCCAGCAGCCCTCCACGGGCAGAGAACAGATAAAGAGCTTATAGACTGGTTGCAGCTGCAAGGAGCTGATGCAAAGACAATCGAAAAGGTAAACATACAACAAAGAACTTCTTCCGGTGTTGTTACCTAGCTGCTTCGCTCTTACAGATCTGATCTTTATTTCAGATTATTGAAGAGGGTTATACACTGTCTGACATTCTTAATGAGATCACTAAGGAAGATCTAAGATACCTTCGACTACGGTAAGAGCCTCAAAACAGTTTGTATAAGAGAACACGCCTTTTTATGTGTGAATATGCTTAAAGAGCAGAAAACAAAGGGCTGGGCCTCCCTCCAAACTCTGGAGTTCTGCTAGATTCGAGCTGGGAAAAAGCCAACGCATGGCAGAAACTGAAAGCCAGGCAGAAGTCAAAAGTAGGCAGGTGACAGAGGAGCTGGCCAGTCAGTCAATCTCCTGCCGTTAATGCCTGGCTGGGAGTGGGGGAGGCACACGGCTTGAGGGCCCGCACGCTGGACCCCTTCCCCTCTGTAAACTGCAGCCTGCCTTCTTGTTCCTGAAATAGCCAGCTCTCTACACGTACGTACCTCTAAGGCCATGTCCTAACACTGCTGGGACACGAGTGTCACCTCCATATGTGAAGAGAATGTTTTTAAGTAAGTTAGGGGCTGCATTTCTAAGCACTGTTGGCTTGAAGCTCTGACTCTGAAGACAGCTGTTTGTTTCCTAGGGGTGGTCTCCTCTGCAGGCTCTGGAGCGCGGTCTCCCAGTACAGAAGGGCTCAGGAGGCCTCAGAAACCAAAGACGAGGCTTGATACCTATCAGCTAAGCTGGGGGCAGAGCGTGCCACCACGCGACATGTTTTGTTAAAGCTTCTGTTAGTGTATAGATGCAGTCTGCTGTGTTTACATATTTAAAAAATGCCATTGTTCAAGAACTTAAAGTTTTAAATACTGTCCATACTGAGTTTCTTTTGAAACCTATTATTTATAAACATAGAACTGTGTGTGTTGTGAGAACAGTGAGCCCCGGTTTTGACCTCCCAGAATATTAGGAAATTCACCTGTGGTCCCAGCTGCTTGGGAGGCTGAGGTGGGAGGATCGCTTGAGCCCAGGAGGTGGAGGCTACAGTGGGCCTTGATCACACTACTGCACTCCAGCCCGGGCAACAGAGGGAGACCCTGTCTCAAAAAAAAAGTATATCCTTTAGCACTTGCTGGAATGGTGAAATAAGGGGCATTTAACATGGAAGCTGGGACTTGCTTCAGAACTGTTATGGTACTTAAATTTGAGAAACACAACACTGATACAAATGTGCCTTGTATTTAATGTTTGATATGAATGGAAAATAGCTTCATATTTATACTGAATGTGTAAGTAGAGAAAACTATGTGGCCTTTGATTATGAAATAATCTTATTTTAAAATGGACCTGTCCTGCTGCCTGATTATAATAAATATTGTGTCTTAAAGAGAAACGATGGTCAGCGTGAAGAGGCCGCTGCACGTGGCGGCGTGGGTACCATGGCTGGAGGCCGCGGGCTGTTACCACAAGTATGCCTGTGAGGGGCCCCACGATAATGGTCTCCTCTCAAAAAGGTGGCGGGGCACAGGCATACTAGGAATTGTTCTTCCTTTTCATAACTAAAATAGTTGTATACTTTGACCAAATACTCTAAGTCAAAAATAATCTTTTATAATATTCACACTAAGCACTCAAGAACATCTTTTAATGCAACAATGTACAAACTGCATGCAATTACTACCTGCTCAATCTACACACTTAGACTAAGTGGACGTTTACAAGCATTTCATTGACTGGGTTTTCTTCTTCCTTAACCAAATTGAGAACACTGAACACTGTCTGGTAGCCCCTGAAGGTATAGAGGCTCACCTTCTACTCCCCTTAACTGACCGACTTAAACTTGATCCACTGATTGGCACCACGAACTTCGAAAGGTGGGTCACTGGAGTAGATGTGGTAGCCCAGCTCCTCCAAAGGCGGCTCAGGATCGGCTGTGGCAAACTGGGCAGCATCCTCAATTTCCTTCCTCACTTCCACATCAATTTCCTAAAAAGTGTGAAACGTTTTTGGATGAACAGCAGCTTAGGTACCAACCAGAGTTCTACTGAGGACCTGTTGCTGGTGTAACTCTTCTAACTACAAGCACTAACAGTTGCTAACTTGGAAGATTCTGGAATACAGATTTCTAAGGTGTATCTTTTTTATGAATTAAAAATCCAAAGTATACTCTTAGGAAAAAAGAACTATGCTACTGGGGGGGCTTGGCCACTGTGATTAGTGATAGCATTTACTCAGGTGGTCCAGAGTCCACCAAAATCTAAAGAGTAAAGACTTTGGAGGAGAGGAGACTAAAAGGAAACCCCGCCCGAGGGACTTTGGAATCCATCATGCCCCAGCACATCACTTTCTGGGCTTAGAGAAACCCATACAAATTCTGTCTGTGCCATTCAAGGGTGGAAACTTATTTTGGGGGGGGAGGGGGGCGGGGAGTACAAAAAAAAAAGCCAACCTTCAAACCACCACGAACGAGTGACTGTACCTTTAATTCTTCCACACTGGCAAGATTGCTGTTCACCATCCTGTCCTTGAGAAGCATAATAGGGTCACTCTTACTTCTTACTTCCTGAATTTCTTCTCGTGTACGGTAACTATGGGGAGGGAAAAAGAGTCATTGATCAGTAAGAACAGCTCCAGGAGAGCAAGGACAGCATGAAGAAATAGGATATTGGGTTGGACTGTCCCAATGAGGTGAGATACAGAAGTGTGTTTCTAAAACAAAGGGGCACATCAATGCCTATGTCACCATAGGAGTGGCAGAGTTACACTTTCAAAATACCAGAATGCAGTTTAACATTCTCTAAGAACTGCTTCTGTCTTCTAGAAAACCATACACTGGTAAGTCACAGGGCTTCTCTGGCATTCTGACAACAGGGGCCAAGTTTGTGCTTGCTGCTTTAATTTAGACATATGGGTCTAAAGAAGTGTCTCTTGTCCCACCCATTTGGGCTCCAGTATACTACATGGGTGGGGACAGCAGAGAGAGTTTTGTGCTGCTAATTAGACTTTGAGACATCAGACCGCCCAGCAAGAAATCCATGTGCCTTGCCTTTCTCCCTTGAGTCCCCCTACAGAAGCACAGTCAGCAAAACCTTGGATACCAAGTCTTCCAATTCTAGGATGTAGAATTTTTGCCTACATCGTTTGAAGTATCACTACATAACTAAAAGGATTCTACCACTTTCAACAACAGATTTACACAAAGTACATTTTTCCATATACTATACTCTTTACATGATTTTCCCTTAGAAGTCCACTCTACGAAGGCTTGTTTATTCAACTGTGTCACACCTGGCATTCCAGAATTACATGCTGCAGCTACTAAGCCAAAAAGTAAAATTCATACCTTCCTAGTGACTGATGTATTTCAACAGATTGAACACCCACTTAGCCTTGCTCAATGCCAGACAGAAGAACATCTCCAAATTCTGATCCTCTTCAGGCGGGGTATGCCATCTGTGGACTTGGGGTAATACCTACAAAAGCTAAATGCCCCCAAAGATGCTACCCTACCATCAGCCCTGTTTTATGTAACAATTTCCAACGCTCTTTTTAAAATTGCTGCTTGTGCTCACACACTATACACTCTAGGAATTTTCAGAAAGCTTTCTTTTTAGGAGGCACTGCTTTCAGACTAAGACTCCAGATAACCTGATGCCAACAAAACTAACTGCATACAAGAAGTGAACTGGTATGTAGCTGCAAAAGCAAATGTTGAAATGTGTACCTTTTGCCATGTACCACCATTCAAAGCCCACCACCTCTGGAAACCACATTGCCCATGAGTGTACCTGACTCCAGGATCACTCATGCTGTGTCCGTGGTAACGGTAAGTCTGCAGTTCCATCAGGATGGGCCCCTAAAACAGAACCGGTAGGCAGTTAGGAATGATGATGGGAACAGCAGCCCGACAATCCATGCCCTCAAACGCAGGCCCTTTATTAAAAGTGTCCAGTGTATTCTTATCAGATCTTCTGAGTTGTCACGGATTTCTTATTTGTTGACTGATGATCTGTTCTCATTTCTAGCATGTATCAATTACATATTTCATCTTATTTTTAATAAGGCAATCTGGCAATAGCTTGTTTTAGATCAAAAAGGCCAGGTATGGTGGCTCATGCATGTAATCCCAGTACTTTGGGAGGCTGAGGCAAGTGAATTACTTGAGCCCAGGAGTTTGAGACCATCCTGGACAACATAGCAAAACCTCATCTCTTAAAAAAAAAAAAAATACAAAAATTAGCCAGGCATGGTGGCATGCACCTGTAGTCCCAGCTACTTGGGAGGATCACGTGAGCCTGGAAAGTTAAGGCCACAGTGAGCTGTGAATGTGCCACTGCCCGAGACCCTGTCAAAAAAGAAAAAGGTTTTGAGCATGTGCTAGAGCCTCCTGATATTGGCTAGGCAGATTTCCATCTCATGCTCCTTTCTCGTGGTGTGTTGTGGGGCTGGCAGCCACTTGTACTTCACAGATCTTGCTAGTGTGTAACAAAGTTGGCAGGTACCAAAAACCTCTGCTCCCGAAACCCCGAGGCTCTGCTGGGTCTGCCCAGTTGGGCTCTGTATCACCAAGTGGCCTGCTCATTCTACTCTAGCCCACTTCCGGGAGATGGCTCTGAACACTGAGGGGTGGGGAAGCATTGAGGATCCTTGGTTGGTCTGGTGCAGCAGTTAAAATGGGGAAGTGGGGAGTTAGCTCAGAGTCCAGGTGCTTGGGTTCCAATCTGGGCTCCAAGGTAGAGTAGCTCTGTACCTTTAACTGCTCTGTGACTATTTCCCTGTCTGTGAAATGGGCAAAACAGTTAACACCTAACTCAGAATTGTGAAGGTTATCTGGCTGGGAAAGTCAACACCATGTCTCAGCCAGGGCTGGCCCCCACAGATTCTTTTCAAGAATTGGGAGAGGTGGGGTCAAAACCCACTGTCAGGGCCTGGTGCTCCCGGCCTTAGAGTCCTGACACAGACTGCTCAGCCCACTGTCCCCCAGCTGTGGTCTTGGTCCTTCTCTAGTTGACTCTCCTCACTAGCGCTTGTTTTATGTCCCATTTCCCACCCTCGCCTCCCCGTCTCTTCCATCATTCCGGCCACACATGATACGCACCACTGCCCAAACACACATGGTATGGCACTGAAGTACAAACTGCAGAAACCTTGTTTCTGGGCCAGGGAACATTGATTTAGGGAGAACACCCAAACCTACTAAGCCTATACTAGCGCCAAAGGAACTGAAACCTCTCTCCAGGCCCATCTCCCTCACTGCCATACACTGGAAGGGAAAGATTCTTAGGACTGAGCCAGACTAAGATTCCAAGCTTCAGTCATTCTATTTAATGTGTCTAAGACACACACGTTAAATGCCTATTGTAAACATAACATTCTATGCTGGACACTGTGCGGATCCCCTATCTGTTCCTTCAAGGGGCTCATGATGAATGGGGGTTGGGGAGGAGGTACAGAATTAACCTAATTAAAAGGCAAAGTAGCTGTCATGAATAAGACAGAGGCCAAAGCAGAGAAAGCACCAGAACAGATTTCCCCCAAACGAGAGCAATGTGGGCTTCCCAGTGGGTGAGCTAAAGACCAAACTACTCAGAAAGGAGCCCCGCTCTCCTCACTCGCCTTCCAGCTCATGCACCTCAGTTAGCAGCTACTCCCTAACAGCTTCAACAGACACGTGGGAGGCAGTCTTTGAACTTCTAAAGATGTCATTAGCCCACAGGCCTTTAGAGCCTTACCTTTCCAGATCTACAATAGGCAGCAGCAAACCTTGTCGCCTCTCGGACACACAGGATATCCATTCCATCCACCTATGAATAAACATGGGAGGGGCAAAGCATGAATCCAACTGCCCCAAACCATTTTACTTTCACATGGCCTGCTCGGGCATGAGAACCAAACTCTTCAGTGTTTCTAAGATCAGTAAGGTTCTGCACAAGGGCATACCCTGGGCCCCAGCCCCACCGCAGGTGTCCTTACTCTCAGCCCAGGAATGAAGTCCCCTCTCTTGTAGTAATCGGTGCTGGCTGCGGCTCTCTCAACAGACGTTCCCATTCCATAGCGGTTATTCTCACAGATGAAAATACAAGGTAATTTCCACAGAGCTGCCATGTTGTAAGCTTCGAATATCTGGCCCTGGAAGTAGTTATGAAAAGGGGTTTCCTTTGGCTTCTTTCTCTAGGCTTCATCATCTGTAACAGCTGCTGCTCTACCTGGCACAGAAAGCTTTCATCAAGCACAGAGAGCCGCCTCTTCTAAAACCGAGCTTTGGGTGGTGAGGGAAAGTGGGGTGGGGAGTGGAGGAGAAGCAGCAGGCACCACACTTTTGTAGCTAAGGGAGGTGAATAACCAAATACTACCACTTGTTTCTTTGGGGCTGTGCTAGCAGTAAGGAACACACTGGAAAAAAGATCAATATGCAAAAATGTGTGGCTACCTAGCTTTATACTTTATTAGAAATCTATCAGGCCCACTGGGTAGCCAGAGTGAACCAGCACCTGAGAATCGGCCCCTAAGACAGGGCTTCACAGAGTGCCGGTCGTAGACTGGGGATTACTCAGTAACAAGGGAAGCACAGAAACTGAGTTAGGACTCAGACGCTATTATCTGAATTTGACACTGCCTGCCTTGGCATCCAAAAGAATGGGTCGGTATTGTTTTGCAATAGGTTCGGGGGAGGGCCTTTACGAAGCACTGATGTAGAGCAAAGGCGAGCTCCTTCACAGGAATGCACCCCCATAAGGCTCTTGTGAAACAGAGCTAAGAGGTCAATCTCTAATCTGACCGTAAATCAACCAAATTTGAGTTAGCCATAGGAGTTGCTATTTCACCTAATAAGCAATACACTACTTTAGAAACGCAACTGTGAATATTAAACACTTTGAAAATAAAATTGTTACTGGGAAGTTAAGAGACATAATTACCTGATTAGCAGCGCCGTCACCATATAAAGTCAGGCAGACCTCATCTTTTCCATTATACTTACAGGCTAGAGCAATCCCAGCACCCAGGGGCACCTAACATGAAGGACAACCAAGAAAGGAACCACAAAAATCCATGAGGGGAGATATAAATGCCCTGCATTTTAACTACTGGCCAGAATCTGGCACAGAAATTACACTGCTGCTACAAACTCTCCTTCCAATCCCATCTCTCTGCTTATCCTACCCCCATTATTTTCAATGAACCAGTAAAGTAATACATAAATGCTATGTTCTATTTTAACCAGTAAGCAATAACATTTCTGCATTCAAGAGTTAAAAAATAAAACTTGGCCAGGCATGGTCCCAGCACTTTGGGAGGCCGAGGCGGGTGGATCACAAGGTCAAGAGATCGAGACCATCCTGGCCAACATGGTGAAACCCCATTTGTGCTAAAAATACAAAAATTAGCTGGGTATGGTGGCGCATGCCTGTAATCTCAGCTACTTGGGAAGTTGAGGCAGGAGAATCACTTGAACCTGGGAGGCGGAGGTTGTGGTGAGCCAAGATCGTGCCACTGCACTCCAGCCTGGTGAGAGCAAGACTCCATTTAAAAAAAAAAAAAAAAAGAAAACAGAAAACACATAATTGAATCTCAGTATGTTAGAAAATAAAAAAAGTCTGGATATAATTTTGTGCTGTTAATTCTTCATCATTCACTAACTGATGAGAACAAGGACTCCATAATGAAGTTGACAAGATAAATCAATGAATGTACTGAAATAGAAATAAGAAGGGGAAGGTATGGCTCCACTGCAAGAGGCTCCTGCTTACTTAGAAAACAGCAGACACCTCAAAGAAAACATTACAAATCACCATCCAAGTCGACTTCTCTCTCAGATGGTGGGCTATGAGGCACTAGATCTTTAAAGGCAAACCAAGCCCCCAAAATACAGTCATGCATTGCTTAACAACAGGGATATAGTCTCAGAATTGCATCACTAGGCGATTTTGTCGTGTGAACACCTTACTGTACTTGCACAAACCTAGATGGTACAGCCTACTGCACACTTAGGCTGCAACCGTGCACAGCATGACTGTACTGAATCCTGCGGGTAAAATATTTGTGTACCTAAACGTAGAAAAGGTAATCTGTTGCACCACTGCAACATCACTAGGTGATAGGAAGTTTTCAGCTCCATTAGAATCTCATGGACTACCATCATATAGGTGACACTGACCAAAGTGTCACTGAGCAGAACAAGGCTGTGCTGCTTCAGGGAAAAGTTGTCTGGGGCTGGGAAAGCTTCTGAAGACAAAGGCCAGGGCCAAATCTAAGGAAGCACAAACCCTTGTCCTTGGCTACCTGTGCTCCCACGATGCCATTACCCCCGTAGAAGTTCTTGGCATACATGTGCATCGATCCTCCTTTCCCTTTAGCACAACCTCCTTTTCGTCCTGGATAACGGCAGAACACACACATGTGCAACACAAACCAAATCTACAAAGCAAACCCAACCGCACCCCAAGTATGTCCTCTGAAGCTCCACCATTAGAACTCAGAGGCCAATTCAGTGGTCTAAGGACCTGTCCCACCAGCCAAACACATGTTTCTCCTTGTCCTTCCACTAGTTCCACGTGCTTCAACCTTTCCAGCTTTTCCTACTCTCTAATCACTGAGTTACTTTTAGGTGTTAGCAAAAATCCAGATGGTACCCTGGACTTTTTTTTCTGGCCAGTTACAATCATCTTAGGACCTCTCCTATACTGGTACACTAAATATATTCGATCCTTGAACAGGGATTGAACTGCATGGATACACTTATACACAGATTTTTTTTCAGCTGCACGTGGATCAAAAATACAATATTCTCAGGATGCAAACCCGCAGACATGGAAGGCTGACTTCCAGACTTGAGTATTTGAGGATTTGGGTATACTTGAAGGTGCTAGAACCAATCCCCTGGATATATGGAGGGACAACCATAGTTAAATAGTCAAGGAGGGCTGGGCACGGGGGTGCACGCCTATCATCCCAGCAGTTTGGGAGGCTGAAGTGGGTGGATCACCTGAGGTCAGGAATTCGAGACCAGCCTAGCCAACACGGTAAAACCTGGTCTCTACTAAAAACACAAAAATTAGCCAGGTGTGGTGGTGGGCACCTATAATCCCAGTGACTTGGGAGGCTGAGGGAGGAGAATTGCTTGAACCCAGGGGCGGAGGTTGCAGTGAGCTGAGATCACACCACTTCACTCCAGCCTGGGTGAAAGAGCAAAACTGTCTCCCAAAAAAAAAAAAAAAAGAGTCAAGGAGGCCTGGGTGCAGTGGCTCATGCCTTAATCCTACCACTTTGGGAGGCGAGGGCAGGCCACTGCACTCCAGCCTGGGCAACAAAGCGAGACTCTGTCTCAAAAACAATAAAACACGTGGCGCACGGTGGCTCATGCGTGTAATCCCAGCACTTTGGGAGGGCGAGGCAGATAGATCACCTGAGGTCAGGAGTTCGAGACCAGCCTCGCCAACATGGTGAAACCTTGTCTTTACCAGAAATATAAAAATTAGCCAGGCATGGTGGCACACACCTGTAGTCCCAGGTACTTGGGAGGCTGACGCATGAGAATCACTTGAACCAGGGAGGTGGAGGTTGCAGTGAACCAAGATCACACCACTGCACTCCAGCCTGAGCAACAGAGACTCAGTCTCAAAAAAGAAACCCAAACAAAACAAAAAGGGGGACAAAGAAAAGGGGAATATTGAGATTTCTAGAATTTACATCGCATACCATGGAGTGCCTCAACCCAGCTTACTTTCTATGATTGCTAGACTTCTGTTGGCCTGCTTGAATGATAACCAAACCTACTGTGATTTTATAGCACTAATCTTTTTTAAACTTTTACCTGAGGGGCCAGAGGACTTCAAAAATGGTCATTTAACTCAAGAGCACAACGGAAGTAACAGAGCACCAAAGGAGAATTAAAAAAGAAACTTAAAACTCTTAACAAATATTAACTCATAATAGTCAGCATTGTAATGGAAGATATTTAAAAACTTCACCCACTCATATCCCCTTTCTGTACATCAACAGCAAACCTGTTAGCTCTGCGAGAATTTCTCGGACAGAAAGTCCCCGGGTGAAGGTAAAGCCGTGAGCCCGGTAGGCTGTGATGAGATGGTCTGTGGGGTTTATGCCGGCTTCCAGACCCACACAGCAAGCTTCCTGGTTAGAGGAAGGAGAAACCATGAGGCCACACGATACATGTTTCTGAAGAAAAACATCTCCTAGACAGCAGTGACATATTTGGGCTAGAACTGTCATTAATGACCACACATGTGCCACTTCCTTTCTCCTGTATGACCTAAAAGAAAATCTTACATCAGATGTCAACATTAAACCACCGGGAACGTCACATGAAAATCCAGACTTCCATCTTCTCTTGGGAGTCATGAAAAACAGGAAGCATTACCCATGACTTCCATACAGCACCAACTAGCTGGAACCAAGACATGGCGTTCCTCTGGTTAGGGCATGATGGCCCCAGTTCGGCACGAGTCCCTGTCACCATTCTTTGTTATGTATACCTAGCCTTATTCACCAATTTATTCTACCTGGCTGGCCCTTGAAGGCATTTGATTCTATAACCCTTGACCTAAACCCACAAAACAAAAAACAAAGAAACTAATCCTTTCTCCCCAAATTGTATATAGTACAGGTGATCACAGTGCCAAAAAGTTTTAAAATAGTAAAACTCTAAGAACAGGTAAATAAACTGGCAATGTTATGTGTGAATGAATTGTTTAGCCTAAGCTTCGTAGTGGGTTCTGGCGTTCTACTTTTTATTCTAAGATACTGGCTTCAGCCAGGCACAGTGGCTCACCCCTGTGGCTCACCTTGGGAGGCTAAGGTGGGCAGACTGTTTGAGCCCAGGAGTTTGAGACCAGCCTGGGCAACATAGTGGGACCCCGTCTCTACCAAAAAACACAAAAATTAGCTGGGTGTGGTGGCGTGTACCTGTGGTCCCAGCTGCTCGGGAGGCTGAGGTGAGAAGACTGCTTGAGCCCAGGGGGCAGAGGCTGCAGTGAGCCAAGATCACACCACTGTACTCTAGCCTGGGCAACAGACAGACTGTCTCAAGAAAATAAATAAATAAAAGCAAATTACATTACCAGCCTCAAATGCTTCCGATACATAAGGCAGGGTAAAGCCCAGTAAGTACAAGCCATTCTTCAATACCTAAATAACACAGCTCTATCACAAACCTACCACTCACCTGGCCATCACACAAGTGACAGAAACCGCGAATAATTTTCTGTTTATACAGCTGGTCTGCCTTTAACTCCATTCGGCGCACAGTCTGCATCATCCTGTAGTATTTGAGCCCATCCTCCCTGGTGAGCACTGTTGTGACAGGAGGGCCTTCTTCCAGCCGGTGAAGGTCACATTTCTGAAATGGAGTAAGGTGGTTATTATCCTCCACCTACTGCACTGCAAACACTGTTGACCACTCTGAGATCTAACTCCATTGCAAGTAATATTGAACTTGAAAAACTGCAAAGGAGCACATTAGTAATGCTTCATATTGCCTCTGTTCCTTCAATCTGTAAACCTCACTGTGCAGTGAGATGGGGCTTGAGGGGAAGGAAATCTTTCTAAGATGATCTTCACTGAAAGCCCCTAAAAAGTCAACTGAGTTACAGGTTGAAAGAACCTTCAAAGAAACAACTAAGACTCTTCTTATTCAACTATCTCACTGAATTACACTCTAAACTTGAGAATAAGCTTTAAGTTTTACTTTTTAACTTCTCCCCCTTCACCCCACAGAACACCAGCAAGCCGCTAATAATAAATACTCATTTTTGTGTAACTTCTCTGAAACTTTGATCCTGGAACGTTAAGAAAATGATGACTAAGCATGAACCTTAAAATGTTCTATTCTAAAGGGAAAACTGTGTATCAGTGTGTACCTGTGAACAAATTATTAACAAAGTAAAACACTTCTTACCTTAATTTCAAATGTAGCATCATTTGCAAAATTCCGGGATGCTATCAGCACTCTGCTTGCCTGGAAAGACAAAAATATACAAGCCAATCAGACTTTTTAATTGTCAGCAATTTTGGAAAGTATAATGACTATTCATCAGCTACCAGGATGAAGTTAAGGAAAGTTAGTAAGCCCCAGCATATGCATGGGCTTCTCTCCCACTCTGTGCACTGTGCCTGCATCCTCCTTGTCCTCCAAAATGAATCCATGCTTTGGCCAATGAAACACCATCATACCGCCATCTGAAGGCAAGCAGTGCAAAGAGAAAGGGGCAAAAACCAAACCCATCCTTTGTTGTCAAGGAAATTATAGTGAGAATATAATGAAATTAGTGGCTAAAGAGACTAGATCATCTGTGAGCTGAGTTTGTTTTTGCCATTCTTTTTTTTTTGAGATCAAGTTTTGCTTTTATCACCCAGGCTGGAGTGCAATGGCACTATCTTGGCTCACTGCAACCTCTGCCTCCCGGGTTCAAATGATTCACCTGCCTCAGCGTACCGAGTAGCTGGGATTACAGGCGCTCGCCACCTTGCCCGGCTAATTTTTGTATTTTTAGTAGTGATGGGGTTTCATCATGCTGGCCAGGCAGGTCCTAAACTCCTGACCTGGTGATCCACCTGCCTCGGCCTCCCAAACTGCTGGGATTACAGGTGTGAGCCACTGCACCTGGCCTGTTTATGCCATTCTTAGTCATAACCAGATACTGTTCATTTTAAGCAAGCTGAAATCATACTTCAAATAAAACTATGATTTAATCCCCACTCCAGGCAAACTTCACTCTTCTATCAAACTGGATCTGCAAGAAAAAATATTTTAAATTGGTTGAAGTATGAGATAAATACATTAGGGAGACAAGATAAAAGAACAGATACCTAGCTCTCTCTGACTTAAACATAATGGGCTTCAGCCAGCTGTTTCATAATTTATAATTTAAACAGCCTAAACCTTGGGTAGGCTCCTCTTGAAGCCCCAGTGGAAAGAAACGTTCTTTCGATGTTTGGGTGGCTATCACTGTTTGGAGGTAAAAAGCTTTGGGGGGAAGCGGGAAACGATTCCTTTCCAGTTTTACAATTGAGCAAACCTGCTCACAGCGTCTTCTATGCAATGGCTCAGGTTTAGGTTAGACCACAAAACGTATCCAGTTAGTATTATCATATTATTTTAGCCCTGTTCTGCCACACACTCACACACTGACATGGAAACCAAGATGATTTCTCCATAAAAAGCACATCTGATGTGTTCATACCTTACCTAGTCCAGCACTGGACTGGATCTTGGTGAGAAGAGTTAAGACTGATCTGCCAAGTATATCCTGGAGTGTACGAGCCAACAGGCAGAAAGCTAATTATGTATCTCTTCACCCCTCAACAGACCATCGTGGGACAAAGCCGACAAACACAGACTATGACGCTGCTGGAGGAAAACAGTTCAAATACTAGGAATCAGTGTTTCTGTTAACTTAGAGGTAGAGACAGTTCACCAACACATCTCAGAAAAAGTGTATTTGAGAAGCAAAGCTGAGACGGTGAAATAGCAAATGAATGGTTATGCCTGGCAATCAGCAAACAGACGTGTTCTTGGCAGTTCATAAATTATTTTGTGAGGTCAGAAATTCTTACTGTATTGTGAAATAAATTTCCAAATACACCTACAGATACTGCAGTTTTTGGAAGGCAGGAGTCCAAACCAGCCAGTAACAGTAACAGGGAAAAGGTAACTTCTTTCTCAATCCCAGAGTTGAAACAATGAGGCAAGATAATGCTATATAACTACCAGCGAGAGGGGCCGGCGGTGCTGTAGCACGTGCCTGTAATCTTGTGCCTGCCAGAAAGCTACTCAGATACGCTCTCCCCTTGCTTCAATACCATGTATCTCAAAAATAAGAACCACTGAGATGAGTGAAACCAGCAAAGTTAAAGAAGCTAAAAGTCCCATCAGAAGTTCAAGTATATTGTAATTTCTGAGTGAGAGCTTGTTGAAAAGATAATTTTGCCATTTATTTTCTCTGGAGGGCCATAAAAAGATTCTCTGTTAAATGGGATTCCTCTCTGACAGAGACCACGAACAACTCATTCAAATTAAAAAAAAAATAAAAACTAGGCTGGGCGTTGTGGGTCAGACCTCTAATCCCCAGCACTTTGGGAGGCCAAGGTGGGAGGATCACTTGAGGCCAGGAGTTCAAAGCTAGCCTGGGCAACATAGTGAGACTGTCATCTCTACAAAAATAAAAACTACAAAATTAGCCAGGTGTGGTGGCGCACACCTGAGGCTACAGTGAACTAGGATTGTGCCACTGCACTCTGGCCTAAAAAAATAAATTAATAAATAAAGTAAAACTTTAACTTCCTAAATAGGACCCATTCGTGTGAAAGAGGAAAAATGTTTCAAAAATTCCAGATTCTAACACAGTGTAAATTAGAACTCTTACTACCACTTATAAAGTCAAAAGAACACTAATAGTAAAGATTTCACAAAAGGAGTCATACAGAAATGCAAACAATAAAACAAAGAATAACATTTTAAAATGCAATTCCGTGTTCCATGAAATAAGAATTTTGAAAATAAACCTTATTCAAAAATGAAAACACAATCTTGTAATTCATTTCAAAGTTTCACACCAGACACTCTTTGATGAGACGATGGCAATCTTCAAGCCTCAGATAAATCTCCCTGCCTGCCTCTTACAGAGTGAGAGTAACCCCAGCACTTTGGGAGGCTGAAGTGGGAGGACTGCTTGAGCCTGGAGCTGGACACCAGACTGGGCAACACAGTGAGACCATGGCTCTACTAAAAATTTTTTTTTTAAATGGCTGGGCGTGGTGGTGCATGCCTGTGTTCCCAACTACTCAGGAGGCTAAGGTAGGAGGATCACTTGAGCCTAGCAGGCTGAGGCTGCAGTGAGCTCTCATCAGGCCGCTGCACTCTAGCCTGGGTGACACAGAGAACTGCCTCAAACGAAACAGACATCAGGGAGAAGAAAAAAACGAAAAAGGAAAAAACACAGTGTCTTGGGAGGTTAAGGGGATGAACCTGTGTCACAGCCATCAGACCAGCTGCCTCCCCTTCTCCGTCCCTTCATGGAGTATCACACAAATGGCAGGACTCCAGTAAGTCTGCCTAATTTGGGTGAGCCACTGCTCATGGTTTACTGTCCAGACTTTGGTCAAAGGCTTATATGCAAAATGTCTTACACGTACAATATAGAAAATTAAAACCTTGATCTATTTTGTGTTATTCATAGTTAAGTAAAAAGACATCCATATGTATGAATAATTACAAAATACAAAAACAGGTTAGAGTGTATTATTCCACCCTTTAAAAAGATAAAGGTGAAACTTAGTTGTACCCTTAGAAGCTTCGGGAATGGTTCCTAATTAATTAGTCCATGACAAGTACAGTGACACAGAAAACTTCTAATTATCTGAAGTTTACACCACCAAGTGGAAAGATACCTGGGCACTTTCTAAAGTGACTTCATATCTGGAACTCAATTTTCTTCCTACTGTAAGGTGGAGGAGGCGGAAGAACCCTGCAAATTGATACAGGAAACCTGACTTGCAGAAGAAACAATCTACATCAGGTGCCTAAGGGAAGGGTGCTTCTGAGCCCCTAACTACCGGCACAGCCCTCTACTCACAGATATCCCTAAAGGGAATGACATTCCCTGCCCCGCCAACTTTTTTTTTTTTTTTTTTTTTTGAAGAAAGAGTCTTGCTCCTGTTGCCAGGCTGGAGTGCCTCAGCCTCCCGAACAGCTGGGATTACAGGGGCCTGCCATCACGCCCAGCTGATTTTTGTATTTTTAGTAGAGCCAGGGTTTCATCACGTTGGCCAGGCTGGTCGGGAATTCCTGACCTCAGGTGATCCACCCACTTCGGCCTCCCGAAGTGCTGGTATTACCGGCCTGAGCCACACATGACCATGTCATAGATATCAAGTCCTGGGGGGAATTACCAGAGCCAGAATCAAGAGGGCTGCAGTCACACCAATTAACACGACCTCACTGTGCCTAGGGGTCAGAATGCTAGAAGCTTAGGTGTTGGGCACCTCTAAATGCTGAGGCCATGAAATAGTCGTAACTCTAACCCCCAGCCCTCAAGCATCGTTGCTGTTTGCTTTCGCTACTTGTACCCTAAGAGTGTGTAGGTGAGGGGAGGGCAGTGTCCTCTGAGTTCCGCTTCAGCGATCTTGAACTCACTGCCAAGAAAAGCTGAGATGTTGAAAGAGAAGGGGAGGAAGTTTGTTTCTGAAGAGGCTGACTCTCTATGAACCCGCCTCCTAACTCAGCACAGGTGTTCTAGACATGTATACCGAACTGGACACTCAATAAATAAGACTATTCAACACACATGCTATCGACTATGTGCCAGGTGCTAGTTGGAACCGTTTCCACACGTGTCACTCGTTGAATCCTCAATACAACCCCAAGACGTGGGGACTCTCTATTATCTCTCCATTTTAGAGTTAACTGATAACATTTCAAAGACAACTCTTACCTCCACTTAGAGATTAACTCCACCTAGAGCAAACATTTTAGGAAACAGGATCCCTGGGACCTTTAAAAAGTTGCTCAAGGTCACAGGGCTAGTCAATGGTGAGGGTGCTGTTTGAACGGAGCCACCCCGTCTCCAGATTGTACGCTATTTATTTATTACAAAGCCTCTCGGTCAGGTGAACTTAAGTAAGGAAGATGTGAAATGACTGGGGTTAATTGGAGACTCGAAGGAGGCCGAGGCCCCTCTTGCAGTGTCCTGTCAACAAAAAGGCACCTCTTGAGCACAGCGACTTCGCCCGGCGCACAGCTGGGTCCGGGGGCGGAAGGGGGGAGTAGGAAGGGGGAAGTCCACACGGACCTTGGCGGGATGCCTGTCCGCGCCGCTTCTCCTGGGGCCAGGAACGGAATGCAGACCGTGGAGGCAAAGTAAAGGCTCCCCGGCACCCCTACAGCCTTCCACCCCGCGCTGGGTGGCCCGGCCCCCGCTCCGGCCCCGCTCGCGCCCCGCCCCGGCCCGCCCGGGAGGTCTCACCGGCTTCTGGGAAGCACCAGACAACACGCGGGAGACTGCAGCGAGCATCTTCCTCATGAAGCACAGGCAGTGACAGCAGTGGCGACTCCTAACAGCCCAAGAGGCAGGACTCGGGTGCCCCCAAGTCTCCTTCAGGTGCCCCAGCAAATGCCACGCCTCAATCGGAGCGCGGCGTAACCGAGTCGTAATGAAGTCATGCGCTCCGCAGGGCCGCAGGCCAACCAGAACGGCGTCCAGGGGGTGCCCCTCCCCTGCGAAAGTACTGTGGCTGCACATTGGGTATCAGCGCCAGAGGGGGAGGGCTGCGGGCTCTCCGTCGCCGCGCGGCTGCCGGGTGAGGAGGCGGGGGCCTGAGAGCGCCTGCGTGGGAAAGTGGGGCCTCTCCTCCAGGGCGCCGCGGAAAAGGATGTTTCCTAGATTCCGCCCTGCAAACTGGCGGGGACCCGGGTCGTCCAGGCCCCGTCCTACCGAGCGCCTTGTCCTACCGGTGCTGCAGCTCTGCAGCCTTCGCTCACGACACCAGATGATGATTAGCAGCGTGCTCGAAGCCAAAAGACAGAACATCTGGTTTCTATAAATCGTCTGGCACTAACTTGTCTTTAAAAGATCACGTAGCGGTTCGAAAATTCTGCCCTGTCTACTTGAACCCGGATCAAAAAATCAGTTTCCCGATATATATCGAGAGGTCAATAACTTCTCTAGTTATTGGTTCACAAGCTCACTGCGAGTTAACAGAGTGGCTCAACGGATAAAAGCACATACACAGACAAACACCAAAGCAAGGAGAGGGTCTATTCAGAGGATCAAAGGGCTCAGGAACCCATTCTGTTGTGCCCTAGAGTGATTGCACCTGGGGTTCCGGGTTTAGATTTGGGCTCCACATTTTAACGGGGATAATGACAAAACTCAGTGGAATCCAGGGGACAGTGGTCAGAATGGCCATGGACTGAGACTGTGACTTACGAAGAACGATTTAAAAAGTTAGGAAGAAAACAGACTAACTAGAATTGACTAGGTTATGCTGTGGCAACAACGGACCTCCAAATTTCACGCACTTCAAGGATTTGAAGTGACACAAGACATCTTGCTCATAATACAGGTCCCTCACAGATTGGCAACCCTCTGGAACTTAGCTTGTCTCATGGTGAAGGGAAAGGGGATCATTTAAACCGGCTCTCAAAGCTTCTGCCCAGAAGTGACACACATGTCAGTTCCTCTCAATTTCCACGGACCAGAGCTAGTTACTCAACCATGTCTGAGTTCCACAAGGTGAAATACAGTCCTCCTGCCAGAAGGAGACCAGAAAATTAGATGAACAGTAAAACCAGAGAAGATTGGATATGTCTTCACACATTTTCAGGTCAGTCATATTCCAGGAGGAAGAGCCTGTGTGTGTGTGTGTGTGTGTGTGTGTGTGTGTGTGTGTGTAAAATCCTTTCAGTATAATAATGGATTTTCTAACAATGAGAATAGTCCCCTGAGATAATTCTTTCCAAGTGTCACTGAAAGTATTCAAAGCAGAAGTTCAAAGCATGGCCAGCTCTCAGGACAGCTAGAGAAAGAATTTGGGGTCAGGCGCGGTGGCTCATGCCTGTAATCCCAGCACTTTGGAAGGCTGAGGTGGGTGGATCCCTTGAAGTCAGGAGTTTGAGACTAGCCTGGCCAACATGATGAAACCCCATCTCTACTAAAAATACAAAAATTAGCCAGGTGTGGTTATGCATGCCTGTAATCCCAGCTACTCAGGAGGCTGAGGCAGGAGAATTGCTTGAACCCAGGAAGCAGAGGTTACAGTGAGCCGAGATCATGCCATGGCACTGCAGCTTGGTTGACAGAGGGAGACTTCGTCTCAAAAAAAAAAAAAAAAAAAAAAAAAAAAAGGAAAAGAAAAGAAATACAACAAACCAATTTAATGACATTTCAAGTAATTGGCATAACCCCACAGAGAATGATTTCAAGTTATTAAACACCACAGCAATGTGACTGTACATATTTGGTGGGGTATAGCCTAAAGACAAAAGGAACTAGAAAAAAAAATCTTAAAGCCAGGCTGAGACCTGTAATCCTAGCACTTTGGGAGGCTGAGGTGGGAGAATCATTTGAGCCGGGAGTTTGAGACCAGCCTGGGCAACATAGGGAGACCCCATCACTACAGAAAAAAAAAAAAACAACACAAACTTTAATTGTTCTTGGTTGTCAGGTGTTATTATTTGAGACTGCACATACCCATACTGATAAAGTAAATATAGAATTACATTAATGCCATTGGGAACCAAGATTTTCAGTATTAAAAAAAAAAGAGACACAAAAGTAAAATTCAAGTCAAAAGCCTAGTGGTCCTGAATTTGAATTGGAAACATCAGTATAAAATCATGATTATTTCATATATATATATATATATCTTGGCTGGGCACGATGGCTTACACTTGAATCCCAGTACTTTAGAGCTCAAGGTGGGCTCACTTGAGCTCAGGAGTTCAAGACCAGCCTGGGCAACATGGTGAGACCCTGTCTCTACACAATATAAAAAAATTAGCTGGCCATGGTGGTGCACACCTGCAGTCCCAGCTCCTAGGGAGGCTGAGGTAGGAGGATCATCTGAGCCTGGGAAATGGGGGCTATAGTGAGCCATCATCGTGCCAGTGCACTCCAGCCTGGGCGATAGAATCAGACTGTGTCTCAAAACAAGAACAAAAACATGTGTGTGTCTGTGTGTGTGAGTGTGTGTGTATGTGTGTGTGTGTATCTTAACTTTCTCCCCTGGAAAGACCTAGAAGCAAAGACCAGCCCAGTAGTAATTATTCTGAAAACTGGCAAAGGGAAAGAACCAAGGATTTCTCCTGCCTTTCTTACACAGACTAAATTTCAATGTCAACAAATAGTTGAGGAGGAATAGTTCTTTATAGAACAATTTCCAGCAGTAAATAAAAAAGGAACCATATCATGTTAATACCCCTGTCTTGTAACTCCTGAGGAATTACTACATCAAGCTGTTGGGGGACTTTGTAATGTTTGGGCAGCTTTAACAAAATACCTGCGCTTGGGTAACTTATAAATAGCAAACACTGACACAGCGTGGAGGCTCATGCCTGTAATCTTAGTACTCTCCGAGGCTGGAGCAGGTGGATGGCTTGAGCCTACGAACTTGAGACCAGCCTAGGCAACATGGTGAAACCCCATCTCTACAAAAAATACAAAACTTATCCAGGCATAGTGGCAGGTACCTGTAGTCCCAGCTACTTGGGAAGCTGAGATGGGAGGATGACTTGAACCCGGGAGGTCGAAGCTGTAGTGCGCCATGACTGCACCACTGCACTCCAGCATGCGTGGCAAAGTGAGACCCTGTCTCAAAAACAACAACAACAACAACAACAAACAACAACAAAACCAACAAAACCAACCAACCAATGAAACAAACCCAGACATTGATTTCTTACCGTTCTGGCTGCTGGGAAGTCCACGGTCAAGGCATTCGGTGTCTGATGAGGGCCCTGTAGCTGAGTCCTCACATGGCAGAACAGTGGAAGGGCCAAAAAAGGCCTGGGTGCTCCCTTTAACCTCTTCCATCGGGGTGCTAATTCCATTCAGGGCAGCCTGGTAGGGGCAGGGCTCCATCTCATCACCCAATCACCTCTCAAAGGCCCCGCTTCCTAGTACCCTCACATTGGAGGTGAAGTTTCAGCAGATGAATTTCAGGGGGCACATTCAGACCTCAGCACTGAGGAGGAGACCTTTGAGCTGTGGTCTGAGCGCTGAGCACGAGGTTGGCAGTAGATTGTCCTGGTCCTGTTAGACCTTATTAAGGATGTAGACACTTTTCCTGAGAAAGGGAAGCCAAAGAAGGATGTTAATGTCAGCTCTGCATTTTGTAAAGATGGATGATGAGCTGTGCCCTCTCATGACAGGACCCTAAAGGAAATTAATGGAAGGAGGTGCCACAGAGTGCTCAGGAGAGCATGGGGTTCCTGAATCTAAGCTAGGTGAGCCACAGTGAGTATGATCACATCTTTCTATATGATTTTGTAAAATAGAGACAGGGTCTCACTATGTTGCCCAGGCCGTCTCGAACTCCTGGGCTCAAGTGATCCTCCCACCTCGGCCTCCCAAAGTGCTGGGATAACAGGTGTGAGTCACTGCACCTGGCCCTTCATGTCTTTCCATTATCCAGTGGCAATATGTGGATAAATGGGTTCTTAAATCTCTCCCCTATTAAAATTATGGGAGTGCTCAAGCCAGAGAGAATGCAAATGCGAAACGCTGGAGCCATCAGATTTTTATCTGAGACACAGTGCTACCCGTGACCAATTCTACGTACTCTGCCAAGAACAGGGACAGAACCTCTCCTTCCATCTGTGGTTGCATCACCCCGGGCTGGCTTTCAATCAGACTGCAGCTTGCAGCACACCACATATCTGTCTAGGTCTGGCCCTGTTTTCCATCACGTAGATCATGGCTGATGAGACAGTAAACACGTACGTGTTCAGTCTGGCCTGAAGTTACTATCAATCGTTTTCTGTGGCTGATCCCCAACCTGAAGCAGCCTTGGGAAACCTAAGAACTGTCCTACTGAGAGGCAGCCTAGCCTCTGGGCTCTGGCACCAGTCTGCTTGGTCTTAAATCTGGCTCAACCACTTACCAGCTGTGTGACCTCAGGCAATTTGCCTAAACTCTCTGTGCTTCGGTTTTCTCATCTTTAAATGGAGCCCAATGACAACAGTCATCTCATAGGGCTGGCTGTCATAAAGCTTGTATGGATTGATATTTGTCAGGCACTTAAGACAGTGCCCCATCTTTAATGAGCACTATACTAGAATCTTGTGACTGTAAGTAAATATGCAAATCTTTTCACTTCTTGGTGATCTGGGTCCTCATCGGTAAAGCAGAGCTTAGAAATTTCTATCTTCCTGCCAGGTGCAGTGGCTGCAATCTCTGTGGGGAGGCGAGTGGGCGCTCAGCGAAGCCCACCCCATGTCTGCCACTGCCAGAAAGAAATAGCATCACTGGGCCGGGTGCAGGGGTGCAGTAGCTCATGCCTGTAATCCCAGCACTTTGGGAGGCCGAGGTGGGTGAATCACTTGGGGTCAGGAGTTCGAGACCAGCCTGGCCAACATGGTGAAACCCTGTCTCTACTAAAAACACAAAAATTAGCTGGGTGTGGTGGCAGGCACCTGTACTCCCAGCTACTTGGGAGGCTGAGGCAGGATAATCACTTGAACCCAGGAGGTGGAGGTTGCAGCGAGCTGAGATCATGCCACTATGCTCTAGCCTGGGCAACAAGAGTGAAACTCCATCTCAAAAAAAGAAAAGAAATACCGTCGCTGGCTGTGTGTGCTGCTTCGTGAAAAGTCCTGACCCCGCCATGATTCCCCATGAGATGGGACCTCGAGGTGGCCAAACAGCTAAGAGGAAGGGGAGGGAAGCCAGTGAGGACTCTGCTGGTTTATTTGGGTATGGTGGCCCCAGTCCCTTCTCACTTTGGCACACAATCTGTCTTGCCTCGGTGGCTTGGAGCAGCATGCCTTTACTAACTCCCAGTTTCTGTGGGCCAGGGATCTGGGAGCATCGTAGCTGGCTTAGCTGGGCAGGCCGGGTTCAGGGTCTCTCCCAGGCAGGACGCAGGCAGCTGCCATCCCCTGAAGGTCTGGCCAGGGCCGGGGCTCCGCTTCCCAGCTGGCGCTCAGGGCTGGTGACAGTGCGTAGGGCCCTGCCCTCGCCCAGGCCTCTTCCAGAGCCAGTGGTCTGAGTCAGGAGAGCTGGGGGACAGTCACAGGGCCTCTTAGAACATGGGCTTCAAAGTGACAGAGCATCACTGCTGCTGTGTGGCTGTTGTCACACAGGCCAGCTCTGGCACGGTGTGGCTATCAGGAGGCGGGACCATCTGGGCCTCTTGGAGGTTGCCAGCCCCACGGAGAGATACGGGGTCCACATCTCCCAAGAGCTCAGGGGAGTCGTGGGAACCTTACCTTTATGAAGCATTGCCCATAGGGTGCCTGCCAGCCTCTTGCGGGAAGGGAAGGTTCCTTTTTTGTGCTGCCTCCAATTCCTCTCTCGGCCCTCTTTCAGTGCTCTTCTCTCTCCAGAAAGAAAGCCAGTTCTCTCTCTCTCTCTCTGCCCATCTCTCTCTTATTCTTAATCTCTCTTTCTTCCCTCCATTTTCTTTTTTTCCTCTTCCTCTCTTATTTTTGAGAGAGGCCATGAAGATTTTTATTTTCAAAATGATCAGGCCAAGCGCGGTGGCTCAGGCCTGTAATCCCAACACTTTGGGAGGCCAAGGCAGGCGGATCACCTGAGGTCAGGAGTTTGAGACCAGCCTGATCAACATGGTGAAACCCCCGTCCCTACTAAAAATACAAAACAATTAGCCAGGAGTGCTGGTGCGCACCTGTAATCCCAGCTACTCAGGAGGCTGAGGCAGGATAATTGCCTGAACCTGGGAGATTGAAGTTGCAGTGAGCCGAGATTGCGTCACTACACTCCAGCCTGAATGACAGAGCAAGACTCCATCTCAAAAAAAAAAAAAAGATCAAAAGGAAGAAGTCCAACAGAATACACAAATAATAAAGCAGGAATTCACTTTCCTTAGTTAAGTATTTAACTAGTTAATTTTTTATTTTATTTAATTTATTTTTGAGATGGAGTCTCGCTCTATCACCCAGGCTGGAATGCAGGGGCTTGATCTTGACTCACTGCAGCCTCCGCCTCCCAGGTTCAAGCAATTCTCCTGTCTCAGCCTCCCAAGCAGCTGGGATTACAGGTGCACATCACTACCCTTGGCTAATTTTTTGTATTTTTTGAGTAGACGCTCAGTTTCATCATGTTGGCCAGGCTGGTCTCGAACTCCTGAACTCAAGCAATCCTCCTGCCTTGGCCTCCCAAAGTGCTGGGATTACAGGTGTGAGCCACTGCGCCCAGCCTAAGCATTTAATTTAAAGGCACAGGGGCTCATCTGTTGGGGTATAGTGTCACACAGAAAGTCTCACTTCCCCCGTAGAGACTTCATCACAGCCCCAGGAAAAAGATGACTTAGAAAGCTGCAAAGTTCCTTAAAATCCAGACGCTTAGGAAACTGAGAATAGTCTTACGCTCTCCTAAGGTGAGACTAATAGCTGTCGTCCTAAGGCACTATGTGAGCAGGTCCCCCAGATGAAACCCATTCGTGTCACCCTGGAGTTCATCAGAAATGCAGTCCCTGCCCCCATTCCTGTGGAGCCAGAAACTCTGGGGGTGGCACCGACAAGCTAAGTTTTAAGGTGACACAGACACCGGCTCCAGCTGGAGAAGCACAGATCTAAGAAAAGCAGGGGCAGAAAAGGTCCGGATCCTCTGCCACTGGGCCTGATGGGATCGCAAAGGCAGCAGGTGGACAGGGGACATAATGGAGGCGGCGTGGCCCCATCTTGGCTTATATTTTCTAGGTACCAGCAGATTGATATATAGGCCTGGCACCCCCAATTTTCCCACTGTCTACCCCAGTCAGGCCCTGACACACTAATTGAGACTTGGCCAGTTCAAAGGTGTCCCCTTCCACAGAAATGACCAAGATTCACTTTAGGGAATCCAAGAGAGAGCAGACCGGAGACGGGGTTGAGAGCAACTCAGGGAGCTTTGTCCTTTGAATCTTGTAAAAAACAAACCAAAAAAACCTGCTCATTGCCTTACCACATTTTGAAGCCAACAAACTTTTCAACCCAAGCAGCCCTGGCCGAATGCTCGAGCTGCCAGCAGGGGTCACTAGCAAGCTGGAGGAATGCCCCACGCCTTCTCTCACAGCACGTGGGTTTAGACGCCCCCTCTACAAGCCTGAAACAAAATGTCTAGGTAATAGAGTCTTCCCACGCACAACAGCTTTGGATTTTTTTTTTGACTATCATATAAAGAAGAAATAACAGCCATTTGTTATAAACCATTATGCATGCTCGGACATGGTGGGTTGTTTATAATGCCTAAACATAGAATCACTGTGACTGTTTATTCAGTGGCTCAGATACCACTATTAGCATCATTGCTGCTGACAGGATTAGTCTGCAATGTTACAGGAAAAAAAAATCTTGAAAAAGCTCAGAACAAAACTAATTACGGACCCAATCTTTCCTCAGTTTATCTAGCAAATATCTTTGTATTGCTGGCAGAGTCTAGGTCTCAGATCATTATATCCAGGTTTTATTTTTATTATTTATTTATTGAGACAGATTTTCTTGTTGCCCAGGCTGGAGTGCAGTGGCGCAATCTCGGCTCACTACAACCTCCACCTCCCGGGTTCAAGCAATTCTCCTGCCACAGCCTCCGGAGTGGCTGGGACTACAAGCATGCACCACCACGCCCGGCTGATTTTATATTTTTTTAGCAGAGATGGGGTTTCTCCATGTTGGTCAGGCTGGTCTCGAACTCCTGACCTCAGGTGATTAGCCTGCCTTGGCCTCTCAAAGTGCTGGGATTACAAGCGTGAATGAGCCACCGCACCCAGCCTTATATCCAGGTTTTAAACAAAGACTTTTCACCTCCCTAGATGTCCAGGGGGACAATGGAAAGTCATGTGAGAAACAGGAAAACTTTTCACTGTACAGGATGCCTGCCCTCTCTGGCCCTGCCCCCAATCACTGTGACCACAGACCCCACCATCAGCCAAAGAAATGTGAAAATAAAGAAACCATCTATTTGTTCAACAATAAGGGATTGGTTGAATGAATTATAGCTACAGTGGAATATTAGGAGTTAACATCAGATTGTTAAAAATATCGGACCACCTATTTTATAACATTAGGTACCTTCTGATATCAATTCTATAATTTTTAAAAATATGTAACTGTAGGAAAAGGCTAGAAGGTGACATATTGACTTATTAACGGGTTATGTGGACTATATGATTATAGAATATTTTCGCTTTAAATTTTTTTGTCTTTGAGATACTCACTCTGTCGCCCAGGCTGTAGTGCAATGGCATGATCTTGGCTCACTGCAACCTCCTCCTCCTGGATTCAAGCCATTCTCCTGTCTCAGCCTCTTCAGTAGCTGGGATTACAGACGTGCACTACCATGCCTGACTAATTTTTTTGTATGTTTAGTAGAGATGAGGTTTCACCATGTTGGCAAGGCTGGTCTCAAACTCCTGACCTCAGGTAATCCACCCACCTCAGCACGAACCAATGTGCCCAGCCTCATTTTAACATTTTGATTTATCTTTAGTTTACAAAATTTCTACAATGAACGTTTCTCTTTTAAAATGAGAAGAACAGGCCAGGCACAGTGGCTCATGCCTGTAATCCCAGCATTTTGGGAGGCTGAGGTGGGTGGATCGCCTGAAGTCGGGAGTTCGAGACCAACCCTACCAACATGGAGAAACCCCATCTCCACTAAAAATACAAAAATTGGCCAGGCATGCTAGTGCATGCTTGTAGTCCCAGCTACTCAGGAGGCTGAGGCAGGAGAATCACTTGAACCTGGGAAGCAGACATTGCGGTGAGCCAAGATCACACCATTGCACTCCAGCCCGGGCAACAAGAGTGAGACTCCATTTCAAAAAAAAAAAAAAAGAGAGAGAGAGAGAGAGAGAATAGTTTGGGCACGGTGGGTCACGCCTGTAATCCCAGCACTTTGGGAGGCTGTGGTGGGAGGATCACTTGAAGCCAGCAGTTTGAGACCAGCCAGGGCAACATAGTGACATCTCATCTCTACCAAAAAAAAAAAAAAAAAAAAAAAAAAAAAGTATATATATGTATATATGTGTGTGTGTGTGTGTGTGTACATATGTATGAATTAGCTGGGCATGGTGGCACACGTCTGTAGTCCCAGCTACCCAGGAGGCTAAAGTGAGAAGATCCCTTGAGCCCAGGAATTCGAGGCTGCAGTGAGCCATGATCATGCCACTGCACTCTAACCCAGGTGACAAAATGAGACCTTGTCTCTAAAAAAATAACAATTTTAAAATGAGAAGAATGCTAGTTATGAGATGATGAGAAAAAGCTTTATGGAAAGAATCCTATCACAACTATTTGGTAAAGACAGTGAATGCTGCCTACTTTGCATTTGATAAATCTCAATTTTAATTCTTTATAATTGGCAAAATTGATCGGCAGTTAAGATAGTTATGCAGACAGCTGGCAAAGTCTAGCCATTTTTTTCTGAGCAGGGAACTTGACACAGAAGAAAGCTCTGAGCTGTGGCAATGGTGATGGGTGCAAGTGCCACTGAGGTCCCCGCCCCATCTGCACGCTCCATTGGACATGATCGGCCTCTGGTTCAGCTGCTTGTTTAAGTCACATGCCCTCCTTTCTTCAGCAGCAGTTGCCGATGTCCCCAGAAAGATGGCAATTACTCATCAAATCTGCCAAGTGCCCAACTGATTCATTCCCAAAGTGCACCTGGAAGACAGAAATTCTCCTCCCCTCTGCTCCCCTCCCCTCTCCTTTTCTTTGACAGAGTCTTGCTCTGTTGCCCAGGCTGGAATGCAGTGGCGGGATCTCAGCTCACTGCAACCTCTGCCTCCGGGGTTCAGGCAATTCTTCTGCCTCAGCCTCCCAAGCAGCTGGGATTACAGGTGCACACCACCACGCCCAGCTAATTTTTGTGATTTTAGTAGAGACGGGGTTTTACCATGTTGGCCAGGCTGGTCTTGAACTCCTGACCTCAAGTGATTCACCCACCTCAGCCTCCCAAAGTGCTAGGATTACAGGCATGAGCCACTGCACCCCTGCACCCGGCCCAGCGATGCTATTTCTTTCTGGCAGTGGCAGACATGGGCTGTGCTGTGCTGAGCGCCCACTCGCCTCCCCACAGAGATTGCAGCCACTGCCGAAGCTAAGAGTACAGCATTTTGGCATCCCTGGGATTCATCTGTGGCACCTCTGTTGCGGGACTCTGCCCAAGATGACCTGTAGCAAGCTTTGCACCCTTTCTCACCCCGGGGCCCTCATCTGAGCCACAAGGATAAGTTAATTCATGACCTAGGACGGGTACTCCAGGACTTTAGGGCCTAATCCTCACCCAGGCTGAGACAGGGGAGGGGACAATTGGAACTGCAAGTAGGGCACGGTGACTTTCCGAGAGAAGGCAATCATGCCATGGTAGACCTGGAGGTGGCTTTAGCAATGGCCAGTCCAGGCCTCTTGCTCACAAATGAACAGACGAAGGCCCAGGGAGGTTAAGTCATTTGTCTGAGGTCACACAGCTAGTCAGTAACAGAGCTGAGACTAGAACTCAGGAGTCCTGATCTTTGGCCCAAATTCCTGTTGTATCAGACTTTTAATAAAGAGTGGGTGAATAAATACAAGAACAAAACTTCATGTTTTCTGGACTTATACTGTCTGCAATTTACTTTAACAGAAGGTGGCATCAATGGAGTTCCATCAAGTCTGAAAATCAGCTTTAATCTTCCACACTCAGTGGGCACCCAGTTAACTCGTGAGGAAGTTCATTTCAGGGATAGGCCATGGACAGTTGAAGGCCCATAAGCAGAGAACCTAGAGAAGCTGGAAATACCCTGTCTCAATTTGCACCAGCGAGCTTATTAGGAATAATTTTCAACTGGTGAAATGAGTAGGGTTCAAGATATGTGGTTAGCCAGGCTCACACCTGTAATCCTAGCACTTAGAGAGGCTGAGGTGGCAGACCAGCTGAGATCAGGAGTTTGAGACCAGCCTGGCCCACATGGTGAAACCCTGTCTCTACTTGAAATACAAAAATTAGCCAGGTGTGGTCACGGGCACCTGTAATCCCAGCTATTTGGAAGTCTGAGGCAGGAGAATCGCCTCAGCCAGAGAGATGGAGGTTGCAGTGAGCCGAGATTGCACCACTGCACTCCAGCCTGGGTGACAGAGTGAGACTTCGTCTTTAAAATAAAAAAGATATGCGGTTGGCTCAAAAGACTCTCAGGGCTGCCAGCCCTCGTGTGAATACAGTCTAACCGTCTGACAAGCCACCTGCTTGGGTCTGCCTGGGATCAACACTTCATGAAGAAGCTTGTCACAGTTCCCAGAAGGAGAGAACAGGCCGTTGCCAAGCGTGAGGGAACAGGATGTGTGGCACATTTTGTGCCTGCATAAATAAATGATCTGGACAGAATTCTGTCTATGGCTTCTTTTATTGCAGCATAATAGTGAGGTTGTAGAGAAAAAAAGAGACAAAGAGCTTCACCTGCTTTAATTGTGGGACACTACCCTATTTATCCAAGTGACATGATGTCCAAGGGCCTAGTCATTCATTCTTCCAACAGATATTTCAAGAGTGCCTATTCTAGGATGCAAGGCTATAAAAACCAGACAAAAATCCTACATTATTCAGTGGCTTAGATCAGGTTGTAAAAACTGGTTTCAAAAGCAACTGGAAGATTTAATCAAAAGGTATCCCAAGCTGCACACAGTGTCGCGTGCCTGTGGTCCCAGCTACTCAGGAGTCAGAAGGATCACTTGAGCCCAAGAGTTTGAGACCAGCCTGGGCAACACAGTAAGACCCCAACTCTTGGAAAAAAAAAAAAAAAAAAAAAAAAAAAAGGTATCCTGAATTCTTTGCAAAGACTCCAGAAAGCCAAGATTTCAAATTTCTACAGTTCTTCAAAGATGAAATAATTGTGAAATGGGGTGGGGGGGGCGGAGTCTCACTCTGTCACCCAGGCTGGAGTACAATGGCGTGATCTCTCACTGCAACCTCCACCTCCCAGGTTCAAGTGATTCTTCTGTCACAGCCTCCCAAAGTAGTTGGGATTACAGGCACCCACCACCACACCCGGCTAATTTTTTGTATTTTTAGTAGAAACAGGGTTTCACCACATTGCCTAGGCTGGCCTCAAACTCCTGACCTCAGGTGATCCACCTGCCTTGGCCTCTCAAAGTGCTAGGATTACAGGCATGAGCCACCATGCCTCGCCTGTGAAAATCATATAGGGAAAAACTCCATTTACAAGTGCAACTAAAATTTAAGGAGTGAGGACTTAGTAATTCTCAAAGTGCAGCCTCAGACAGGCAGCATCAACACAAATGGGGAAATCTGTTAGAAATGCGAGCTCCCAGACCCAAACCTCCTGAATAAGAAACTCTGGGAGTGGGGACCTGCAATCTTTGATTTAAAAAGCTCTCCAGGCTGGATACTCTGGCTCATGCCTGTAATCCCAGCATTGTGGGAGACCGTGGCAGGAGGACTGCTTGAGGTCAGGAGTTTGAGACCAGCCTGGACAACATGGTGAAACACCATTTCTACTAAAAGTACAAAGATTAGCTGGGCATGGTGGCGCACCTGTGATCCCGGCTACTTGGGAGGCTAAGGCAGGAGAATCTCTTGAGCCCAGGAGGTTGAGGCTGCAGTGAACTGTGATCACACCACTGCACTCCAGCCTGGGTGCTAGAGCAAGACCGTCTCAGAAATAAAATAAAATTTAAAGCTCTCCAGGTGTTTTGGATGCCAAGTTTGAGGACCATAGGTGTACTTTACAGCAAAGGACAATTCCGCCGGGCATTCATTCCAGCATGAGAAATAACGAGCACATGTTTTGCAGTTTCAGAAAAATTCCACCAGGTGGCGCACTAACCTGCGTACAGCCGTCCCCTTTATCCACGGTTTTACTTTCTGCAGTTTCAGTTATCCGTGGTCAATCTCCGCCAAAAATATTAAACAGAAAATTCTAGAAATAAACAATTCATGCTTAAAATTACACACTGTTCTGAGTAGTGTGTTGAAACCTCGCGCCATCCCGTCCTCTTCTGCCCGGGATGTGAATCATCACTTTGTCCAGTGTATCCACACTGAATGTGCTACACCCATTCTTCACTTAGTAGCCATGTTGGTGATTAGATGGGAAAAGCCAGTATACAGAGAGCTTAGTACTATTCAAAGTTTCAGACATTCACTGGGGGACTTGGAACATACACCCTGAAGATAAGGGTTGGCTGTGACCACTACAGTGGGAAAAACATATCTGTCCTGCAATTACACAACAATTCCACCTGGTGGCACTCTAACTTGAGTAACGGAAAACAGATGCACTTGCAGGCAAATTCTATCAGGAGGCTATGTAATTAGAGTAACAAGAAAAACATATCTGTGTGCAATTGCAAGAAAATATTACTAGGTGGTACTCTAACCTCATTAATAAGAAAAACACTGCTGCACTCCAGCCTGGACAACAGCTCCAGACTGTCTCAAAAAGAAAGAAAAAAAAGAAAAAAACTCTCACTGGATGCCGTGGCTCATGCTTGTAATCGCAGCACTTTGGGGGGCCAAGGTAGGTGGATCTCTTGAGGCCAGGAGTTGAAGACCAGCGTGGCCAACATGGCGAAACCCCATCTCTAATAAAAAAGGGCAAAAAAAATTAGGCGTGCTGGTGTGCAACTGTAGCCCCAGCTACTCTGGAGGCTGAGTTGGATCACCTGAGCCTGGGAGGTGGAGTCTGAAGTGAGCCGATTGCGTTGCACCACTGCACTCCAGCCCAGGCAACAGAGTGAGACTCTGTCTCAAAAAAAGAAAAAAAAATCCGCCCTACAATCCTACAATTTACATGACAACCCCACAGGGGGCATTCTGACATAAGAGATAAAAAATATATTCTGCAATTACACAAAAATTCCACATGATGATATTCTAACACAAGAAATTAAAAATTGTGTTATGCAATTATGTACAAAGTCCACATCTAACATAAGAAATAAAAAGCCAGCACTGCAGTTACATAAGAATTCCATAGGTGGTGCTCTAACATAATGAGAAAATTTGTCACATGTCTGGAATTCTCTAGGAATTTAGTCAAAAACCACATAATACTTGGTGAGAAACTTACAGAATTTACTTGGTAAATTAAAGTGTAAGTTAAAATTTAGTATATGTGATTAGAATATATCTTAATATAGTGCTTATTCTTTGCATTTTAATGACTTGTTTGTACATTCTTCCCACCTGTAGCAGATCCTCTGGGGCAGAAATCAAATAATCTAATTTTTCAGTCTCCTCAACCTCTACTACGGTAGCTGATGCATAATAGGAATTCAATATTTATAAAACAAGTTGAAGAATGAATTAAAAACGTGACGTCAGGCCCAGCGGCTCATGCCTGTAATCTTAGCACTTTGGGAGGCTGAGGCGGGTAGATCCCTTGGAGTCAGGAGTTCAAGACCAGCCTGGCCAACATGGTAAAAACCCGTCCCTACTAAAAATACAAAAATTAGTCAGGCATGGTGGTGTGTGCCTGTAATCCCAGCTACTTGGGAGGCTAAGGCAGAAGAATTACTTGAACCCTGGAGGCAGAGTGAGCCAAGATTGCACCACTATACTCCAGCCTGGGCGACAGAGTGAGACTCCGCCTGAAACAAATACAGTGTGAGTGGTCAGTGACGATCAAATGAATGGAGGAAAGGAAATATGAATAGAATAAAAATCTAGAGCTTTTGAGCTCTATTTCCAAGACTTCTGCATCCTGCAGTTAGATAGGTAGGGTGAAATGTGATCAAGACTGGAATAACGATGTTCTTTTCAACGCCTTCAAGTCGAGATTTTTTTAAAAAGTTAATGAACTAAAACATAAGCAAAATTAAGTTTAATTTTAGAAAGTAAGACCTGCACGCCTGTAATCCCAGCACTTTGGGAGTCCGAGGTGGGTGGATCACGAGGTCAGGAGATGGAGACCAGACTGGCTAACATGGTGAAACCCCGTCTCTACTAAAAATACAAAAATTTAGCCGGGCGTGGTGGCAGGTGCCTGTAGTCCCAGCTACTCCTCGGGAGGCTGAGGCAGGAGAATCACTTGAACCCAAGAGGCAGAGGTTGCAGTGAGCCAAGATTGTGCCACTGCACTCCAGCCTGGGTGACAGAGTGATACTCTGTCCCAAAAACAAAACAAAACAAAAACAGAAACAAAGTAAGACCTGTAGTCTCAGCTATTTGGGAGGCTGAGGTGGGAGGATCACTTGAACCCAGGCGGTTGAGGCTGCAGTGATCCAAGATCGCACCAGTGCATTCCAGCCTGGGCAATAGAGTGAGACCCTGTGTCCACCCCCGCCCCCCTAAAAAAGGAAGAAATTAAGTAAGAAAATTAGGTTTGCTTGTGCTTTCAGAAGCTATTGAAACTATTTCAGTAACTTAGTTATTCAGGAACATGGTTTTCCAATTAACTGAGTTGATAGCCCGGAGGAGCCTGGAAAAGCTGCTTTTAGGGTTCCCGCAGGATTCATCCCAGAAGGGAGTGTCTCACACTGCCCAAGGCTGGGCTGCACCAGCAGCTGCAGGATGACCAGGCAAGGGCCTGGTGATTTGCAGACCAGACACACTCAAGGCCAGGCCGGGGCTCACTTAGGAAACCTGGGACGCAGCCAAGCTCCCTTCCTGCCAGCTGGCAGCTCTTTCTGGTGCTAATTGCTGCATCCTTCTTTTTGAGATTCCCGAACCCAGAGAGTCCTGTCCTCTCATCCCATCAAAACCTGCTTTCCCAGTGCTCACCAGCTGCTGTGACCCTGATGGCTTCCAGTTCCACAGCCCGAAAGCTGTTTCTAAATCAGAAATCCGAATCTTCTGTCCCGACCCGCCTCTCTGCCCGACTGCCCTCAAGTTCACGGTCACACTGCTAACTTCAGGTCCAGCCTCCCTCGCTACCTTCTGTTTTGCCTTTGGGAAGGGAATTTGCATTTTCTTCCGAACTAAAGACCTAAACTCCAAAGAAATCTCAAATGGTGGTGTTTTAGGCATCAGCCACTGATTAGGGATTTGTCAAAGACGAATCTGGGGCTCTTCCCCGCACTGGGCTGCACTTTGGGCTCTGGTCTGTATTGCTCACACAGCTGAGAGCTCCTGGGGCCCCGGGTTTTGCCTCGCAGGGATGTTACAAGATGCCCTAGTAGCCTATTAGCAATGAAAATGGGTGTCCAGGCCCCTGGCGTTCGCCGTCTCTGTCATGAGTCACCGCTTCACACCCAGGAGCTTTGCAAAGCCCTGAGTGCCACACTGCCAGCACTCAGCTGCGCGCCACAGCCCCTGAGTACCTCCCACATGGATCTAGAAACAGGACTGCCTCTGTCGCTGCCTCCGCCTCTGCACCTAGTGGGGCCACCCTTGTCCATCTCTCTCATCTGGGCTTCCGCGGAGGTGAAATAGCAGCCTTGTCCTGCTCCTGTCCACTCCCCATGTGGCAGTCAAGGGTGTCTTCCAAAAGCATAAACCACACCTTTTCCCTCCCCTGCTTACCGCGCATGGGTGCTTTACCAGTGCAATTAGAGCGAGAGCCACAGTTCTTACCAAGACCTACTAAGGCATGACCTGATCCACCGACTTCTCCCCTCCTCACTGGCCTTCTGTTTGGCTGTAGCCTGGCCACATGGTCTCTCCCTTCTGTTCCACCAGCTCATGCCCAGATCTCTGCATATATGACCACTTCCCTGCCCCGGGTACTCACCAGATAAAGGCTGCCCTTCCCTGCTGCCTCCAAGCGACTTTTCCATGTGACTCGACCCATCTGCTCTGTGGAATGATTTTGTTGATGTGTTGATCATGGGTGCTCCTCGCTACAATGGGAGGATCCCTGAAGGGTAGGTATCCTGAACATGGTGTTCCTCTCAGAGTCTAGCATGGTGCTAGATGACATGTTTATGGAATCTTCTCCACTCACACTAATAGTCTATCACAAAACCCTTAGGGAATTCTCTTGCATCAGTTGCATCTGTGTAAGTACAAGAAGCCACAGTCCATCAGTGAGAATGAGGGTCCTTAGGAAGTCCTGGATAGAGAACATGCCAGAGGGTTGTGTTTCTCTCACGTTCTTGGTCCAGTGTAGGGACACATGGGAAACGGGTGCCCTGTGAGGCTGCCATGGCTTCAGCTTCTGGAGGTCTCAACCTCTTAGCACATAGACAAATGAGTTTAAAAGGGGAAACGTGCCTTCTGCATCTTGGCACTTCTTGTTTGCTGCTCTTCTACATATTTGAGAATGCGGCCTCATCTTCTGGAATAAGTATGGTTTTAGGTTCAGTGTTGGCAGGACGTTGGTTTCTTCAAAATGAAAAAAATATGCAAATCTGAAACAAAGTTGGAATGATCTTATTTCACTTTCTGGTCATTCATTGATATGTGTTATGGTTTTAGGTTCTCTTAAACTGTGGTTCTCAAAATCTCAGGAGTGATTTTGTCCCTAGGAGCCATTTGGCAGTGTCTGGAGATATTTTTGGTTGTCACTGCTGGGGAGAAGGGCGCTACTGGCACCTGGTGCGACAAGGCCAGGGACACTGCTAAACATCTCACAGTACACAGGAAAGCCCACAACAAAGAATGATGTGTTACCAAATGTCAACAGTGCTGGAGTTGAGGGCTGTGGTCCTAGACTATGAAAAGAAATCATGCATTGCCTGAAAAGAAAAGGCACACTCTTTCTAGAGGGTGAAAAACACAGATAAACCCAGAGAAGAGAAACTGCAAGCAACTGTCAAACTTTTGGTGTTTCAGCTTTCTAGTATTTTTTTTTCTAAATACAAATATTAACAAAAATGATATATACCAGAAACAGTTTGTAACTCTTTTTTTTTCTTTGTATTCTTGACATGGAGTCTCACTCTGTCTCACACACAGAAATATATACACACATATATGTGTATATATATACACACACACAATACAGGCTAATGTAAAGCCAATGTTGTATATATATATACACACACACACACACAATACAGGCTAATTTATAAAATATCAAAAAAGGCAAAAAACACAATAATCACAAATAATCCCATTACACAGACATCAGCATTGTTCGTTAATATGCTGTATCTTTTCACACTTTTCTCTTTTCCTATTTTGGATATCTACATTTTTTATTTATCAGTGTTTAAGTATTTCAAAATTCCACAAATGTGAGTGAATTCTCTATTTTCAAAAACACAGATTAAAGTTTTTCTAGAGCTGTGATTGGCAAATTTTTTCTATAAAGCTTCAGACCGTACATATTACAGGCTTTATGGGTCATATGGTCCCTATGTCACAACTGCTTGATTCTGCCACTGTAGTGACTAAGTGGCTATAGGTAATACATTAAAAAAAAATGGGCATGGCTGTGTTCCAATAAAAATTTATTAAAAAGCATCTGGTTGGATTTAGTACATGGGCCATAGCTTGCTGATCTCAGCCCTAGATTAATAATACTTTCTCATGGGTGCTGTGGCTCATGCCACCTGTATCTTAGCACTTTGGGAGGCCAAGGCGAGTGGATCACTTGAGGTCAGGAGTTCAAGACCAGCTTGGTCAACATAGTGAAATCCCGTCTCCACTAAAAACAAAAAATTAGCCGGGCATGGTGGTGCATGCCTGTAATGCCAGCTACTTGCGGGGCTGAGGCAGGAGAATTGCTTGAACCCATGAGGTGGAGTTTGCAGTGAGCCAAGATCACACCATTCCACTCTGGCCTGGGCAAAAGAGTGAGACTCTGCCTCAAACAAACAAAAAACAACAGCAAAAAAAACCCTTCCAGTCTTAGTCCTCTTCTAGGGGTTACCACAATAGTCAGGTTTGTGGGCATTTTTCATGTCTGTTATTCTATGTGTTCACACAAAAGAGTGTGCGTGTTTAAGAGAGAGAGAGTGTGTTCTGTGATTATCAACATTGGCTTTACATTAGAATCACCTGGGAGCTTTCGAAGCCCTTGTACCTGAGTCCCATGCATGATTCTGATGTAATTGTCCTGGGCACTGCCTGGACATTGGGAGTTTTAAAAGTTCCACAGATGATTCTAATGCATAGATTCTAATGCACAGCCATGATGAAGACCCAAGAATCTAAAGAAATACATCATATTTTTTTCTCTCTACATAAGTGATAATAGCAATTATTGTTTGGCAAACTTTTTTTTTCCACTTACAAATATTTCTTAGAGATTATTACATGTCAGCACATACACATCTTCCTTTTTTTTTTTCCTTATGGAGTCTCAGTCTGTCTCCAGGCTGGAGTGCAGTGGCGTGATCTCGGCTCACTGCAACCTTTGCCTCCCGGATTCAAGCGATTCTCCTGCCTAGCCTCCCAAGCAGCTGGAACACAGGCACGTGCCACCATACCCGGCTAATTTTTGTATTTTTAGTAGAGACGGGGTTTCACCATGTTGGCCAAGATGGTCTTGATCTCTTGACCTCGTGATCTGCCTGCCTTAGCCTCCCAAAGTGCTGGGATTACAGGCGTGAGCCACGCGCCCAGCCTCCCTCATTCTTTTAAATGCTACATTGCATACCAATGTATGGGGCCATCTTCATTTAGGTAAGCATTGTAATACTGATGAGCATTTCCTTGTCTTCTAGATTTTCATCCTTGCAAGTAATGCTGTAATAAACATCCTCCCACATGTTTCTTTGAGAAAGCATGTGAGTGCTTTTCTTTTTTGAGACAGCGTCTTGCTGTCACCCAGGTTTAAGTGCAGTGGCACAATTACGGCTCACTGCGGCCTCGACCTCCCAGGCTCAAGCAATCTTCCCACCTCAGCCTCCCAAATAGCTGGGACCACAAGTGTGAGCCACCACACCTGGCTAATTTTTGTATTTTTTTGTAGAGAGGGGCCTCACTATGTTGCCTAGGCTGAGGGTGTTTCTTTAGGGTATATATCAGCAAGTAGAATTGCTAGGTCAATGGGTGTGCATATTTTGGATTTTATTGCCATTGCTACATTACCTTCAAAACAGCAGTGCAGCCTCACAATCTCATCACTCCAAGACCCCGTTGCAGGTATTATGCAACATATGGTGGGCACACTGCACTGCCTTTCTAGAATTAGAAGCACTCTAAACTCTGAAACACAGCTGGTCCTATGGATTTCAAATAACGGTCTGTGGACCGCACCCAGTTTACATCCCCAACAGTAGTATCTGAAAGCACCTCTCACAGCCCCTGATGTCACACTTTTTAAGTTTTGCCAATCCGATGGGGGAATAGTAATAATCTCATGGTTATTCACTTTGCATTTCCCCATTCCTAATGATTTTGTGCATCTTTTCCTAAGTAATTGATCATTTATATTTCAATGGGGTCTGGATAGCACCTTTAAAAATCCAACCCAATGAATGCTTTCTATAACAACTCTAAGACTATTAAACACTCTCAATAGGCTCATGTCAATTCAGGTAAGGTTTTGGAATCAGATGGATTCCGAATGAATTGGATTTTATCACCACACGAATCAGCAAAATCCTTTAAACTTTCAGAACTTTTTGGATATCAGGGTTGGAGTGATGAGCTTGTGAGCCTGCACTGCTATTTTAAAGGTAATGTAGCAATAGTAATTTATATGCTTTTTATAGCAATAGCCTATTTATGTCCTTTGCTCATTTTTCTTTTGGGTGTCTTTTTCTAATGAATTTTTAAGAGTTCTTTATACGTGCAGTATATTTTTTCCCTGTCACATATGTTGTGTATATTTTATTCCAGTCGTGTCTCTAAGCCTTGTCTATGTTGCTGTCTTTTGTTGTACCGATTTATATGTTTTTAAATCTCTGTTTTCTCTGAGACAGGATCTCGCTCTGTTGCTCAGGCTGGAGGGCATTGGTGCAATCATGGATCACTGCAGCCTTGAACTCCTGGGCCCAAGTAATCTGCCTGCTTCAGCCTCTTGAGTAGCTGGGACTACAGGCATGCATCACATGCCCAGCTAATTAAATTTTTTTTCTAGAGATGCCATCCCACTATGTAGCCCAGGGTGGTCTTGAACTCCTAGACTCAAAAAATCCTTCTACCTCAGTCTCCCAAAGTGCTGGGATTACAGGAGTGAGCCACGGCACCTGGCCTTATTTTTAGTTTTGATGCAGTTACACTTATTAATCATTTCATCTCGAATCATATCAACCATTAATGATTTTATGGAGGGTTTTCTTGGTCTTAAGAAGGCCTTTCATAACTCCGAGGTTATAAAGAGAGTCCACATTTTCTTCTACTGTTTCTATATTTTTATGTCTTTTACTCACCTGAAATTTATGGATATGTGCATGTACATGTGTTGGCTTGAATGGCATGATATGGAAGTCCAAACTCTTCTCCTCAAATGGAGAGCTAATTCTCCCAGCCCATTTATTGTACAGGCTATCCTTTCCCCACTGATCTGAACTACCACTGCTGTTATCTACTGTCATCTCTTGGTATAGGCCGGGGATTGGTTCCAGGATACCCTCCTCCCCACTGCATATAACAAAATCCTCAAATACCTAAGTTCCACAGTTGGCCCTGTGGAACCCATGTAGAACAAGTTGGCTTTCTGTATTTGCAGGTGTTGCATCCCAAGAACACTGGTTTTTGTTTGTTTGTTTGTTTTTTTAAGATGTCGGTCAGGTTGGAGTGCAATGGTGTGATCTGGGCTCACTGCAACCTTCACCTCCCAGGTTCAAGCAACTCTCATGCCTCAGCCTGATGAATAGCTGGGATTACAGGTGCCCACCACCACACCCGGCTAATTTCTGTATTTTTAGTAGAGACGGGTTTTGCCACATTGGCCAGGCTGGTCTCAAACTCCTGACTTTATGATCCACCCAGCTCGGCCTCCCAAAGTGCTGGGATTACAGGTATGAGCTGCTGTACCCAGCTCCAAGAATACTGTATTTTCAATCTTCCTTTGGTTGAAAAAAAATTGTGTGTAAATAGACTTTCATAGTTCAAATTCACGTTGTTCAAGGGTAAACTGTATTTATTTTATTTGTTTAATTAACAAACACTTCAATTGTACTTGCTATGTGCCAGGTACCAGTTAAAGCACATCATCAATATTAACTCATTTAACCCTCACATAGAGATCCTATGAGGTGGGTACTCTGAGCATTTCCTCTTTACTTATGAAGAAACAGGCGCATGGGGGCCCATCTAGCAAGTGGTTGAGCCAGGATCTGAACCAAGGATGTTTGTGGCCATAGACCAAAACAGAGTCTCTGTCCCAAGTTCGACTTTGAGGTATCTACCCAAGAGGGATGAAAACATATGGTCACTCAAAGGCTTGTACTTAATCTCCAAATATATGTGAGTCTCTTTATTAGGGGATCTGAATTCCTTTCAATTGCTCTACTATTTTTTTGTGCCAATACTGTACTGTTTTTAATTATCATAGCTATATAGCATGCTCTTTTATCTGGTAGGAAAAGGCATTCCCTTATTTCTCTTCTTTTAAACAATTTCATGCCTATTCCAGCACATTCTTATTTCCATGTGAATTTTAGAATCATCATATGAAGGTCTAAAAAATCCTCAGGCACAGTGGCTCACGGCTGTAATCCCAGCACTTTGAGAGGCTGAGGTGGGAGGATTGCTTGAGCCAGAGATTTTGAGACCAGCCTGCGTAACATTGGGAGACCCCATCTCTACAAAAAATACAAAAATTAGCAGGCATGGTGGTGCATGCATGTGGTCTCAGCTACTTGGGAGGCTGAGGCAGGAGGATTGCTTGAACCCAGGAGACTGATCCTGTAGTGAGCTGTGACTGCATCACTGCACTCCAGCCTGGACATTAGAGTGAGACCTTGTCTCAAAAAAAAAAAATTCTCTTGCAATATATGCTTCAGTCAGGTTTCACCAATTTCTCTTCAGAAGCTGATATAATGTAGTAGTTCAAACACCAGCTCCTGAGCCAACTTCTTGGGTTCTGTTCCCAGCTCTGATGCTTACTAGTTGTGCAACCTTAAATAAGGTAGCTAATCTGTGTTCTAGCTTCTTCACAGGGCAAGAGGAGAGAATAAGAGTGCTAGCTCTTTGGATTCTTGAGAGGATTATATTTAATCTTGAGAGGATGAAGTACTTAATTTGCTAGTGCAAATGCATGTCAATTACTTAGCTTTTTCTTGTTTTTTTTTTTTTTTTTTTTTTTGAATTTCTTCTTAGACTCACTCAAAGGTATTTTATCATTTTTGTAGTTATTGAAAATGAGATCTTTTTTTCTATTACAACTTACAATTTGTCATCGCTAACACGTCTGTTCATTTTCAGTGGATTCGCTGGAAAATCGTACTGTCAGCATATAGTCTGACACTGTTCTCCTCTTTTATTTGTATTTCATTTCTTTTTCTTGTCCTAATGCCTTGTCTAGGATTCTAGCACATTGTTGAACAGTAGTCATATTGTACTTGTTTTGTTCATGACTTTGTATGATAGATACTGTTGGTTGCATCTTGGTTAGGCCATTTTGTATTTCTTCTTTTGAAGAGAGCCTTGATTTTGTTCAGGTGTCAGACACCCCTGCCCCTCAGTTCTTGGGAAGAATCTCAATTTAAGCCAATCATGGCAATTCCATTCTGCTTGCTATTGACAGGTTTCAGCATGGACCTGGAAGGCAGTTGTGATTAATGAGACATGAGGAAAGTGGGGACTTCTGGGAAAGTTTCCCTGACTTTTAAGAAAAGTTTGAAAGAAAAGAGATATTTTCCTTCCCAAGTCTAGCCTTTGGACACTGTTGTATGAGGATAGGATTCTTAGAACAAAGGAAATACAGAATGGATAGTGAAGGAAGGTAGTTATAAATATCAGCTATGACTATGTGACTAGTGTAGAAACCAGAACTGTAATTGTCATGAGTATTTCTTATTTTGTTGTGACTATATCTATGTGAAATATCTTTGTTTTTTTCCCTTTCTTATCCCCTTATTATCTAACACAAGATGTATTGATTCTATAATACAGTATTTAGGTATTATTAACTTTACATCATAGTATTTAAGTTATGGGATGTCAAAGAGAAAGGTAAACATCAAAGACTTTACCTTCTCTTCTGGGGAAGGGGTTAGTGGGTTTTCAGTTGTATGCAGGCTGGTTCTATCATGTTAGATGGAATTATGACCTTGTTATTATCTCTATTTGGAGATGAAATGTGGCTTAAGGAGATGCATATGGATACCAAGTTCACAACGGATGGACTTGTGATGTTTAATTTTACGTGTGAACTTGCCTTAGCCATTTTGCCCAGATATTTAGTCAAACAGTATGCTGAATGCTTTTATAAGGGTGTTTTTGAGTGAGATTAACATTTAGATTGGTAGACTGAATAAATCACATTGCCTTTCATGAAGTGAGTGGGCCTCATCCAATCAGTGAAAGGCCTGCATAGAACAAAAGACTGACCTTCCTCAAGCAAGAAGGAATTCTGCCAGCATACTTCCTTCAAACTTGAACTTCCACATTGACTTTTCCCTGGGTCTCTGGCCCACTGGTCTACCCTGCAGGTTTTGACTTGCCAGCCTCCATAATCACATTAATAAATCTTAAAATAAATCTCTAAACTCCAAGCCTGTTTCTCACATTTGGTAGCCTTGTGACTCTGGACTAGTTATCTTACCCCTCAGCTCTAGGATTCAGGATTCTCTTTCGTGTTTTAAGTTAATCTGTTTTGTCATGGTGTTTATCTTCTAAATGTCTTTCAGGGAGAAATGCCTTTAACTATGCTCTTAATTCCCAGAAATCCATTGTTGAATTACAGCCATGCACCACATAATGACAATTTAGTCAACGAAAAAATGTACAGTGGCTCAAGTCTGTAATCCCAGCACTTTGGGAGGTCAAGACGGGTGGATCACAAGGTCAGGAGTTCGAGACCAACCTGGCCAACATGGTGAAACCCCATCTCTACTAAAAATACAAAAATTAGCTGGGCATGGTGGTATATGCCTATAATCCCAGCTACTCAGGAGGCTGAGGCAGGAGAATTGCTCGAACCAGGACCCTGGAGGAGGAGGTTGCAGTGAGGCTGAGATCACACCACACCACTGCATTCCAGCCTGGGCAACAGAGTGAAACTCTGTCTCAAAAAAAAAAAAAAAAAAAAAAAGAAAAGAAAAGAAAAGAAAAATGTATATAGGACAGTGGTCCCATAAGATTATAATGGAGCTGAAAAATGACTATCTCACGAATCCCTACATCGTGTTACAGTTACCTACAGAATTCAGTACAGTAACAGGCTAGACAGGTTTATAGCCTAGGAGCAATAGGCTATGCCATGTAGCCTAGGTATGTATTAGGCTGTATCATCTAGGTTTGTGTAAGTACACTCTATGATGTTTGCACAAAGATGAAATTGCCTAACAAGGCATTTCTGAGAACCTATCTCCATTGCTAGGCAACAGATGACTGTATTTAGAATTAGATCACAGTCATGGCCATCCAGGTAATCAAAGGTCGTTGAGTAAAATCAACCATTCATAGCAATAAGAGGCTAGAACTTGAAGTAAACATTCTAAGAAATGTAAGTTCCTATAAGAAGCATTCATAGCTCCAAGTTTACAAGTCAACAGTCCTTGCAAGCAAACCTTTCAAGGTTTCAGGAAGCTTCTTTGGATTTTTGTTGTTTTATTTTCTTGTTAAGGGCAACTTTATGTTGTCAACATCCAGAATAACTACAGCTTAACTAAATTTTTATGGCAACTGATATGAACTGATTTGCTCACACCCAGCTAAATAAAGGCTGATTGTTCATTTGGGGCTTTGCGTCTTCAGAACAGTTTCTTATATTTTCTTTAAGATTTCTGTTAAAATTGTGACCTCTTTTTTTGAGAGATAATTTAAATACAGTAAAGTGCACAAATCTTAAAGAGTACAGCTTGATGGATTTTTGTATATGGCTACACCCGTGGAACTATCACTGAATTAAGATATGGAACTTTCTAGCATCCCTGAAGGCTCCCTCATGCCTCTTGCCAGTCAATACCACCTGCCCAGAAGTAACCACTGTTCTGATTTCTTTCACCATGGTTTAGTTTTGCCTGTTTTTGAACTTCATGTAACCGGAATCATATAGTATGTGTTCTTTCTTGCCTGACTTCTTTCATTTGACTTAGTATCTATGAGATTTGTCCATGTTATTGAATGTACTCTGTTTCTAACTTGATCTTGATTAATACTAAAATCATTTTGGTCTATATTAACTTGGTTACTTATTTGTAAAATGGGATATATGACAGCTGCCTCTCAGGGTTTGGGGAAGCATCAAATTTATAGGCAGCTATATGCATATTAGTTTTGTGGTTTGATAATAATAGGCAATAAATATAACTGGAAACACTAGGTGCAGAACAAAAGCCCATGGTGCTTCTCTGAACAGAATGAACATGCCATCTTAGGAGGGCCTTTCTTTGGGTTACAGAGCATGTCCTTTGCTGACTTTGTTCCTCCCTTTTCAGAGAGAAAAAGCTCTTTGCATCATTTCTCCACCCAGAATGCCACTGAGCCAAACTAAAGACTGTTGCTAACACTGAGTCAACTCATGAGGAAGATGTTATTTTCCGTAGATCTCTGTGATCTGTGTGGTTTGGATCTGCTGAAAGGGTAGGCTCCCCAAAGTCCCATTCATACATACGAGCCTGCTCCACTGAGTCTTGGGAAAGCCACGCTCTATCTGAGCAATACCCTTGCTTTCTATCATCTGGACCTCCTCTCCAGCTGGAGGCGGAAGGATCCTTGCCACCAAGGAGCGCTCCATGCTGGCCACACATCTGAGACATCAAGGAGCTGAAGCATCTCCAGAAGGAATCTGCAATTCATTATGCTTCACAAGTTGCCATCAGTGCAGGACCAGTTCTTTTAAGGCCCCAGATGAGGCGCAGTATGCGACTTTGGCAGGCTTACCTAAGTCACACACTCGCAGGGGAGGTGGAGAACACCAATGCCGCTTGGAAGAACCTCACTCTTTGCAGGAGGGGAGAGCGCCACCAGCCAGGACATTTGGCAGTAGAGTCCTGCCCCCCTGGGCACAATCAGCTCTATCTTTTAGTCATCTGCAGTATGGAAAGTTTGGCTGCCTATTGAGAGGGATGGAATGAATAATTTTCCTGTGCTCTGTTGAGCTGGGATAGGCTTCTGACATTTGTCTTACACCGCAGAGTAGTATCTTCCTTTAATAAACCACAGGTTCTATTTTGTAGGCTGGGAGCTAGAAGTGGGAATTACACAGGGAGAATTGGCCTTATGGGTAGATGGGCAGCTACCCAAAAGCATGGCAGAGGGGATAAGAGCCTAGACTCTAAAGTCACGCTGCCTGAGTTCAAATCCTGGCTCTACCAGTTACTTGCTGAGTGACTTCAGACAAGTAGCTATGAAACCCTCTAAGCTTCAGTTTCCCCATTTGTAAAACGGGAATTATTTTACCTAAGTCATAGAGTTGTGAGGACAAAACATGATCATCAATATAAAGTATTTAGCTTATCATGCATTTCAACACATGCTGCTTAATGTAATAGGAGTAATCCTCAGTCTAAAACTTCAAATACAAAACTATTTAGCTTAATTTCAATTTTAGGCACCCACCTTGCCATGGTGGAGGGAAATTTGAGCTCAATGATGGAATCTTCTCCCCGTTAGGTCTGTACAATTGTTTTACGGCCATTGACCATTTTCCCGTATGGGACAGGGTCCTAGTTCTCTTTCAAGCCCAGCAGTTCTGGTGCTTCCAAGACACATTTGGCTCATGGGACTCCAGCAAAACTTGGAACCCCGTCCCTGGGAGCCAGGGTCCCTTAGCATATCACATGGCTATACCCTCCAGGTCTTGCCACCTTCCTGGGGACTGACAAGGCAGCAGAGAATATGAGGCTGCCGTCTCCCCTTCCCTCAGGCCCTCATCAGAGAACATTCCATCGTATTCTATGATAACTACAACCCGTCCCAGCAGAGCAAACACTTCAATTCAATTCACTAGACTATGCTAAGTAAATATAAGAAAGGATACTTTACATGCATGGTGATGAAATGAAGCAATTAATACATTTCTTAGGAATTGAAATTCTGTCATTTTCTTATACACTGTCCAAGATAACTAGGGTTTTATGTGACATGCACAGAAGGCACAACTAGATTTTATCTGAAAATTATATTTTTCCTCTAATTTTTAAAACTTATTTAGAAAAATGTATGTGCTCACTTCGGCAGCACAAATACTGAAACTTATTTGGATACACAGCAGTAACAACAGTAATAGTACAACAAATACTTGTACCCCATTCACCTGGGTTTATGTATTGTTAACATTTTACCACATCTGCTTTCTCTCCCTCACTATCTCTCTCTCCATAACTTTAAATAAACCATTAGAGCACAAGTTATAGACATGATATAACCTTTTACCCCACCCTGAATACATCAGGATGTGTTTCTTATGAACAAGGAAACTCTTATGAAAAAACAATATAATTATCAACGTCAAGACATTCAACAGTGGTAGACATGATACTATCTTCTACGTAGAGTCTCTATTAAAATCTTACTAATGGTCCCAATAATGTCCTTTATAGCTTTTTTTCCCTTCCGGGATCACTTGCTGTATTTAGACGTCATGTTGAAATCAGCACTTACGACCACCACTAGAAAAGCACTGGATTAGGAGCTGGAAGCACACAATTTCAATGGCCTTTTAATCTCTCAGAGCTCCAGATCCCTCTCTTAGTAATGAAGAGAAATGCACACCCCTGCCCCTCTCTTAAGGTTGTTGGATCAAATGAGCCATTCTATTCTTTGTGACTAGCAAAACATTATGCAAGTGACAAAAGTCACATCAGAGCTTCAGAGGGCCTCATTCTCCTCAGATGACAATTCTTCCTTTTGTTCAATTAAAAAGGTTTCTTGAAGTTCTAAGAATCTGTAATTCTCGTTCTGTAATCTTCTTCCCTGCAAAACTGAGGTAGACCCTTCACACAATATACAGATCATAAGTGCACAGCTTGAGTTTTATGGATCTATACCTATGACACTTCCACCCAGATCAAGATACAGAATGTTCCTATCACCTTAAAAGGTTCCCTCGTGCCCCTTCTCAGTAAATCCCACCCTCATCCCAGGACAAACTGCTACTCTGACATATTGTCACATACTCGTTTGGTCTTGAATTGCACGTAAATAAAATCATAGAGGATATGGTTTTTTTTGTGTCTGGCTTTTTTTTCTCAACGTTGTTGGATAGATGCATCCATATCATTGTATGTAGGGATAGTTCATTATTTTCTTGATTGCTGTGTAGTATTTTATTTTGCTTATGTCACAATATATATTTTTTTAGACAGGGTCTCACTTTGTCATTCAGGCTGGAGTGTAGTTGGCACCATGTTGGCTCACGGCAATCTCAACCTCCAGGTTCCAAGCGATCCACCTGCCTTAGCCTCTCAAGTAGCTGGGACTACAGGTGTGCAGCACCACACCATGCTAATTTTTTTATTTTTAGTAGAGATGGGGTTTTGCCATGTTGCCCAAGCTGGTCTCGAACTCCTGAGGTTAACTAACCAATTTGCTGGTCTTGGCCTCCCAAAGTGCTAGGATTACAGGTGTGAGCCACTGTACCCAGCCTTGCAATATTTATTTACTAATTTTACTTCTGATGGACATTTGTGTTGTTCCTCGTTTTTGTCTGTTATGAATAACCATGACATTTTTTTTTTAAGATAGGATCTCACTTTATCACCCAGGCTGGAGTGCAGTAGCATGATCTCGGCTCATGGCAGCCTCAAACTCCCTAGGCTCAGGTGATATTCCCACCTCAACCTCCTGAATAGCTGGGACTACAGGCACGCACCACCACACCTGGCTAATTTTTGTATTTTTTGTAGAGATGGGGTTTTGCCATGTTTCCCAGGCTGGTCTTGAACTCCTGGGCTTAAATGATCTCCCCATCTCAGCCTCTCAGAGTGTTGGGATTATTGTAGTCCCAGCTACTCAGGAGGCTGAGGCAGGAGAATTGATTGAGCCTAGGAGGCGGAGGTTGCAATGAGGCAAAATCGCACCACTGCACTCCAGCCTGGGTGACAGAGTGAGAACCTGTCTCAAAAAAAAAAAAAAAAAAAAAGATAATACTTTTGTACTTGTCTTCTAGTAGACGTGAGAATGCACTGTTGTTGGTTATGTGTCAGGAGTGGTATACAACCAATGGCAATGCTCATAGAGTGTACACAAATTCAGCTTTTATGGAGTGGTTGTACCGATTTACACACCCACCAACATATGAGACTCCTAGTTTTTCACATTATTATCAATACTTGGCACGTCAGCCTTCCTTTTATGCTTTAGCCATTCTAGTGGATATGTAGTGATGCCTCATTGAGTTCTAGCTGCATCTTGGCATAGATTTTAACTGCACTGTGAGTAAGTCATGGCTGCTGATTCAGGGCCAGCCTTAGGGCAGCTGCTTCTGTGAAGAAGTGACTGGTAGAGCACAAGGAAGGCGTCTCAGACCCAGGCTGGGGCAAGGCCATAAAAGTCAACATTAGAGAAGAACTTTCTTGGGGTGGTCATTTGTCCCATCTGTGGCCACCTGGCATCTTCTGTTCTTTATTTTTTTAAATTTCTTTTTCTATTCTACACCTGGCATCTTTTGAACACCTTTATATGTGGGATAACTTTCCACATGGATGCCGACTTCATAAAGATTGAAATCATACTTTGTTTTGAAATATATTTTTGAGACAGGGTCTTATTCTATCACCCACTCTGGAGTGCAGTGACACAATCACAGCTCACTGCAGCCCTGACCTCCAGGATCAACCTTTTCAGCCCTGGTGAAGGAAGTTGCAGCTATTTCCCACCCATTAGATGCGCCTGAGTAAGACCTGGGTTTGTGTCAGAAATGTGTGGGAGCAGGTGCTGTGAGGAACCTATCTTCTGGTGATGGGGGTGGCACGTGCTTGCTTCTTCAGAGGTAGCATCCAGCTCTCACTGACACCTCTGATAGCTGCAGGGTCTGCATTGAGTCCTAGTTGTCTACTGTTGGCTGAAGCAGACCAGTGATGGTTTGGGAATGTTCCTGGATGCTTTGTGCTTGAGCCCAACTCTCTGCCACCTTCATACCAACTCCCAGAGGGTTTGTGAACTTCCTAGTACTGTTTATTTTAAAATTAGGAAATAATTTTACATTTATATAAAAGTTCAGTTCACATTTTCTAAGAAAAAGGATAGTGTCTTATATAACCATAGTTCAGTTATTGAGATATCAGGAAATTTAATTTTTTTTTTTTTTTGAGACAGAGTCCCACTCTGTCACCTAGCCTGGCATGCAGTGGCACAATTTCAGCTCACTGCAACCCTCATCTCCTGGGTACAAGGGATTCTCCCGCATCAGCTCCTGAGTAGCTGGGACTACAGGTGTGTGCCACCACACCTGGCTAATTTTGTATTTTTAGTAGAGATGGAGTTTCACCATGTTGGCCAATCTGGTCTCAAACTCCTGACCTTGTGATCCACCTGCCTCGGTCTCCCAAAGTGCTGGGATTACAGGTGTGAGCCACCATGCCCGGCTAATGTTAATACTTTTATAAATATTTGTGTTTCCATTTCATCATCTGATCTAATAACATCCTTTACAATATTTTTCACTACCAGTACAAGATCCAGTCTAGGATCAGGCATTGCATGTAGATGCCATGTTTCTCATGCTCCTTTAATCTGGGACATTTCTAGGAGCAGGATAATTACATGGTCTTCAAGTATTTTCCAACAGATTGCTTATTAGTTGAAAGGGAGAAAATGATAATTACACAGTGGAGAAATTCAACAATGCCTTGACTGGGTGATCAAAATGAACACTCACAGTGAGAAGGAAATCAACATCACGAACCTCCAAATATGATACCTGGAGGAGGGTGTGCCTCGCTCATTCTGTCACTTACATAATGTTCTCACTAGGAATGCATGACCGTAATTCAGTCATGAGGGAACATGAGACAAATGCAAAATGGAGAACATTTTATTTAATTAAGAAGAGGCACGTTAAACATTAAAAGTTATAATGAACTTTTAATGTTATAAAAGACAAAGATTGTGGAAAAGTTCCTAATATTCTTTAATAACTTCCTTTTTTTAAAAAAAAAAGGTAGCTAGGGAGAATTTTGTTGTTTTTCTTCAAATAATGCAAATATCATGGGAACAGATTATCCCTTGGCCCATTATAAGTCACTAGAACCTAAGGGTGAATGAGCTTCCGAGACCCCTTCCAGCAAGACAGGTAGCTGTGGAGAGGGAAATCTGAAGGAGGCTGAAGTTCTTGATGTGCCATACTAATTACTCTGCCTCCTTCCAGAAACACAGATACAATCAAATCAAAATCAGTATTCAAGACAGCAGTGAACTAAAAAATGCATAAAAGGGCTTCCTCAGGGAAGATGTGTATGTATCTGGAAATCGGGAGTGGAGGGAACTTGGGGGCTGATGAGAAGCTTTAAAAATAAATTTGCTGGTCAAAACAGCTTCATTGTCTGCTAGGTCGGCATTGCCCAGAGTAGGAGCAATGGTTAGCTATACCTAGAATCACTGCCATTTTATTCAGCAATCCCACTTCTGAGTGTATATACCTGAAAGAAATGAAATCAGTATCTTGAAGACATGTCTGCACTCCTATGTTTATTGCAGCAATTATTCACAATAGCTAAGATATGGAAGCAACCTCAGTGTCCATTAATGGATGAATGGACAAGGAAAATGTGGTGTATAGATAGATGATGGAGTATGACTCAGCCCACAAGAGAAAGAAATTCTGCCATTTGCAACACTGTGAATGAAGCGGGAGGACATTACGCTAAATGAAATAAGCCAGTCATAGCAAGACAAATACTGCTGCTCTCACTTATTTGTGGAATCTAAACAAGTCAAACTCGTAAAAAAACAGAGTAGAATGGTTGATAGACATTTGTGTTGTTTCCACCTTTTGGCTATTTATGAACAGTGCTGCTATGGATGTTTGTGTACAAGTTTTGGTTTGAACGCCTGTTTTCAAATCTTTTGGGTATACACCCAGGAGTGGAACTGCTAGGTCACACAGTAAGTTTATGTTTAACTTATTTAGTTATCATCTTCTATGATTTAAATGTTTATCCCCTCAAAAATGAATGTTAACATTTAATTGCCATTGAAACGGTATCAAGAGATGGGAGCTCTGAGAGGTAATAGGCCATGAGGGCTCCACCCTGATGGGTGGGATTGGTGCCATTATAAAAGGGTGAGTTTCGTTCCCCTCTTGTCCTCTAACTCTCCTTCTCACCTTCTGCCATGTGAGGACACAGCAAGAAGGCCCTTGTCAGATGCTAGTGTCTTGATATTGGACTTCTCAGCCTTTAGAACTGTAGGCCAGTAAATATCCGTTCATCATAAATTACCCAGTCTCAGGTATTCTGTTAATAGCAGCACAGAACAGACGAAGACACCACAGAATTGTTTTCCACAGTGGCTGCACTATTTGACATTCCCATGATTTGCGTGATTTTGAAATCCTTTTGAAATAGCTCCACCAAGATCTTTCCAATCAAGTGTGTGTTTTGGTTTCATTCATTCCAGTCACAGTAATGGGGGTCTCAGGTTATACAGGACCTTCTCTGGGGCAGCACAAGTTAATGTGCTGTCATCTTGGATGGGGGCCTCAAGCTCTGATCCCAAGAAGCCTAGGCAGTAATGTGATAGCGTGAAGTGGGTCAGTGATAACACAACAAAGCACCATGTAACCAGGGTAGCCTGCAGCCTGCTTGCCACACAGAAGCTGGGTCTTTCTGTGGACAGGATGAGATGATGGAGGAAGAACCTAACTAAAGAACCAGATAGCACTCAGTGTTTCAAGACAGTCCCTAAATATTATTTTAAGCTCTAAGGGAAGCAAGAGAGTACAGATGTCAGGGACTAAAGTCAGTTTGCAAAATCCTTCTAAGAGCAAACCAGTTTCCATTGACCAGAACCCATAGGGCAATGAGGATGAATGCTGCCCAGCTAAAATCTCCAGGACAGGTTGGCTTGGCGAGTTGGGACTGATGCTAACATGAGCCTTTATTTTTCAGAATTCCTGGCCTTTCCCTGCTTTACTTGCTTCCAGGAGGTACAGAACAAAGGAAACAAATACTCAGACCAGCTTTGTTTATGGTTTGGTGTCTTATTGCCTGACTCTGCCCTCAAATCAAACATCTTATTTGAGCCTTTTGGGCACCTTGTTTCCCATTGTGTGTTCTTCCTCTTCTTGGCAGTGCTCCCTGCCTCAGAAGCCTACCCTTCCATTCTTCCTACCAAAACCTACTAGGGAAGAAGTCCAATGCCAGCCCTTCACATCTTAGTGAGAAGTTAAATCAGCCAACTCTTTACACACCTCTAACATCTATTGCTGGATATATGATATGGTTTGGCTGTGTCCCCACCCAAATCTCATCTTAAATTGTAGCCCCCACAATGCCCACGTGTTGCGGGAAGGACCCAGTGGGATGTAATTGAATCATGGGGGCAGGCCTTTCCCGTGCTGTTCTCATGATAGTGAATAAGTCTCAGGAGAGCTGATGCTTTTATAAAGAGGCGTTCCCCTACACAAGTTCTCTCTCTTTGCTTGCCGTCATCCATGTAAGACATGATTTGCTACTCCTTGCCTTCTGCCGTAATTGTGAAGCCTCTCCAGCCATGTGGAAATGTGAGTCCATTAAACCTCTTTCCTTTATAAATTACCTAGTCTTGGGCAAGTCTTTATTAGCAATGTGAGAACAGACTAATACAATGTGGTTACTTAAGAACATACTGATTCTTCTAGGAATGGAATCATTGCTATATGTTTTTGAGCATCTATTAAGCACTAGTGTATATGGCGGATTCTCCTTTAATCCCCACAACAATCCTATGAGGTAGGCACTATCATCTCCATTCATAGATAAGAAGGTGAAGGTGTCATGAGGTTAAGTTAATTAGACTCAGTCCTACACTACATTGTAAACTCTGAGGTTCCAAGGAACATGGCTTCCCCATGGCCCTTGGCCCTTTGCTTTACAAACAATAGAGGTTTGATAAACATCTAGCATTTTTTTTTCTTTTTAGAAAACTAAATATAAATTTATTTTGGCTCCCTGATCAATACAGAATTAAATGTAAACTTACCCTGAAAAGGGTGGGAGGTAGGGATGGAGGAAGGGTGAATAAGGAGTTAAAACTCCTTAAAGTCCATCTTGCCAACATGATTGATTTGATGTCTAACGATTTTCCACACAGGAAATGATTGTATCATCAGAGGCCAAAATTTTCAGAAATTGAGCTTAGAGAACTGGTTGGTACCCAAGTGCTTTAATTGATTGTTTGATCAGTTCTCTAAAGATATGACATAATCACTCGCCTCCCACTTGATGTCTCCCTCCCTTTCTTTCCAATACATGTTAATTTACGATTTGCTATGATCTACCTGTTTTTTTTTTTTTTTTTTTTTTTTTTTTGAGACAGAGCCTTGCTCTTTCACCAGGCTGGAGTGCAGTGGCACTATCTCAGCTTACTGCAACCTCCACCTCCTAGGTTTAAGTGATTCCCCAGCCTCAGCCTCTCGAGTAGCTGGAACTACACGCACGTGCCACCGTGCCCAGCTAATTTTTTGTATTTTAGTAGAGACAGAGTTTCATCATGTTGGTCAGGATGGTCTTGATCTCCTGACCTCATGATCTGCCTGCCTCAGCTTCCCAAAGTGCTGGGATTATGGGTGTGAGCCACCATGCCTGGCCTGATCTACCTGTTGTACTGTGAGCTGGGATTGTGAGAAAGCCTTGGATTTGGCATGAGGAAGACCAGATTTGGGTTCTAGGTTTGGGATCTTGGGTGAATGACTTAACTTCTCTGAGACTCCCTTGGAGAATGGAGACAGTAGTACCTTCTTTGCCACTGTGCTGGGACCCAGTGAGTGAACCAATATGAACGTTCAGGTCAGGACAGTGCACGTATTTACCTCTGATGATTATGATCACCAGGATCCATTGGTGGGGAAGACCCAGTCCTAAATCCTACTCTTGCACAAGCAGAACAAAATGGGTACAAAACCATGACACAGGCAGAGAGTCCTTTTGCATGTGGAGTGAGTACTAATGATTACAGGGCTTTGCTCTGCAAAGCAATGGTGTGTCCTAGCTCGGAGTCCATGTTCACAAGCCTTCTCGCTCCTCCTGTGGGCCTGTCTTCAAGAGTTCAGGGGTGTACAGCTGCACAACCTCAAGAGGGTCATGGCCACGGGCTCAGAGGCTACTGGGTATCCCTAGCTCTGTATAGCCATGGCCTGTGTCCTCAGAGCCCTTCTGGAAGGCGGGTAAAGCAGCTTCCTCACAGAGGCCTGCCTGCCTTTCAAGCTGCAAAGCTGGAGCAGCTGTGGGGAGTAATGCCAGCTGATCACCCACCTGTCTGGTCTAGTGGGGCCGAGTCCACATCTACATGTCTTCTATGTTTTGATCCTGGTCCTCAGTGTTCATGACCGTGAGCCATTTGGTGGCCTACTCAACTTGCTAGCTCAGCTCCGGGTAAGACAATGATGAAGGGAAAGGTTCTTCTCTTCAACAGATAACTGATTCAGTACCTACTACAGACTTCTTTCTCCACCCAAGAAGTTTTTTCCATTTTTCTCCTTTCTTTCTGCTGAGGTCAGGGTTTCCCACCACACTGCCCATTCCAGCCTGCCCTAAGAGAAAATGCCCTGATAAACTTATTGGTACCACGCAGCTGGGGAACTGATATTATATGTCTGCAACTTCAAGGAATGCCCAGAAAAATGTCATGTTTAATCTAAACAAATGAACCACTACCTCGCATGGGTGCCGTGCTAATCACGTTTGTATCCTTCTGATTGTAGTATATGTGTGAGGGAATTTCTAGAATGGGTGGTGGGTGGTGGGAAAGATATTTTAGGACAAGGTCTTTTTGAGACTTTTTTTTTTTTTTTAATTTTTGAGACAGGGTCTCACTCTGTCACCCAGGCTGGAGTGCAGTAGCACAATCCTGGCTCACTGCAGCCTCAACCTTCTGGGATCAAGTGATCCTCCCATCTTAGCCTCACGAGTGACTGAGACTACGGGCGTGTGCCACCAGGCCTGGCTAAAGAAGATCTTCTTGATATGCTTCTAATTTCACCTCGTAGAAAGCCACCATCATCTCCTGCTTAGAATATTTCACAGTCTTTCCTTTCATCCTTCACACCTTATCATCCATTCTCCACATAGATGCCAGAATGATTCATTCAAGTTCAATCAGATCATTCCTCGCCTTAAAATCCTCCAATCATTTTTTTAATCCCACTTAGAATGAAACCCCAGTGCCTTCCCATGTGTACAAAGCCTGGCACAATCTGCATGCTGCCTCTGATCCCACGTTTTGCTCACTCTAGACCAGCCACATTGGCCTTCTTGCTGTTGTTGGGATATATCAAGGTTATTCTCACATCAGGGTCTTTGTGTTTGCCACCCCCTCTGCTAAGAATACTCTCCTCTCCAGATATTCTCATGGCTCACTCTTTCACTAGTGTTTTTGTTGTTGTTGTTGTTGGTGGTGTTTTTTTGGAGACAGGGTCTCGCTCTGTCACCCAGGACGGAGTGCAGTGGTGCGATTATGGCTCATTGCAACCTCAGCCTCCTGGGCTTAAGTGATCCTCCTGTGAGTAGCTGGGGCTATAGGTGCACACCCCGATACTCAGCTGATTTTTGTATTTTTTGTAGAGATGGGGTTTAACTACACTGGCCAGGCTGGTCTCAAATTCTTGCACTCAAGGGAGCCTCCTGCCTTGGCTTCCCAAAGTGTTGGAATTACAGGCATGAACCACCAATTTTGATATCTGCTTAAACAACATCTCTTCAGAGAGGCCTTCCCTGACCATCCTATTAAGACAGCCACCCACCTAGCCACTTCCTATCCTTTCACACCATCAGAGGACTTATCACCCCCTGGAATGCCACTGCCCACTTATTTGTTGACCTGTTGTTGGTCTCCTCTATTGAAATATAATCAGGACATTTCCCGCTGCATTTACACTACATTCCTAGCATCTAGCACAGGGCCCCCCATATAGGAGGAGCTCAATTAATTTCTGTTGAACTAATAAACCACTGACTTCACCTACATGTAAAACTGGTCTTGCGTATAGATGGCTTTTGTTCCTTAGCCCTACCAGAAATTAGAAATTCACAGCGGAATCTGAAGAGTATGTAGATTAGCAGATTTTGTGTCAACTTCAGGTGTGGCAGCAAATTCAGGTCTTTTTTTTTTAAGCACAATGCCAGAGCATAATTTTAATTTTCTCAAACAAAAACACAAGCTACGTTATTACATATGTATCTGTGTGTATCAAACATACACATAAATGTAAATGTAATTGTTAAAAACTTAACAGTAAGGATAGAGAGAATGACAATATTCAGGGATTATCTCTGCTTACACTTCAATTGTGAAAGCTAATTATTTGTTAATCTGAACTTTTAAAATTAAAATCATTGAAGTTGGTTAAACTTGGTTTCTTGCTTTACATATATTAGTGGTACAATTCAAATATGCTTTTAAAATGAAAACTTGGCTTATTAATGGGCATTAATGACTTATCTAGGTGTAACCATCTCAAAATGATGTTTGTAGATTTCAATGTAAACTGAAGGGTAACTCCTACAACTTCCCCCATTATTCTTGTCAATTGCGTTTTGATGATATGAACAGTAGTTTCGCATATTCATTTTCTTTGTGAGATTTACTTATTTTGCTCTGTAAGAAGACTGCTACCAGGTGTGGTGACTCACACCTGTAATCTCAGCACTTTGGGAGGCTGAGGCAGGAGGATCACTTGAGCTCAGGAGTTCAAGACAAACCTTGGCAACAAAGTGAGACCCTGTCTCTACAATAAATTTAAAAAACTAGCCAGGTATGGTGGCATGTGCCTGTAGTCCCAGCTATTCAGGAGGCTGAGGTGGGAGGATTGCTTGAGGCTAGGAGTTTGAGGCTGCAGTGAGCTATGATGGTGCCACTGCACTCCAGCCTAGGTGACAGAGCAAGACCCTGTCTCAAAAAGAAAAAGAAGAAGAAGATGATGATGATGATTGCTATAGTTAATTTAGCTTATAAATCATACCTTGTAAAACTCTCTTAGTAGTCAATCAGAAACCACACTGTCACTGATATTTCTAAGTAGTGGGGATGCTTTGAGAGATACTTCATATTTAGGTAGGTATATACAATGTCATTGTGCTGTTCACTAGGATTTCACATTTTTTTTTTGTAGTGCTATTAATTTGAGATGGTACCTTTTTCAGAAAGCAGTGTGATTTTGCGTGCTTCTCAGAAAAAAACCCCAATAACACTCCCCTCCCCACCCAAACCAACAAACCAAAAACCCCAGAAGCCTGCAGTTTACCCACGTGCTAGGGATGCCCACACTCTCCTATGAAGGAATATTCATGATCTTCCATGTGAAGTGAAATGCTTGTTATTTGTCAAGTATACCTTAATAAAGCTGATTTTAAAGGTTTGCTTTACACAAGAATATTACATAGAGTTGAAGAGACTGTGAACACCAAGGTGAGGAGAAAACGTAATTAGCAAATGATCTTCCCGCAGATTCATGCATAAATCAGAAAAACAATGGGTAAGTGGAAAGGTATGGAATGGAATGGTGTTTGTAGAAGCTGGGTCTATTTCTGGGTAGTTCATCAATGGAACCCTCTGCAGGGGGTTAAGGGCTTCGAATTTTCACGTGACGTCTTTCCCTACTCCGAGGGCTTCAGATGTTCCTTGGGATTGCAATGTGGGCTAGATATCTTCCTTTTGTTCCCCAGATCCGTTCTTCATCCTCCACCACTCTGCTGTATGCCCAGGAAGGCTGCCCATATGGATGGCATCATCAGGCTCCCTTGCTCTCCCTCTTCTGGTTGGGTTTGACTAATAGAAGGTAGTGGCAGGAACTGGGGGGCAAGAGAGAGTGAGGTTGGGCTATTTATTCTCTAGGTCCCTTCCCTGTTAGGTCAACATGGCTTGCTGGGCTTTGTGGCGTAGCAAGCAGCTCCCACAAGATGGCGGCCTCCACAGCTACTCTTCCAGGCTCTGGTTACTCTCTTTCTTTGCCTTTCCAGGCTTAGGGAAGTGGGTGGAATGGTCAGCTGGTCTACAGAATAACAAAAAGGCCTAAGGCAAGAAGAAGCTGGATGGTGAAGGAAAGGGGAGGTGGGCTAGAGGAGCAGTTATTAGAGCAGAGAATGCATGGGATGCCACCATTTTCCTTTTACTTCAGGGCCTATGGAAATCCTGATGAACCTTGAAATACTTGGACAGCAAAGACCAAACCTGCCAATTTGTAAGACCAACTTGGATGTGGCCACTCATTAGACAACTGCATATTCCACCTTAAAAGAGAAAACAGTACACAGGAAACATGACGCTTCTTTTCCCCTCACTGACTATTTCAACTAATGGGGCCGTAGATTAGTCACTTTGCTAATGAGTAGTTTTACCCTGGACCTCAGTGAACTAGGCCAGAGAGGGGCCCTCCAGCTCCTGGAAAACCTCACGAAAAGTCCTGCTCTTGTTGACCTGGTAGCAGAGAGGAGAGATGTGCAGGAACTAGAATTTATATATCGTAACTATATTTGGAAATGTCATTGCTTTTCTAAAAATGTCAAACAAGAAAAGTAAAGGATTTTATAATAATAGAGTCAAAATAGGATATTCTGGGACTTAGTGTGTTCTTATTTTTCATCAGACTCTAAGATTTTCAGAGTCTAGAAAAGCAAGCAAGGCAAAGACGGTAACTGAGTCCTGCACATCAGTGCATCTCAACCAGGGGGCTGTTTTGTGCCCCAGGGCACGCTTGGCAATGTCCTAAGATATTTTTAGTTGTCGCAACTGGAATGGGAATTCTGTTGTCTACCAGGTAGGGATCAGGGTACTGCTAAACATCCCAT